>NC_083276.1:59206446-59806446 GCF_963506605.1 Zootoca vivipara
ACTAGGCCTGATGTCTGCATGTAGCAGCATCCTCAGCCAGCTGCTGGGGCCTCAGTGTCCAGGGAGAGGCAACTCCTGCTGCACTGGCATCTACCCTGGGTATCCTTCTCCAAGAAGATTAGGGCCACCATTTTAATTTCACACAGTCCTTCAGCACACCTCAGCATTAGGGGCATTGTAGAAAATTAATATGGCAGCTCAACGTTGCCTGACACTGATCACAGCCCTGCTGTTGCCTGCAGCCACCAGGTAAGCCCGTGAGAGCCCAGTGATGCAGGACAGGGCCAACCAGAGGGCACTTTACCAACCTGGTTTCACAAATCTGGAGCTGGTAATGGTGTGAAAGCAGACCTTCACAAACATGTGTCATGCATTGCAGTAAGTCTAAGACAACTCAGTATTAGATGCACCAATTTTATTTATTGAAAATATCTGATGAAAAAGAAATGCCAATTATTTAAAAAGAGCTTACTTAGGATCACAGCCATTGTTTTTTTTTAGCAGGATTAATTGAAAATACTGAATTTGCAAGTGTCATTTGTGTGGCAGGGCCTGTGAACTAATGGATGGTCCCCATGTACACCACCATCTCTCATTGCTTGGTTACTCGGTGGTTCTCAGTTGAATGAACTAAAGTATTGTTCTTAAGCTGGTATGAAATCTGAATTTGATCTGTGACAACTTTTTAATGCATGTCCAGACCCTAGGTGGGCGGTGGCAGTGGGGGTTGGAATAGGGAAAGCAGGGGAGGACGCAGAATATGGTGCTTTCACTCACGGCATAGTTCATATTATTTACAGTATTTCATAAAATTTATGCACTGCCTGATTGTAAAAAATCAACAACACTTAAAGCAGTCCAAGAGAGAGGTTGAGAAGAGTGAGAGGTTGCATTATCTAGCATTCAGTTATAGTATGTCAACATTGAGTGTCATCTTTAATACAAGCTTTGAGACTATAAAGAGATGAAGTGGCATTGCAAAGCATAAACCCTAGAAGAATAACCACACCTTTCTTACCAGATGGACCTCCTAAACCCACCCCTTCTATGTCATACAGTATTGCAGGTGCATCAATGGGTGCTGATGCCAAGCCTCCATGACTGTGGGATGCTGATCTCATTAATTCCAGATGTTCACACTCCTGCCTTCGAAGGATCTTCCAGCCACAATGTCGGTAAGGATACATTTTATTTGATTACCTAGATTCAAATCCCCAACCATAGACAGACATTAAGTAACAATCATGTTTCCTACTACAGTATTCAAACATGCAAGAGGGTGGAGACATAGGACTGTATTGACTGTACTTTGCCTTAGCTCTTGATCCAGAGCCCCACATATATATTCCAATGAGCTTTTAAGCGTTAAAAATAAGAAATCTAGTAACTCAAACTGTGTGAATCTGCTACCTTCATTAAAATGAGTACAGCTGTCTTAATGAGGAAGCTCCAGGTATGCATGAGGGGTGAATGGATACTTAGGTCTGTAATGTATTGTCAAGTATCATAAATATTTTAATGTTATTAGCTACATTTGTAGCTTGTGGTGTACATGGTTCTCTGTCTCCACACATACAGTATAGTGGAAAAGCTGTCATCCAGCGTTTGAGGGACATCAAATAAGTGTTTTTATCATTCACGATAGATTTAGGATCATTAGGAGGGAAAATGAGGAAGAAGTCAGCACAGTAATATTAAAAGAAACTTTGCTTTTTAATTTATAAAATCTAAAATAATAAAGATCAAGTTCCAACATTTCTCTTGTTTTCTCTCTGTGTAACTACCCTGTCATCTTCACTGTGCATTAGGAAGACTATTTTGTTTTGTTTTACTGAGATATAAACATACATGAGCACTCTATAAGTCCTTTCAAAATTCTTTTCTATCACCATAAGAATTGCGACTTCTGCAGTCAGATCCAAGTAACATCTGCTCAGAGCAACCAGTCAATATTGTGGAAAAAAGTTCAAAGAATGAAGATCATTAGTAGTGTCAGCTTTACAAGCAGAAGGTAATGACGTTAAAGTGAGCAAGGATAATACCCACAAACAGTGGCTTCATTAACCAGTGATTTATCATGATGAAAGACCTGTTTAACCTTTTGATCTCCACATGCTTTCTGATTTTAACAAAAATCCCTATTATTTTGTGTTGTCAAGTGATAATTTGTGGATTGTTAAAGGGTTGTATTGAATTATTCTGAAAGCAATTTATGTACATTTTAATTTGCAATGGGATAATCAGAAAACTATATTAAAATGTATTCAGTAAGTATTATTGATTTCATTTTTTAAAAAATCTCCTTTTGGCCAGTACGACAAGTGAAACCAGTGTCCAATTAAATTTATCAGTCTGATGAAATTATATGTTAATAATGTATACTATTGTAATTGTCAACCTAGCTTTAAGCGCAAACCCTGAGAACCACCACATTTAAGTTTTTACCATATAATAGTTCAGCTTTCCTTCTTACATACTTAACTATAGTTCAGTTTGATGAGAACCAACTGCTGCAAGCCTTAGGCCCTAGCACTCCTCCCTGTTCCTCTAGTGCAGTCACAAGGAGGAGTTTGAAATATTTCCTTCTGGTTTAGATCAACCACAGCTTGTTGCCTCTAAGAAAAGCTGTGATTCATTTTACGTATGGTTCCTTTGAAACAAGCCAGCTTCAAACTATTGGTTATGAAGCTGAGTTGTTTAAACCAACCATTGATTAACATTAACCAGAGTTTAGGGTTTAGAGCTGCTATGCACCAACACCCTGCACATTGATCTATCCCTCCTTCCTGATCCCCCCCCCATTTTCCCCATGCTGTGGCAGTATGGGCATAGTGAGGCTTTTCAGGGTCTTACACTTGGCGATGTTTCGAGGTGGTGCTGAAGAGTGCTCAGTGGCTGCTTTGCAACAGCACTAGAAAATGCAATAAAATACTGCTTAACTACTGTTTCACTACAATAAAAAAAATCCTTCAGTAGCACCTTAAAGACCAACTAAGTTTTTATTTTGGTATGAGCTTTCGTGTGCATGCACACTTCTTCAGATACAGTGAAATGGAAGTTTCACTACAGTTAAACTTTAAGCAATATTTGCCACAGCAAAGTGGCAGTGGCCTAGGCACTCTCCAGGGCCAGCTCTCCTAATACGCCTTGCTCCGAGGAAGGATCTCAGAGCCTGCTGTGTGTCACCAAGTGCTACTGGAGCGCTCTATGGAGGCACTACTAACCATTTTGCTGAAGTGGCAAAGCAGTGGTAATACTCCTAGCACTGCCCTTCCCAGAGGCAAATATCACAATGTGGCACTCTAAACCAGGCATAGGCAAACTCAGCCCTCCAAATCCCTGGCCACTGGTCCTGTTAGCTAGGGATGATGGGAGTTGTAGTCCCAAAACATCTGGAGGGCCAAGTTTGCCTATGCCTGCTCTAAACTCTGTCTAACCAGAATGGCCATGGCTACTCAGGAAGAGTACAGGACTGCCTGTGGCTTGCTGTGACTTGTTCTCATCACGCTAAACTATGATTTAGTGTGGCATCCAAATGTGACAACTCTCATCTGTCTTTTCTTTCTCTTCATTTTAAAACAAAATCAAGAAAAGATATGTGAAATGTTAAAAAGCAGGGTTTGTCAGAATGCTGGGATTTTCTTTTCTTGAGACCAGTATCAGAAAGTCTTGGTCCTGAACCGAATTCCTCATGAATGACAGCACTGAGCATTCAGAGAATCAGTTGTTTGTTTTTGATGTCTCTAAACTGCAATCACTGGTAAATAATGTAAGTAAATATCTATCTAAAAGGGCTTGGCCCCTGAGATTGGCAGACATTATAACCTTTCAAAATTAACCAGGTCTGGTATGACTACCTATGTTACCTTTGCTCCTTTGGATTTTAAGGTTTTAGTTTCAATTTTTGTCACTTGGCAGTGTTCGGTTTCCTTTTGTTTGTTTATGGCAACTGCTTTGGGGGCCCTTATTATGGCCCACAACCATTATAAAATTATCTTTATAACAATACTGGATGGCATGATAGAGTGCAGATGTTCCCCTGACCTCTGGGACATTGAGTTGCTGCTGTTTATACTATTTATTGATTTTATTACATTTATATACCACTTTTTCATCAATGAAGCTCAAAGTGGTGCATATGGTGCATATGCTCCCCGATTTATCCTTACAACAACTTTGTGAGGTACATTAGGCTGAAAGACAGTGACTGGCCCAGGACATCCACTGAGCTTCATGGCTGAGTGGGCATTTGAACCTGGTCTATTGGGAGGGATAAGGCACTGGTGTGGTTGGTGTGGGACAAACACACCAGCAGAGCTAATCCAGTGCTCTTGCCCATGTGTTTGCACCAAGTTGCCCTCCCTGCCTCCTTGTCCCTCCCCCTCCCAGAAAGCAGACCACCCACCCCATGATGCCATCTGCTACTGCTGTATAAATAACAAAATGAAAAATGGTATCACAAAAATTAATTCAAAACCGGGAGACTGCAGTCTTGCTCTGGATATAATGCACTGTCCAAACATTCACACCATTCTGAACTGCACAGCCTACACATTCTCTTGCCATGGCTGGCTTTTGGAATCTCTACTTTGCAAACTCACAGGTGATATTTAGGAAGACAAGACATACACTCCAACCATGGGCATGTCAGAACACATTTAATTACTTATGACTAGGTTCCCCCCACCCTTCTAAATAACAGCTAGGTATACAGGTGTCCTGGATTTAGATCGGCAAAGTTTTTGTGGCTTGGGCCGGTACACGGTCCCGCAGACACTGTGGTGGGCCAGAGTGCGCGCACGCACATACGCTATTTCCGGTGCTCCCTGCATGGAGGAGGCGTGTGTAGCTTCCCATTGGCTGCAGGAGCTTCCTGCAGCCAATGGGAAGCCAGCCAACATCTCGGAAGGCGGTCCCCGCTCTGCTCTGCACCGGTTTAGCGCAGTGCACAGGAGCCGACTGAACAGGCGGTGGGGGTCCTCGAGCGGGCAGCAGGGGTCCATTGGCTGGTTAAATGACCCCCATGGGTCACACGTGGCCCATGGGCCTTAGGCTGCCAACCCCTGATATAGATCATGGTGTGTGAGAAGGGGGCTCGAACACTTCCCCACTATTGTTCCAAGAAAAATCCCTTCACCTAAAGGAGCTATTCACACGAACAGAAGCTTCGCTCTGGGAGTGAATAACAGCTTTAGGTTTTGGGGGCCTTTTTCAAGACAGGGAGATAATAAGGAACCCCCCCTGGTTCCAGTCTGATCAGCTCCCCTTCCTCATACAACCCAGACACTTGTATTTTCATATCATCTAACTTGGCCCTGATTAGGTGCTGTTCTACTGGGATTCTGGGAGAGATCTTTCCCAACAGCTACATCCCATCTACCGGATCCTTTCAACTGGAGGTGCCAGAAATTGAACCTCTAAGCGTGTGTTCTATCACCGCAGTATGATCCCGCCAGAAAAGTATCAGCCGTTTTCCAAACAAATGATACTTCTGTTTGCCCCTTGTCTGTGATGATGTCACTGATGTGCATTGGAATCTGTCTCTGCCATTCATGCCATTCATGGTGTTTTCACAGAGCCTTTAAATATATCTGGTGAACATCAGCAAGGCTACCATCTGCCATGCATCAACCCTTGATTATTTTATGTACCCTTTTCTTTTCTTTTTCTTTTCTTCTCTTCGCCGATTTCCTCTTACCAATGCTAGAAAACATATCTTGTTGATTAAAAAACAACAACCCAGTGAAGGAGGTTTCCCTTTGCAGCAAGGCTGCTACCATATAATTCTATTGGTTTTTTTTTCATTGTCTTGAAAGGCTCTGCAGAAAAGCACCAGATAATGCTGCAAGGAGATTTTAAATGCATGTACTTCTTTTTCCTTTTTTAATGCAGCATCAGTAAAACAAGGTTATGAAATAAACAGCTATCTACACACACATTCAATTCACTCAATCTTGAGGCCAGCTTTTGCCACTGCCTCCTCCTTCTCCTTCGCTCTCCCCCCTCCTCTGCAGCCTAACAAAAGCTTCTCCACAAAAGAAATTCTTCCTGGTCTGTAAAACAGTTGTGTAAAACTTGAACTGTAAAAGCCACAGTTGACTGCGTTAATGCAGAACAGTTGGGAGGGTGGGGAGATCAGTGGCAGGTTGGGGCAGGCTACAGCAGTGGTGTCCCTATTCTGCTGAGGGGCTACTTAGTCACACCACCTGCTCCCCCTATTATTTCAAAGGCAAACCAGTCATGGCAATATGGACAGACGGGTGTTTAGCTTCAATACCATAGACACAGGACACCAGACGGTTCGAGGGGAAGTTAAGAAAAGATAAATTAAGTGATCAATAAAGATAAGGGGAGCAGTAAAATGGTAGGGACAGATCAGACAAAATAGGGGGGGACGTGAGTTTAATAATGCAAACAGTAGCTGAATTCAGCTTTCCAAATCCATATTATATTTAACAGAACTATTTCTTTCTCCCACTGATTACTTCTGTTCTTCTATAATGATAACTGTGAAGCAAGCGTGGAAACAGACAAATGTGTGATTCTTACCAGACTGCTCAGTTGGCAGGCGTAAAGGGGAGAATCGTATGTTTGGAGCCAGCCAGCTTAGTTCCTGAGTCCCAATAAATACAAATGTTTCAGTGTGGAGAAGTGGAGCTGAGGTTTAGATAAAGAAGGGTGTTTGCCTTTAGAGCAACTGAGTTTTCCTAGAACTGACAAGGCACCAGTGAACCGCTAGCCGTATTTGCAGGCTCCTGAAATTTATCTAATTACATCCACTGTCTGAATAATGTCAGACCCCCCCCCAAGTGTCCCTATATTCCAGGGATGTCCCTGATTTGGAGACGCTGTCCCAATTTCTGATTTGAACCCATAATGTTCCACTTTTCCTTAAAGGTAAAGGGACCCCTGACCATTAGGTCCAGTCGTGACTGACTCTGGGGTTGCGGTGCTCATCTCACAGTGGCTGGGGAGGCCCGGCCAGATGGGCGGGGTATAAATTATTATTATTATTATTATCATTATTATTATTAGCCGAGGGAGCCGGTGTACAGTTTCCAGGCCATGTGGCAAGTGCGACGTAAGAAGTCCCCACCTTACGCCTTTTGTTTTCAAACCTCTCAAATTATAAAAAAGCACTAATAGGGATTTCTGAGGTAACACTAAACCTCTCTACTCTTCCCTATAGCATTATTGTAACCCCCCTATCCCTTGTGGGTTTTACAAATAAAATGAGAGTACTTTTCCAGCCCAAACGTGGCCCGGTATCTTTTTAAGCTCTGGGGTGAATATGAGACTATTCTTAGTGTACACACCAGTAAGGGGTTCTCCTCACTTGAGCTTTCCCCACTGTGAAGCTTTCCTCCCTCCCGAGGAAACTTTGTGTCACCCTTGAACCAGTCTTCCTCTTCCTCCCCCTCTCGGTGCACTCAAGGGACAACAAACTATCCTTTCTGCTTTAGATAGGGGTTTTGTCCTTTTAATGAGTATCCCCACCAGATGAGCAATACATACCTCTGCTGGAAAGATCACACAGACGATAGTTTAAATGGCACTTTAACTTAACATTTAATGCCTTAAAATCTTAACGGTTGCATTCAAGTTTCATGTGTACAAGCTTGTGGTTTCAATAGCACTGTTCTTGTTAATCATATACTTGCAAACCTAACCAATTCCTCATCTACACCTACTCTAGTAACCTACACCACAACCTCCCACACGCTCACGCTCCCAAAACCCTCTCTCCTGAATTAATGGCTACCCATCCTCTTTAAACCCATGGCCCCTCATGGAATGGAATGCCGTCAATCAACTAAGAGGCTGGGTTTAACACTTAACACCCTGGAGTTCTACTCAAGCCAGCCCAATCCATCACAGCAAGCATGACAAAGCCGCTTCTGGTAAACTAGAGCAGCACACGGAAACGTCGTTTACCTTCCCGCTGTAGTGGTACCCATTTATCTACTTGCACTTTGATGTGCTTTCGAACTGCTAGGTTGGCAGGAGCAGGGACCAAGCAACAGGAGCTCACCCCGTTGCGGGGATTTGAACCGCCGACCTTCTGATTGGCAAGCCCTAGGCTCTGAGGACGTCCCTATTTTCATCGAAAAAATGTTAGTGGGTATATGGTAGGATGTTCCTATTTTCATTGGAGAAATGTTGGAGGGTATGGAGTTATTTGACTCCTGAACCATCTGAAGGCAATCCTGTATAGGAAAGGTGTTTTTTTAAAAAAATGTTTAATGTCTTATTATGTTTTTATATATGTTGGAAGCTGCTCAGAGTGGCTGGGGCAACCCAGTAAGATGTGTAGGGTATAAACAATAAAATTATCATTATGGAATGGGACGTCCCTATTTTCCTCAGAGAAATGTTGGAGGGTATGCAATATTACAGTATGTTTTATAAGTGTATACCTAAAATTATATGAATGTTTAGGAGTGCAAGTATCTTAGATGTACTTATAGACAACAAAGGGGGTGGACTTTATTTCACACTTTATCTATGTATACAGAACAAGAGGAACCTTTTTCATCTCAAGGGCAACCTTCTGGTGGCTGCATGCCAATGGTGGTTGGAGCCCAGAAGCAAAAAGTGGGTGCAACAATATCTGCGACTCGCATTACATTTGTACAGTAGGCTACATTTCAGACACTTAAAAACCAGACATTTCTACACACACAGCCCTCTATCTAGCTAAGTGACAGGCATTTTGACACTTCAAGAACACATTCCAGCCAGGCAAAAACACTCAAGGAAAGGATAGAGCAAGCAGGGTAAGGGGTGGGGCCTGCAGAGAGTCTCAAGGGCCACATTTAGGCCTGACATTTCTGGGCCTGCCGTTTGTTTCCTTTGATGTATAAGGTCTAGACAAACCTACCCAGATGGTTAGAAAGTTGAAGTAATTTTAACCTGTTTTAGTATTTTATATGTTTAAAAGTACAGTTGCAAATTGTTCTTGATTTTATTCTTTTATCTACACTGTATGGATGCTCCCTCAACACTCTATAACAGATATTGGTTCTGTGTGTGTAGGTGGCTGCAATGGGACGGCAGAATCTACCGAAATCATCTGCTATCCTCTTACATGAATGAAGGCATCGGCTGGATCAAGAGCCATTATGTGGCATTAGATTTCGCCAAGAAAACCAAGATAGGTGTTTTGCTTGGGCTGAAAAGTATCTTTTTATCTAGAGGATCTATACAGAAACAACTATATTTCTGAGGATAATAAAAGATGTAATACTACGCTCCAGATTAAAATTGCAATTACTAGGTAGAATTGACCTTAATAAAGCAGAGGCTTTGTCTAAAACCACTTTATATTTCTAAGATCCTATTAGACAAAACATTAAATGAATGGCAGAATGTAATTTCTGAATTTGTCTGGAATAACAGAAAAGCAACGGTGGCATTTAAACAGGCCCGAGTGGATAGAAGAGAGATGGAATTGGAACTGGAATTCCTAGGCTAGAATCCATAGCTGTCAACTTCTGGATTGGAAAATAAGGGATCAGCAGCGGCGTGGCACCAGAAGTCGCTTCTGCGCATGTCCAGACATGTGCAGAAGCGACTTCTGGTGCTGGCTCTGCCCGATTTCTGGTGCCCAGACATGGGCAGAGTGGCACCGGAAATCGGTTCTGCGCATATCCAGACATGCACAGAAGCAACTTCCAGTGCCGGGCTGCCCATGTCCACATGTCTGGGCACCAGAAATTACTTCTGTGCATGTCCGGGCATGCGCAGAGGCGATTTCCGGAAGCACTCGGCAAGCCAAGTGAGCGAGCAGCCATCCAGGAGCCGGGATATTTACACAGCTGAGGAGCCTCCCTGGCCGGCAGGAGCTGCTTTCTTATAAATCCGGGGGTGGGGGTGGGTTACAGGGTATTTTGCAATTCGGGATAACAGCGGGAAACAGATTTAAATATGGGGGTTTCCCGCGAAAAACGGGAGACTTGACAGCTATGCTGGAATCTCATTACCATGTAAGCAGGGCAGAATGGGTGTTATAAGAAATTCGTTGTTGTTGATGATGATGATTACCTACCCTTCAACTATGAGGTCCAGCTTAATAAAATCTCACTGAAAGCTCTAGGGTTTATTTAAATAAGAGAATAGTTTGGATCTTGAATTTGCTCTAGTAAGCAGGAGTTCTAAGTTCTGCTCCTCCTTCACAGAGGAGGAGGAAACCTTCTCCACTTCTAATGCTGTATCTGATGCCAACCGAAGTAAAAGATGGTGGCAGGAGACAACTTTTTATTTTCTCTATACTATAGTTCTTCCTGCCCTGCAAACTGATCACAATTGGGGGAAATTAACTAGGCCTGCTGCATGCTGCAATAGTTTTGCTGAGTCCCAGGGGAATGAGAGGGCTTTGGATCCTGTGGTTCAAGCTTCCCCCATTATGCCACTTTTCATCCCCTACTGACAGTGGAGTAGCAAGGGTGAAAGAGGCTGCGGTCCCACTGTATTGAGGAGGCCTCTGGTGGTAGACCTCCTTCTCCAAACACAGTCCTCCTTCTCTGACCATGGAAATGGAGTCCTGCAATCCCCTATGACCCCTAAGCTACCTTACTTGGGGTCTTAGTCCTTTCAAAGGGAAAAGGGAATTTTGTTGGTATTTTTTCTTATAAGTCACAACCCAACATCTTTGTGAAAAGTAAGCCTTCAAATTAGTGTTTCATTTCTAAACTAAAGATGGCACAGCTCATGAGGTCTACTGTGGAATCCTTACCCTAATTTCAGATGTACCGAAGGATTGGTTATGGTGACTAATTAGATAGGCAGTCTGTATGTATTCCAAGTAAATAATCCTATGCACACTTTCCAAGAGAGAAAGTCCTGAACACACTGCGATTTAGCTCCAAATAAAGATGCAAAGGATTGTGCTGTAAAGCACTGGGTGTTTTTTTCCTTTCTCTTCTTACTACTTTACATGTCCTAAGGTTAGGCTTTGCCATAGCTGAATAGCTAAGCTCTGGTGAATCCTGTCTCAAAGTAAGCCCAAAGCAAATTGCATTCTTCACCCCCATGTGATCTATGAACTGGTCTGTTGATTGTCAAGGCCAATTCCTGCAAGCTATTGGCAGCTTTGAACTCAATATTCACTTCATCCACAGAATTTGGATCAATCCCTGTGTGCATTGTTCAGCTTATCAATTTACAGAACCCAATTTGGTAATTGCCTGAATAAATCCTCTGATTACTGTAATAAATCTGAGAAATTGTCATTCATAGCTCAGCAATAAAACTGTTTGCTTTGATGAGATATTATACAATTCTAACTCTGAGTAAGGCATGGTACATTAGCATTAGTACATCAGCTTAATGGGCATGTAGAGTCATAAAATGAATCAAACAAACAACGGGGGCATTAGAATGTGTTAGGGAATTTGCCACAGTGCAGCCATAACATGATTCATTGAGCAGATTTCTTTTAAAGCTTATTAGTGTCTTGGTAGAACAAGGATTTATACAAGTATTTATTTAACTGCCAAGAGGGTGAGAAGCAGTCTTCCAATGTAGCATAATAATTATCACTACAGTGATATTACAACAGAAACAGACAAACTGAGTGATAACACAGTTTAATCTCACATTGGAGTTTTTTGTGTCCTTTGTGAGAGGACTTATTAATGTATTGTTGCAGGAATAGCATAGGTCAGTGGCATCAGTCAGCAGCAAGCCTAAAAACTGCTTCCCTATGGGGCGGGAGGGAATTATATTTTTACACAGCTGCCAATGATGGTGTTTGACTCCCAGCATATTACTACTGAGGAAGGACAATGTATGGAGAAACTGGCCAATCTGTTCAATGGAATTAGTACCCTACAAGGCAACTATAGTGACATGCTTAGATTTAGGCTTGGACTTTGTGCAGGGTAGCAGCACAAAAATAAACCAACAAAACACCCTAGACTAGGGGTTCCCAAACTGTGGTTCATGGACCACCAGTAGTCCACATACATCATCCATGGAATGTATGTATAGAACGCTTACATTCCAAATTATATGGAATTCAAATTGTAATAACGTAAGAGAAAAGAAGCAATAAAAATACAATTAAAAAACCACACAGCACCAAGCACAGCACATTACAATTGCTACTGTACAACAGGCAGAAAAATCATTAAGTGGTCTTTCAAGACCCCGGGCCATATTCACGTGGTCCAATAGGGGGGGGGAAGGTTTGGGAATCACTTAGAATAAAGAGCTGGCTAGTTCACATGAGGTATTGTTTGGGGCTCACAAGCTGATTTTAGGGCTGCCATATTTCAAAAAGTCAAAATCCAGACACAAAAGTTGTTGAGCTATTTTTAAGGAAAATTGCCAAAACCAACACTTCCGACATTTTTGCGATTTCCGCCCAGACGCTGCTTCCGACTGCAGTATTCTGGCTATGCCCAGGAAATTCTGGACATTTGGCAACCCTAGATTCATACTATCCCTACAGGGACATGGCTACAGTACTGACTACTTATATCTGCAGAGGGCATTGAGAAAATTGTGGGTGACAAAGTCTTCAACATAGCGATGAGCCAACGGGGAAAAAATCCGCATTACAGGATGGGACTAAAGATTCTGTGTGGGTTTTTGTGGACAAATCCATATTAAACCTTAAAAATACACAGACAATTGTTTAACATAAATATTAAGGCTGGGAAACACAAGGTGACCTGGGTTGTGAGTCCAAAGGCTGCCTGTCTCTCTTCTTTTTGTTGGTTTTTAAAAGTAATTTCAGCCACCTAAAACAGGCTAGCCAGTAGTACCACTGCACCCCATAAACTTCCCTGGGAGTGACAGGTCTTGATACTCAAGGGGAATTGTCAGGGGACCTCAGTACAGGGACCAGCACCTCGACCAATGAGAGCAGCAGCAGCGGGTCAGGTGGGGGTAATGAGGAAGTTAGCGGGATGGAGCAGTTAAGGCTCAGCGATGTAGGAGAGCCCTGCACCGCCCTGACCAACAGGTGGAGGGGAGCAGGCAGCCGGTTCCGTCGCCTGATTTAAGGCGCACACCGAAACGTAAGGTCAGGGGGCGGCGTTTTGGGGTTCCCAAGCTCTTATGCTGGACGCGTAACAGGAGGCGTCCACTCCCGGATTCTGCGAGTGACTGAGAGGTCATGTTCTTTGCCATCTTTGCACTGTAAATACTATGCACAATAAAACTTTTAAAGACAGAGCAGACTTGGACGTTGTTACTCAAGAGTAGCTGCAACAGCACCGTGACAGGAATTTTATGTACATTTTATGTATTTTATTTTCAAGACATCCTTGGAGTCTCAGGCAAAATCAAACATTAAACATGGTGTCAAATGGCTGCGGCTTCCAGCACCACCTTGTGAGATCTTGCCAGAACCTGTAAGCTTCACCCACTTCTCCTTGCTTTGGCAGTCGTGGCAGGTGGGCAGGGCACACACACACACACCACAGGAGAAATGGCAGCAGAGGCAAGTTATTGTGAGAGAGCCACAAGATCTCATAAGTTCTCACCAAAAGCCACTGCTGCTCCTCACTTCTCTGGCGGCAGTGACAGTATTGTCTGATACTCCACTGCAGCCCCTATGGACATAGCCTTTCCGTGGCTATTCATGACTGGTACAATCCAGACTTGATTGCTGCTGTAGGCTATCTGTGGATTTGCCCTTCCAGCTATTCAGAAACTTCTGGTGGTTCAGAATATGGCAGTCAGATTATTCAGTGGCAGTGATTGCTGGCTAGGACCGGTGGGAGTTGTCACCCACAACATATGGAGGGCAGCACGCTAGCTAACACTGTGCTAGGTCCTGTTCTAAACACACATATAAGCAAGATAAAGGTCATTGAACTTGGGGGGGGGAGCAAACCAATGAACTGGATACTAAACACACAGCAGCAGAGCCAAACAACACATTTAAAACACATCCAGTGCACATTTACAGCACACAACTTCTCCCCAAAAGTTATGATAACTGTAGTTTTTTAAGGATGCTGGGAATTTGTAACATTCTGAAGAGGAAACTATGGTTCCCAGGATTCTTTAGGGGAAATCTTTAGGGGAAATCATGTGCTTTAAATGTATGGAGTGGGAAAAGAATGAACAAAATCGAAAGTAGGATAAAGAGTATAAAGTTTAAAACATTTTTCTTGCTTTTTCTTGGGGTTTATTTAAACTTAGCTTTAGCTATAAAAGGCTATATATAAAATGAAGTAGTATCCCTCGTGCAATGCTGTCATGCTAATTAGAATTATAAAGTACAGAGCAAACTACCGGTATGTCCACAAGCTTACAGTCAAAATTTTGCTGAAATGTATGCTCTAACTGTTTACATTAATAATATTATGTTTAAACTCAGTAAGTTTTGTACATCATTCACAATACCATAAATAGTCAGATTTGGCTTTGGGTTTTCTGACCGACCAAGTTTTCCTACCAACGTTCTGGAGTTGTATTGTTGATTGTACGGGGGAAACAATGTTGTAATTTTTTCAATCATTAAGTCCTACAGCTGTACAAATAGCATAGGAATGCGTATTCTTTTCCCTCTTGGCCTTAAAATTATGCATGCCCAGCAAATGCTCGTAACAATTGCTTCTTAAGTCACTGAAATTTAAAACCATTCAGTTTCCCTGTAAAGAGCTCCCGGCGCCTTTTGATGTGAAACTTGGATAAGCTTAAATGTGGAGAACTAATAAAATAATAAAAAGACCCCAGAGGTGTTTATAGATTTCAATTATCTCTTGCTTTTCTATCCCAGGCCTGGACTAGGTCGGAATGTGTTGGTCTCTCAAGTACTACTTGAGTCTAGGCTGCATTTTTATGCTGGCTGGTTTCACATTCTCCTAGGCTGCTTCTTTGTAGCTGAATCGCCTTAGTGGGGTTAGTGTACAGAGGTGCTAAGGACTCCCCTAGACAAAGCAGGCATGCTTCACAAAAGCAAAGGAGCAAAAGGAAACAAAATTGAATCTCTAGCACCCAGCTCCTGAGCAAACAGACAAAACTAATGGATCCCCTCTTGCTCCTCCCATCCAATTACTGTGATCCAGTAGAGAGAATATGGCAACATCAGTTCACACAAATTCTAATGTTCTTAATCCCTTCCATACATATAAACCTCACATTCACCAACATTACTTCATTACCAAGCCACCCAGGCAGACTGAGTGTCGGAATGGACCCACCAGCTGCAAAAACCTGCCTCCTTCAGGTTTTAATCAGCTAATGAGGGATATGCAAATGACAAGCTTATGGGATTATGGCTTGTCTAACAGCAGTCCTCCCCACAGTGATACAGTACTAATACAGGTGTTAGTAAACTGGTTATTCGGCCCCAACTAATTTAGGTCCATTCACGCTGCGATTGTGCTTGCGGCCTTGTCATTTGTACCAATGTTTGCAGGCCCAGTGGGAGCTCTGTTAGTACTGTGGTGGGTCCGACATGAACTCCTGGTTGTCAGATATGATGTTAATAAATCCTATTGGTTTGGTATTTATGATGTTTCTTTATGGCCCCCCGCCTCCTTTGCTTTGCCTGAATCAGTCCATGGGAAATAGCCATGGATCAGTCAAAGGGGAATTTAATTAAATGTTACTTACCATTTATATGGACTTTTCACATACTTCGTTGGGTAAAGGGTGAACCTTAGCAATAACTCATTTAACCTCCATTTTCTCTTGGCCACAAGGAGCCAGTTCTCAGTTGTCTGAGAAGGGGAATATAGTTAAAGTGGCAACACTAAGGAGAAGAAATGTAGAACAGCATTGGGTTAAAGAGGAAAAACTAATTTTAAAAATGAGCAGCACTTTTGTAATACAGCTTGGGCTGCTGATTTCAATTGCAGACCGCAGCTATCATTCATTTTGTTTCCTTAAAAAAAGCTGGCGGCATTGCTTTATGGTGCAGCTGTTTAAAAAAACGACAACACTGGGAAATCATTGTGGGAAACGCCAAAAAATTAGATGTCAGAAGAAGAAATCTAGAAAGGCATACAGTATAGTATGAAAGTATGAACTGTTGTTCTTCGAGTCTCATAAATCACAACTTGGACAAAGTAGTCTGAGGGATGTGTGGTGATCAGTAGGCTAACTGCTTAAGTCTGCAACCCTCAGTATAAGTCCACTGAAACATTAGCCTGTTGAAATATTTGTCCATTTGCTTATTTATTAGGATTACTTAAACCCTGAACTTGAACCATAGAGGTCTTTAGAATCAGTAAAAAATAAAATAAAAGCAATTACAGAAAAGACTTTCCCATCATTAAAAATAAAAGTAGCATCAAGAAAACCAGCGCAAATTACAGATTAAACAGAATAAGTAAAGAAACAGCAGATGTCCTTCAAACTAGAATAGGGTACTCATATTAGTGCAACACATTTTCATATCTGATATTGGAAAGAGCTGATAATCCTCTACAAACCGGCAAAAAACTGAGGTAATTTGCTGGTGTATACAATTAATACATGTAACAGTGCAGACAGATGACTCTCAGAAGGATTAGTGGTTGAAATCTATGGTGAGGAGAGGTAAAAACACAAGGGTATGTGAACAAGCAAACTTGTACATTTTATAAAATAGGATACTTGGTCCCTTCAAATGTTAATCACTTAAAGGCGTCCACCCTATCTCAGGGATAGTGAAGCATCACCTCTGCACCTAACTGAGTGGCTCCTAACTCTGTCCCAACCAATGCCCACATATTGGATGTGGACATCTAACAAGAGGAAGCCTATGTATGTGGACCTCTATCAGAGCTGGAACTCTTTGTTCATAACTGGGAAAATTAGTACTTCACGTTATTTTCCAGTGCAGCAAATAATTCCAATGAAAACCATAGGACCTTTGTTCTGCAGTTGCAGGACACCTCAATACATCCAAATGCTGACGTCGAACACCGTTGCTGATTTTGTCTCATTGAACTCAAGAAGAATTATTTCCAAGTAGGCATGCATAAGACTGCACCATCAGGCATATAACTTGCTTAGGTATAGTGGGGAAGAATAATTGTCATTGTTTTAGAAAGTAAAAAGTATGTGTTCTAAGCTACAGTTTAAAGAATGAGTTGAAACAGCAGAAAGGGAGAGTTACTTTTAGAAAACCTTGAGGTCAAATCAGACTACTAGCATATTTATTGTATGCCTTTCCCTAACAGAATAAAGTGTCAAAGGTTAACTACTGGCTAACTCTGAGGGCAAGGTATTATTCAAAATTAGGTCCTTAAAACATTTGCTAGAGGACTTATCTGTTAGCTTTGTTTGGAGTCAGTATGTTTGCCAACAGGGAAAGTATTTAGAAAGTGTAGGGGATGGGAGGAATTTGTAGAAGAGCATTCTACAGTCTCTTGTCACTGTAAAAACTGAAAGGCACCAGTAGTTTGGGATCTTCTTCCTAAAAAACACAGAAACAAAAACCACCACAGCATCTAAATTTGTTTGGAAGGAGGCTTACAGTGCAATCCTAGACATGCCAACTCAGAAATGAATTCAATTAGATTCAATGAAACTTGCTCCCAGATAAGCTCATGTACTGTTGCAGTCTTAAGGAGTAGGATTCCCTGTAAACAAAGTTTTAAAGAAGTTTTCAGTTCTGCTTAATATTTTCTGAGCTTTAATAAAATAAGGGGTAGAAGGCACATTCCATTAATAAAATGAGGAATTGAGGAGCAAGACCCAGAGCCGACAGGGATGCTGCACCCTGGCTATGAGGGACCATTGCTGCCCAAGAGTCTGAGCAACTAAAAGGATGTAGGCAGTAGGGTCTTGCCTAATAGCCTTATGCTTGGCTATATCCCAGTATCTGCAATCTTGGTTACCATGGATGTAACATCACTATACACCAATATACCTTAGAGGAGGCTCGACGCATTGTGGAAAACATATTCCTCTCTAGAGAAATCCAACAACCACCTATGTTTTTTCTCATGGAACTGGTTGACATCGTTTTTGAACATAATTTTTTTTCAAATTTGATAGTGAATTCTTCTTGCAAACTAAGGGAGTGGCTATGGGGAGTTCATGTGCCCCTAGCATAGCTAATCTTTTTATGGGAAAGATAGAGGAAGAGTACCTGATGAATTCAATGGCCAACCCTTTTTATGAAAAAATACTATTTTACAAACACTTCGTGGATGATTTGTTTTTAATCTTTGAATCACCAGAAAACATAACCGGATTTTTTTCGTGGTGCAACACGATACACTCTAGCATTAAATATACTACACATTTTCACACACAACAAATAACTTTCCTTGATACTATCGTATTCAGGGATAGTGTGAATAAGTTAGCTGTAAGATCCTTTAAAAAAAACCCACGGATAAACCTTCATATTTATATTATAAGTCATATCACCCAATGAGTTTGAAACAGAACTTACCATATGGCCAATTTCTAAGAATTAAACGAAACTCTACTTTCTCACATGACTACCACAGAGATAGCAATAACATGGCACAAGATTTTCTATCCAGGGGATATCCACAGAAAATAGTCAAATCAGCACAATCTAGAGCATTCTATAAACCTAGAAACAGTCTGTTTGAGGAACATACAAGACAGGAAAACTAGCCAATTATATATGCACTGGATTTCACTCCTTTGGCTTATTCCATCAGTAGAATCATTAAAAAACATTGGCATTTGGTAAAAGATTTACCGGGATGTGCCAGAATTCCACAGATAGGCTATCGTAGAACGAGGAATCTTAAAGATATGTTGGTACACACGGCCATTTCTGATGCGCACCAGACCCAGAGCAGTATACGGGGCCACTTTAAATGTGGAAGGTGTGCCGCCTGTGAATTAACGCAAGAAATTAAGGAATTCACAATACCTGGTTCTTGCAAACCTGTCTGGATGGAGTCTTTTACTAATTGTAACTCTCGAGGAGTTGTGTATGCCCTACAATGCAATTGTAAATTATGGTACATAGGGAGTACTATTAGACTGGTGAAGGCGAGAATCTTGGAGCATAAAAATTGAATACTTAATAGAGTTTTGGAGGCACCACTTACGTCCCATTTTATTGAGCAAAACCATAGAGCTACGGACTTTAAATGGTTTATTATTTATAAGCACAAACACTCTGGAATAAATGCTGAAGTTTTGAAAAGGAAACTACACCAAAAAGAGGCATACTGGATACATAGATTCGGATCATTAGCACCCACGGGGTTAAATCTCCAAGCAGAATTCAGTGCCTTTCTATAAATGAGGAATTTCAAGGATTTGGTGGGGAACGTTTTTATCCTATTCATGAGATTATTAACAGTTGTGTATCTTTAAGAGTTGCTGGTGTTGTACTTCTTGCAAGGAGTGGTTGATTTGAAATGATTTACTGATTGAACCTTGTATTTAACCTTGTAAGTAACTGTTGCATTTTCATCATTCTTTGAGAATTGTGAGCTTCGGTAGTCTTGTTAAGCTTTTGCACATGAACCTTTGGTGAGTATTTTAAACATTTCTGTACAATGTTTTAAAGAAATGTATAAGTATTTATGGTGCATCATATAAATTTATACAAATTTATTACTTAAGAAAGAGTCCGCCCCCTGAGGAAACCATTCCTGTGAAATGGGGAAGAAGCTGGCCACCCGTCGGATGAGATAAGAATGCATGGGAAGAGATAAGAATGCATGATACATCATGGCACTTTACTATCGGACTTGATTATTGCACTTTATACTGGACTTTTAAGACTTCGAGCATGAGATTTTGTACACATTTTTGAAACTCCTTGTATATGTGAAGGTTGTTGGTGCATATATTTTTAAATATTTGCACTTCACGGTGGTTTACCTTTTCATTGTAACCACATCACGGTGGTTTACCTTTTCATTACCCTTTCAAGCTTGGCTATAGAAGCCAGATCAAGGAAATGGGCTTCCTACCAGTTACCATGAATTGGAATTGGGCACCCCAGCTGGAGTACTTAACTTTACCCTATTAGTTTTTATGTTTCTTGCATACCTGCAAATGGTAACCAGACTAGACTAATAAGATTTTATGTAAGATTATTGTGTAATTTATGCTCTATGCAGCTTAGTCCTGTGTTTTATGCTATGAGCTGGCTATGTGCATTTTGTGCTAATTCCTGCTATACATGAAAAAAGTGTGTGAGTAAAGCCGAAGACATTATGCCGCCTGAGGCAAACTATAGAATGCACCCCACTACCATGCCTCACTCCTTCAAAAAACAGGGGCTTGCCACATGCACCTAAGCGCATGGGAAGAAAAGCCAGTGCCGTCCTACTTGTGCATGCACTTACTTGGGTTATTTATTTGCCGTTTAAGAGAATGCACCACCAGCTCCACACACACACCTATAGCCCAAAATGCCCTCGGTTTACTGACCGAAATGCAATGCACCACACAATAATGAGAAAGGGAGGGCAAGCAAGCATGAAAGCAACACACAAAGCGAAGCTGCTCACCTCCACGCCAAATATCCTGAGCAAGAGTAACAGCAAAAAGTGGTGAAAGCTGCTTATTCCCCCCCCCTTTTCCTGGAACATGCCACTTCCTTAACCTCTTTAACCAAAGGAGAACCAAGACTGCAACCACACATTTACAACTAGGTTTCTTTGGAGGTAAATCTCTGTCCCCCCCAGTGAGAAGGGTCTTAGTTCCACATCAGTGTGTGCAGGGTCACAGCCAAACTTGGAAGCAAAACTCACGTTCTAAATAAATTCATACAGCACAATTAGCCCCCAGGAACTGCTTAGCCCCACTTCCCTAGCCCATTTGCAAAGAGCGCTGCTTTGTTTTCCTGCCAGCGGCAGAGGTGGTGTATGTGTGTGATGGGGCAGAGAACTGGAGAAGAAACATAAAGGGCAGCCCAAGTACAGTGGTACCTCTACTTACAAATTTAATCTGTTCCGAACACACATTTGTAAGTCAAAAAAAATTGTAAGTCGAATCCCATAGGAATGCATTGGGAGAAAAAATTCGTAAGTCGAAGCAACCCTATCTAAAAATTCGTGAGTAGAAAAAATCCTATCTAAACCGCATCCAAGATGGCGGACAGAGCTCCATTTGTAAGTAGAAAAATTCGTAAGTAGAGTTATTTGTAAGTAGAGGTATCACTGTAGAATCTCTGCAGCACTCCTCCAAGGTACTGTGGGAAATTAAGATTGTTGCCTCAAAGCTGCCTACTCCTGCGATTAGGGAAGAGAGGCAGAACCAAGGGCACTTTGTCAAGGGCTCTCTCAGACCTGGAGCCAGCCCTGACTAGGCCTCAAAAACATCCTCTAGTGCAGCATGAGTAGCTACTTTTCAAGGAACAAAGGTGAGAAAGCCACTTCCGCGCCTGCGTCGGAGGTGGGGTTGTGGGCTGCCCGACTGTACCATCGCGTAGGGGATGAGAGCTCATCCCCTACGCGTTGGTACGTTCCCGCCTGCGTCACCCCCCCGGCCGACCAATGAGGTCGGACGGGGCGGGGTCAGTTCGTTTAAAGGCCTCCCGGGCTGCTTCGCTCGGCTACCCCGACCTGCTAGTGCTGCAGCTAGGGGAAAATGATCTAGCTTACCGGAATGCGGTGGACCTGAAATTGGAAATATTCCGTGACCTGAATATTCTATTGGATTCCGCCCCGGGGATGACGCTGCTTTGGTCCTCTCTGCTGGAGAGGCGCATTTGGCGCGATGGACGCTGCCCTATTGCTATGAACAGAACCAGGCGGCGCCTAAATTCCTTCGTGATTCGCAGGGTGATATCCCTGAATGGCCGTGTTGTCTCGCACCCGAGTTTGAAACAGAGCGAAGCAGCCCTTTATCGCTATGATGGCGTGCATCTGTCGCCAATGGGGAATGATATATGGCTCGAGGACATTATTGCGGAAATCCGTGATTGGTTACAAGTTAGAGAATATAACTAGGTGAATAAGAGACTAGGACCACTGCCCCTGTAATAATGGTAATGCTACAAATAATTAATTAATTAATTTCTAATTATGGTGTAGGGTGGTATGACCGTAAGCGGATTGGCGGCGAGCCAGGAGGGGCTCGAGTGGCGGTTAGGCGTTGGAAATTTACATAACAATTAGTTGGAGGAGGGGCAAGACACGTCATCAGCTGCCCTAATCTGGAGAAGTAATTCCGTTAAAGGATTCCGGGGGCGAGGCTTGGTCCTGAGCCTGGAGTTGCCTGGGCCGTAAGGCACGCCCCTTCGGTGGCCACAGGGGGAGCTCTAGTAGATTTACGTCGCGGGGCTCCTTGCTGGTGGTTAACTTCTCATAGACTTCAACACACGGGTTGGAGTCGGATATAGTCCGTTAGGTTCCAACGCCTAAGCCAATTCCGCTTTACATGGATTAATAAAGTTGTGGCCTTAACCACCCAATTAATTAAATCTTATTCCGGTGTCATGAGTCTTTATTCCGGGGAAGGAGGGCATATTGCCACACAAAGCCACTTCCGCGCCTGCGTCGGAGGTGGGGTTGTGGGCTGCCCGACTGTACCATCGCGTAGGGGATGAGAGCTCATCCCCTACGCGTTGGTACGTTCCCGCCTGCGTCACCCCCCCCGGCCGACCAATGAGGTCGGACGGGGCGGGGTCAGTTCGTTTAAAGGCCTCTGCAGGCGGGAAAAGCTTCCTCTCGCTTCCTTGTTCGCCGGAGCGAACGATTCACCCACCCGCCCACCCCTTAAAAAGAGGAAAGGGGACGCTGCTATGGACGTCAGTTGGTTGCCCTGGCTGGCCAGGGGGCTGGGTAGGATTTTTCCCATACTGGAGTAGCCATGATGGGTTTTTCGCCTACCTCGTAGCATGTCGTCACAACTTAGGTTAGGCGGTTAGGCGTTGGAAATTTACATAACAATTAGTTGGAGGAGGGGCAAGACACGTCATCAGCTGCCCTAATCTGGAGAAGTAATTCCGTTAAAGGATTCCGGGGGCGAGGCTTGGTCCTGAGCCTGGAGTTGCCTGGGCCGTAAGGCACGCCCCTTCGGTGGCCACAGGGGGAGCTCTAGTAGATTTACGTCGCGGGGCTCCTTGCTGGTGGTTAACTTCTCATAGACTTCAACACACGGGTTGGAGTCGGATATAGTCCGTTAGGTTCCAACGCCTAAGCCAATTCCGCTTTACATGGATTAATAAAGTTGTGGCCTTAACCACCCAATTAATTAAATCTTATTCCGGTGTCATGAGTCTTTATTCCGGGGAAGGAGGGCATATTGCCAC
This sequence comes from Zootoca vivipara, assembly GCF_963506605.1. Lineage (NCBI taxonomy): Eukaryota > Metazoa > Chordata > Lepidosauria > Squamata > Lacertidae > Zootoca > Zootoca vivipara. The sequence goes on from NC_083276.1 coordinate 59,229,602, forward strand.
ACAAAGCCAATGTGTGCACGCATTCACTTGTGTGAGCCTAAATGGGGTCTTTGGACTGGAGCCACAGAGTGCCAGTCAGGAATGCTTTTAACGTAACGTTGTAAGCATATGAAAAGTTTTGGAATTCTAACCTAAGCAGTCAGTGGAGTCTCTGAACAGAAGATAATAGGAAGCTTTTAAAAGGCAAACAGGATTCGAGGACTGACTAAACAGAGATAAATTGCTCAGATCTTAACAAATAATTTAAGCTTTTCATCCTTCTTTTTGCAATTATACTCTGCTTCCTAGAAAACAACTTCTATGGCACCAAGAGATCCTCTAAAGTACTTATTTCTGAAGAATCAAAACATATAGAAAATGGAGTTTTAAAAAGTACACTTGAGGTTGGGATATACAAACCAATGAGCAAATGTTTCTCACTAGTGAACATTGGACTAGGGTTGTTCATGCATTAGTAATAAATATTTGAGACCAGTGTTATGTCCTATATTTCACATGAGCAGCACACAGCGGGATTAGGAAAGACCTGTCAAATTTTTGATTTATTGATCTTGCTATCAGCTGCATGACAACCATTCCTTACTCCTGCTCACATATTAAACTGGTGATGCAACGAAACACTAAGGCTACAATCTTTTGCTCACTTACATGGAAGTAAGTTGTGTTTAATTTAGGGGGGGTGTACTTCTGTGTAAGGGACACAGGTGGCGCTGCGGGTTAAACCACAGAGCCTAGGACTTGCAGTTCAGAAGGTCGGTGGTTTGAATCCCTGTGACGGGGTGAGCTCCCGTTGCTCGGTCCCAGCTCCTGCCAACCTAGCAGTTCGAAAGCACCTCAAAGTGCAAATAGATAAATAGGTATTGCTACAGCGGGAAGGTAAACGGTGTTCCCGTCTGCTGCTCTGGTTTGCCAGAAGCTGCTTTGTCATGCTGGCCACATGACCTGAAAGCTGTATGCCGGCTCCCTCAGCCAATAACGCGAGACGAGCACCACAACCCCAGATTCAGTCACGACTGGACCTAATGGTCAGGGGTCCCTTTACCTTTACCTTACTTCTGTGTAAACATGCTTAGGATAGTGCTGTAAGCTTTACTCAGTTTGCTGCTTCCAGAATGTACCTTCTATTCCCCAAATTTTGAAATAAAATATGTTTAGATTTGCTTTTTAATGTTTTACAGTCATTTTGATGGGTTTAACAACTATAACCAACCACCTGTCGTTCAGGGACAGGAGTGAGAATATAGAATTACATTTGCTCTATGGGGTTGTGTGTCAAAAAATCTCTTTCAAAGTGACACATCATTATAAAGAAAAGTATAACTATTCAGCCTAATCCTCAGCATATTCTCTCAGAAGGAAATCCCAATGAGTTAAATGAAATTTGCTCTTCAGTAAGTGTGCTTATGATTGCAGCCTTACCTAAAAATGACTCCAAAAAATCCACTAGTTCAGGAGCCTTGGAAAACCCGACTGCTGCCTCTTTAATTTGCCAAAACAAATAAATTCAGAGACATACCACCTTTGATACTGGAGGCAGAACACAATCATCATGAATAGTAATAATAATAATTTATTATTTATACCCCGCCCACTCTGGGTGGCTTCCAACCGAATATTAAAAACAGTACAGCATCAAACATTAAAAACTTCCCTAAACAGGGCCGCCTTCAGTTGTCTTCTAAAAGTAAAATAGTTGCTTATTGCCTTGACATCTGCTGGAAGGGCGTTCCACAGGGCGGGTGCCACTACCGAGAAGGCCCTCTGTCTGGTTCCCTGTAACCTCACTTCTCGCAATGAGGGAACTGCCAGAAGGCCCTCGGTGCTGGATCTCAGTGTCCAGGCTGAATGATGGGGGTGGAGACGCTCCTTCAAGACTGCTGCCTCTTTAATTTGCCAAAACAAATAAATCAGGGTGTGTGTTTGTTTTTTACAGAATCCGATCTCTGCCAATCACTATAAAAACATGAATAGGAGGATTTCTAATCTTTTTTTAGTAATGAACAATTCATCAACCTTTATATACACTGCCTTGTCAAAGCCAAATTACCATGTTAAGTAAGCAAATATATATCCATGCAATATTTTATAGTTTCTTAATATCCCATGGTCTCTAATGCACCTTTGATCGTATCTGGAGGAAGATGGGTTTGAAATGAAAGCAAATTAATAAAATATGTCCAAATGGAAATACTGTTACTCCTCAGAACGAACAGTTAAATAACAATTTATGCCATGTGCAGTTGTAGTAAACCATCTCTCATTTCTCCCCACCTCTCCCCATAAACAAGAAGCTGGAAAATCTCTTCCCCCAATTCCCTTCTCTAAGTCCTAAGCTACTCAAATTGGGCATTTGTGACTACCTTCTAAGAAGATTATCAAGCCAGATGACCCCAAACAGCAGTGGCACCAATTAGCCACCATTCAATATTAATAAACAGTATGATGATAACAAATAAAAAGATTGATTCTTCAGATGCAGGAATCATTTTAATTAATTTAATCCTTGCTGAAAGATCAGCTGTGCACAGTGCTGCTTGCCAGCGGGTACCATTTGTCCCTACCTCTCCCCATCACCTAAAGCCAGTGAATATGATCAGTAGCCAGCACTTAGGGAACAATAAGAAACAGATTGTACTGTCAGGCTTCATTAAAGATCATCATTAGTATTCCAATTTGGAAACAGTCAATCTATCCCAACCTTTTAGCCATTCTTTGGGGTTGCTTTTGTGGAGTTTGGTTCAGCTGCTGAACGTAAAAGGTGGCGGGGGCGGGGAATACCACCAACCCGAGATTTAGAGAGAAGGATGGATCTCCTTGATGCCTGTCAGTCGAAAGCTTAAAGGTAAAACTCTGGGGATAGAAATATTATGCAAGTGTTTTTAAACGATATCATGTGCAGCTGCTTGTCACTGTGAGAGATTGTACGGGCAGTGAAATTTTTCTTAAACAACCCCTTAATGATTACATGTGGGAATGGAATTGACACGGGCGATGCTTTCTTTTATTCCACTGCTGAGTTCTTTCGGGGCTGGAGAGCCTGAGATGGGCTGTGTGTATTTCATTTTGGTCTCGCAGCAATTGGCATTTTGAGCAAACTGTGAGAAGGAAAGAGAGCACAACTTGTGGCCAGAGGCAGTGCATGAAAAATGGGATGGCAAACCCTGATCTCCATAGGTAACAATTACATTGCATGCCTCATGCAGGGATGCACATATGCTCCAGATCTGGTGATTGTGCATTCTCCACTCTTCCAAGGAGGATTATATGCAGAAGCCTGTAAGATAACTATTCTCAAGGACAACAAAAATAAATATTAGATGAAAGGTAAATACTGAAAGGTAAATGAAATGGTATTTTACTGCAATCCTGAGCTGTGTGCACCCCAAACACTTAAATCAAGGTAGCAATGCTAAGCATACTTACTTTGAACACAGACTTCTGAGTAAACATCTATAAGATTGTGCTGTAAGGGTATCACCCTGGGAAGCGAATGAAGGTTTGTTTCCTCCATGATTCAGAAATTAGACCAGGGCAAAGTGGAGAAAATATGTTTGATACAAATGGGACAAGGAAGTTATTCTGTACTTGCATCCCATTGATTTCACTGAAAAATTAGTGTAACTATCTTAGCCTTGATCCAACCCAATATTAGGCACAAACCCACTTTTTATTCTTAAAAAAGAGAAATGTATATGTATTGGTGAGACTCAGAGAAAAGCCCGAAGAATAAATTTTGCTGGAAGGGCTATTCTGTGAACTGTTATAGAAGATCTATTGAAAGACTTAGTGCAAGTGTGCATCACAAAATGTTTTCTGAGAGATTGTGCAAGACCTTGTACTAACAGAAGACCACCACTGGATTTCCATTTTCTTCCCTTGAACAAGGAACCTGCAGTAATTCAGCAAGAGTCTTTCTGTTCATGGAAGATATGTTCAGCTTACAGGACAGATCTGGAGTCAACCCATATATAGTCCACATGTAAACACACATACAAGTATGAAGAACATACTTGCCATTACCACTTTACAATTTGATTTTAATATTTTCACTGTTGTGCTTACATTATTGTAAGTCGTCTTGGAACTGTTAACAAAATGCATTTTAAATGAATCAAATAATATTGATATTACAAAGTATATAAGCAGTTTAAGCAGCTTTCTTATTTTTTTATCTTTTGCCATTTGCATTGATAACTGACTTTGAATATGAGATCATTGTTTAGTTTAAAAGCACTTGTTGTGATGAAAATTAACCTGAGTTGGAAAAGTTGTTCTATATCTGAATTCTGGAAGGAGCTCCAGCTGATGATAGCCAGCTTTAAGGCCAAGGCTGGATAAGGCCCAGTGGCGGAGCTTCATGCTCTGGCACCGGAGTTGGGGCTGGCACCCATTCTGGGGGCGGGGCATGCCTCCCAGAGGGGCAGGGCACGCGTTCCAGGGCCGTGGCGCGCCTCCTGGAGGGCCGTAGCGCACCTCCCAGGGGCACGGCGCGCGTTCCGGGGACGTGGCGCTCCTCCCGGAGGGGTGTGACACACGTTCCGGGGCGGGGCACACATTTTGGGGGCGGGGCAGGGCGGGCGCCCGCAATGGTGCCCCTTGGAGCCCGCCACTCGGGGCAGCCTGCCCCCACCACCCCTATCTTCCTACACTCCTGATAAGGCCCCACTGAAATCTGCAATGATGTCATCTGCAGTAGAAGTAATCTCTCTCTCTGGCTCAATTAAGGAGGTGCATGTCAACACAAATCTGGATTCTGCTTGGCTGCATAGCCTTTGGACCATTACTGTTGGGGAGACCCAAGGGTAGGGCCTTCTACTTGCTCAACAATGCCAAGCTCTTCTTGATACAGTGGTACCTTGGTTTATGAACTTAATCCATTCCGGAAGTCCATTCTTAAACCAAAGCATTCTTAAACCAAGGCGTGCTTTACCATAGCAGCAGGGGAATCAATTTACACTCAGCAGGAAGCGGAACATGTTCTGCTTCCAAGGCAAAGTTCACAAACCAAAACACCTACTTCTGGGTTTGCAGCGTTCTTAATCCAAGTTGTTCATAAACTAAGCTGTTCTTAAACCAAGGTACCACTGTATTTTAATTCTTCTTAGATTTTCTGGCGTGGATGGGAATATGTCTGGGTGGTACACTCACTGGCTTAACAGTGTCATCAATGTGAAGTTTATATACACACACACACACACACACACACACACACACACACACACACACACACACGTACCTCTACTTATGAATTTAATGTGTTCCAAACACACATTTGTAAGTCGGAAAAAAATTGTAAGTCGAATCCCATAGGAATGCATTGGGAGAAAAAAAATGTAAGTCGAAGCAACCCTATCTAAACTGCATCCAAGATGGCGGACAGAGCTCCATTTGTAAGTAGAAACATTCGTAAGTAGAGTTATTCGTAAGTAGAGGTACCACTGTATATATTTAAAAGCTTTTCAATTCCTTGACACATTTTCCTTCATGAGTTTAGAGGGTTTGAATCATCTGTCAACAGTCTGCTTAGGCCAGAGCATTCTGGAATCATGGTCTGGATGAAGGAATGGATCTGCCATATACAAAAGAGGACTGATTTTCTTCCATTGACTTCTGTGAAAAACACACTTGTTTGCAAATAAACATGACTGGGATCAGACTATGTGGCTAATAAACACAAATAGCCACACTGCCTGAACCTAGGTATGTTTATTGCAATTCTTTCTTCTTTCTTTGGCAATCACTTGTAGCCGAGTAAGATTGTCTTCCATAAACACAGTTTTAACAATGAGTTCATAAGTGGAGTCCAATTCTGGATCCACACGTCCTTCCAAAGTGGGGACATTGGTTCCCGTGTGGGAATTGATCACAGTGTGTATTTGCCAAGCGTGCCTTCCTCTAAGCACGTTTCTCCCTTGCGTTCTGAGTTTGAGTGTCTTCAAAGTCCATGACACCAAAGTCCATGACACTGTTACTTCTTAATATGTTCACATAACATTGAAGTCAAACTCAGACTACGGTACTTCTTCATTACTTGGTGTATGAAAAGAGTTTCATTAGGAAGCAGATGGAGGGCACTAGGAGAAGGGGACGACAGAGGATGAGATGGTTGGACAGTGTTCTCGAAGCTACGAACATGAGTTTGACCAAACTGCGGGAGGCAGTGGAAGACAGGAGTGCCTGGCGTGCTCTGGTCCATGGGGTCACGAAGAGTCGGACACGACTAAACAACTAAACGACTAAACAACAACAAGGAAGCAGAAATTCTGCATAGCTACTAAGAAAGTTCATTTAAGTAAAAAAATAAAAAATGGGGGAGGAATATAAATTTTCCTGTGTGTGAAATTGTGCTTTTCTGCCCTTCTATGAGATGTTTTAAATTTTTGTTTTTGTGAAAAGCAGCAGGGATGCACTGGGAAAATCAGACAAAAGATCAGCAGAACATTACTGAGCTGAAAAGACAATGTAAAGTTTCAAGTCAGTAATTTCAAGATGCCTTATACGCAATACTTTTTTTTCTCTTTAGAAAAGGTTTGTCAGTTTCACCCAATGTAACTAAGACTGATGCCCCAATCCTAAATATGTTTACTCAGAAGTAAGTACCATTGGTTCGGTGGGACTTTTGAGTTGGAGCAATAATGTATTCTGAGACTTTTCTGAGAAAGAGTCCTTCCAGTCATAGTTGAGAATATATTTTCTCTGGTTAGAACCGCACTGCCCTCTTGTGCTTCTAATTGGAAATTGCAAGCAAACAATACTAAAGCGGGGTGCTACCGTTTAAGAAACGCAGGACTGCATTTGAGTGAGTTATGTCCAATAATTTTAGTTGGACTACTGTGAATATGCCTAACCCATGGCTTTGGAGCAGAGCATGGTTCAATACTGAAGTTCATTGTCGAATCTGTTCTGCTCATGCAAGCATGTTTTTTCACAGCATACACATGATGACATCATCATCAAAACATCAGCTTCTTTTTTAAAAAAATACAAATATGCAATAAGTAAAAATAATCAATTATACTTCCATGGTCATTGTTGGTGAGGAAGCTGGCTAGCACATTTTTTGGCCATGGATGCTTTAGTTGACATTCCTGCATTGCAGGGAGTTGGGCTAGATGACCATCGGGATCCCTTCCAACTCTAGAATTCTATGATTCTGTGGTGGGCAGTTTGCCATGTATTTAGTAATGTTTTGGTGGGTGGTCTCTATTGCTAAACCCCTACCTGCATTTGCTCCTCACCGGAGCAGAAGATGGCCATTTCCCCCTCCTGGCACCTCAAGAAATATGAGCATACAGTACCCATTTCCACCAATTCCTGTATGCTGAAGGTATATCAGAATCTCAGCAACCCAGTTTGGAAGAACTGTGCTCTCAAGATTTCCCCATAGTACAAGCGAGAGATTACCTTGAAGGCAGTAATCACAGTACATAGATCCAGTTTTTTTAATAATAATAATAATAAGGAAACTTGTGCAAGACCTTTTTATCACTCTTGTGCAAGTAAATATTACTATTGCACAAGAATTCAGTTTTTAAAAAATAAAAATGGATTTGGATATGTGCATGCATGCCCAGAATGAAAATAGAGAGAGTGAAGGAAGAATAGCTGAGGGAAGGGACAAGAGAACACAATGCAGATACTTTCATCAAGTTCTGCCCACTGGTGTTGACAGCAAGCAGTAGAAGATCAACAACATCCATGACTGGATGAAAAGGGGAATGGGGAGAAGCTAATGTGCCAAATGTGCACACAGAAAAATCAGAGCAGAATGACCCATTTGTGTTTTTAGGCCCCCATCTGGAAGCACCCACACAATGCTAAGTTTCTAAGTAGAGAGGTGCTGCGTTGAAGCCATGCCGGGAATCTAAAATATGATGAAATAGACTGTGGCACAGGCTTAGATTCTATTCCAGCTACTCATCCCTATTCCCTAGAGTTGAAACAATTCTGGAATTGTGCCCTGGGTTCCTGCACTGGAACAAATTAATTCTTTGGGAAATCCATCCTTGTAACATCTTTGGAAAGCAATCTGTTTTCTATTTGGTTGTGGTTTTTTTGTAGTTGCTAGATGAATCATTCCCAAGTTTCAGAGAGCTAAAGAGGGCCTTCCTCTTAAATCATGAGCAAGACTCTACAAGAAAAGTATTAGGATCCAAGTAATTAAAGAGCTTTATAGGTTATTTGCAACACCTTGAATTCAGACAGGAAGCACAATGGAAGACAGTACAGTTCTTTCAGAGCAGGCTTAGTATGGTACCAACCAGTGACTCCTCTCAAGAACAGAGTAAGGATGGGGAAGAAGTTCGATACACAGGCATTATCCTGGCCACCCCACTCAGAATGTCTGTCTCTGAAGAAGGATCCCTGCAGCCCTTATTGAAAAAGGTGACACAAGGAGGGAGGAGGAAGAGAAGAAGCTGCTGGTGCTGACACTGCTAATGTGACGGTGAGGCACTGTGGCCAACGGAGCTCATTTCGTTGAGGGAGCTGAGGTGGTTTCACTCCAGCACCTCATGGGACTGGACCTGATGCAGCTTGTTCATCCCTCCACTTTTCAACATCATGATGTATCAATATATTGTGGTGCTTGGCTGGTGATACATCGCAATGTTGAAAAGCTGATATTTCCCAGCTCTAGTCATTTTCACAATCTTATATAAGACTGTGATCCTATACACACTAATTTGGATCTTAAGCTGCTTCTGTGTGGTGACTAGAAATGGGGGCAACTGCAACTAATCCAGAATGTGGCAGCTAGAATGGTGACTTGGAGTGGTCGCCAGGACCATAGAACACTGGTCCTAAAGGATATTCATTGGCTCCCAGTGTGTTTTCAAGCACAATTCTTTTTTTTATGCATCTCCATCTTTTCTCTCAGTAAGTACCAGTGCCACCCGAACCCCAACCCAGCGCCTTCCAAATCCAATATCTCATTATCTTTTAATTCTATCCATTCTTTTATCCAAAATAGGGCAGCCGCGTCGTGATATAGTTTGAAATCTGGCAAATTTAATCCTCCTCTTTCCTTTTTATCAATTAACCTTTAAAGCCCTAAATGACCTCGGTCCAGTATACCTGAAGGAGCGTCTCCACCCCCATCATTCAGCCCAGACACTGAGCTCCTCCAAGGGTCTTCTGTTGGTTCCCTCACTGCAAGAAGCGAAGTTACAGGGAACCAAGCAGAGGGCCTTCTCGGCAGTGGAATCCCTGTGGAATGCCCTCCCTTCAGATGTCAAGGAGATAAAGAATTACACAACTTTTAGAAGACATCGGAAAGCAGCCCTGTATTGGGAAGTTTATAATGTTTGATGCTTTATTATGTTTTATATATTCTGTAAGCTGCCCAGAGTGGCTAGGGAAACCCATCCAGGTGGATTGGCTAGAAATAATAAAATCATCGTCGTTGTCATCATCATCATCATCATCATCATCATCGCTGGTTGGCTTGAAAACCAGTTGTGCCTTGTGCAGCTCTAACTGCTTTGCATTTAACATGTGCCTCAGAACACAGGGAAGCAGGTGGAAAGAATGGAAAGAGCTATGCTGTGCAGAGACTGGCCACAAATTGCAGGGAAGTGTGTCTAAAAGAAGCTGCAAGTGGATAAGCTGCATCTCTGCTAGGAGTACTCATAGCACTGGGTAGACACCCATATTCCCATGAGGTCCATAGACTTGAACAAAGATTATTTAGGCTGCAATTCAAACCTCCCGCTACCCACTGCTAGTGGGGCTTCGTGGAATAGAGGGGTCACCACCACATCTGCAGTCCTGCTGTTAACAGTGGCTAGGGAAGAAAGTTGAGTGCAGTAAGACTGCAGCACCAACCAGGCCTAATGCTGTCACACAACAGCAGTGACACCAGCTTGAGATCCAAATGACCAGGGCTCACTCAGCCCTGCCTCCAGGATGCCCCATGTTTGGGCTTTCCACCAAGAAGCTCAGTGGGTGGAAACAGGAGTGCCACACTGATGAGAAGCCAGTCTAGCAGAGAGAGCTGTGTGGAAGGACATCTTCACCCAGTTCAACCCCACTCCAGTCCAGGACAAGAGGGTTTGGATTTCTCTACCTGGCTGCAATCCAAGATTCACTTGTTTCAGAGGAAGCCCCAATGAAGTCAATGGGACTTACTTCTGAGCAGACATGTACAGGATTGCACCACTGGCACAAGTATCTGGCCTAAACTAGTTTTGGATTATATCCTTTTTGGTTATACAGCTTCTTGTTACAATGTACATGAGCTCAGGTTTTATGCACTGTTCAACTTTGCCTTAGTGTTTCTCCTTCTAACATTGAAAAAGAAATATGGTAGTAGACAGATAATTTGTTGCCCCTGAAAACTGTCCTGAAGTAAGCAACATATGAAATTGCCTCATACTACCCAGCTCAGTGTTTCTAAAAGGTTTTGGACCCTTCCAACCCACTCCAAACTCTACCTGGAGACCTTTTGTTTTCAGAGCATGTGCTCCACCACTGAGCTATGGATTTCCCCTGGTCATTGATGATGCCATTATTCTAAATCTTTTTTTAAAAAAACATAATTTACCCTGTGGCATTGAAGAGTTCTGGAGTAATCTCTCATGTTCATCTTGTTCCATTTATTGGTTTGTGCATTGGTTAAGTATAGCCAATGTTTGAATATAGTTGATTTTTTAGTTCACTGTTTACTAACTATGTATTTTTTACACCTGAACAGATAAAACTTGTTTTCAAAAATGAATCTATAGTATAACAGACTTGCCATTTGCATTAATGGTAAGGATCATTTTGAGGCTTCAGACGCCTTTAAGTTAAATATGGAACTTTCTCCAATTAGAAAGCCTTGCAAATAGAATCCTACTGTGCTGACGCTTGAAAAGATGGCGAGTTTGTATCTTTAACAGCAACAATTACAAAAGCCCTCCTTGCATTTGTTAAATCTTGTTCCCATATCATGATAGTCTATCTTCAAAGAAGTTACTTTTTCTGGTGCTCACTGGCAAAATGCAGCCTGCCTTTCGTATTTGAAGTTTTCCTTTCCAGCTACAATGATCTGGGCATCGCATGGTGAGGAAAGAGAACAGAGGAAATAAACCAGCAGAAATTTAGCATCTTAAAAGAACAAATGTTTATAATCAGTTTGAGTGCTCAGTGGATTTGTGAAATTGTTTGGGATTAAAAGGCTATTGATAGCTCATAAAACAATATTTAGCTTTGTCTGGGGAACAGCAGTGGAGAAAGGTGTGGGCACCTTGTCAAACGGGACCCATTGAGGAAGGATGATGGGTTAAGTGTGGGGGTCGACGTGGCAGCGTGGGTGCCCATTCTTCAAGGAGAACTTGTCAGTTGTTAGTAAGACTAATGAAAGGAAGGACGCCAGCATCTGATGGCTGGGGTAGTATTGATGCAAGTTAGCTGACTAATCAGATTGAAAAAGTCCCATGGTATTTATGTCACTTTAATTTGCCTCAAACAATTGAAGACGACAGCACTCTATTAAGGAAAGCTTGATCCAGAACTAAAGCTAAATAAATTAGGGTCTCAGTTTAATCAAATTATCCTTTTACTGGCCTTGGATTAACTCAGAAAGACAGCGTCGGTCTAGGGACTTTTGATTGGCTGGCTAATTTTTAAGAAGCCAATATGAAGAATGAGAGATTTTACACACAACTACTACATATAATACTTCAAACAGTCCCCTCCTTTTTCTTTTAAAAACTGGAAATAATGCATGTGTAAGGAGAATTAGTATTTTTGTAAGGAAGAGAGAGGCTTCAGCTTTTTTAAAGTATAATTTGCTTGAATTAATTCAATTTAGTTGAATTAAATAAGCTTAAGCTATAGCTTTCCCCACTTTTTGTAAAGAGCTGTTGCTTTCCCATTAAGGCAACAGGAATTCATCAAAGCAATATAAAGTGTATCCAGACACAATCCCAAGACTGTAAGAAAGGTCTGGTGAAACTTTCTCTTCTCTTTACAGAAGGCTCTTTCATTTAAAGAAAATGTAGTATGATTAAGAAAACAAAAAATAACCACAAGATATCAAAACTAAATGTCAGTGTTTTCATAGTTCCTTTTACTGTAAGTTTTGCTTTAAGGTGGTCAATTCAGTCTGGGCTTTAAGAACCATGCTTGCTAGATACTACAGTGACAGTGCAATACTATACATCTCTACTCAGAACTAAGCTCCACTGAGATCAATGGGTCTTGCACTCATTTAAATTTATATAGGATTGCAGTTCTAGTTGAGATGTTCTTTCTATGCCCATATGCCTATATAACACACTACAATATTCAAAGTAGTGTTCAAAAGTCTCAAAGTAGCAATTCAATGTTAGATGTAAATTGCTCCACAGTCAACCCCAGGGCACAAAAAATGAATGGATAGCACCTATAATTAGACATTAAAACTAACTCAAAATGCTAAAACAAGTTAATAATTGCACACCTCCAAACATAATATATTACACCATGAATATGAATTTGGAATAATATAGCAAACAACAAAACACTCGGCACAACTAATCAACTGCAAAGAAGAACCCAATCAATCTATACAAATCAACAGGCAGATAATTAGCACTCATATTCCCAGCACTACAGGACCAGTATCCACTAGGAACCTGAATTTCACTGTTGTAACTGGTGCTGCACTCCCACCCCCAGCAAGTAATGGAAGAAAAAATACTGGCTTGCAGGGGTGCGCTACGTTTCAGAATAGGAACCAGGCGCCTTCTCCATTCTTCTTTCAACCTCCCCCTTCCCAAAGAGATGGGAGTGCAATGTACTCAAATGCACACAACTATTGTGATTCTCTCATTTCCTCTGTGATTAATTTGAACTCTGTGCTGGTTTGAAAAATTCTCCTTTACTCAACACAGCATGCCCCACTAAGTAGCATGTGGCTTGCTGTACTATGCATACCCAAATGTAGGTAAATTCCTAGAATGTAATTGTGTATGGGGTGTTAGGGAGTGGGGTAGTACGTCTAGCAGGGGACATGTCATGCTCCTTCTGGGGTAGTGTGTCCACCTTTGGTCCCCACCCTACACTCTGCTCTCACTGTGAACTCCTAGAAGCTGTCAGCAGGCAACAGCGGCCACCCTGAGAACAGCTTTGACTGGCCAGCTAAACCAGGTGAAAGTAGCCAATGGGTCTTAAACCCTTGGTGCATTAGGGACTTCCCCTGCATGTGAAGACAGGCTCCAGAGGATTGAGAGGATGAGACCAATATTGGATCCAACAGTCAAGAAGGCGGTTTCTGCACCTGCTGTAGAGGGAAGTGAGGGGCAGATGGGACTCATCAACCTGGGAAGGTAGCCCATCTAGGAGAAGGAAAACTCTGATCCTATACCTCTGCTGCTTTCTGGGATATATTTGGGAGAAGAAAAGGCTACAGAGCAAACCCTACAAAAATCGAGAGTGGAGTCCCTAAGATGGTTGGATGGAGTCTTGAACGCCTCCTTTCTGCAACTCCTGAAGCCTAGCTGGTGCCAAACATATTGCTCTGCTCTCCTTTGGACCATACCAGCAAGGCTGAGAGTGGGATCTTAGCAGCCCAGAACCTCCATACCCACTGCCCAGGCTTGCACCCAGGGAGCTCACTTCAGTACTACTAACACAGTGGTTTGGCTTCACCCCTGGAGATGTACTCCATTGTCTCTTGAGACATAAGGATACCATCAACAACAAACCCTGTGATGACATGGCAGGATAATCACATTCTTGCATACACAACCCTCAACTGGACAACCCTCAACTGGACACTGTGGCAGGAAAGTTTATTTTCTAATACAGACATCAGAACCACTACCACCACGGCACTGAGAGGGAGAAACTGGGGAGTATAGAATGAAATAGCATCTGGATTGACAGCACTTCTTTTTAATCACTCACCACCAACCCACAATAAAAAGCTAGTTACAGGAACCACCTGCAAGTACTATCCCTGTTTCCTTTGTCTCTCCACAGACAAGTAGATAGGCATTCAATAAACACAGGGGAAAAGATTCTTTCTGCCTACCACCAATGGAGCCTACATAAATAAATACCAAATGAACACATTAACAATAGTGTTATAGGAATCTACAGCTGTTACTTCGCTGTATGTCATGCAGATCTCCCAATCACACCCAGAACAAGAAAGTTGCCTACTCCATTCCTTTGTTTTCAAAATTCATTCCACTACTGCAGCATTTTTATAAATGTTGATAGTTTGACCTGTCTTTTTGTTCTAATTAAGATTTAACGCAAATGACCCCTGCTTCTCACCTGTAACTCATCTCAGAATTCTTTACAATGGGCACTCCAAAGGGATGGACTTCACCGCAGCACATTAAACTAGGGTTGAGAATCTGCATCTTGTCCACAATTGTACCTCTGAAATGCTAACAAATGAAAGGAAAGATGCAGGAGTGTGTTCTAAGCCACATTCTCAGTTCATGTGGGGGTAACAATGTGGTCCAGCACTCTTCAGGCTCTGCATCCTGGAATTTGACCCAACATTTTCTAGAGTTTCATACATCCTATATTTTTAAAGCACATTGTTTCCTCAAAGAATTATGGGCACTGCAATTAGTTATGGGTTGCTGGGAACTGTAACTCCGTAACCACAGTACCTGGAATTCTTTGAAGGGGGGATGTGCTTTAAAGGAATAGTGAATATGCAGCCCCAAAGGCACTGTGAATCTTTGGCAGACAACACATGTGCAAAACAATTTTGAAACCCTGACCAACAGAATTTCCAAACTTCAGTCAGTAAATCTGAGAGGCCAAACAGATAAGTGGACCAAGCCTCAGACAGGTCAAAGGCACACTGTATTACACACACTGCAAGAGAGAGATACCTATTCTCATACATACAAACACAAATGACCCTGGGTTTGGGGTTCATTTCTACCTGTTTCTGAGTTACCCGAAGTGTGTTTACTACACTGTGTTGTCTGATCTACTTTATATTCTTTCCGTACTATAGTATTTGTTACCAGAACCAGTGATGTCATCTATTCATATCCATCATCTTTGTCTTACTCATAAGCTTTTGCTTCCCATGTTGGCTAGATTTTTAACACTTTCTAGTCTTATCAGTAGTGTTTGTTGTCACTTCCATCATATTTGTTTCTTTCCAGGTCCTGAACGCTTTCATTTTTTCTTTTCTATTTTATTTTGCAAAGACCCTGAAATAAAAAACACAAAATGTGATTTACTTGTGTATGCTTGTGAAAAAGCTAATGGAAAGCCTTGATCCAAATTTAATTTAGAATTAATTCAACATGTGTGCTGTTTTCTCAGATTGGAAACAACCCCAACACTTCTTTTGAAAGTGATGCCAAGTTATAACAGAATTGTCTTGAGTTTAAAACTGAGAAGTTGAGATTTATCCCAGAGAACTGGGGTGTGGAATGTAGGTTAAAGGGACCAGTGCATTAAAAGGGGATCCCAACTAAATCAATGAAAATGAAAATAATTGGACATTTTTATTGTATTATTTATTGTACTACTGCATATTTTTTTCCTGGAAGAGCACTATCCAGAGTTCACTGAACATATGTTTCAGCAAAAACTAAACCTTGTTCAGAGCAAAGGTTGAAAGGAATCATTACGACGTGAAGCAGCAAGAATGACTGGCTTAGTTCATTTGAAAAATCTGTAGATGCCAGCCCATAGTGTCACCTCGTGGCCCATTTGGGAAATGCCAGATTTCCAGGTACCCCTTATTAGTCTGTGATCCGTAGCGGCTGAAAAGCCCCTGGCCACAACTCTGCCTACACAACAAGCCTGGGAAGCTCCGAGGGAACAGCCGGAGATAGACTGGCTCCATTTGAGATATCTTAATATGTACGTTTCTAGCTTTGCTGTGCGCCAGAAACTAATCATAAAGCACAACCCTATTAAACTCGAAAGGGGCTTAAAAACCAAACAAGTCACACAAACAAGCACTGCAGATTAACACTGATTTATTAACAGCAACAGAAAACCCTAAGGTATTTGTTTCTGCCACACAGTTTTAAAATGAAGTCGTAGTATATTTATATGGAGTATGTAAGGGATTGTTTCTGGTCATGTTTTCCAGACGAAAAGCCGACGTCGTTCATGGGATGAACTCTTTCAAAACGCTGTTTGCGGTTCAGTGTTGTTTAAACGCAAGCTAGTTAAAGGCTTGGAGCGAGAAAATCGTTTATTAAACCGCCAATACAAGCTTTTAGCAATTTATGCGTAAAATGGGCCGCCTCAGGCCTTCCTTTCAACGGTCATCTCTCTCGTCGTGGTCTTAAACCATGGAAACAGCCCGCTCCGCTGCCCGCCTGACTTCATAATCCTCAAGAGCTAGGGATGCAGCGGCGCTGCAGTTTATCAGGGCCTCCCCTCAAATCCCACCGCGGGTACAAAAACAAAGCAAAAACTCGCGCACTTATCAAGTTTGGCTCACTAGGCCCGCCGTAGACCCCCCCTTTCCTCCCCTGCTTCGCACACGCCTTCTAGCTGCCGGAAGCGCCAACCCGGAAGTTTGGGTCTCTCTGTAGCCGCACGTGCTCCAGTCCGCCTCTCGGGGAAGCAGAGGGCAGTTCCGAGGACCCTCCCGGCCGGCCATGAGTTCCCGGGCAGCTGTGGTGATTGGTAGGTTCCTTTTTTCCTCCGTCCGAAGGTTCCGGCGCGGGGGATGAACCTCCAAGCCCCGCGGCTCTCATCCCTCTTCTCGTTTCATCGCAGGCGAGATGCAGGCAGGGGATGGTCCGGACAGCGAGCCTTGCTCGTCTGACGACGGCGGGAGCGACGGCGCCTGGGAGGAAGACGACGAGTCGAAGGCGCCCGCGCTGGCCTCCTGCCTCTTCTGCGACAGGTTCGGTTCCATAATAAAAACTTAGTTGGTCTTTAAGGTGCTACTGAAGGAATTTTTTAATTTAGGTTCGGTTCCGTTTGCCTCGTGCCCCCGGGTCGGAGGGGAGTCTCCACCCCGACAAGCCTCTCAGCTCTTGCTTTGATCTCAGCAGTGGCTCCAGCAGCTCCCGTCGCCTAGTATATCTACAGTATATCCTTTCTCATTCCCTTCCCCTGCATTAGTGGAGTTCCCCCAGCAGCTTCCAACAACAGTAATTATAATAGGATAGGAGGTAGCAAGCTGCCCTTGCACTGATTCGGACCATTGGGCCATCTAGCTCGTTTTTGTCTACACTGATTGGCAGCAGCTCTCCAGGGTTTTGTGCGCTGTTTTCTCCCAGCCCTGCCTGGAGATCCCTTGGGTGGAATCCGGGATCTTCTGCATGCAAAGCAGGTGCTCCGCCACTGAGCGACATCCCTTGCAAATCCGAATAGTTGTTAAACTTGCAAGGAAGAAGTTTTATCAAAGCAAGACGACATCTTGCAAAACTCCTTCAGTTCCCAGAGATATATTAGATGTCAAAGCACCCTGTTGTATTTTTTTAAGTAGAGAGGTGCTGGTGCTGTCTAAATTAAGGTTACCAGATTTTTTCCAATCACTTTTCAACTTCCTACTAAATAGATGGATTTTGTCAGGGGACTGATTTGTAAATCCAGGGACTGTCCCCGGGATACGGGGATGTCTGGTAACCTTAGTCTAAGTCAGTATAAAAGAACCAAAGGAGTGCAAAGTTCTAAGTTTTATACTTGTTGCTGTAATGTTAGTGGGGGGCTGAAATTGTTGGGGATGATGGGAGTTACACTGCAATAAAATCTGAAGGGGCACAGGTACTTCCATCCCTGATGTAGAGACAAACTGGTCGACTTCTCTGTGTTCACTTTCATGGTAACTGCCACCATTATAATTCTAATGAATTCCACTAAGTTGGATGGGTTTGTGCAGGGGAATAGTTGTTTAACAGTAAAAATGGGAATACTGTATTGATTAATCTGGGAAGGGTTTGCCAAGCAAGCAAGGAGCACAGGAGCAACCTGCGGAACTGTATGATTCTTAAATGCCGCTAGTTTCCATCCAGCCAATGCTTCTCTCCTTGCTTTTTTCCTGTTAATTTTTGAAGTTTATCCTGCAATCCAATAATATGTTTCCAGTTTCTATTCGACATTTATTATTCACTTTCATACTCCTGGGGTCAAACTACTGATAATTGCCCAAACCACTATCTACTCAGCTAGATTTTTTCACCACTTTTCAGGAGCTTGTAGTTTGTTTTCTATTGCTGTCAAAGTCTTATTTAAAAAGCTTAACTTAACATAACATATGGACAATTTCTATGTTAACAACATTTGAACTGTGTTTTCCAAGATTTTTCAGTTCAGCTGAAGATGTTTTTTGCCACTGTACATCAGATCATGGATTCAATATTGGAAATCTGGCTCATAAACACAGTAAGTTTATTTCTGCATTTTATGTAGTGATTTAGTATTTTGCGGTAAGTTTACATTTTACAAATTGATGAATTGCTCTTAACCTGTGAAATAAAACCCAGATTTCAGGGTACTGGGAAACAGGTTTACGTATACAAAGTGTTTTTAGTTAAACTGTTTTAAGTGCATGTATGAATGTCTTAATGTGTATGTTACTGAATGTCTTATTCAGTATGATTGAAATAATTCTATCCAGTGAAGCAGAAAGAGAGAATAAGGGAAGCTGAATAGCATTATATGAAGCATCTTAATCTACATAAAAGATTGGTTCATTAGCACTACAGTATAAGTTGCCAAACACAGAAGCATGCAAAATTTACCATGTTAGGTGTGACAAGCAAGATTGTTGGTGTTAGACATTCAACAGATCTTGGAGGCTAAAGATAAGCAGAAATACTACAAGAAATGTGCTTAATACTATTGTAAATGGTATCTATGAGCTATGAAATACCTTTTGTGTGGTGACAAACTGTCTGCTATTACAACATAAAACACTCAAATGTATTGTAAGTGTGAGCCAGTAAGAGAGATGGTGTATTCTTGGCAGTCTTCTATAGGGTAATATTAAAAAAAAACAGTCTAGAGGTCATAATATGGAATAAAATAGTTCAGCAAAAAGAAACGACCATGTCTGAATTCTAGTGGTAAATAGATTAAAATGTTGACCGTTTCAGCTTGACACTACTTCTGTTTTCCTCTCTCTCTTCTAGGACTCAATTTCTATGGTTACATCAAGCTAGTGAACTTCATTAGGCTGGAAGTAGGTTACCAAATATTATCTGACTAAAGTTAAGTTATACTATGTTATCAAAGCCATGGTAGTCAGAATTGGTTTAAAGTTTAGTAATAGGTTTATGAGGAAAACAATGCACTTTTTTTCTAAACATGCAATTTACTATCCATTGTTTTCATACTTACAATTTGTCTAGACAAATTTGTACATGTAAAATATATTAAGGCTGCAAATTTGGGTATGGTAAAGATGTGCAATGCGGAGAGAGAAAGGTTCTGTTCAGATGTAGAATGTATGGCAAATGTGTATCATATATACTGTTGTTGTTTTTTGTCATTTTATGCTACTGGTAGGGCTTGAATACAATTTTAAGAACCCTCAGGGGCAGCAGATTCTGATGTCAATTTTCACATATCCCCTTATTCTTCCCTCACCAAAATGGGGGGCACCATTTTGGGGTCCACCTTAGGTGCCAAAATGGATTGGGCTGCTCTAGTGTACAAATAGCAAGAAAGATTCAGCATTTTGGAACACTACAGTTACTTGCCCAAGCTCCCAGTTAATACTTATTAGAGTTAAGGTTTGATACCAGACTTTTTAAATATTTTCCTTCTCCGGTGACTATAAAGATATTTTTAAAACACTAAGCATAGTTTAAACATGTTAAGAACAGTATACAGTATATTCATTTTTTATTTCAGAAACCAACTGTAGAGTATTTTAGTTCTATCAATACCCCATTTCCTTGGGAAGAAGAGAAATATTTGAAGCCTGTCTTGGAAGATGACCTCTTACTCCAGTTTGGTAGGGTTCTTTTTAATTTTTAATTTGTATACTTATAGTTGATGAAAATGTGCAACTTTATATACTGATGGTTTAAAGGGCGGATATATTCTAGGCCAAGAAAAAACCTCTTATATCTTCAGATGAACACAGATGGCATTCTGTGTTTAGATTGAGCACCTTAGAGGAAAGATGGGATATAAATAGACTTACAAAAATGTAGTAATAAATATAGCCTTATTGGTGTACAGAACAAACCATGCAGTTATTTGGATCCCAAACTTTCAGTAACTCTAAATATTTGCACACTGTGTGATGAATTCTCTTGGTTCATTTCCAGATATAGAAGATCTCCTTGACTCCACTGACATCTTTTGTTCTAATGGACTAACTGAGAATTCATCTCTCCTTGAGCGTTTGAAACATGCAGAGCACAAAGCAGAGCTGGCAGAAGCAGCATTGGCCAGAGCCCAAGAAGATCTTCAAAAAATGAGGTATTGGCCAGAGAGCCTTTTACTCTAGTATCTATTAGAGTGAAGCATCTTTTAGCACTTAGACCACTAGAACTCAGTAGGATGATGCTTCAGCTGAATGGATTAGGAAGAGGTTAGTACGTTCCTTATGAAATCCCCAAACTGCGGCCCTCCAGATGTTTTGGCCTACAACTCCCATGAGCCCTAGCTAACAGGACCAGTGGTCGGGGAAGATAGGAATTGTAGTCCAAAACATCTGGAGGGCCAAAGTTTGGGGGTGCCTGTTGACAGAGAGACCGAGTCTCCGGCTAAGTTGTTGGGAAGCAGGATTCTGCAAACAAATAATACAGCTGCCGTTCCTATTCCGCAGTGTAGGTATGTCATAGACATGGCAGTTCCTGCAGTACTCTTTCTATTTTAAAAGTTAAAAATTCTTAAAAATGGGGGATTTGCACATCATGCTTCCTGAGGTGTTATGTGGAAGGGAAAGATGCATTTTAGTTTATTTTTAATTTTTAAAAGATCTACCTCTTCTGTTTATCCAAGGAGACCCAAGGCAGCTAAGATAAAGTAGTAGAAATGGAGCATAATCCCTAAAAGCCGATTCAGCAAAAGTAACACAAGTAGGCCTTCACCGGCTGCCTGAAGCAGTATAGTGATGGGGCCTGATGGATTTCCTTGACAAGGTGTTCCATAGGGTAGGAGACACAACCGTCCTTACTTTTAGCTGGCCTACCAGCCTTGTCTTCCAAGTTTGAGGGATTTGCAGCTGGACCCCAGATGTCAATTGGAACATGTGGGAAGGAACATACAGAAGAAGGCAGTTCCCAAGTTGTTAAGGGGTTTAAATATTTAGACCAGTGCTTTTTTAACTGATCCCATCGAAATGGCATGATAGAATCAAAACACCTAGCTCATGCCAGCATTTTGACTTTTGTGATTTTGCAGTAATTGAAGTGTCCAAACGCTTTTTCAAGAATAGCCCTGCATAGACTGTCAGAGTTAACTGTGTCTAACCTACCGGTCAGTAGAACATGAACGATGAAGGCAAAGCCTGTTTTGTCTGGAAGGACTGTACCTGGCACAGCCAAAGCTCAAAAAGGGACACCCTTAGTAACCAACACCACATATAACAAGTGTGAGATCTGGATTGAGGAATACCTCCCTATCTTCAACTATGCATACCTGGTCATTCAGAGAAAAAACTTCATGCAGAACTGGCTGTGAACTCAGTCCTGAGTCACACAGTCAACCTACAAATAGTTCTGTTTTGTCTGCATTAAGTTTCTGCTTCTTTGCAGCCTATCCAGTCCTTCACAGTTATAGCACAGTGATTCAGCCTTTCAGCTCCTTCCCTAGGATCAGATGAAAATGAGAGGAAGAGTTGAGTGTATGTTGAGGACTTTGCAACCCAAATCTCTGGATTTGCAACACCAGGCCCGCCAGACAGATTCCTTACTCTACTGGCAAACTGGAGTCCAAGTCAAAATGGATTTGAAAAATTTTATCTGCAAAGTTCTTCACAAACAGATCACAGTGGGCTTCCAGATTCTAAACCAGCATGTCTGCTTTACACCACAGGAAGAAGCTGTTTAAAAACATTCTACTTGAAACTCCAAAATTAAGTGTTTTGATGAGGTATTTCCTAGTTAAAGGTGTAGTTGCTGTTCCTACAGTCCATGGTTTCAATTCATACTGCACTGATCACAGCTACTCTAGTCTCTTTTTCAACTTATTGTCCCCCTTCTCTTGCAAAAAACCTGGAACTTAATGGAGAAATTAATTCTAGAAAGTAATTAGATTCACCAACACAGAGGTGTTGGAGATTTAGAGATCCACTGGCAGACTTTATACATGTATATAGGAAATACCTGATCATTCAGAACACATCTCAGAATCTAATAAGGAAAAGTAGTAGATATTTATTATTTCCAGAACCTAAAAAAGTTTCATTGAGCTATTGAAAACCTTTCGTTTTAGGCGTTGATTTGGAAATGGTGGCAGATCTTCTCACTGCCTTCAGATTTGTTCAGCAAATAAATTGGGGGGCAAGGGGAATATTGCCACATCAGGTCCAGGATGCCTTTACAAAATCTGGACTGTGTAGTAATGTCTAATTTAACATATTATAGAAAAATGAGCAATGAAAAACCAAATAAGCATTTAGAGTGATGGACTGTCCATCCCTAAAGAGTGGACCCTCTCTCTATGAAGAGGAAGTCCATGGATGGTGAATGAGATTCACTTTTACATGCCTTCACGTGGTGGGTGTGGAAATGGCCACCATACTGTCATTAGAGCTCCGGTGGTGGTGACAGCAAAAATGTGTTTTGGTGTAGATCATGGGGACTCCAAGCCCTCCTTTGGTTCCAAAAACCTCAGGCAACATTTTCTTGGGGTGGGGGTATGCCAGCCCAGCCCCCTTGCCATCATCTGCCATAGCTGCATAAAACCAGCAGAGCTTTGAATTTGGCACTTTTTCTGGCGCAGATCCATTGTCCCCTGCTGCTGTAGGATTGCGCTGTTAAAGTGAGTGAGCTGTTCTTCCAGCTGTATACTATAGTCACTTTGAAAACATGGTACTTTTTATGGCTGCCTTTTCTTTTTCCATAGCTGATTGCTTGTCCTTGAAAGATCATTTTCTGTTTCATTGCTAATTATTTTCAATTATACGTAATAAGGACATCTTGTACTATACCATTTGGGTAATTGGGGGATCTGTATCCCTGGCTTCTCCGCTTGTTTGCCTGCCTTTTAAGAACACCATCAAAAGTGTGTCCTCCTCGGTATAGTTGTGGCTTTTAAGATTAACGATAGCATCTACTTTAAATGGCTCAATGTGGAAGGCTTTTTATCTTGAAGGTATCTTGTGAAAATAGCAAGTCAAGATTCCAAATCATGAGTTCTAGGGAATCTGAAATGTGGAAAAGTACTGAGGCTAGCATGCAAAGAGAATACAAAATTTTTACGCTGCAGCGTCCTGAACAGCAGCCAGCAGGGGGAGCTTCAGCATGCTTCAGATCCACAATAGCCCCGTGAAACTTGCATGCTTTCTCTCTTCACACACCCTCCCCGCATTCCTTTTTATGGTCTCCTTAATGTGTCTCAAGGGTATGTTCCAAATTGATTACAGACAGTTTGCCCAGGATTTCGTGATGAACACAGAAGTCAGAAGTGGCGCCATTGCGGACCTAAAGGAGGATGAGGAAGATGTTTACTTCAGCTCATATGGCCACTATGGGATCCATGAAGAGATGATAAAGGTCAGCAAACCAGTAGAAGCATGTCTTTCTCGCCATAAAGATGGAAGCCATGGGGGTTTGTCCATAAGTACAATGCAGCATAGTTAGCTGCATTTTTAACCCTGACTGTGCTTCCTGGTTGTTGCTCTGTTGAAAGCAAAGGTAAAAAAACCAAAACACACACACACAATAAAAGCATGAAGGGGGAAACACTACGGAAGAATAAGCACCCAGGCTCAAGATGCAAAGGGGCATGCACAGCACAGACTTTAATCTTCCTTTACACTGTCCAGAAAGCCAGTCATAAAGGTTTGTGGATTCCCTGCAGAGGGATCCAATGCAGCACCAAAACAATTTGGCCAGGAATGAAGATGGTCAGCTCTGTTTATCTCCATAATGGAAGATACTTCGGATATAATTACTTTCGGCTCATTTGGATATGGTAGATCCTGATGGCTGTAAAAGTAGATGGTTGAGGCGGAAAGATGAAAATAGTGATGGCCTGAAATGTACTGTGGTGTCTTGATTCTTTTAGGAGGGATTCAAGGTGTCTTACCAGGAAAATATTAGAACACATTTCAATCTGGACAGGCCAGATTGAATTGCGTATTGTTTTAAGAAACTCACACGATTTTGCAACTAGTTGTCTGCTGTATAAAGGGGAATGCACTCTGCTAAGTAAAGGAACTTGCTAGCGCAAGTTAGGAAGGATATTAATAAACAATATATCCTCTTCTGCCACCCTGAACATTCCCGCATAACTGAAAGCACTTAACATGCTAGAACCTCTTCCTTCTGGGTCTTGTAGATCCCTGCTTACACAATTCATTTATGTGCAGGGCCTATTGTAGGTTTAGATCAGGCATCCCCAAACTGCAGCCCTCCAGATGCTTTGGCCTACAACTCCCATGATCCCTAGCTAACAGGACCAGGGGCCGGGGAAGATGGGAATTGTAGTCCAAGACATCTGGAGGGCCGAAGTTTGGGGATGCCTGGGATAGACCACCTGCACTCGCATACCTGCCCAAGGCTTAAGGCTGGCATCAGAGACCCCATATCGGATCCATTAGTGAGAGCTGCTAGGCTGGAATATCCTTCCTGAGAAACGGGTTCAGTACCCTTACTTGCAAGTCTTTGGTAGAGCTTTAAAGTCCTATTTATTACAGCGTATATAGATAATGTTATGTTGCCATCTTTTAAAAACTGTTCAATCTGGTGCTGAAGTATTAATCTGTTGGTTATTTTTGCTACTTCTGTTTTGTTTAACTCTTAGTGTTTTGTAATCTTACTGGATTTTTTAAAAAATGGACTATACTGTATATAATACCTCAAGAACCGCCTCTCCCCATACAAACCTGCCTAGACTCTGTGTTCATCCTCTGAGGCTGTTCTTTGTGTGCCTCCTCCACATGAGGTCCAATAACACAGGAACTGGCCTTTTCTGTAGCACTCTCCATTTTTGGAAAGCTGTTCCCAGGGAGGTTCACCTGGTGCTTTCATTATATATCTTTATGTGCAAGGCAAAAAGGTTCCTCCTCAACCAGGCCTTTGGCTGATTAATATTCTACAGCCTTTTTGCATGTGTGTGGGAAGGGGGGGCTATTGTTTTTGTTTTAATTACTTGTGTTTGTATCTTGTGAACAACCTTGAGATCTTTTGATAAAATGCAGTATATAAATATGATAAATAATATATAATGTAAACCGTCTTAGGAAGATGACTTAGCCTGAAAGGCGATTCAAAATATCCATTATATTTATATAGCTTCTGAGGACTGAGCATAAGACCTTTTTCATGCAAAGCATGTGGGCTGCCATTGAGCTACAGCCTTTCATGTGCAATTAAGGGGTGATTAAGCTCCACATGGCCTCAGATGTGTTAATTTAGATGTGTTAACTCAGTGTTAATTTTTTTTTTTATCTTGGAGAGGAAAGCAGGAATAAATGCCTTTTACATTGTCGGGAAGGGGGGACTTGTTAACACTGGATTTGTCAGACTCGTTTGTATGTTTGAAATGGAAAATATTGCTTATGTTTTAAGCACTTCCCCATTTGTTCTGCACAAGGACCCAGGTTTGCCAGTTTTTCTGCTGTTGCAGCATTGCAAATAGTCTGTTTTTCTAATTGAAATTTGGGCTGTAACACATATAATGGATTCCCTGTCTTCCCCCCTCCCCCTTTTTACTGCTTGAATATTATTCCTACACAGAAGCAGAGGGGGCAGTGGTTGATGGAGGGGGGGGAGGAGGAGTTAACAGTTCCCCAAAATAAATGGCTAGAGGTTTCCTGAGCAGCCGTGCATGTAGTGAAGACAGCAGTTGAAAATCTATTGATTAAGTTCAGGTAGCAAAAAGTAGTGAGGGTGGAAGTCTGAGAGATTCACAGTTGACTGCTCTTGTGACAGACAAAGAGAATTTTAATATTAGGCAGTCTCACGTAATAGAGTGTCAAAGCAGTGGACGCAAATAAATAAAATAGTTCCTAATTCTCAAAAATGAGCATTAAAAGAGACCCAAATGAATCACTTCATTTCAGATGTTTGCAGTAAGCAATACTGAAGTGCTTTGCTTTGCTTCGCTTTGCTTCATTTCATTATTTCATTTCATTTATAACTTGCACCTTCCACCCAAGTTGAATTTTCAAGATGTCTTACAATCAGTGCTGCAAAACAGTAATTAAACAACAATTTGAAATTGGCAAGGACCATAACTAAGTGTTATAGCTTAATTATGGGATCTTTTGCACGCAATGCCTGGCTTCTGCAGGTAGGACTGGGAAATACCGGTATGTCTTACCCAGTCCTTGGGGAGCTGCTGCCAGGCAACATAGACTCTTGAACTAGATTGCCTTACACCAAGTCAGGCAACGGGTCAGTTTTCCAGCAACAGCATAAAGTAAATAGCATAGTGCTATAAAATGCACATTCAACCAAGGTTCTTTTTACTTGCTATCTGCATATGCCCAGTGAGATAGATATCATAGGGCAGTAAATTCCATAAACCTTGCACTGCTGATGGGAAGGACCAGTCCCAAGTTTCCATTCTCTGCATCTCACATGGCATAGAGATGCATAGCATGGCCTTTTCTGATGGCTGCAACTCCTGACGACACCTGGATTCATGCAAGAGGTGGTCCTTTTAGATATCTAAAGCCCTGAATAGGGAGTTGGGAACCTATGGCTCTCCAGACGTTGCAGAACTACAACTCCCATGATCTCTAGCAACTGTGGCCAATGGTCAGTGATTATGGGAGTTGTAGTTCAGCAACTTTTGGAAGGACAAGAGTTCTCCACACCTGCCATAGAAGATTTTGAACCTAAAGGTTGCTTGTTTTTTTCAATATGTTAAAATCCTTATAAACAACCATTTCATGTTGCATTCTCAAATTCTTATTTATAAATTTAAAGAAGCTTACAGATATGGTAGTCTAGCTCTGGTTGTTATTTTGCTTTTACAAACTCAAGCTCTGGAATATTGGTTGCTGCAGAGAATTGCACTTTCAGTGTTTTAGCATTGCATCCGGTGCTGCAGTGTCCAATTTGTATGCAAGTAAAGGCTCTTGCCTTTTTTTAGCTGTTCTCTGCGCACTTTATACTCTCTTCTCTTCTCTTCTTTTTTTGACCGCTGTCACAAGGAGCTAAAAATAAAAACCTTTGCTTGGCTGATTGGTTCTCTAGCCATTTGCAGGGATAGTAAAGCATATGGCTTGCTGGCAGTCTTTCTCCCTGCCTACGCATATTAAAAGGAGTGATGTTAGTTGGTTGCAGAGAAAAGCTACATAGCCAGATCACGTACAGATGTACTACATCAATTCAGGTGCGCGAACTGGAAAAACACCAGTATATCTCTAGTCACGCTGAGTGGGCACTGGAGGTTTTTTCTGATCTTGGCATTTTGTAGAGCGACTTGCACAGCTTCTGAAATTCACTTGGCTATGTACCTTTCTTGGTTTATATGCATTTGCTGAAAATAAGATTTCTCCTAGAACAGCATGCTGTGCTACCTAGAGCTGACCCAGTGGCCTTATTTACAAATAGAAGCAGTATATTACCTTTCTCGTTTAATATGACTTCAATAGTTCATACCCCCGGTACCAATATTCAGTAAGATTTGTGTTGGACTGCACTCAAGAAGCAATGTGCTTGATTCCTGGCACGATGCTTTAAAAATGATGGAAGATATATATGAACCATACATTAAATATTTCCTTATGAGTAAAAGGGACGGGTTATATCTTGGTACAACAAAACTTCAGTATTTCATTTATACCCACTAACTTTGCCAATGTTGCCATAACAGGCTAGACATGAAGTTAATTTGCTACTTCCTGATTATTATTTTTTAACTGTTACCGTAAAGATGTCTCTGCTTGGAAAATTCCAAATCTTTGTTTGTTTGTTTTTTAAAAATGGAATAGGGTAGGTAACATTGGAAAGGTGACAAAAGCATTTTATTCTACTGTAGTAAACTGTAAGTGTGCTCTGAACACATCTTTTTTTACTTTAAATAGGATAAAGTACGCACAGAAAGCTATCGTGACTTCATATATCAAAACGCCCACATCTTTAGAGATAAGGTAAGTGGGCCAGCTTTAAAGCTCTTAATGTTCTTGCGGTATGGGACTCTCTGCGGTAATAAAAGCCTCTTGGATTGTATTCTTTCTAGAATTGGGAGACTGATGCTTTGACAGGGCTTTGATTCAATGTACTTGGGTTCTATTACACAGGGAGTATTATTATACTGCTGGAGGGTGCAGAGCACTGATAAGAAAAATTGCTGATCAGCATTGTCATTGTTCATTGTGCTGTCTTTGAGTGTTCATTAATTATGATGGCATCGTCTTGTTAAACCTTTCCTTGTCTACTGTTCTTTTAGTGGCATCTGAAATAGGCCGCATATACACTTATTTACAGTAATTCGAGGTAATTTCTAACCTGTATCTTGCATGATAAAGGCATTAGGGCCATCCCTAAGGAAATAGGTTCTGGAAATAGTTCAGATTCCATTGTTTTCTTGTGACTGATACCCACATAAATTAGACTTCCCTGGGCAGTGTATAAAAATCCATTGTTGCTGGTATCTGTCTTTGCTGGGGACTGTATTCTGCTGTTATATGGTGCTACCAAAGAACAAGGATAAGTGTATGAAAGAGAAGAATGCTCTAAATACGTGGCACAATCTGTTCCCCTAAACACATACAGCAATGACCCACTGCTTGGCCTTTTCCATTGTCTCCTTCACTGGCCCTTGGCAGAGCATACATAATGTCAGTGCACTGTGACGTTCCCTCAATGAAAGGCCTGTCCACATATTCCATACAGATACATGTTGGCACTACACTTCTGACTTCTGTGCCCCGGTTAAAATACGTTAAAGAACAGATTCCTGATTTTTTTTTTCATAATGCAAGTTAATTTATTTGGGGACATTTCAACAACATATCCTGCATTCACAATTTTTGCCTGGCCTTGTCAAGCAACCAGAGTCCTTGGATGGGGAGCAGTGTGTTGTCCCCAGTCTTGTGCTTTGCCTCTTTGAGAAGTCCGCTCCTGTCCTCTGCCTTGGAGCTGGAAGAGGGAGCAAGGACCATCCCCATAGTTGTGTGAATTTCTAGGGACTATTTGTGTTTCTTTTTCCAACTACAAGCATTTTAATTTTGCCAATGTTGGAAAATTGGCAGAAGGAAGTAAGCAGACCAGTTCCAGCAGCCATCCATTCTACTTTATCTGCCACTTTCATAGTTTAAAAAATATACTGAGTAAGTTTGGATATATTTCAGGTGAATTAAGAAGTAGCAGTGGCAGCTATCTTGAGGCGGACCAAAGGTGTGAAGGACAGCTTCCCTACCCATTGGTTTAAGAACTGTCCTTTTTTTCCTTTGGTTGAGAGATGTGTTTTTGATGTCTGTCAGAAGAAAAACTTCGAACACTTGAATGAGATACTTTGCTATATATTGATACATGATGTATTAATATTTATAATGGAGTGTCTAAAGAACAAAGCAGTATATAAGCAGGAAGATAAACTAGCCAAACAGTTAAGAGTGCTGCGGTCATAATGCCTAACCTAAATATCTTGGTACTTCTTCAGGTCTTTAATATACACTTGGAAGTTCGCTGCTGTAAGCAAACTGCTTCTCTATGCCTAACCCAAATGATCTTCCTCTCTGAGTTTTTGTGATTTTTTTTCTTTTTTAAAAAACACCTCATCATTGAGTTTGCTATTCAGCTTGGAAATCTCTCTGGTGAAAAATCACTGAAGGGTCTATAATGAAATAAAGCTGGCAGGCCTTTAATTACAGACCTGTAAGTGGCACCACTGGAATACAATCAGAGCCCTCCATCAGATGTTGGCAGTCTGAATAATTATCTGGTGGCTGAGCACTTGTGTGTCCAGTTATCTGGGCATCTGTCTTATACCCCCCCCCCCAATGCTCGCCAGCTCAACTTGTTTTCAAATGAATATAGGTGACTGTTGTAAATGAACAGCTCTGTGGGAGGAATTCAGTGTTGCGCTCTTCTAATCGTTCCATCAGCGCAAGTATTTCTCCTTTGCCAGGCAGAACAATCCTCCCTCTCCTACATGCTATTCTGGGGGTTCTTCTGTCTCTCCAGAGCATTTTTTTGGGGGGCACATGGGAGGGAGTAAGCCCCATTGCACTAGCAGGAGCCCTTACACTGGTTTCTCCTAATGTGCCAAGTTAGTTGAATTCAGGCCTGTGTGTGCACATGCACATACATATGTACCATGATACACACACACACACACACACACACACACACACACACACGTTAACTCAGTAGTGGACCACATATTCTACATAGATGGCTTGAATTTATCATAGGACTCAAATGATATACTTTATTGTACTGTCCCAGTATGTTGGACAAGTAACATTCTTACCTAGCTGCACTGTGGTGCTGGTATTGCTGATTTTGAATGTTTTGGAATTGCAACGAGATTTCAGAGGCACCATAAGTATATTACAGTGGTACCTCTACTTACGAATTTAATGCGTTCCGAACACACATTTGTAAGTCGAAAAAAATTGTAAGTCGAATCCCATAGGAATGCATTGGGAGAAAAAATTCGTAAGTCGAAGCAACCCTATCTAAAAATTCGTAAGTAGAAAAAATCCTATCTAAACCGCATCCAAGATGGCGGACGGAGCTCCATTCGTAAGTAGAAACATTCGTAAGTAGAGTTATTCGTAAGTAGAGGTATCACTGTATTTGCCTGGGGGTTGTGTGGGTTCAACCTGTGAGACATTGAGATGTGTTTTTTGAATATTGTTTAATGCCAAGTTGTTCAGATTTCTCAGTATAGCTTGCGACACTCTGCAAAAATGGTTTCAATAGCTGCATGCGACCTGTGTGGCAGGAAGTGAAGAACCTGTAGGTGTCTGAATGTTGCTAGACTAAAATTCCCATAATCCCTGACTGCTGTCCATGCTGGTTGGGGCTGATGGGAGTTGGGAGTCCACTTGGAGGAGTACAGGTTCGCTATCTCTGCTATGAGGTGTATTCTTTGCTCTCCTGAGAATTTAATCCATTGTGTTTCTTACTTACTTTTCACTGGAAACTTGCAAACTTTCACAAATAGGTTTTGGGGCTCCATTATAATGGCTTTGTAGCATCGCCAAGTATTGCCACAATAATTCTTCCTTTCTTTCTTCTGTTAGATTGTCCTGGATGTTGGTTGTGGAACTGGAATCCTCTCCATGTTTGCTGCCAAAGCAGGTGCAAAGAGGGTGATAGGAGTAGACCAGTCTGAAATTATCTATCAAGCTATGGACATCATTAGGTAAGAGAATTTTAGAAACTTGAATTCCCTGTGTTAACATTCTTCACTATGTACACACCCATTGTTGGGTGCCCATCTGCATTTAAGAGTGTGGCACTTTATATTTTTAAGTAACACTAATTGTCCCCTGTACATTGCCTATGTTGCTGTACATTGCTGTTGCATAGTTCACTTTCTGTACTGTCAGCAAAGCCTTTAATTAATTCACCGCTAACTCATGGGCAGCAAATTATGGGATCCAGGGACATGGCCCAATGTCTAGGAGCCTCTAGCGCTCACTGTTAATGAGGAAAGGCAAACAAAATTTGCACCTAAAGTGGCAAAACAGCTGCCTTTCACAACATTGGAATTAGATTTCAACCCTGTATTTTATATTGCTTGTATTCTATACCCACTTTGGGATATTGTAAAGACCTTGGCAAATAAGCTCATATATGGACATCTGATTGGGTGTATTTCTAGCTCTTAAGCTGCAAGGTGTAGAAAGTAGACCATTGCAATTAAGGCAATTAATTTTTTCAGATCCTGCTCAAATTGGCGGGTTTGAGCACGTTACATGATATGTGCAATACCTCCATCATGGAACTGCAGTTTCTACAAAGAGCAGTTATCTCGGTTTATCCTTTTTCTGAAGGGCTGCAGGCAGCTGTTGCATTAAGAAACTGCCATTTGGACTAATTTTTTATTCCTTCATTACGGAGTACAGGAAGACCTTGCGACACTTGGTATCTGAGATAATTATGAAAATACCTGTCAGCGCAACAGTTTTGGAGTTGTTTGATTTGCATGCCATGGTAGGGGCAAAAGGGGGTTTAAAAGAACTAATCTTATGACAGTGATGAATGGTTTCTAGGAGTACCCAGTGAACAGTTGCTCTAAGGTTACATCTGCTGATCGTAAAACTATTTCATTTGTCTCTAATTCACATTAAAACAATTTGTAAGAGTCTTGTTACAGACTTTCAGAGTAGCTGTCACAGCCACCCATTTTGAATACATAGTATGCATTCAGACGATCTTAGCTTAAGTTGAGATATATGATTGCGCCTTTTTTGCCTCCATTGAATCACCACCTATTGTGTTCATGAGTGAACAAGCCCAGAAGTATTCAATCCATACTGGGAAACTATGGTTAATGTCTTCAGAGCAAGCCACGATATGAAGCCATTGTTAATCCCCCCCCCCAATATCTTGGCTTGTTCCAGGGATGTTGGCCATGATTTCCTGAGGATTTCCTGGAATGTCTGCCTAAGATGAAATGTGATTGGCAGTGAAGGTTGGTCAATCCCCATTGATCAGTAATCAGTCACCAGAGGCCAAAGTGCCTTGAGTGCCGCCATGAATGTACTTTAATTTACATGGAGGGCAGAGACCAGGTTCATAGTTCTGCATGTACAGTCCCCCTAGGTGCTGTATCATTGTTCACTTCTGTGATGCCCTATGTCATTGGTTATGTGTAAAATAAATCATTTTGATATCTCATGTGGTTAAAAAGTCCATTGCTAAATTCCTGAGTATCATCACTGCCGTTTCCACCCCCCTCATCGTTCTTTTGTGGGTCTGTTATTATTGGAGCACTTGTGAATCTTGACCAGAAGGCGTGTAGCATTCTCAACATTGTGCTTGCAGACTCAATGGACTGGGAGATACTATTTCTTTGATCAAAGGAAGAATTGAAGAAGTTGATTTGCCCGTTGACAAAGTAGATGTTGTCATATCCGAGTGGATGGTGAGTGCACAAATATGTTCTCTTAGATTTTATCACCAATACTTGATCTGATTTTAGTGAACTTTGTCACTGTGTTTAAATTATATATATTGTCAGATGTTTTGGCATTATGTGTAGGTATGCCAAGGGGAGGGCATTAATGTGGAGGCAGTAATGCTTCTGAATGCCAGGAGTCAAGGGTACTCTTCTGCTCCTCTCCTGCCTGGCCCCTGTGAAAATAGGATGCTGGACCAGATAAGCCATTGGCTTTATCCAGCAAAATAGTCTTATGTTCCTAATGAACAGCCAATGTTTTAATTGTCTGTTCATATGTGTTCAGCTTCTACTTATACAAATTAGCGTGAGAAACTGATGCAAATGATGCATAGTTTTTTGTGGTTTTTTGTAAACAATCCAGGAAGTGTGGCTTTGTGGACCCACACACAAATTCATGTTTTAGAGTTTTGTATTAGTAACTAAAGTATCCAACTTTAACATGACATGACAGTGTATCTTTCAAAATGCCGCATTTCCATAACACAATGGGTAATGCAATGTAAAAGGAACACTAGAAACCAGGACAAAAGCGCTGTGATTGAGGTGGGGTGGATACCAAATTGCATCATAGTTGTTCCATATAACTTTCTTGTTTGAACAGCCTGATAATTATAATTGTGATGGTGTATACATCTGGAAAAACCTAATAGAAATAGTTAGTGAGTGTTTTTATAGATATATTTGGGCATCAGATCAGCTTTTCTAATGGTATTGCAGCATGGAAAATTGAGACTTGCATAAAGCCAAATACCCTTGGAAAAATAGAGAGACTTGTGTTCTGATCCATTTATTTGAGGAAAATGTTCCTTCAAAACAGTGGAATGAAGGTGTGCATCATAACGAAAAGGTCAGAAGTATTTTTTTGGGGGGGGTGGAGAAGATCTACTTGCTTCCTTCTTCAAACTTAAAAGTTAATGAATGAATTGTTACTTGCCAGCAAGTGTATTTATGTTTCTTGGATGGCTAGCAGCCCTGTGATGATAAATATTGTAGGCTGATTCCATTTTTTATACCATACATAATTTATGGAAGTCTAATAAAAACGTACATGACCTACTTTAAAACCTAATATCTTTTGAAGACACTGTGTTGATATACTCCAGTAGAGCTTTCCTGCGGAAATGTAGGAAGTATGGCTGCTTTTTGAACATAGGATTCTGTGTTGTAATAACATTAGACTGGAATAGACACCTGCTTATGTATTTTAACTGTTTCACTTCTGTGCTATTCTAGCTTTTCTGTTTTACTTACCGGTAAATACTCCCGTTGTACACTTGCACTTGCACTTGAATATATATCCTTTGTTTGCTGGCAAGATCTGAATGATTGTGTTCAGATGTACTGCTAAATGTTGGTTTAGCGCTTTCTTCCTCTCTGGCCAAGAGGAGAAGTTTGGAAGCTTTTGCTACTACTTTTAGCTAACTGCAGCCTGTTACCTCCAAACCAGAAAACTTTAACACTATCTGTGATTGGTCTCATAACATGGTTTGAAGCAGACTTCTTAAGAAATTGACCACCGTTGGTTTTAAACTTTGTTTTCTGGTTTGAAGGAAGCAACAAGCTATAGCTAAGCAAAATCTGAACTTTTCTGAACTGTACTGGGAAGAGTGCAGGAGCCTTGAAAAGAAGACTTGTTTTACATAGCACTACTAAACTATGGTATAGTTTTTCGTCTATCTTGGTGGCAATAGAGGTACTTTAAAGATCTTAAGTTGCTTGTACTGCATGTGAGAATCTATACAACATGAATCTTTTTGGATGAAATCCTTTCCACAATTATTTGGGAAGTAGTCCTGTTGAAAATAGGGGACCCAGGTGGCGCTGTGGTTAAACCACTGAGCCTAGGGCTTGCTGATCAGAAGGTCGGCGGTTCGAATCCCTGTGACGGGGGTGAGCTCCCGTTGCTTGGTCCCAGCTCCTGCCAACCTAGCAGTTCTAAAGCACGTCAAAATGCAAGTAGATAAATAGGAACCGCTACAGCGGGAAGGTAAACTGCGTTTCCATGTGCTGCTCTGGTTTGCCAGAAGCGGCTTTGTCATGCTGGCCACATGACCTGGAAGCTGTACGCCGGCTCCCTCGGCCAATAATGCGAGATGAGCGCGCAATCCCAGAGTTGGTCACGACTGGACCTAATGGTCAGGGGTCCCTTTACCTTTACCTGTTGGAAATACATAGGACTTTTTACACACAAAGGATTGTACTTTTAAGCAGCCATATTAGCAAATGAACAATAATGTTAAAAATCGGCTGCTTTTAGAGGACACTGCAACAATACTGTTAGGAAGACAGGTATGAAATAATTGGGGCTTTACTCGTGCACTAGACTGGCATTTAGAAGCGCTTAGAAGCATGTGTCAGTGTTTACACACAATGCATTTTTTGTGCTAGTTGGAAGCTAAGAAATGTGACCTGGGTATCGTTCATATTGCTGGAGCAGCGGACTATATATCTTAGGTGAGCAGGCTTTGTGAACAAGGCTGCTTTGTATGCAGTCAAAATTGTGCTTCTGTTCCCTCGAGGTACAGAATTTTAAGAGGTAATGCTGTTTTACAGTAATTAGGGTAATTCTACATTCAGTAGTTAACTGAAATGAGAACGGCTGTGCAATATGCTGGTGCTAGTTTTTCAGAACATTCATTTTATCAGTTGAGGGAGATGATTCCATGTGTATGTACACCTGGGAGGAAGCTTTTCAGCACAGGCTTCACATTTCACCCCATGTCTAGATTCCTTAAACGTTCCTACTGGAAAGAATGAGTGCAGATAGCAGAACAAGCAGAATGCCTTAGGGGAATGGGCTGGTGCTCTCCCTCCCTCCCTCCCCCCCCAAATTATCATGCTAGTCTTGAGAAGGGAGACTTTACCTTTGGAAGCATGTTGTAGAATCTAGAACAGTTTGCACTTATGTTTGATGCATCTCGCAGGAGGGCATAGAGTTGGCAGTGTCCAGGACTATTGTCATATTTGAGGTAGACCTCCTCGAGCAAGTTTTCCAGTGGCAGAGGGGTAGGCAGTGCCAGGCAGCAACAGGGGTGGGCAGTGGCTCTTCTCCATCCTCTTGGTACTCCATCCTCTTGGAACACCTTCAGTCCAGCCTGACAATGAGAACTAATGTACAAGACATAAGAACATAACCAAAGACCTGCTGGATCAGATGAAATAATAGCTTCCCACAATGTCCAGATAGATGCCAGTGGGGAGCCCACAAGGAAAAGAGCAAATAGGGCTTTACCACTCTTACTCCCAGCAACCAAGCATTCAAAAACTTGATACCTCTGGTCCTGGAGGTCCAAATAGCCATCAACTGCATCTTTGTTTCCTTGGGGTGTATGTGGCCTTTGAGACAGTTGCTGTCTTTTAAGATGGAGATGACTAAGCTAGCCCTTCAGCTAATAGCCAGGGAAGATAGGAATTAGTTCAACATCATCTGGATGGGCGCAGGACGACCACCCCTGCTTTAAGAGTGGCATATGTTTCCCTCATGGCTTTTGTTATCACTGCAGCATTGTTTCAACTAGGATGGAGGTGGGGAACCTGAAGTTGTTGGACCAACTCCCATCAGCCCCAACCCAGTGTATCAGTGGTTAGGAATTAAGGGAGTTGAAGTCCAGCAACTATCTAGAGTGCCATGGGTTCCCCATTCCTGAACTCGGAACAGATAAGCAGGAGGAGTATGGTAAAACTAATTGAAACTGATTTTGAACTAAACAGTCCTTTGGATGTGGGTTTCTGATATAGACAGTGTTAAAATGATGGCCTTCAATATAGTTCAGCTTCTGATAATGTAGGCTGTTACCAGCTTAGAATCATAGAGTTGGAAGAGACCACAAGGGCCATCCAGTCCAACCCCCTGCCAAGCAGGAAACACCATCAAAGCATTCTTGACATATGGCTGTCAAGCCTCTGCTTAAAGACCTCCAAAGAAGGAGACTCCACCACACTCCTTGGTAGCAAATTCCACTGCCGAACAGCTCTTACTGTCAGGAAGTTCTTCCTAATGTTTAGGTGGAATCTTCTTTCTTGAAGTTTGAATCCATTGTTCCGTGTCCGCTTCTCTGGAGCAGCAGAAAACAACCTTTCTCCCTCCTCCATATGACATCCTTTTATATATTTGAACATTCTTTTGAGAGATGCAATTTCTTGTAAATTGTTATAGCCTACTTCAATTTTGCCTATTGTGTCTTTTATGACACGAGCTTTCATTTGAAGCAAGAGGCTTTCCTTCCTTGAAAAAGCCTCCCCCCCCATTCTATTTAAAAGTCAAATTGGGTGCAGTAACCTTTTTTCCCACCAGCCAGGACAGTCTAATTTGATTTAAATTTTCCTACTTCTTGATGTAGAACAATTTATAACTACAGGAATATGCCTCAAACAATCCTTTTTATTGCTTACAGTAGTGTCCTTCTATAAAGAGAAAATGATTTCCCCCTTTTAGTTCATCTGATAGGATGATATTCTGCTAAGTCATACTTCATAACTTACGTCCATAGATTTCATTGGCTCTACTGGAATAGGAATGAGTTGAATATCACCCAGAGTGAACATGTCAATTGCATGCCATGGTTTTGCTGCTCACCGAAGTCATTAATATTCTGCTCACATATCTGTGCAGTACAGAACCCTTTGCTGTAATTAATTTTGAAGGTGCTAATGCGAGGTTTTTTGTTTTTGTTTAATCCTGAACCTTGTCAGTGTAGAAGCAGGAGAGTCCCTGAGTATCATAGGATAAAATGTCAGGTATAATTCTCTTTCCAGATGGCACCCCTACAGGTGAGGCAGCAGCCTGTGAAATTACATTCTAAATTATACCAGAGATGAGCACCACACATAGAGCAATGCATTCAGAGATTAGTAATAAATGACTTGATTCTATATGGGGGATAGTTTGTTAGTGAGATGCAGGGACGTGATATTGCATGAGAAGTAAAACTTGCAGGACCAGATGCCAGTGAGAGAACACAATGTTTATTGAAAACCAGCATAGCAGTAGTTTGACTCACCTTTTCATATAGCACCTGACAGCATAAAAACATTGTGTTGCAGCCAGTAGCGGTTTTAGGCTAGTGGGTAAAGAAGATCTGTAGGTGATTTGAAAGACCAAAAATATATGTGGTGGGAGAGCTGGCGGTTCATTACCCCTGCCATAGATTATAACAATAAAAGTCAGAATCGATTTAAAAAAAAAAAACCCAAAACAAATGAGCAACAAAAGATCTCTCAATGCAATAGCCATAAAACCTCAGTCATTTAACCAATTAAAGATCATTTGTGCTTGTGTACATTCTTGCTGGGTTGGATAAAGTGATGCACATTTGGTCAAAAATCCTAATTTTGCATATATGCTCATATAGTATGAACTGATGGTGACTGACCAGGAATGAGACCTTGTAAAGGATAGCTTCATGAAGATGTAGATCTGGATCATTAGGAAAAGGATTGAAAATAAAATAGCCAGCCCCAATGCCATTACACAAACCCGTGGTGTGAATAAGTTCTGAGCACCTCACCTGAAAATCATAGAATAATAGAGTTGGCAGGGATCTTGGGGGTCATCTAGCCCAACTGGCAGGAATGCAGGAATCTCAACATGCTGTCTCCTATCCAGTATAATACCATACCAACCCCTGCTTAGCTTTGCCAGTGTGCAAACAGTTTTCTTGCTGCACTGAGTGAGTACCGTAGAGCTGATAGGGGTTTAGAAATGGGAAACCAAAATGATCAAGAAGATGTTTGAATAACTCCCCTACAACATACGAGTCTCTTTTGCTTAAAGAAAAAGAGGCAGTGGTTGCCCGATGGCTTTAAAAGAGGATTAGACAAATCCATGCCTACTGATGGCTGTGTTCTGTCTCCACTTTTAGAGCCGCTATGTCTCTGAATGCTAGCTCAGTTGTTGGGAATAACACGTGGGAAGAGCATTGCTGCACACAGGTCCTCCTTGCAGGCTTCCCACAGGCAATCTGGTTGGCCACTGTAATAGCAGAATGCTGGACTAGATGAGCCTTTGGTCTCACCCAGCAGGGCTGTTCTTACACTAGCTGAGGGCTAGTGTTTGCGCTCTGCAGAAGTGATACTTTCTGATAGCATAAACATTCTGCACACTCACAGTCCTCTGACCTCCCACTTTTGGGGGAACAAGAGGGAACGTATAGACTGAGCCTCTGTTCTGCAAAGGCAGGGAATCTCTTCAGAGACCTACAATTCTACTGCAATTTGGAATGTGGATGGTAAAACCTACTCTAATGGCAATAGCAGTGGGAATTTATTTCACAACCCTGCGTATTACAGCACTATCTGTTAAAGTGCTTGTGGAAGTAATTGTTAAATTACAGCAGGCATCTGCAATAGAGTAGAGAATAGAATAACTTTCAAAGGATCCTCCAGTATGTTTGTTTTGCTTTGAAAAACAAATTTATAACTGAAAAACGTATTGAAACACGGAACTTGATAAAATTGATATGTAGCACTGTCTCCTTTTCAATGTGGTGCTTTTTTTCTCTCCTTCCTCTCATTTTCCCAGGGTTATTTCCTTCTCTTTGAGTCAATGCTGGATTCTGTCATTTATGCAAGGGACAAGTACCTGGCAGAAGGAGGCTCAGGTTAGTTCTGGAATTCTAATAAATAATCAAGCTCTGGGGAAACCTGAAAGATTTAGATTCTGCTATGCATGACTAAGAAAGTTCGAACCTGTGATGAAAAATGTTTCCATTAGTGGAAGCTCCAAGGCATTCATTTCATAGTATGGGTAATACAAAAGCATTAATGGGATACTTGGGCCTTAAATGAAATAGTGTTTTCAAGAACACTTTGACTTCTGAAAGATATTGAAGTATAAACCTTGAAAGTTTATTTTTAAAAATCAGTAAATAGCCCGGCAATAAGGTAGTCAGAAACTGAGCATGGAAATAGCTGCATTTATCTAACTCAGCTGGGTAGCTAACTAATCTGGCTATGCTGAGCATGTAAAGTTAAACCCTGGTTTAGCACTCCTCCCATACATCTGGGAGGAGGAGTTTGGAAGTGTTTGTTTCAGTTTTACTGAAGCTTGGCTTGTGATTGTCTGAAGCAGTATACCTCCGAATACCAGTTGCAGGTAGGGAGAGCTCTATTGCACAAAGTGCTGGACTAGAAGAAACTTTGGCCTGTTCCAGCCTGGTTCTGTTTCACAAACCAACTCTAGTAACTTCAAACCATGGTTTATGAAGCTGGCCTGTTAAATCTGCCAGAGTTCATCCTAAACTAGGATCCCTGGTTCAAGCATAACAAGTGAAACTAAACTCATACAAAGCCTAGTCTTCCAAACACGTATGTCAGGAGAATAATGAAATGCAGTCTCTATACTTAGGTGGTGCTGATAGCAGCTCATCCACAGGACACTAAACTTTGCTTTGTTTGAAAGGATGACACCATTTACCATGTTGACTAGTTGCCAGGGCTAAGAAAGAAGTAGAGGAGCACTAGGGATCTCATGCCTGGTAATCTGTTTTAGTTATCTTTTCCATTCATAAAACAGCCTTGTGTGCCTTAAAAGTGCCACATAATACTCTTGTTGCTCTTGCTGTGAGAGGCTACCACTGTGACTCCTCTGGAAGTTCACTTGTTTGAATAAAGACCTGATTTTCCTTCTGTGGTGTATTAAAGGAAGTGGGAGCAAGAGATGATTGTATGGTGTGGTGTTGCTGTTTTATGTATCTCTTTAATTCTGAATTTGTGTTTACCTTTTTATACCACCCTGGAAATGGAAAGATGAATTAATAGATACGTATGCAGGGTTTTTGTTCTAAATTGCACATTGCTACAGAATAGCCTGCCGTAGTCATATAATAAATTTGATAAATTATAGAAATGTAGGCATGCCATTCCATAACAATAGTAATCTGGGTGCTCTAATATATTTCTTCCCTTCTCATTTTTAGAGTCCCATGCATTAATCACATTTTATTTTACACTAGTCTTTTTTCAGTGCCTAATATGCAGGCTTTTATGGAATTGAAATCTGAGTATATTTTAAATTTTGTTCTTTTTTCCTGTACACTTCTGCAGAACTACAAAAAAACTGTTTGTTGGGAAACCAGCAATGATAAGACGTGATAAACATTGGCAGTGCTTGTTTCATGCTACAAAACCACTGGCTAGCTTTCTCTTCCTAGTTTATCTATAGAAACAGTTCTAAACAAGTTGAAATTGTGACCTGTGAGTTTCTCCTTTGAAATAACTACATTCTCTACTGCTGTTTCAACTGTTCTTCTCCATGACTAGGTCAAGGACTCAGGCAGAATTTTATGCCCTTTCAAGTTTGAGTTGTTTCTTGGTGGGAAATTGGTTTCGTCTTAGAGACCTGATAAGCACTTGGATATAGTTTGGCCCAAACCAAAACCCACTTCATATGTATTTTCATTCATTCTTCCTGCTTACAGAGTTAGATTGTGGAACATCTAATTCTGACTTTCTGCAATAGGAATTGTTGAGTCATCTGTGCTCACTGATCCACCTACTAGCAATGTGCACAGCTGGATGGCTTAATTAAAAATGGTGCTTAGCCAGGGGAAATATTTTCAAGGCAGACTGCAGCATTTAAAGCATCCTGGGAATTTGGACCTTTGCCCGTCTTGTAGTATTATAAAGCTGCCAAATATTGCAGCTTCATGTTTTATATTTGGCATGTCTGTGTCCAAAATAATAAGAGAGTTGCTCTTTTACTCTACTGTCAGACCATGGGAAATATTAGTGGGGAACGCACTGTGTCTGTAACTAAGCGCAGAGGGGAAATAGTAATTTGAGTTGCTTGAGAGAAACACGGATAGTACAACAGGTTGAGGTTCAATAAAATTGAATTATTTTCTACAGCCTGCTTGCTTTTCCTCTTGGGTGAAGTATATAGTTTTGCAGAGCCTGAAAAAAACAATCCGTACTCGAGTTGCAAATGGTACAGTTACATTTTAAAGTTTTTCCACCTCCAGTTCTTACTGCAAAGCACTAAGCCAGTGCAGCCAGGAAATTAACATGTTGTCTAAAACAGGATTAGGCAACTGGCAGTTTAAGAAGCAAATCTGGCATTTTGTAGTGGTGGTGTCATTTCACAGCCCCAATGGACTGTTCCGTTTATCTGTCAGTGGAGCTGGAGGAAGAGGAGGTGGTAGACATCAAGTTGCATTCACAGAGGTCTTAGAACAGCAGCACACACTCAATCTATGTGTCCTCTCTCTGTTCTTCTACTTTTCAAGCAGGCAAGTATAGCTTTAGGGAGGGGAATATTGCTGGGCCAGCATAATGAAGATTATCTCTGTCCCCTTCTTCGTAGTTAGCTGCCAATGCAGTGTAGAATGATGTAAATTGGTTGGTAAGAACTGTGTTCCCTCTTCTAGTGAACTGAAAAGTTGTTGGTTTTTCTGTTCAGTAGAAATCTAAAAATAGTGGAATGGATGAGAATTCACTATCATGGATTCACTTGAAACAGGAGCTGTCTCTTTTGAGTATAGTCTGGGTATTACCGATTATCTGGCAGGATATTTGTGAGCTGTTATTGATATAGGTTAATTAGAAATGATATTGCCGATGTCTCAACAAATTTTATGACTGCATTTTTTGATTATACAAATGCTTGTGATGCATAGTGTGATATGAGTCAACAGAATTTCTATATAGGGAATTAATAGATTTAATAGAATTTGTTAGAGATGTCAAAAAAGGAAAGAAGGCCTGTCGGTTTATAGTGAAGCAGGACTTCAAGAAATCCATTATCCTAAGAAATCCATTATCCTAAGTGACTAAGAAGATCCATTATCCTAAGTGACTAAGAAAGCGCTTGACTCGTTTTAGGAAGTCACTTGAGTTGAAGTAGTTTCCTGTAGCAAAGAGGGAAATGGTAGCAGATCTTTGGGAAAAGATAAGTAAATACACTATGGATTGATAATGTAATAGATGCATAATATCCCAGTACCTTTGAACCAGTTGCTTGAACTGAATATTAACGTTGACATAAAAAAATTCAAATGATATTCAAGTGTGGCTAGAAAACAGTTCTTCGCTGCCAGACCTTCAATTTTATTATGAGGCAGCTTGTTTGCGTTGGCTAAGGGAATGGATTGTATTGAAAAATGCTCACATTTTAGATTTGGAAGGCCATGATATTAAATTCAGCTGGCATGCATGTCTAAGCCTCGATGACCCACTGGGCAATTGATATAGGGTATAATATAGAACTAAACCTCTGGGAGAATCTTTGGTAGAAAGACTTGAAATTCACAGCATGCTATACGTTGAAAGAGAACTACAAGAAAATGATTCATAGATGGTATCCAACCACAAGTAGACTAGGTAATATGTATAAATTTGAATCAGATTTGTGTTGGAAATGTAAAGAAATAGAAGGAACCTTTTTCATATGTGGTGGGCATGCAAAATAGTTAAAGAATATTGGGAAATGATATATAATGAGATGGGGGGAAATGTTTAAAACAAGGCCCCCCCCAAAAAAAGAGGCATTCTTGTTAGGAGTGGTGCAGACAGGGGTACCCAGGTCTCAGAAAAA
Source organism: Zootoca vivipara (assembly GCF_963506605.1). NCBI lineage: Eukaryota > Metazoa > Chordata > Lepidosauria > Squamata > Lacertidae > Zootoca > Zootoca vivipara. The sequence continues at coordinate 59,273,268 of NC_083276.1, forward strand.
CTTATTTATGTATACAACACTGGCGGCTCAGATCTTGTTAGCCCAACAATAGAAGGTGAGGGAGGTTCCTAGTAAAGAAGATTGGCAACTTAAGATGTTAGAATATGCAGAGTTGTCAGGTCTAACAAGTGAAATAAGAGAGCAAGAAGAACAGATATTTAAAGAGGAGTGGAATTTTTTTTGCTGAGTACGTAGAAAATATGTACACAGTTAAAAACATTAAGGTGAAAACAGTATTAAGGTAAATTCAACAGTATAATATATTGCAATGGGATATAAGATTGGAGAACTGAATTGGATGGATATACAATATATGCAGGAATGGTGGGTAAATTAAAAGAACCTTAGAAGGGGAGGGAGGGAAGTCATTGAATGTATGGTTATAATGAAAGATGTTCATTTTGAAATGCATAATCTGAAAATGTAATTAAAATTATTTTAAAAAGAAAACAGTTCTTCACTTTGGAGACAGAAAAGACTGATGAGTGAAAATACATGTTAAGCGCTTAATATTTATACTCCTTTCTCACTCCCAATAATAGTTCTCTGCGATACGATAATCTTTATTGCCATTGTCCCATGCAGAACAACGAAATTGAACATCTACATCAAACTTACACAACCATCAGCATAATTACCCCATAAAAAACCTCTAATACCCCTCCTGATTCACCCCCTAAAACTCTGGTACCCCATGACTGAATACAGACCCTCACAGACTGCCTTTCGCTGCAATCAAAACCGAAATCGCTCTTGGATAGAAGCTATTTCTCAGGCGGCTAGTCCTGGTCTTTATGACCCTATACCTCCTTCCAGAAGGCAGAAGCTGAAAGAGATCATTTCTGGGGTGTACACTATCCTGCACAATATCTACAGCTTTCTTATAGCACCTGGAGGCATAGATTTGATCCAAAGTGGGAAGAGTGCACCCAATTATCCTCTCCGCAGTCTTTATGACCCTGGACAGCGCTGTTCTTTCCCCAACCGTGCAACTCCCAAACCACACACACAGACCATAGGTTAATACACTTTCTACAGTACAGTGGTAAAATGCCCTCAGCAGGTCCTTTGAGAGATTGTTTTTCCGGAGGATTCTAAGAAAGTATAGCCTCTGCTGTGCTCTCTCCATCAGATCTTTGCTATTTGCTCCCCATGTTAGATCATCTCTCAACTCCATTCCCAGAAATCGAAACACCCAAGACCTGTTCCACACACTTCCCCTCGATATTAAGAGGTTGAATATTCAATTTGCATTTCCTAAAATCCACAATTATCTCTTTTGTTTTCTTTAAATTAAGGAATAGGTTGTTTTCCCTGCACCACTCCACCAACTGCTTAACTTCCTTCCTATAGCCCTCCCCCCCTCCAGCAGTAATTAGACCAACCACCGTTGTATCGTCTGCAAACTTAATGATCTTGTTACTAGGGTACTTGGGAGCACAGTCAGATGTATAAAGCGTATATAAAAGTGGACTCAATACGCACCCCTGTGGCGTCCCTGTATTCATACTGAGATCCGCTGAGACATGAGAACCCATCCTGACCCGTTGGGAACGGTTCAATAAAAAATCTAATATCCACCTGCATAAGCTCGGCAGAAGTCCCAGGTCTAATAGTTTGGGCACCAATCTCTGTGGAAGAATAGTATTAAATGCAGAACTAAAGTCCACAAATAACAATCTCGCATAGTTCCCTTGTTTCTCCAGATGAGTCAGGACAGCATGTAGTGTCATTGCCAAAGCATCCTCCGTGGATCTCTTCCCCTTATATGCAAACTGGTAAGGGTCAAGTCCCACTGGCAAACATGATATAATGCGATTCCGCACCAGTTTTTCAAAGCATTTCATTATGATGGGTGTTAGCGCCACAGGGCGAAAGTCATTCAGACTGTCTGTCTTTGCTTTTTTTGGCAGGGGTATTATGGTAGCGGATTTCGGACAGGACGGAACAGTGGCTATCTAGCCTGATAGTCCAGTTCATTTATCAGTATTTTAAACAACAGCTCTTATACGTTCAGGCGCTTGTATCTGATCTCTAATGCCAACTAGTTTAGAAGGTTAATGGAGGCTTTATAGATGGTTTCATTTGTTTCTCTATAAATCAGTCAGCAGGTGGGGTTGAAAAAGCAGAACATCCACAGTAGATGCAATTTACTTTTGCATCATGTGTAGCAACAGACCGATAATTCTGTCAGACACCATTGAGATAAAAATATGCTACATTAATTTTAGGGTGGAACTTTTTCAAGAGTTAGACTAGAGGTCCAGTAACCTCCTTGCCTGATGGAAGGAAAGATGGATATTTGTAATGAATGTGCTTTGATATAGTGTAGTACATGGTATTATAATCCATGGGATTTGACACTACAACAGTGTATGTATGTGTAACCTGATTAATGGGAGTGTTACTGGCATGGCTTCTTCTTTTCATTTTTGTTATTGTTAGTTATTAATGGCCTTCCATATATCTAAGCCATGTACAAAATAAAATAAAAACTAAAAGCAGGTAGAACACAAAAATGTGTATCATTTTAAAAAAAGAGAAGCTTTTCTTCATTGCCCTTTAATTTCTGTATCTCATTTCTGTTCTCCAAGACATAAGCATAGGCTGCCTTCAAACTGAAAAGGAAGGAAGAAATGCCTAGAAGCTTCTCAAATGGTAAATGCGGCCAAAATAGTGAAAGTTCTGCCAAAACAGAATATGTTGGGGCTGGGGAACATGATACTCAAAATTAACTAGCTGTCAGATATGCATGCATTTATCAACTTTCCTTGTTCAATACAATACCACTAGCTTAACTGTACAGCTCATTTAGCAGAATTTTAAATAGGACACTTCCTCCTTTGGGCAGTTGTAGCTCGTGAGCTATTTTGCCAACTAGTTTAAAACAGTTGTTCACAGAACCTTTCATCATAGTGTTTCATATATTCCAGAGAAATTAAAAGTTTACATTGCACCTTTGAGGTAAACTAGATACTGCAACCTTAGTGTACAAGCTGTGCTGGCTGAAGAATATTTAGGTTTCATTTATGCTTGTAAGCTACAGCAGATGTGTGCAACTTTATTAAGGCCCCCGAACAAAGAAAGAAAACTATCAATACTTCCCACCTGTGTTTCTGTGATCATCTTTTTGTTACCGCTTTAACTTGGCCAAGTGCTAATCATTTATTCCAGCCCATAGTTTCATTTGACTTTACTTTGTATTCACAGTGTGAGCTAATGGTTGGTTGCTGTGTCATCTTCTACCTCAAGCTTTCCAAAAGCCTGATCCCTAAAATAGGGGGCTTTCAGGCTAGAGCTAAAAGTATTATATGAGAAAGGTGATTGGTTATATTTGCTTTTCCACCTTCAAATGATAATCGTTTACAGCTATGCCTCTAGCCCTGCAGTTACTACGATCTTACCCTTTTAATGTCCTTACATTTGTGAGGCATTGCTGAGGGATAAAAGATTTCCCATCTTGCCTTGCTCCCCGTGTGAGCTGTTACTAATGACAAATGATTTGGGGGCAGTGAGTCGAGAAGGACACAGATGACAAACCTATGAATTTCTAAAGTGCGCTTCTCTAAGAGATGTCTGATCAGCAGTTTAATATTACGTGTGGTGAGAAATAATTCAATCACATTAAAAACTAAGTAATGGAATATGTATGAAACAAAAGGTTCTTGCATAGGAGTGGTTTTACTTTCGTAAGTAGCATGGGGTTTAAAGAAACCAAAATGGCCCATCACGGAAGTGGACTATTCAAAATACGTTGACTCCCTTTCCTATTGTGTTTTTAGATGGGTAAGATACATAAATTTTTGAATACTTGTTGGGCTGGATCTTTTCTGATAAAGACAATTTTTTAAAAAGTAAGCTTTTCATGGAAACATTGTAAAACCGCAATGAGCATCTAAATAATGGCCTGAATGCCATAAGCCAGAAGCAAGGAAACTTGCATGCCTACTGCTGAACTGAATTCTGAAATTTGGCTGTCAAGCAAGACGTGAGTTGATGAATGGGTGGACCTAGTGGTAGTGTTAAAGCAGGATCACCAACCTCTTATGAAATGGGGCATACTGGGCTGCACTTAAAAGGGTGGGAAGTGGGAAAAGGTGAGATATCTCCCATGTTGTGCGAATAGAATTTCATAGTGTTATGTTTTTCTTCACTTTATGCTTGCAGAGTTGTTGTTGTTGTTGTTTAGTCGTTTAGTCGTGTCCGACTCTTCGTGACCCCATGGACCAGAGCACGCCAGGCACTCCTGTCTCGCACTGCCTCCCGCAGTTTGGTCAAACTCATGTTCGTAGCTTCGAGAACACTGTCCAACCATCTTGTCCTCTGTCGTCCCCTTCTCCTAGTGCCCTCAATCTTTCCCAACATCAGGGTCTTTTCCAAGGATTCTTCTCTTCTCATGAGGTGGCCAAAGTATTGGAGCCTCAGCTTCACGATCTGTCCTTCCAGGGAGCACTCAGGGCTGATTTCCTTAAGAATGGATAGGTTTGATCTTCTTGCAGTCCATGGGACTCTCAAGAGTCTCCTCCAGCACCATAATTCAAAAGCATCAATTCTTCGGCGATCAGCCTTCTTTATGGTCCAACTCTCACTTCCATACATCACTACTGGGAAAACCATAGCTTTAACTATACGGACCTTTGTCGGCAAGGTGATGTCTCTGCTTTTTAAGATGCTGTCTAGGTTTGTCATTGCTTTTCTCCCAAGAAGCAGGCGTCTTTTAATTTCGTGACTGCTGTCACCATCTGCAGTGATCAAGGAGCCCAAGAAAGTAAAATCTCTCACTGCCTCCATTTCTTCCCCTTCTATTTGCCAGGAGGTGATGGGACCAGTGGCCATGATCTTGGTTTTTTTGATGTTGAGCTTCAGACCATATTTTGCGCTCTCCTCTTTCACCCTCATTAAAAGGTTCTTTAATTCCTCCTCGCTTTCTGCCATCAAGGTTGTGTCATCTGCATATCTGAGGTTGTTGATATTTCTTCCAGCAATCTTAATTCCGGCTTGGGATTCATCTAGTCCAGCCTTTCGCATGATGAATTCTGCATATAAGTTAAATAAGCAGGGAGACAATATACAACCTTGTCGTACTCCTTTCCCAATTTTGAACCAATCAGTTGTTCCATATCCAGTTCTAACTGTAGCTTCTTGTCCCACATAGAGATTTCTCAGGAGACAGATGAGGTGATCAGGCACTCCCATTTCTTTAAGAACTTGCCATAGTTTGCTGTGGTCGACACAGTCAAAGGCTTTTGCATAGTCAATGAAGCAGAAGTAGACGTTTTTCTGGAACTCTCTAGCTTTCTCCATAATCCAGCGCATGTTTGCTATTTGGTCTCTGGTTCCTCTGCCCCTTCGAAATCCAGCTTGCACTTCTGGGAGTTCTCGGTCCACATACTGCCTAAGCCTGCCTTGTAGAATTTTAAGCATAACCTTGCTAGCGTGTGAAATGAGCGCAATTGTGCGGTAGTTAGAGCATTCTTTGGCACTGCCCTTCTTTGGAATCGGGATGCAGAGTACTTACTTTAAAAGAGTACTTCTTGGATTTAATTTAATAAGCTGCACAATTCAAAACAAGAAGTGCTGATGTACGTTTTCTGTGGCTAATGTGTTTCTTGGTCAGGAGCATTAAGGGCACAGAGAAGACCACAGCTTCTGAGCATGCTTATTGTGGTCTGATTTGTACCCTTAACGCTCTGTTTGGTTTTGTGATCCAGGGACACATTGGCCACAGTGGGCATGTATTGGAGCAGAGTTTGGTTGCTTTCCTTTTCAACAGCTGCTATTTAAGTAGCCTTCCATCTGAATAAAATGGTTTAGTGTAGCTGCTGAACAAGAAACACAAAGAAATTCTGGCGCATATGTTTAATTGGTGCTTGCATACCTTTTGGTCCACTCCACTTGCCTGTTGCATTTTGATTTTTGTAACTAACCTTCAGTTTCATGTCTCTTTTAAAAGCTGGATATACAAAGAACAACAGAATTAAACTCATCCTAGTTCGGGTTTTTACACATACAAAGCAGCACATCATCTGATAGGCCTCATTTGTTTGGTCATTATGTTATCTAAAATATGAATGTTATAAAAGGGTGGTATATTTGTTAGACATTGCCCTGCTTTTTGGATGATTTAGGCATTTTTCATTGCTAGGAAGCTTACAATATAAATCAGATAAAATCATCACTCCATTACCTTCCTCTGCTAATGTGGTAACACATTTCTGGTGCTACTTGGCAAGTTTTCCTGTGTTCCCCTGCTTACCAAATATAGCACTGTCATTTTGGAAAGAGATTCTTAACAGTGCTTTGTCTACTGTAGCAGAGAGATACTGCCGATAGTCCAGGAACAAGCCTAATATATAGCAAGGGAAGACCTCCCCAAAAAAGTCAGCAATATTGCCTGAAACAGCAGTCACTGTATACTCCATGTGCCCATTTGTGTGACAGCTGTCATGTATGCAGAGCCATTTATCTGTCTCAGGTTCTGCTTTTCACCACTTCCCCCAGTTGTTGCCATGCCTTTGTTTCTACCAAGACAACAACAATGAATCCCATGAGATGGATTTTATTTTATTTTTTTTAAAAAGGGTTTTCCTCAAAACAGTAGGTTTGTCTGTTTCTGCTTGTAGAAAATTTCCTCGTATATTTCAAATTAAAGTCAATGCTAAGATAAAAGGGAACTTGTACCATTGTTTGCTGTCAATAAATTATTTGCAATGTCTCTTTGCAGTGTATCCTGACATCTGCACCATCAGCCTGGTGGCTGTCAGTGACCTCAAGAAGCATGCAGACAGATTAGCTTTCTGGGATGATGTGTATGGCTTCAACATGTCCTGCATGAAGAAGGCTGTCATTCCAGAAGCTGTTGTGGAAGTGTTAGATTCAGGCACATTTATATCTGAAGCTTGTGTCATCAAGGTACTGTAACAAATAATTTAAATTTCTAGAAAGGAATTTCTAATTATCAACCCAGTGCAGTATGTAAGCTGTTCTTATATAGAATATGTTTTGTTTCCCCCTGGCCATTCAGTGTTAATAAAATATGGAATCCGCGATACTAATACAGTATTTTGGAATTTGCACACATCTTTATGGATTTTGCAGCCTTCTTGTAGTAGTTTTTCCTCTCTTCTTTCCCACCACAAAACTACCAGTAATAAAGGCAGAAATAAAATAAGGAGGTGTAATGGCTACCTGCCCATTGTTCATTCAACATCTATTGTCTATACGTCAAAAATGATGTGCAGTTGGTTCCATCTGGAACCTGTTAAAAGTCTCAAGAGGCTGTCTTTAAAACTTAACTCAAATTTCTGATTGTCTCCCCATCTTTTCTTTTCTCCACCTGGTCATGCTCTGTCTCTGGTATGCTTAATTACAGGCTTTGGAGCGGCATTAATTATATTGTAATTAATTGTGCTATAATTATTAGTTATATTGTTTGCTAAAATCCTTGACTATTTGCACATTCAGTCGGAGTGCTAAAGAGTATTTTCATTTCATTTATTACACCTTTCCTCAAAGGACTTCAGAGTGACATACATAATTTTTCCTCACAATACCCTGAGAGTTGGACTGGGCTGAGAGACAGTGACTGTCTGATCTGAACCCTGGTCTTCAGGTCCTAGTGTAACACTAACAAGTACACTACACCATTAATGGCAGGAGAACCAAGATGATTGGTTAAGAAGTATATTGCTTTCCGTGTAAACATATATTGTAGCACCTCTGTAGATAAACATTAGAGAAAATCACAATCATTGCTGCATGTACCACTTAGGTGTGCTTAACTGAAGCAATTGGGGGAAAGTTCCTTTCTAATCCCCTCCTCTTTTTAACTGTTGTCTGAAAAGGCAATCTTATTTTTTCAAAAGAACAACATTGTTGCTGTGTGAAATTGAATGCGTTCAATGCTCTGATAATGTACATCCCTAGACCAATGGCCTCAAGTTGCCCCCTCCCATCTAGAGCACAATAGGCTACGTTCCTCTTAAAAAGAGAGAATATTTATTACACAAAACTATTCAATCACAATTTTAATTTGTAACACCTCCCTCTAAATGTTGTGCAGTGGTACCTTGGTTCTCAAACTTAATCCGTTCCGGAAGTCCGTTCCAAAACCAAGACGCGCTTTCCCATAGAAAGTAATGCAAAATGGATTAATCTGTTCCAGACTTTTAAAAACAACCCCTAAAACAGCAATTTAACATGAATTTTGCTATCTGACGAGACTATTGATCCATAAAATGAAAGCAATAAGCAGTGTACTGCAAACACACATTCAATCAATCAGTAGCTGAATGGGTTCCACACAATCACAAAAACAAAACAAAAGAGCTGCAAAAACAAAAACGCTAAATAAATAGCAAAAATAGACAGACCCCAGCGTAATACTCAAAACGGAAGTGTGGCACTCAAAACGGAAGTGTGGCACTCAAAACAGAGCACAATCGGCTTCCAAAATAGGTTCGCAAACCGGAACACTTACTTCTGGGTTTGCAGTGTTTGGGTTCCAAGTTGTTTGAGTACCAAGGTACCACTGTATAATAGCCCTCATTGTCTTAGATTTGTTCCTGGAGAAAAATAGGGATCCTGTAGTTCAGGCTCCTTGTGCATCTCTAACAGATTTAAAAGAGTGAGAAGCCTGTTTTGGTTATGACTACTTCGAGATGCTGCTGTTGCTTAACAACCTACTTTTACATTGCAGGCTGGAAAATAATTGCTTGAGTGGAATTGATAGATAAAACTTCCAAATAAGTCTTTAAATGTGGACCATCCATTTTTCTGTATAACATGTAGTAAAATTAATGAATTCACCAAGAATGTCATCCTGAGTAAACAACCAAAATCAATAATTGTTCCATAAAGCTGATGATTTTCAAATATTGAGGAAATTATAAAAATGTACCTAGTTAATCATATGATGACTAAGAATGTATATGTTTCACCTCTGAATCTGGCATTTATTATCCTGAGTAATGGTTTTGTCATACTCCACTCAGCCTCATGAAAATCTGACAGCTTCTATGTAAAATTTTGACTTTTGTGTATTTTAAAGTGTATTTTCTTTTCTATAGGACGAGCAGTTACTAATAGTCCTATTCAGTAACTTCTTTGTTTAGAAAAATCACATCCCAGTTTCAAGAATTTCTCATTAGGCATCAAAAATAATATAAAGTTGAGCAAACGTATAGCAGTAATGTATTAAACGTCCCAGAGTAAGACAGAAAATCATACAAAATAATCATAGATATAATAGTGTGAACCAGCAACTGATAAAATATACAGCTAGCCCAAGATTACTAAGGTAGTCAACAGTAGGAAACAAGCCCATATATGAGCCTTTCTTTTAAAAAACATGCAAGCCTTCAGACATTTCCAAGAACTCTGTAGTGTTGTGGCCTGACAGTCCAGTTGGCAATGAATTCCACAGCTGTGGGGCTGCCACAAAGAATGCTCTCAGCTTTGTAGCCACTGGATTTCACCACTCCTGGTGGTGGACAAACAAGAATGGCTGAGCAACAAAAGGTGTTTAAAATGTCCCTCATTGGCTGACATGATTATGACACCATAGCTTTGCAATATTCTTTTGTTTGCCATTTCCAAGGTTAGCAAAATGATAAGAGTTGCCTTTCATATCCCTAGCATTACCCAGGATAATAACGCGAGATGAGCGCCGCAACCCCAGAGTCGGGTCACGACTGGACCTAATGGTCAGGGGTTCCTTTACCTTTAAGGTGCTACTGGAAGGATTTTTTTTTTTGTTCCCTCTACCTTCAGCTTAGAACTGCTTTACATGTGATATATCTTCAATAAATATCAGTTTTATATAGGAACTTGTATGTACTTGACAGAGAGAGCTCATTTTGCTGCCGCTTAGGGCAGGCATCCCCAAACTTCGGCCCTCCAGATGTTTTGGACTACAATTCCTATCATCCCTGACCACTGGTCCTGTTAGCTAGGGATCGTGGGGGTTGTAGGCCAAAACATCTGGAGGGCCGCAGTTTGGGGATGCCTGGCTTAGGGCTTCACGTATAAGCCCATTTTTTTCTGAATGGAAGCATTATCCCTGTGAGAAATATACAGTGGTACCTCGGTTTATGAACACAATTGGTTCCAGAAGTCTGTTCATAAACTGAAGCGTTCATAAACTGAAGCGAGCTTTCCCATTGAAAATAATGGAAAATGAATTAATCCGTTCCAGACAGTCCGCGGAGTAAACTGAAGCGTTCATAAACTGAAGCATGGGTGTAATTGGTTCCGGAGGTCTGTTCATAAACTGAAGCGTTCATAAACTGAAACGAACTTTCCCATTGAAAGTAATGGAAAGTGAATTAATCCGTTCCAGGTGGGTCCGCGGCGTTCATAAACTGAAAATTCATAAACCGAGGTGTTCATAAACCGAGGTTCCACTGTATCTGTATTAAAAAAACATCCCAACAATTTTAACTTTCTGGTCGTTGGCTGAAGAACTTACAGTCTAACCCAGGCATCCCCAAACTGCGGCCCTCCAGATGTTTTGGCCTACAACTCCCATGATCCCTAGCTAACAGGACCAGTGGTCGGGGAAGATGGGAATTGTAGTCCAAAACATCTGGAGGGCTGAAGTTTGGGGATGCCTGGTCTAACTGCATCCAAGTGAAACTTCATAGTCCTACCCCCAGTTCATATTCTGCAAACAGCATTCATTGCAAGCAACTTTTGAACTTTGTTTCATTTATCATGTGCTTTTAGAAGACTGCAGTTATAAAGCCAGTGGGAGTCCTGAGCTTGCACTTAGAGACTAAACTTTCCAGATTTTTGCCATATACACCTGGTGGGCAACTAGTTTCCATGTAGGTTGCTTTTGAGAATAAGTTTTATTTCAGGTCTATTATACAGAGATGAATAAAGCAGTCTCCATTGATTCCACTCAGATACTAGTCTTCTGTTTTGTTCTCACACAAGACTTTGCACTTTCTTGCAGCGGATAGATTGCCACGTTGTATCGGTTTCAGAACTGAATTTTTCATCAGACTTCACTCTGAGAGTAACAAAGACTTCAGTGTGTACGGTAAATATTTTATTTCATCATTTCTGGGAGTTTGATTGTCATGCTTTTGAAACCTTTGGTCAAAGCCTTCATTTGCAAACTAGCTACCAGTAGCTATCGACTATGGCTACGGGATTAAATGTTGGCATTACCTGGTAGCCATTGGTGTGTTGCAATCTTGTCAAGCAGTGTCTCCCATCTTGTATAATGTATTCCTTACACCAGCCATTCCTCTTAAGTCCTCTCTCTTCGGGGCCAGCCATGTAGAACGTTATTCCCCCTTTATTCCTGATGTAGATCTTCACTCAACCCTTCTTCGCTGGCAGAAGAGGGGCACCAATTTGTGGTTGCCTTGGGTACCAAAGTGTATTGGGCTGTCCCTGTTTCTCTTACATATCTTTTTTTAATTTTAATACTTTTTTTTACTCTTTTTCCTGTGTAAGCTTGTTTCACCATTCCTTCCTTTCCACTTGTCACAAGCTTATCTGCTATCTCCTTTTAAAATTTCATCTTCCACCCACCTTCTGAACTCTTTGTGACCTCTTTCATATAGAGTTTCTCCCTTTCTCACTATGAATTGTACTTTTTACACCCACTTTTCCAGAAAAGCAGTTTCTACATCTTGCCTTCACATATATCTTGTATCTTCCTGTTTATTTGTATGGGTTTGGGGTATGGGTTGTAACTTCATTTTCGAACCAAAGGATGTATTTGTTGCTTTTTATATACACTTGTGTTCTTCAGCCTTAAAAATATAGTGATACAGGTGAAATGTTTGGTTTGGAAGTTTCTAGATTTGGATCAAAGATTTGTGGTGTTGCGCAAAAAAACAAAACACTTTGTCAAGTATTGCGTACTTCATCATGTAAGATTATTGACATCTTATGACCAGAATTTCCACTCCTTTTGTGATGGAGTATAGCAGTTTAGTTAGAGGCTGACAGTCCATCCATCACATCAGGCTGCCTAACCTTGCAGTAAATGAACAATAAATCCATTATATGTATTGGATATTTTGAAGATGGTTTAAAAGTGTATTTCTTCAGCTGGACAAATATTCACCCCTGATTTTCTGTATGTAGAATTTTAGTTTGGCCTAAGATACAAGAATAAAGGTTTAATGTCATAACATTTTTGCTCTTAAAACTAATGTGGCTGTTTTTCCCCTTTGAGAAAAGATGGGTTAGAGTCTCAGCTCAGAGTCAAACTACATCAACAGAAGTATAGTGTCCAGATCAAGGGAAGTAATAGTGCCAGTCTATTATGCCTTGCTCAGGCCACACTTGGAATACTGTGTCCAGTTATTGACACCACAATGTGTGTTTTCTATTTGATATAGTCCAGAAACTTAAGGGAAGTGGAAGTTGATTGTTGTTCTTCGAGGCAATATTTCTATTTTTAGAACCATTTGGGTAGAGTTCCAATCAACCCACGTTGCTACTATAAATTCCTTAGCTTTACGTTGGGATATTTATGAGTCAGGCACAGTCTACAACATTGGAAAGTAGACTTTGGCATATATCAAGAGATTCGTGCTCAGCCACTCTTAGAACTTTAATATACAGTCACTGACCCAGGTTTGCAGGTCACTGTGAAATTCCTACTAATCTTGGAACAGGCGACTATTAACACTTTAACACTCCCTCCCTCTTCATAAATCTGCCTGTTCTTCTCTATCCCCTGCTTTCTCATGACCCAAACACCTGCCATTTGCAATGGAGCTCTAGGCCGCCATTATTGCGGGCCTGATCCTCTGTGCCATTCCCCAATCCTTATATGTCAACTTCCCATCTCTATCATAGATACAAGCAAAGTGTAAGGTGTGTGTTTAGGCAAAGTGGGTTTGTGAAGCCTATGAACAATATTACCCAAAATAACCATTTCACATTTCTGTAAATAATGGTATTTTGGCTCAACCCAAGATGACCATGTGTATGCATGTTCTCACCATAGGCCAATTTGAAATAACACACATATAAGCAAATGGGCAGCCTGTTCCATTTCACGACCTGTGGTGAAATGGGAATGTTCCTCTCCCTGCCCCCCTGCCACACCATGCCCCACATGAGAGGGGGTGCATTCCTCAACGCTTTAATATTCATCTTCTCTGCCCTGGGCCAGGGAAGATGAGCAACAGCGTCACGCGCTGGAATGCTCCCGGCAAGAGGGAGCATTCTGCAAGCGGTTGAACAGGCAGGGCACTGCCTCTTGTGCTTCCACCACTTTACCCAACCTCATGGGCTCTGTAAGCAAAGAGCAGAAATACAAGAGCACCATATGCATGGCTATCTGGTTCCCCCCCCCCCCAATAGGTACTCTTAAAATGTCTGATAATCAGCTTTAATATATTGCTACATTCACAGAGCTTTTGGGATTAAGCAGGCTATAAAATTAAATTAAATTGCCCAAGTTTATTTGATTAAAAGCACAGTATAAATACTAAAATTAATGAGCTTAATGCAGTGGTACCTCGGGTTACAGATGCTTCAGGTTACAGACGCTTCAGGTTACAGACTCCACTAACCCAGAAATAGTACCTCGGGTTAAGAACTTTGCTTCAGGATGAGAACAGAAATCGCATGGTGGCAGCAGGAGGCCCCATTAGCTAAAGTGGTACCTCAGGTTAATAACAGTTTCAGGTTAAGAACGGACCTCCAGAACGAATTATGTTCTTAACCCGAGGTACCACTGTAGGTGGTTTCCTCCCTAGCACAAAACAGGTATTGTAAGATGCTTTTAGTTAATATCAGTTAATAAGTTAAGTATCAATTGCTGTTTATAGGTTCTTACTAGTTGGTGGTGTTAGCGGTGATCTAAATTGTTACACCTTAAGTTTTGCTGTATGGCTAAGGCTTCGGTCCTCCATCCACTTACCTGACAGTAAGCCCTGTTGAATATGATGAAACTTACTTCTGACTGGACATGTAGGGTTCACCCTAAAAGCATGGAATCTGCCTTTGAGGGCCCTTTAAAGACTGCTGAGAGTTCTGCCACATGATTGGCTTGGTTTCGGAGTTGGGAGCAGTAAGGATAGGCAATGCAAATTTTAACCCTGCTTTCCCTTCTTATTCAGACTCGGGTGGTTCCATCTTCTCCTCTTCTTCTTTGGTGATCACTTGTAGCCGAGTAAGATTGTCTTCCATAAACACGGTTTTAACAATGGGTCCGTAAGTGACTGTGGAGGCCAATTCTGGATCCACACATCCTTCCACAGTGGGGACATTGGTTTCCAGGCGGAAGTTGATCACGGTGTGGATTTGCCAAGCATGCCTTCCTCTTAGCACGTTTCTCCATTGCGTCCTGAGATCGAGTTTCTTCAAAGCCCATGACACCTTTGGTAAAGGCTCTTCTCCAACTGGAGCGCTCACAGGCCAGGGTTTCCCAGTTGTCAGTGTTTCTTCTGGCTCACCCACAGAGGGTTATCCTGGGGGTGGAGTGTTGGCGTCAGAGGATGCATAGCACATACATAGCTGATCCAGTTTTGCACCCAAACTCTCAAAATACTCTCCAATGGGAGGGAAAATACCTTCCTACTTCAATCTGTATTGTTGAAATTGTGCGAACCAGGCAGCTTCTAATAGACCCAAATCTCAGGTATCACCACTATAGGTCAATTAAGTTATAACATTAGACTGCTGAGATTTAGAGCTAGGTGAGCAGGAATCTAGTTATCTGGCTGCAAAGTTCAGCAATACTAGGGTGAAGAGAATTTCTCCACCATTTATTTCCCCTCCATGATCTTTGTAGACCACAGCTTGGAAGTGATGAATGAAAGAGGAACTGCTTTCATCCAGGAATAAAAATCTTAACGCTTTGTCATATGAAAAGCAGTTCTACAAGGCTGAAGATGATTTAATTTTCAGACAGTATCACACTTTGAATAGTGTGGTACAAAGACTACTTGAATAATACCTAATATGCTCAATTATTCTCCTTTTGAGATGGAATGAGGCTTTGTACAGGGTACAATAAATGAAGTAAATTTTCTTCAGTACCGCCCTCCCCCTTTGAAGAGTAAGGATCATTCAGTAATCTTGAGGTACTGAGTTGTTTTCATTTAAAAAATATCATTTTAAAAACAGAAGTGGTATTTCTGCACCAAGAACATAGCGATTGTCTGTCTCCCTCTCCCTCTCTGCTGCATGGCTTACAAGCATTTCATCTCCATGCTTGGATAAACTCCATCAAAAGCACATTATCCTCCTACTTCTGTGGCCAGCTGCCTAATTGTATCTGCTCTAGCTGCATGCTGTTGGAACACGATACTGACGAGGAACAAAAATGATAAATTACTCCCTGCAGCTGATAGCGATGATGGTAACTTTTAATTTCCTCTCTCCTAAGTGAATTGGTCAAATTGCTTTTAACTGGTTTCACAGGGGTTTGTATAAATCAGACAAGGATTTACAATTGGGGACAGAAGTGTTTTCTTAAAGAAGCGGCGCAGGTAAATGAATAAGCAGATATTACCCTGCACTTTGCTCTGTTCTTAAAAAGAGAGAGAGAGAGCCTGAAATATAGGATAACGAATGAGTAAACTGTGGGTGTTTGACCATCTTCAACAGACACTGATTTTTTTTAGAGAGAGAGACTGCTTATTTTGTGGTTTCTCTGAATAAAATTGTGCCCCACTGTGGCAACAGAACAAATAAGTAAGGCACAGAGCTGCAATAGATTTGATTTGTGTGAGAAATCATGCACACACACACACACACACACACACAGAGAGAGAGAGAGAGAGACCTTGTACTTGCAGTTCCCAGATTGGTTACATTATGGCTACTGATGTCTGATTATTTACATGTTCCCAGTAATATATTTGGGAGAATTTCTAGCAACTAGCCTGGCTTATATTTCAGTGTCAGCTTGGTCTGTGAATTGATTTCACAGGTCTGCATACAGGCTTAATGATCACATTTGCAGCTCTGGTGCTCCTCCTTTTCCCCTCTGCATAGCTGACTTGGTTTATGAGCAAGAGAAATTTGGTGTGGGGTTTTTGTTTTTTGTTTTGGTGAATTTCTTCATCTCATTAACCTCCTTGCTCTGTTTTGCTTGCCTACTTTTCAAAACAGCCGCCTTCTATGCAACTTGCAGAGCAGTTCTGTCTGTTGATGGGATGTTGAGAACAGAAGGCAGAATAATTACTCTACTGCGGTGTATCTTTAACAAAAAGCATCCTTTTGCAGTGCTCAATAGGCCAGATCTTCAGTTATATACGGCCAATCCCATTGTGTTTGCTTTCAATTTCCTACTGGTTACTGTTCAGAGAATAGTGTTTGAGTGACTCTAGTGGAGATGCTGGAGTCTATTGTGATTATTTCTCTGGGGACCTATATATCTGTTGTCAGACGAAGTGCTGTGGTGGGGAAGGAGGTAAAAGCAAGCATAAGTCACTTGCGTGTAAAACAAAGTAATATCTGAAGTAACTGTTTCTAAGAGTCAACACCATTTTCAGTTTTATTGCAGTTTTTATCTTTATATTCTATTTTCTACGCTGACCTTTCTGCTTTAACTTAAAAAATAATAATATTTTGTATCTTGTATCAAAGCTGTTCGTATAATGTTGGATAAAAGGTCAAATAAATAAAAATAATTGCTCCGCTAAATTACGAAACTATCTAATCTCTCAAATGTATATTGTTGTTGTTCAGTCGTGTCCGACTCTTGGTGACCCCATGGACCAGAGCACGCCAGGCACTCCTGTCTTCCACTGCCTCCCGCAGCTTGGTCAAACTCATGTTGGCAGCTTCAAGAACACTGTCCAACCATCTTGTCCTCTGTTGTCCCCTTCTCCTTGTGCCCTCAATCTTTTCCAGCATCAGGGTCTTTTCCAGGGAGTCTTCTCTTCTCATGAGGTGGCCAAAGTATTGGAGCCTCAGCTTCACGGTCTGTCCTTCCAGTGAGCACTCAGGGCTGATTTCCTTAAGAATGGATAGATTTGATCTTCTTGCAGTCCATGGGACTCTCAAGAGTCTCCTACAGCACCATAATTCAAAAGCATCAATTCTTCAGCGATCAAATGTATATAGCAAGTCTCAATTAGAATGGTTCTGCAGAAGATGAACTGTGGGGAAGTACAGACAGCCAGTCTGTAATTCTAAGAGATAAAAGATATATGCAACTTTTAAGAAGGAAGACAGAAAACTAAAGTGGGAGGAATGGCGTAACATTAGTTGTTCAGGCAAGCCTCCCCCTTTAATAAAAAGACCCCCAAAGATATTTGTGTCTCCGACTGTGACTGTGTTCCACTTCCATTGTTGAAGGCAGTGTGCCTCTGAAAGCCAGTTGCTGGGATCACAAGTGGGGAGAGCTCTATTGCACTCAGGTTCTGCTTGGGGCCTTCCCATGGGCATCTAGTTGTTGGTCTAGAAGGGCCTTTGGCCTGACCTTATCCAGAAGCTCTTCTTATTTCCTTCTGATGATCTTGTGCATTTTCTGCAACACAGTTTGATGCACCGGAGGCAAGGGCTCTCTTAAAGTAACCAGACAAATGAATGCATGCTTTGGGCAGTTTTGGTTGACTTTGGTAGTCTTTTCATTTCTACTTTGATTCCAGGCAGTGTATTTGCAGTAGCTCCCCATTCTCCATACCCCAGAAACACAACAATATTGCTTCTATTACAGTAATGAAAATGGAAGGACAAACCTTAACTGACTAAAGGCCTCAGCTTTAACCCTTCATACTTGCTGGCCTTAAACAACATGTTAAGGAGCCATTGTATTTGCTGAATGACATCAAGGCGGTTGAGTTTTCAGTTTGTTTTGAATGCCCGTGCCCAAGCAAGAACTTGGTATTACTCAAGATATTATTTCCAGCATTTATACTGATGATATGAAGAAACACTTCAAGGATAATGAACGTGAAGATTGCTGACGTTTGTTTATTTCTAAATTGCAGGCAGTTGCTGGATATTTTGATATATATTTTGAGAAGAATTGCAGCAAAACAGTGAGTACATGTTCAACATTAATTTGAAGATATATTGTATATTTTGTCAACTTTTTGCCTTAAGGTGTTTTGGAATAAGCCTGTTTTGCTGTTGCAAGCATTTAATGTATGTGTGCTAGATAAATGTAGCATGATATTAAGTCTTGTATGTCATCACAGATTTTTGAACTCTGTCACTGTAGGTATTGTTCTCAACTAGTCCCTGCTTTACCAAAACACACTGGAAGCAAACAGCATTTTTTTTGGAGAACCCAATTTCTGTGGAAGAAGGTACAGTATTTTTTCCCCCTAGCTAAATATAATTTCTGCAATACTAGATTCTTCTTGACACGCTTTCAGATTTGTTTCAAAAGCTGAAAGTAAACACTTGGGAATTTCCTGCACAACATCCAATAATAATTTCCCTCCTGCCTTATACTATATGTGAAAGTTCTTGCTTTTAGTTCACCAAAATAATGTGACTAGAGGCTTACAAGGACTTTGCCTCATGCAGTATTGCATTATGAATGCTCTTTCACTAGATAGATGAATACACATACTCTGCACATAGGCAAGTAGAACAAAAGAAAGAGGACTAGGCAAAAGTATTTCTCCCCTATATACTAGCTTTCTACATGCAGGGACTTTTTACATGACAACAATCAAAACTGCAACCCCTGTCATCCAGCCAGGAGTCGTAAGAGTCCAAGAAAGACTTTGGTACCTTATTTCCCCAGTGAGCAGTGATGTTTACATACCATGTCGTAATGACTTGTTCGCACTACATGTGCAGAGCAGGTCACTGTTTGCTTAAATCAAATTTGACCAGTATATGGACTAGGCCATATTACTTAATGTGTTTCTAGGTTGAGCATACACTTCATGTACAAGTAGTGTATATTTACAGAATTTACCCGCATTCACACGCAGGGAAGTGTGTTGATCCATAACTTCCCAAGGGAGAGAAGGAAAATGCATTCATATGCAGTGGTTTCAGGGGTGGTGAAATACACAATATGCACACACAGTTGATCTCCACGTGTAGCTTCTGCAGTGGAACTGTGCTTCTTGCCACGCCCCTGATGGTACTGGTTGCACGGCTGGGAAAGCAGCGTAGGAGCAGCTGTTCATATGTAGACTTGTCTGTTTTATTAAATTTTCCCTCCTTCCCTGCAAATAGCACTGCAACCAAAATGTGGCATGACCAGTGCAGTGTTCAGGAGCAGGGCCAGCGGTAGACATCCACTGCCCACTTGCCCACATGTAGAAGCTGTGCGTGAAGAAAGAATGAATAAGGCCACTGTAGCCTTTTATGTGAAGCAGGCCTTAGTTGCTTTTGGTCTACATCTAGTCCAGGGGTAGACAACATGGTACCCTCCATATGTTGCTGGACCACAACTCCCTTGATGCCTGACCATTTGCCATGCTGGTTGGGGCAAATGGGAGTTGGAATCCAACAACACCTGGAGGGTACCTGATCTAACCTGAAGAACACAAGACTCCCTTCGAGTGGGCTGCTGAAATGTCCACTGAAGGCAGGCATACATGAAACTTTCTTTGCCCATTGCCACAACTCCAAATGTGTGTGCTTGAGGTGGATGCGGCAGTGTTAGGCTCCTAACTAGCTTTTTTCCACAGGTCATTTTAGCTGACGTTTCTTGCTTGTTCTAAATTAATAAATGTGCAGTGGCATTTGTCAGAACACGCTTAACATTAAAAAATAGGTGTCTAATCTACTATAAGAACTCTGTTAACTAAGGTCCAGTGACTTTAAGAACAATCTTAGACCCTGAGCATATGTACCTAATAAGTGCATGACCTTTCTATACCAGTGATCACAGTAAATCTGCTTATCAGTTTTTCCTTGTCATGTGTTCCAGAATCCATACATAATTTACTCTGCACCAGAACTTCTGCTTTTGTTTAACCCTTCAGGGTGGAGTTAAAAAGGGAGTGAAGGGGGAAATGGGGGTGCAAAGGGGGTTTCAAAAAAGCGGGTGTAGGAGAAAGGGATTGAAGATGAAAGCAGCCATTACCTCAAAATCTAATTTCTTCTGATTTTCACCTTAAAACATTCCCAAAAACTCACTAGAAACTTCCCTGCTAACCTCCCCTTTTCCTTCTGCAAACAAGCAACTTTGTTCATTTTTGTTCTGTGATACCACTTTCACTCTTCAACCCAAACTCCTTACCCAATTAACCCCAAACCTCTCTTTTTCACTGACCAACATCCCAGTTTTCCTGTTGGTTCCTAGGAATGCTTCTAAGAACATCTTGTGTACTGGTTTTAACGTTCCTAATCTCAGACTGGTATTAGTGTGCCGTTTATAGATTTTAATACTTTTCAGTAAATGTTCTAATTTCCTTTTGAGACAGTAAGCTAGTCTCAAATATTATAAAAAATAATAATTCTGATTTATCTCTCTCTCTCTCTCTGGTCCCTCTTGGGGTGCCAAACATGGGAATATGTCGAAATCTCAATGTCAAAAGCTCCCTCATATTGCAGGATTGCATGTAGGCAGCACACTTCATTACCAGCACCTTCATCAGTAATGTGTATATGTCTTTAAAATTTAAAAAGAGGATGGTATTCATTAATTTCAGTGGGTCTACTCTGAGTAGGACTTAGTTGAACACAATCCATAGGGAAGAAGAGTGTCAAGGCTACTTCACATATGACTTTTGCAGTAGTTGCCCATCTGTCTACTTATGACAGAATAAATCACGCTACATATACATTAAAAATGTCCATCAGTGTGTACATATTTTCTCCTACCTAGAATATTAAACTACCAAGGATGAACTGGTCTTCAGAAAAGTGTTTTCCTCTGACGAGTTTTGGCTGCACTGCTCTGCTGTGTACAACCTTTTAAATTGCTGTGGAAAACAACAAACATTTTATTTTCACTGCAAGGCATTATGAAGAACATAAAATGCAACCATGTGCTGTTTTATTGCTAATGGGTTTTGTGTGTTTTTCCCCCTCTCTTTTTTTGGTTCAAGTTAATGGTTTTCCTCCTGTTCAGAGCAAGACAGTGCAAAATCTCTTTTTTTTTAAGATTTCAAGAAAAGTTATATTAAACATTAGGTTGAGATTGCAGCCTGGTAAAGCAGAGGTGCTCTCAAGCATATCCTTTCTATTTTGGCGAGAAATAAAAAACTTTTAAGAGCAGGAAGACTTCTAATTTGTGGTAGGCTTCAAAGCTAAAGACAGTTCTTGCATAAAAACACCATTGAGCATTCATGAGGTAGCCTTGTTAAATCTATGGGGCGTATCTATGTCAGTCAAGAATGTACTTCAAAAAATGCCTTTCAAAGTGGATAGTTCCCTTTGTCTATTACATATTAAGGCTTCCCTTTCTTCTGTCATTTAGCTACGCAGCAAGGTATTACGAACAAATGGAGCATGGTGACAGCATTCTGTTGTACCTCACTGTGAATCGCCATCATATTCTGGAACATCACTCATTCATATCAGTTCCTACCACTCTAGTTAGAAAAATCTTACTTTGCACTATGCAGACCAAATATTGGCTGCTTTGATGAAGTTCAGTGGGACTTGCATCCTAGTGTGTGACTCCAGCCTTTAAAAGCACCCACTCCACTGCAAGTAGCCCTACTGTGGTATAACAGATACCCTTTCTGGACAAAACTCCCCACTCCCTTTAAGAACATGGCCTCCGTAATATGCAAGAGATGCCTTTTTAATTTAACACACACACCCCAGCAAAGATAATACGTAATATACAATACTAGAAGCTTCTCCTTTGCTTCTCAGCTCCCCTGCCATTCCTCCATTAACCCCCTTCCCACCCCATGCCACCAAGTTTCCCAACCCCATTTCTGGAGCCACTTCTCTCTTCTATTCTGCAGCCCCACTTTGCACCCTTTTTCACCTTCATCCTCATGTCCAGGCATAGGCAACCTTGGCTCTCCAGATGTTTTGGAACTACAACTCCCATGATCCCTGACCACTGGCCCTGTTAGCTAGGGATTATGGGAGTTGTAGTTCCAAAACATCTGGAGAGCCAAGGTTGCCTATGCCTGCTCATGTCCATGCCACTGTCTCCCCCACCTTTTGTGCCACCCCACCTTACCTACTAACCACCCCATTGGTAACCCCCTGTATCCTCTTCCTTCTCCTCCTACACCAGTGTGTGTCAAAATTCACCAAAAAACCGAGTATAACTCGGGAGGGGGGGGTGTCACTTTGAGAAAAAAACTAATTTCACGATATATATAGTTTAAATAACAAAAATGTATAATTGTAATATATAACTGTATTTAATAAACCAAAAACTAATTATTTAACCAAACCAAACCAAAACCCCCATATTTATCACAAAGTGCCCAGAGTTGCTGAGCTTTTTTTTGGGAGCTGCTAACCAAAGTTTTGGAGGTTTTTTTGGGGGGTGCAAAAGTTGCTTTGCTTTTTTGCGGGGGATGCCCCAAAGCTGCTGCGCTTTTTTGGGGGGGGGGAAGAGAACAGAAATAAATGACGAATAATACCTTCACTGTAACTAACACGCAGCACCAACACAGTCTGCCAAAGTGCCAAAAACCCCAGCACAGAACGGGTTAAAAACCGACCGCTGTTACACCCAATCATAGTCTGCCAAAGCGCCAGAAAAACAGCACAGAAAGGGTTAAAAAACCAATCTCTGGAGGAGCGGGAGAACAAATGGGGGGGGGGGACAACAACAGTGCAAATGGGCCAATGGGGTGAATGCCAGCAATGAGGGCTCTGCGTGTCATGTCTGACACGCGTGTCATAGGTTCGCCACCACTGTCCTACACACTGCACCTATTAAGCGCACTTTTCACCTTCTGCCCATCACCTCCTATTTTGGGGTGAGACAACCATTTTGTTTATTTTTCTTCACTAGTTCAAATTGGTTTTTGTTTGTTTGTTTGTTTGCAGTATTTGGATGTGCCTTTTTTCATTTGATTCTGCTTCACTGATAAGCTCCTTTGAAGATTTCTATAGCAGCTGCACACACATTTCCACAATTGTGTCTCAGTACTGTTGTCCCATTGGTTTTTTGCTACTGTGTGCTTCACGTTGGGGCCGTTTCCACGATCCCTTGGATTTCACAGGCCATAACATTTGAAAAGGCCACCATAAGCAATCTTTTCTGCTCAAGGCAGAGGAGTTCCTCCAAATCCCATATGGCATTTTCTATCCTTTTATTGTTGGATACAGTGAAATGTAGCCATCCCAATCTATTTTCTCCATTTGAGTACTGTTTCTGTACTTGCATGATAATCCCACAAACTTTCTGTCTTGTCTGAGAGCTGTAACTGAGTCCTAATTGTTGTAATTGGAGCTGGTCTTCTCTTTCCCCCTTTGTTTGCAATGGGAATGGTTGAATCATCTTGTGCATCCCCAGAAAGTCTGTTAATTTAGTGACTAATAAATATTATAAATAAATAAATAATATCACTTCATATGAATAGTTTGTCCCATAAGTATGTTGTAGTGTCACTGAGTAGCCCTTCGGTTTAAGCAAGAGGCTCAACGATACATGAGCAGAAATGCTAGAACATGCTCGGCCATAGAGCAGTGCCTTTTTAAAAGGGGAAAAAACCTACTTATTTTGTATGCTGCAGAAACAGCACACTTCTTGTTCTGTTCCTGTTTGCTGTACTTTTTACTATGCAAAGCCAACTTAAGTGTTCTCCAAGGGAAGAATGACAGTACTGCAGTAGAAAGATAATGCATTCAGTCTTGATCAAACCATGACATGACTTGTGCCTTCCTTGCATCTTATTGAGCATAGGTGATGCAGCTCAGTCTCTGGAAGCGTTTTCTGCAGGGCATAGAGCAGTAGAGCTGTTGAAAGCACATCAGTCATTTTATATCTATATGGCATTGATTAATTGGTCTGATCTTCCTCTCTGTTATGATTACACAGCCATTGCTTTAGTTTAGCAACGGAAATGGCTGGGCACAAAAGATTTAACGTGGCCTGTTGGGGCGAGGAAAAGGCAATGATCTTCCTCAAGACAATGAATTAAACTGATGGTCTGGGTTGCTTAATGCAATTAACATGGTTATAAATAACTGGGGGCTACCTTTAATGAAAGCTGTGGTAGGTTGTTATAGAAATGTTGCCTCTTGCAGCTTGCCTCAAGGTATGCATCACTAGAGCTGTTTAAATAGCAAGTTTAATTCATTTTTAGGCAATTAAAGCTAGACTGTGTATTCTGATAAAATCCCCCAGGGGGTAGAATTATAACTCTACAGTAGGATCTGATTGTCCACATTTTTAGGGACATTTTGGCTGGCTTTTGTGTGCTGCTGTCAGACACAGAATATTTTTGTGAGCAGATTGACGCATATTGGGCATATTAATCAATTTTATACACTAGTGTGTGTTGATTTTTTTTAAAGACCAGCCTCTTTTATGTATACTCCAAATGATTGTGAAATCTTGTCTATACTATCAAAATTATTTTGAGTTAGATTTTGCAACATGCAAATTAATTTTATATGAACTAGGACACCTTCAGTTCTCAGCTAACATTCAGTTTTCTGCTGCCTTTGGGGTGTGGGGGATAGAAGGGGTTGGAGTTTTTTTAGGGCCTCAATTCTTCTGCTGCTCTTTTCTTTTGGAATTGAAGTTGTTTTTAAAAAGGCCTCAGTTGCATAACTGCCCATACACAACAATGAATAAGATTAATCCCATCAGCTCAATGGGTTCAGATGTGCCTTGCATTCAGACACATGTATGGTCTTGCTGTTCTTGAATGCTTATGATGACTTCACAAAATGCCCCTGTCAACAATATTAACTAGCACAGAGATTTAATTCTGTATTTATGCAGTTATTGAATGTGCTTCTCAGAGCTTCTAACAAAGGAAGCAATGGCACTCCATAGAGCTAAAAAGGTCAGATTAGTTATATTCTTGAATTTATGAAGACTCGCAAGTACTGTACAAAGAGTGTCAGCAACCCAAGATAATACTATAATAAAGCAATCCTGGAACTTTAAAGGCAATTATTTAAAAAGGCATTGGGGGGGGGGCTGTAAAACATCACATGTGGTACCAAATAGGCTTTTTCCCTTCTTACTTTTTCTCATCAAACCAATCTCTAGTCCTGTTCACATAACATTAATAGAAGATCTTTACTTAGGAGCTGATATTTTAATACACGAAAGAGTCACCCGGTTCCAGAATAAGGATAGCTCTTCTAAGGAGATACTCCCACCCATTACATGTACAGTCAAACCTCAGTTTACTCCTACCTCGGCGAGTGACTGCCGCGGACCCGGAAGTGTTTACATCTGGGTCCTGCGGCGTCGGATGCGCAGAAGCGCCCTATCGACGCTTCACACACGCACAGAAGTGTGCCTTTGGTGAGTGACCGCCTCCGCGGAACGGATTGCAGTCGCAAACCGAGGTACCACTGTATGCATATTTTTGTTTTACACAAACAATTCAGATCAAACCATGATTACGTAGGCTTTCTCCAGCCACTCAAAAATGGAGACCACATATGTTTTTATGCCAAATGTACATTACCTATTTTCATAATAAATTACTGGACTATTTGTGAACAGAATTAAAAATCAAACCATGTCTGCTGCATTAGTTAATCTGGAATAAATTATGAAACTATTGATTATGCTTTGTCAACATGCTGATTTTTTTCATGTATCTGCCCCTCATGAAGACTCATGAGGCATCTGGATGGGATATTTTAAGGCCTGTTTATTTAAAATAGCCATCAGTAATAATTCCCCCTGCAGTGATTTTAGTAAAGCTTCACCTTTCCCAAAGATTCATGCATTCATCCAGTTTTGAACTTCATATAAATAGCAATGTTATAAAGGTAACAGAGCATTCATGAATGTATTCACAAAATCTCCAGGCTCAATTTGCAAAGTTATATGTTTGTGACACAAGGAGACACAAAGATTCATTTCTCTACCTGCTCTCTCAGAAGATGGAAAGAGTTAGGAGAAAGGGTTGGATTGGCTGCAGAAGGGAAAGACAGAATTTCCTATGGAGTAAAAGTTCTATTATACGTTCTTTTATTGCATTTATATTTCAAATTTAGAAACTCAATTAAAAAAATACAAGGAGGGGTATTGCTTTATATAAAGGGAATAGAAGATCTAACTGCTACAGTATTAGAAGAAAAATAAATAGGACAAATAAATTAGTCAATGCTGACAGTCTTCAGTGCCTGAGCACAGATAATACTTTTCTAATTTTTCTATACAAGGAGAGGCATGAAATATGCAGGAAGTTGCACTTCCTGGTTTGAAGAGTGAATAGGAAAGCCACTTTGGGGGAAAGCCAATATGTGCCTTAATTCAGGCTGCTTTAAGCTTAGTGCCACCATTCCATACAATATATCTATAGAATCCCATACGTATGTCATTTCAGAATTAATTTCTACAGAGTTGAATGGAGCTTACTCCCAGTTAAGTTGCAGCCCAAGGCTTCAGAATTCTCTTAATATTATCCTGTTCCTCAGATAAAATCATTCATTTCATTGCTCATCAGGACTTCTGTCATACATGTTGGAGAATTAATGTGTTTGGTTATAAAAACAAGTTTCCCTCATCCCTTGAAGGTACAGCAGCTCTCCATTTTGTACAGTCTGCTATAGTTCCTGTAATACCAAGTAAACACTTTGTCTTACATAAAATGTGCTGGTGCTGTCTTCAAAATTTATACTAAACTTCTCTTTCTTTTTTTATACTAGCAGCTTTATGTTCATTCCCTAAATTAATAAAACAATTGAAAACCTCTAAGGATACATAAAAGGTGGTAATGATGATTTTGCCCACTGCTGAAGCACATTTCTCTCTGGGGTGGAATATAAGCAACTGCTTAATAGCAAACTGCTTAATAGCTATGGTTTTCCCAGTAGTGATGTATGGAAGTGAGAGCTGGACCATAAAGAAGGCTGATCGTCGAAGAATTGATGCTTTTGAATTATGGTGCTGGAGGAGACTCTTGAGAGTCCCATGGACTGCTAGAAGATCAAACCTATCCATTCTTAAGGAAATCAGCCCTGAGTGCTCCCTGGAAGGACAGATCGTGAAGCTGAGGCTCCAATACTTTGGCCACCTCATGAGAAGAGAAGAATCCTTGGAAAAGACCCTGATGTTGGGAAAGATTGAGGGCACTAGGAGAAGGGGACGACAGAGGACAAGATGGTTGGACAGTGTTCTCGAAGCTACGAACATGAGTTTGACCAAACTGCGGGAGGCAGTGCAAGACAGGAGTGCCTGGCGTGCTATGGTCCATGGGGTCACGAAGAGTCGGACACGACTAAACGACTAAACAACAACAACAACAATAGCAAATTAAACACACTTCGAAGGATTGGGACAAACAAATTCAGCTGAAACATCCAGGGATAATATTTAAATAAGCAGGATCTTTTTGGTACATTGCCAAAATATCTGCACTAAACACCTACCAAAAGATCTGGCAAATCTTAAACAAAAACAGTCAACAATTTACTTTGTAATATAAAATAAATACATTTGGTTCTTTCTTAAATACAGACAGTTCTTCAAAATACCCTTTAGCCAAATCCTTTAAGTCCTTCCAAATACTCATGCAATTACAAAGCATAGAACAGACAACTGCAAACAGATGGATTTGCCTATCTAATGCTGTAATGTTTTGGTATTGGTTTTTTTTTAAAAGCATGGTTGTTAAAACCTTCAGTTTATTAAACTACCTGTGCCTCCATCTCCCATTAGATAACCTGACAGAGACTTCACAGAAGGTTATCAAGCGTGGTTGCTTTTTGTCTCCTTGACAAAGGTTTTAGGGTGGTTGCAAGGTGCCAATTTGGATATCATCCCTTTATGTTTTTAAGGTCAAAGGCAGCACAAAAGTATGTAGCCACTTAGCTTCCTTCCTACCTGCCATCTCTGCCCATCCCTTAGCCCCATCTCTGTTTTAAAATCATTAGAAAGCTGTCAAACAAAATATGTCATAGTTTCCAACAACTGAAGGGATATCAAAGCAATGGTGTTGCTTTGAGCATCTCTGAGCAGGAGAGAACCAACTTTATGGTTTTATGTGAGTGTGTGCAGAATTCTTATTAGGGAAATCTTTTGGGAGTGGTAGGTTTCAGTTTGGTAATCAAAAGGCAGAAGGACTTTTCCAGAGTCACTGGGGGCAGTATTCAGTGCTCCAGCGTTTTAAGGGCGACTCTTTTCTTCCTACTGTTACATTAATAGGATGGTGAAGGTTTCAAAAATATGCCACCCAAATATTCAAAAACATGCGACCCAAATGTGATCTCAATTGTCATGACTTTTTACCATATTACAAGTGCCTTCAATGAAGCAGGTGTCACTGTGCATGCAAATTTAGTAACACTATATGTAACCATTTCCTTGGTAAACTAATAAAGTTGCTTCATTTGTGCATTTTTTTTGTAGGTGAAGAACTGAAAGGAAAGATAACAGTCCACAAAAACAGAAAAGATCCACGTTCCCTCATCATAACACTTTCACTGAAAAATGTGAAGCAGACATACAGTCTTCAGTGAGGACTACTCCACAGCTGGCTTTGAAATGTATAAAATGAATAAAAACAATGGTTATTTGGATCAACAACTTTGAAATACGTTTTTCTGGAAATGATGGTGCTAGAAAGTGTGTTCCCATAGACTGGTGGTTCTTCTCTGCAGGCCATTTCATACAATCCAAAGCTTCTTAGTAGAAGAAACCACAAGGGAATTAAGTTTATTGCAAGTCTGGTATCGTGGACGTGAGCAGCACAACTTTAAAAAATACTTTTGACATGTTAATGAAATCATACTAAGTTGTACTCAGAGTAGATTCAATGAAATAAATGAATTGAAGATATGCATGACTGTCAGTTTATTTCAGTGGGTCTACTCTGAACATGGCATTGTTGAATACTTGGATACTTAAGGTAAGAATTTAGAAACATAGCCAAGGTTCTTGACAAGGAATCTTCTGGGATTTACTTATTGCATTATTTTTTCCAGTTTTGGCCTCCTTTAGATGGTCAAAACATTATTTTTCCTCAACTATTTTTATATTACAACTGAAAAAATAAAGGTTTTTTGTATTGACACTATAAATTTATTATGTGTCTTGACTATGAGATTTTTGTATTGAGCCACCTGTTGAGACTTTGAGGTATCAGTCTTGTCAATTCTTTGATTTGCTAACTTGTGACACTTGATATTATATGCCCTTCTACTTACAGAATAAAATCCCATCACCCGTTAAGATTGTCATACTTTAAATCTGTAAACTGTAACAAGACAAATGTGCAATACATCATGACATACTATTGCCTATCTGCCGACCCTCCCAACCGATTCAGAATACCGCAATTGCCATTCGTAATCAGTGCTGCTGCTTGCAGTACATTGATTTGAGTTAAAGACCAATCTGGTTTTAACATACACCTGGATTCTTTGGCTATCTGAAATAAAGAATAGCAAAAATGGGCACATAGGTTTTTGTTTTTTTTTAAAGTCATGTACAATCTGCTGCAATACCTGTAACACTTTAGAAAAATTCTCTTTCCCCCTTCACTACTAGATGTTTGAGGCTATGCACGTGTCTTTACAACAAATGGTGCAGAGGGCAAGATGGCAATGTTTAGTGTGAATTTATCTAATGCATTTCCTGCCCTCCAGTATGCAGTCCGAAGGGATTGCTGCCCCTAGCCTTTGGGTAATTAGCCCTGTCACCTCAAGGACACTCAGCTCTCCATTTAGTCACTTTCTCCTTCATTCTCTTTGTATTGCAGAGAATTCAAGTGAGGTATGGTGTGTTTTGAGAGGAGCTTTAGAGCAGGCTGGAGGTTCTGCCTATTCCAAAGATCTGCATGAGACCCTCCCCTCCACCTTGACATGTACACAGAACCGGGAAGCGGGGGAATGCTAGTCGTAGCCAAAGGGGTACACATCCTCATTTAAAGTGTTCTTGTCTGTGATGGAGGGAACTGCAAAGGTCATCTTATCTAGCAGAAAATCCACTACTGCAGCACACCACAGCTGCCAAGTTATCCCTTTTTTAAGGGATTTTCCCTTATGCTGAATAGGCTTCCTCGCGAGAAAAGGGAAAACTTGGCAGCTATGCAGCACACCCAACAGGAGATTTTAAGCAGAGGCTGCTGCATGCCCACTTAGAAATGAGAGACCACCACTGCCATCTTCAGAGAGAGTCTTCTCCACTGTCAACACAGCCAGTGCAGTTGGGAACATTCTTACAAATGTTTAATCTAAATCATTTTCTCTTTTGATGTGAATCTGTTGGTTTAGATCAGGCATCCCCAACCTGCGGCCCTCCAGATGTTTTGGCCTACAACTCCCATGAGCCCTAGCTAACTGTGGTTAGGGATGATGGGAATTGTACTCCAAAACATCTGGAGGGCCGAAGGTTGGGGATGCCTGGTTTAGATCCCACCCTCTGGAGCAACAGAAAACCAGTTTGGCCCATTTATGTGATATCCCTTCAAATATTGGAAGAGAACTGTCATATTGCCTTTTAAATAATCTTTTCTCCAGGCTAAAGAGCTCCAGCTCTTCACATCCTTGTTCTCTATCCCCAAACTATCTGTGTTGTCATCCTCTGGATATATTCCAGTTTGTGGATCATCTCTATGCATCTGCAGTCATTGGCTAGAAATATGAAAGGTGGCTATATTTGCTTTCAATGAACAGCTGTATAGAACACTTCCCCCTCCTGTCTCTATAAGGCTATGGCCCAGGCCATGTTGGGAATTAACATTGCAAACCGATTCTGCATTAAGTTTCAGTCACCAGGGATAATTTTGTGATGTTCCACCAAGAGTGCCACCTCATAAGAAGAGAAGACTCCCTGGAAAAGACCCTGATGTTGGGAAAGATGGAGGGCACAAGGAGAAGGGGACGACAGAGGACGAGATGGCTAGACAGTGTTCTTGAAGCTATGAACATGAGTTTGACCAAACTGCGGGAGGCAGTGGAAGACAGGAGTGCCTGGCGTGCTCTGGTCCATGGGGGGTCACAAAGAGTCGCACATAACTAAACGACTAAACAACAACAACATCCCATCAGTGCATTACTAAAGAAAATGGTTCTTTTAATAAATTCTTACAAGTGGTGCTAATACTTAAAAATAAGATTTCAAATTAATCACATCACTAAATAGCTTATTAATGATGCAAAGCCACATGGGCTATTAAAGCTAAGAGGTTTGTCATTAGCTGATGTAACTACAGTTTGTGCAGACTGTTTTTATATTTAATGATTCCTTTAACTATTTAAAGCAATGATATGACTAGCCTTTGAAGATGGAACATTTGCTGTATATAGGCACTGTTGGGAGATTCATTCCCCGTGTGCAGTCAGTCATGGGTTTGTTGTCTATCACATGACTGGGTATGTGTTCTGATTCCACAGAGTGGGAAGTGACGTAGACAGGATGTTTGTCTTACCGTATTCCTAAGTGGAACTGTTGTTCCTTTGTTCTTTCTCTTTGCTGTCTGATGCTAGAGAGAGAGGGAGCCACGATGAAGAGCTCCGTGTGTGTTTATATGTAAATAAAGTAGTTTAGCCAAGATGCTGTGCTACTGAGGTCTGTTACGCAACTGCGCAACCTCTGCGGATGCCTAAAGTATGCTGGTGTCTTCTGGCACCAGTTGCTGTGATGTTCGGGCTGGAGAATGCTTACGAAGCTCCCGAACGATCGCCCAGGAGGGGGAGAACATGCCAGCCGGGCATGTGTCTCTGCCAGGGTCCTACTCGTAAGTAGGCCTTTTCCTGACAGGCACCAGGTCTGGTAATCATGAAGAGTGCTATAGGGTAAACTCCTGTAGCTAATAATTAAAAGTTACTCAGAACGGGCAAATACTTCAGTATAATCATCAAAAATCCCATTATTATTTGCATCTACTTCCATTTTGCAGGGACGCAGGTGGTGCTGTGGGTTAAACCACAGAGTGTAGGGCTTGCCAGTCAGAAGGTCGGTGGTTTGAATCCCCACGACGGGGTGAGCTCCCGTTGCTCGGTCCCAGCTCCTGCCAACCTAGCAGTTCGAAAGCACGTCAAAGTGCAAGTAGATAAATAGATACCGCTCCAGCGGGAAGGTAAACAGCGTTTTTGTGTGCTGCTCTGGCTCGCCAGAAGCGGTTTTGTCATGGTGGCCACATGACCTGGAAGCTATACGCTGGCTCCCTCGGCCAATAATGAAAGATGAGCGCCGCAACCCCAGAGTCGGTCACAACTGGACCTAATGGTCAGGGGTCCCTTTACCTTTACCTTTACCATTTTGCAATGAGCTATACGAAAATAATTTTCAAAGCTGTTTTTGGAGACATATTTTCCTAAAGCTAGCTATGTTACACTGGGGGGAACACGGGCCCTTTCACAGAGAAGAAGCAAGAAAAAACTCTTGGACTATGAGGTAAGCTATTACTCATCAGATGCCTTTTTAGTTGTTCCTGGATAAATTAGAAAGGGTTGTATACATGTGGAGTTTCCAGAAATTAAGAAGTATTATCCAGAACTGAGTTTGACCCAACCTTTCCCGGTTATTTTTGCCAAAGTATAAAATAGGTTTTACTTCTGGGTGTCAAGTGCATATAAAGAAATAAAACACGCTTCTATGGAACTGGAAAACAGTAGGGAACTTTTCCATTTATAATACGCCACTAGATGATTTCGGAGTGTATCAGCAACTGAGCTGCAAAACTGAACATAGCTTTGTCATTGGACAAGGGAAAGCCATTAATATGGCGACTGCTCTGGGTCTTTTCGTAAGAAATGAGCCACTTATTGGGGCCTTTAATAGATTTGGAGTTTTTTTCCCCATCTCACTCTTTCTTGGTTGTCCTTTGTTTTTAATTCTCTAGGACATAGTGTGTTTACTTTAATGGGATGCAGGGCCTGTGATCCGGCAGGAAGAGTGCTTAATCTTAAACTCGACAATGTTCTAATGGGTAAAGGAATGCAGAGAAGCATGACAGATAGTTTCATACAATCGCTGCAGCCGCCTGATTCAGATCCTTTAAAAAGAAAGGGTTATCCTTATTCCCAGACGATGTCAAAGTGGCATGATTATATAAGAATGCTTACTGATGGAGAAGTTGGACTTTGTGGTATTGGGGGGCATACTAAAGAATGCAAGGCTACCTAGGCAATACTAAAATGTGGGGAGAGGGGAAATCCCACAGCTGAAGAACTTCCTAATCGTTGCTGCCTCACTCTGGCTAGCATGGAAGAAGGTGAAGTTTTCTTGTTTGCTCTGTCCACTACCCCTGATTTATTTATTTCTGTTGCTAATGTTCCCTTTGATATTAACATAATGGATAGAAAATCACTACACTCTCTCCAGGACTGGTGTAGGATTCTGCCGCCCTTTTCAGAATTGTTTCAGGGGAACAAGGGTTTGGGATCCTGCAGATCCAAGGCGTTTGCCACATCCACCCTTTATTAACCCTGTGAAAAACTGCTGGTGGTACAATTACACCTGCTGAGCTTTCTGGGGCCTCCTTAAGAGCGCATGTGCTGCCTCCACCTGCAGAGCAATATTTACACCATCTCCCAATACGTACTCCTTAGGCAGACTTTGACCTGCTTTAGAAGTGCAGCCTCTAGAATCATTCATAAACAAGGGACACCTGACATACATAGGGCCTACAGATGCTACCAAATGAGAAAATTGGGATCAAATGTGAGAAGTCATGTCATCTCAGCCTACTTTCCTTGCTACAGGAGGTATCGAGCAAAAAGGCAGAAAAGGAAGTTGATAAACTCCCATGGGACAGTCAGTGTCTTGGACTAGGTCCAATCCCAGCAGAAGCAATAGTCACAAAACATTGTCCTTCGCTCACACGTGGGTACAGCAAGGCTGCCTCTGCAAATAGGCAGAGTGATCAGCTGCTTCAGGCAGTAAACCCTACTGTGTGTGCTGCTGCTTCCTGCCATTCTTCCTGAGCACCCTAGTTTGCATTGCACCACTTGAGCTGACATGCTGAGGTCACAGAATCAGAACTGTAGAGTTGGAAGGGACCACAAGGATCATCTAGTCCAACCCCCTGCAATGCAAGGAATCTTTTTGCCCAACCTGGTGCTCGAACCCACAGCCCTGAGATTAAGAGTCTCATGCTCTACCAATTGAGCTATTGTCTTCTGTCAGTTTTGAAGCAAGAGGCAACTTCTACCCCAGTCTGATTCTGTATGTGAAATGGAAGACAAATAAACTTGCCCTTCATCTTGGGCAACAAAGGGTTGCATCCAATGTAGTGCTAAGCTGAAGTCACTTAGCAATATACCGTACTTTTTCTGCTAGCAAAACATTTTGCGCCATCAGGACATTGTTGCACAAGAGAATGCATAGGCAAGTTGCTGCTATGTTGCACAATAGATTCTGCAATCTGTTACACAATTCATTTCTGCTAGCAGAATTGTTGTGTTGGATTCCTTTGTTGTGCAACATTAAAGAACCTTTGCACTAGCAGAGAACATTGGATGCAGCCCAAAATGTCTTGGGCTGGTCCTAGGGAAAATAGCAATAAATTAAGTTCCAGATTTGGGGACTTTATTCAAGATAATCTGCACCATGGGTTGGAAAACCTAATGACATTCTGCCATGCAAAGATAAACTTGCCTAAGCAGCTGGGGAAAGTGAAGGCAATGCTGTTAAGGTTTTTACTAAACACTTTCAACCATCTCAGATAGATGCTGGTAACAGTGGCAACACATGAAATGATCCATAGCAACTAAATGCAAGTACCATGGAATGAGCTCAGTGCTGCTTTTGACTTTTGACTGCTGCTGTTCCTACTGCTGCTGGCAGTGGGTAACCAAAGCAAAACACACACAAAAACCAAACCACTTAATGGGGACCATACAAATTAAAGAGGAATAAAAATTACTCAACAAGTTAATTTGATTTTCCACTTGGGTACAACTCAAAGTCCCATGGAAATGTGTATAATGTAGTGGAATAAAGCTCTAGAGAACAAAATAGGGTTGGTGCACCCAGATAGTTGTCTAATATATCCAAAAATGGTTTCCATCGTGTTTTATAGTAGCATCACCAATATTCAAACACTGACATTTGTTTTAAGATGCTTTACACTGATCATTTTTCTGTGGTTGGTGCAACTCAGCATTAAGGATACTGTTCTGTCAGCACAAGCATTTCTCCATGTCTGGTGGAATGATCTCCATTATTCTCCCATCCCTCCAGAGCAGATTTGAGAAGGGGCAGGAGGTGTGAAAGGGGGAAGTCCCATTGCACTGATTTCCTCTAGCTCAACTATCGAGAAGAAATTCGCCAATTGTATTATTATTTTTTACTAAGCATTACACCTGTAGTAAACTCACAACATGGCTACTAAATTGTAAAGGTGTTCAAAAACTGAAGAGCTGGCAACCAGGAGAGGGGGTAGAAAGAAAGGTTACGTCTGCTGGTTCTTGGGTTAACAAAGATCTTCCACTCTGCATTTAAATGGATTTTTCCCTATTGCTGCCCCCAGAAAGACTGGCAATTTGGAAGCACACTCACTCTGAAATGCCAAACCAATTTTTTTTTAACTTATTCCCCATCTTGGCTTTCTGATGTTCTGTGGCAGTGATTCTCTTTAGGAGAGGGGGTGGACAGACTCACATGCTAGATACATGGACCGTAAAATATGATCATGTGGGGCAGGCCAATTATGGGTCTCTCCTGGCATTTGGGAATAACTAGGGGAAGGCTAATATTGCATCATGATTATTGAACTTAACAAAGTTCAGTTGTATATACAATTGAGCTTTTTATTGAACCTCTCGATGAAGTGTGCAATGAACTAGTAATGAGCAACTTAGGTGGGGGAGGACCTCTTAATAGCATTGACCTTTGTCACGTTACTGGATAGCCTTAACCCACTGTCCATTCAGCTGGAAAATTGGATTGGGGGAGTGCATGTGGTGGAACTTCTCTGCTATTCAGGAACTGTAGTAGAGCTATGCTTTCCCCATGTAAGTGAATTGATTCTTGCATTGGAAACAGAAACATAAGGAAACTACTAGTGGTGGTTCACTCCTTTTGTCTGCAAGCCACCTAACCAAAATTTTAAAGAAAGATTTTCTAAGGTATTCATAGCTCCTAATTTTTCCACAACAACTGTAAAACCTCAGATTCATTACCTTATAAGATGAGCTTTCTTTAAGCAGCAGTGAGGAAGTGATCTGGAGCAACCAATGCCCCCTTCCCCAGTGAAACAAGTTGTGGGTTAAACATCCACCATCCCTATTCCCTTGCTCCCCATCATCCCTTATGATGCTGCATTTAAAACATAAATCAGTGTTTTTCATTCAAACCAGTTAAGCACCTTTAAAAAGGTAAAGGTAAAGGACCCCTGACAGTTAAGTCCAGTCACAAAGGACTCTGGGGTTCCGGCGCTCATCTCGCTTTACTGGCCAAGGGAGCCTATGTTTGTCCGCAAACAGTTTTTCCGGGTCTTATGGCCAGCATGACTAAGCCGCTTCTGGCGAAGCCAGAGCAGCGCACAGAAACGCCGTACACCTTCCCACCGGAGCAGTACCTTTTTGTCTACTTGCACTTTGATGTGCTTTTGAACTGCTAGGTTGGCAGGAGCTGGGACCGAGCAGCGGGAGCTCACTCCGTCCGTGGGGATTCGAACCGCCAACCTTCCGATCGGTAAGCCCTAGGCTCAGTGCCACCCACCATCAATACATATGTGGGATATGTGCAAAAAGGAATAAATATATAACCTTTAAGAGTATTTCATAATCAATTATCAAATTGAAATCAAAGGTGATCTTTCATCAGTAGACTATTAAAATATGGTGTTTTTCTCAGTGTTCTTCGGTGATGCTCCTGCTAGGCAAAATTTCTTAGACAGCACAATTCTTACAGCACAATTCTAACCATTTCTAACCATTTGGAATTCAGTAGGACTTAATTCCACATAAATGGGGTTGGGATTGCAGCCTTGATCATATAAATCAGATGCTTACTTAGAAAATCCAAATCTGTTGGTTGGAACTACCTTATTCCCAGTAGCATAGTGTGGGTTGCCAGTGCCCGGGGCAAGGCAAGTATCCTTGACACTGTCCACCGATAGGCTAGAACGAAGGGGCAATAGCTCAGCAACCTACCCGAGTGGCAACTGCAGTGCTCCATGAGCGGCGAGCACAGCAGAGAGTGGGGTGGGGGATTGGTCAGGAGTGGGTATCTTTCTAAAGCCCTGCAGAGGGTGCCCTAGCAACCAGTCATCTCCCAAATCCACTCTGCAGTCCACCCAGGCAAATATTGGGAGATTTTCTGTGTGAGGGGGAAGCCATGCTATTTTTAAATTTTATTACAGGTAGGTAGCCGTGTTGGTCTGGATCGAAGTAAAATAAAAAAATTCCTTCAGTAGCACCTTAAAGACCAACTAAGTTTTTATTTTGGTATGAGCTTTCGTGTGCATGCACACTTCTTCAGATACCTTCAGGTATCTGAAGAAGTGTGCATGCACACGAAAGCTCATACCAAAATAAAAACTTAGTTGGTCTTTAAGGTGCTACTGAAGGAATTTTTTTATTTTACTTAAATTTTATTATTACTACTTTATTCATTTTTCTTTTGAAATTTTACACCCCTAAAATTTTTGCCCTTAGTGCAACATGCCCTGGGACTACGCCAATGCTGGCGTTCATATGGCCCTGTTGTTACGTTCCATTATTTAGAAATGCTTTCCATTATTATACCACCGTGTCAGTTTTCCAGGGTAAGCAGAGACATAAGGCTAATTTACCTTATTGCCTGGCTTCTGAATCAAGCTGCTAGCACTTCTCTCCCTGCTATCTCTATTAGATAAAGTTTGCCGTAATCACCTCCTGAAGTTCAAATTTTAAAAGCCTTGGTGTGGCAGGCTGTTTCCTTTCAGCATTTCAAACCACTAAAGTGTGATACAATTCAACAGTTAATATTAAACCTGCCTGAGAGAAGGTTGTGTTAAAAGTCTCTCTGAGCAGATCCAGTGCTTTGGGAAGGACAGAGGGCAGTATCCCTTTCATCTGGCTGCCCAAACATCAATCCTGCTATTGCTGCTGAAATGATTCTCTGCTACTCCCTGATAGTGCAGGCATGAATCGATGGACAGAGAAGAAGATAGTCTTGCCAAACAGACTGTATCTAGGATTGGTAGAAGATACACAGGACTGTCTCAGGTAAATGCAGATGTGTGGAGAGTGAGCATGCTCATGAAATAATCTTGTTGGCATATATATATATATATATATATATATATATATATATATATATATATATATATTAGGGGGTTAAAGCAAGCATCTAGATAACCGAAAAGGATATGTACTATTGTAGCCAATGATCTCTTAATCAATTTCACCATCATTGCAATCCTGTGAACCATCTGCCCCTTGGGAATCTGCCAGCATATTAAGCATTATGTCAGACCGACTTATCTGGATGGCCAAGCAGTAGAAGAGTAGAATAAGAGAACCAAGATAAGAGGCCTTAACAGCCTATGTATTGTAGATGCAATGGAGGGGAAATATTCTGTTTTCTTTCACTTGGCCTGTGCTGTTTGCATCTCTAGTAGGGAGAATAACCAAAGAGCATGTTTCCAGATTTCCCCCTGCATTTTCTCTACCGTTGCAAGCAGCTTCCATATTTTAAGAAGGTTCCCTCCACTTATAGTTTACACTTCCACTTTTGTACTAAGATGCATGGAAATTAATATAGCCAAGGACATGGGAGTGCAAGTCCAGGTGTATCTCACTAGATAGCCTTCATCAAGAGATACCGAAATGCCAGAGCATACACACAGAAATATATAATTAACGTTCTGATAGCATATTTTATTGTTTTAACCATAGTATGTTATTTGATCAGTATCTTGAATGTTGGGCTACTGAGGTATTGACACAATAGATACAGAAAGAAGTTGGTTTTAATATTTATAATACCGTGCTTCCTTTCAAAATGTAATTTTTGAAAAGTTGTGTGATGTTTTCCATGCTTAACTATATTTTCTCAGCACTTATCCTACTTACGCTATATTTCTGTATGTATATTCTTCATTTTATATCTCCCATGATAAAGGACATATTTTATATTATGCCTTTTTTCCTGATGGCTTACAGATAAAAACAAGAATCAATAAAAACATAGGGGGGAAAAACATTTTTAAAAAACTTTTAAACATTGATAGAATTAAATCTCTCTCTCTCTCTCTCTCTCTCTCTGTGTGTGTGTGTGTGTGTGTAAAATAGCTATTTAAAACATACAAATACCGTAGCTATAATAAAAAACAGCCTGGGACCAGCCCTTCCATTAAAAGCAGTTCCCAAAAGCCTTATTGCAACAAGAGTCTCTTCGTCTGCTGGTGGAAGTACAGGAAGGAGGGAGCCAGTATAGCTTCTCTAGGGAGGAAATTCCAGAGTCTGGGAGCAGCCACCAAGAAGGCCCTATCCCATGTCCCCACCAAGCATGCCTGTGAGGGTGGCGGGACCCAGAAAAGGTCCTATTTTAACTTGAAAAACATTGCAGTTCAATAAATTACCTCCAAGATTTTGCATTTATTTGGACCCATTGTTGATTCGCTGCTACCCTCTTACTGTGCTTTTTCACATATGTGAGAAGCAACTATTAAGGTGGCAGTCCTGTTCCCACTTACCTGGGTATAAGCCCCATTCAACTCAATGCTTAGAATTACACAGAAACTAACCAGATCCACCAAGAAGTGGCTTCTCTAAATTCATCCCTTGCCCTTCATCTAAATGCCGCTCTCCCC
The DNA here is from genome assembly GCF_963506605.1 of Zootoca vivipara. Taxonomy (NCBI): domain Eukaryota; kingdom Metazoa; phylum Chordata; class Lepidosauria; order Squamata; family Lacertidae; genus Zootoca; species Zootoca vivipara. The sequence continues at coordinate 59,312,981 of NC_083276.1, forward strand.
CTCACTCCTACTTGGAAAATGGTCCATTGTGGAGCTATTCCAGAATCGTATATTTAATGTCCTGCTAATAAATATGCTAGTGAAGTGGATGGCAGTTGCAGGATCTGTATTCAGTTGCTTTAACTTCAGAATAATGGGTCCTTTGTCCTTTGTGCTCGCTTTTTCCAAAATTGCACTTGCACAATGAAGGAAAAAAGCCTGCCCAAAATAAATTTGACAGTAGCCAAAAAGCTCAGCACTACAAATTTTTAGCCATTGTTGACAAATCAAACTCCTTTCTGTTGGAAACTGTGTGTGTGTGTGTGTCCCCCCTACTGAATTTCAGTCTTAAGGACTTATTTCTTTCACGTTCCACATACTGAGGAATGAAACTTGTCAGTGTAAAATAGGTCAGCACTTGTTCTGCTGCAAGATAAACCATACTTCAAAGTGAACCAAGCGAAGCATTTTCCTCAGGAGGACCAGGCTGAACTTATTGGTACTTGGAGATAGCTTCGTTCTCAGTAAATTTCTGGGGCAGGGACTATTGCTTGTCAAGCCAAATCTGGATTTTAGTTGTCAGGTGCAGGTGAGGCTTCTTTCCAAGGGTTCACCTTGTTTCACAGCAGCAGTGAGCAATCTTTGGCCCACCAACTGTTGTTGGACTCCATGTCCCATCAGTCCCAGTCAGCACGGCCAATGGTCAGGGATGTTGTGAGTTGCAGTCCAGTAACACCTAAGGGAGAGTTACAGCGCCTGCTGTGGCTGTAGAGACCAATATAGGAGAGACATGTTTTGTTGCGGCTGGGGCAGATGAAGGCGTCTGGTGGTGCTGATGTAGGTGTGTCATGGCATTTATTCTTTCTGCGCTTCTCCCAGCAGTCATTCCTCCTCTGGTCACTGTTCTGGATGCACAACTGGACTGATTGTCTCCAGGCGCTGCAGCCATCTGTTGGAATTCCCACACAGTGGGGTTGATATTGCCAGCTTTCATGTAACCGTAGCCTTCATGTAGGGTAAAAAAAAAAAAACTTGTATTCTACTGCCCCGCAGTTCAGTGCACCAGTACACCATTATTTGTAACTGGCTGGCTGACCGAACCCAAAGGGTGCTCATCAATGGCTCCTTCTCATCCTGGAGAGTAGTGACTAGTGGGGTGCCACAGGGTTCTGTCTTGGGCCCGATCTTATTCAACATCTTTATCAATGACTTGGATGATGGGCTTGAGGGCATCCTGAGAAACTTTGCAGATAACACCAAATTGGGAGGGGTGGCTAATACCCCAGAGGACAGGATGACACTTCAAAATGACCTTAACAGATTAGACAACTGGGCCAAAGCAAACAAGATGAATTTTAACAAGGAGAAATGTAAAGTACTACACTTGGGCAAAAAATAATAATGAAAGGCACAAATACAGGATGGGTGACACCTGACTTGAGAGCAGTACATGTGAAAAGGATCTAGGAGTCTTGGTAGACCACAAACTTGACATAAGTCAGCAGTGTGATGCAGCAGCTAAAAAAGTCAATGCAATTCTGGGCTGCATCAATAGGAGTACAGCATCTAGATCAAGGGAAGTAATAGTACCACTGTATTCTGCTCTGGTCAGACCTCACCTGGAGTACTGTGTCCAGTTCTGGGCACCACAGTTCAAGAAGGATACTGACAAGCTAGAACGTGTCCAGAAGAGGGCAACCAAAATGGTCAAAGGCCTGGAAACGATGCCTTATGAGGAACGGCTTAGGGAGCTGGGTATGTTTAGCCTGGAGAAGAGAAGGTTAAGGGGTGATATGATAGCCATGTTCAAATATATAAAAGGATGTCATATAGAGGAGGGAGAAAGGTTGTTTTCTGCTGCTCCAGAGAAACGGACACGGAGCAATGGATTCAAACTACAAGAAAGAAGATTCCACCTAAACATTAGGAAGAACTTCCTGACAGTAAGAGCTGTTCGGCAGTGGAATTTGCTACCAAGGAGTGTGGTGGAGTCTCCTTCTTTGGAGGTCTTTAAGCAGAGGCTTAGGGACCCAGGTGGCGCTGTGGGTTAAACCACTGAGCCTAGGGCTTGCTGATCAGAAGGTCGGCGGTTCGAATCCCTGTGACAGGGTGAGCTCCCGTTGCTTGGTCCCAGCTCCTGCCAACCTAGCAGTTCGAAAGCACGTCAGAATGCAAGTAGATAAATAGGAACCGCTACAGCGGGAAGGTAAACGGCGTTTCCATGTGCTGCTCTGGTTTGCCAGAAGCGGCTTTGTCATGCTGGCCACATGACCTGGAAGCTGTACGCCGGCTCCCTCGGCCAATAATGCGAGATGAGCGCGCAACCCCAGAGTCGGTCACGACTGGACCTAATGGTCAGGGGTCCCTTTACCTTTTACCTTTAAGCAGAGGCTTGACAGGCATATGTCAAGAATGCTTTGATGGTGTTTCCTGCTTGGCAGGGGGTTGGACTGGATGGCCCTTGTGGTCTCTTCCAACTCTATGATTCTAAGATTCTATGATTCTATTACTGTTTACAGTGGTACCTCGAGTTACAAATGCCTCAGGTTACAAACGCTTCAGGTTACGAACTCCGCTAACCTGGAAGAGTTACCTTGAGTTGGAAACTTTGCCCTTGGATGAGAACAAAAATCGTGCGCTGGTGGCGCAGCGGCAGCAAGAGGCCCCATTAGCAAAAGCACGCCTCTAGTTAAGAACAGTTTCAGGTTAAGAACGGACCTCCGGAACAAATTAAGTTCGTAACTAGAGGTACCACTGTATTTGTTTATTTAGATAAGCCCTTATTCTGAGCTTTTACTTGAAGTTAGAATCTGTTTCAGCCTTGAGGGGAGAGGTGGATTAAGGGTTCAGTTTAGTTGGACCCCCTGACTGACATTTTTTGCTGAAACCATAGATGTCTATAGGGAGTGTATTCTAAAGATATGATATAGTGGCCAGCAGAAATCCTTGGTGGCATAGTGCGTACATGGTCAGTGGACAATAGATGTTAGCAGCATGCCTGCCTGGCCAGTGATGCAGAAACCTCCTCCAGATGTGTCTGTTTTCCCCTCCCCACCGCGCACCTGATCCCCTTGAGCTCCCAACTTCCAATATTATTAAATGAAACTTCCCTGACAGGAGCCAAGTCCCCTATTCACAGTCTTCTTACTGTCTAGATTCATAATGTGTATTTGAACATTCCAGCAGCTGTTGTGTAAATAAATTAAAGCAACTAGAGACAAGAACACAAGGCTAGGTGCACATCCTGCTTCCACTGCTTGATGAGTTAACACAAGCTGCCACAGAGAAGCCTAACCGCACAAGCAATTAAGGCTTTAAAGATTTACCAGACCCTTCATTATCTGGGGATAATTTCAAATGAAATGAGAGAGAACTTTTATCAGAGAGCTCTTATAAAGGTAATGATTTCCCTGTCCAAGCGACTTGGCTCTTTATTAACTGAAAGGACCCACGCTAAGAAATTCTGTACAGTTACAGAAGAAGGGGACACTCATATTCAAGCCAGCCAGCAATATTTAAAACCACGATTAGAACACTACCAGCAGCAAATCAAAATTAATTTCAACCAATCTAACCCACAGCTCACTGTGGCAGACAACACAGTCATGTGCTGTATACTTTATATCACATATAATAAATTGCAGGAAGTCAATTTTAATAGGAAATTGGTAGGTCATAATAATCTGATGTAATTCGGGAGGAAAGATTAAATTCATGGAATTTCATAAGCCAGTGAGCATTACATTAAAAACAGGTTAATGATTTGTTTCCATATCTAAGAAAGGTTCAAAAATATAGCTTTTCATTTAAAAAGAGAGAGAGCAGGGAAAGTACAAAGAAATGTGTCACCTTTAACAAAGTCTGTTTTATCTACCCATGCTTTGATGGCTTTGTTCTGCAGTAAAAGGAGCTACTGAAATCCAAGAAACAGCCTTGCACGACTGATTGCATGCTAGCCTTATTTCCCTTCTCATAATCCAAATGGTAAAACAAGCCAGTCATTTAAAAAAATGCAAGAGGAGGGATGTTCATGCACCTCTCTTTGTTTATTATTTTATTTATTCAATTTATTGCTCATCAGAAGTAGGTTTTGCTTAAGATATAATTGGCTGAGATTAGTCCTGAAAATGATCAGCCAGAATGAGAGAGAGAATGCAAGAGATGAGCTGTAACCTCAGCCATGCAATATTTCCTAATTCCTGGGATGTGCAGTATTGAAATCATCTAATGGCCCAGCTGTATGACTGGCAGGTGCCATTGCTGGACCTTGTCCACAGTCGCCATCTGTGGTGCGGCAGCACCTGCCATTGGCATGGCTGGTTCCATTGTCTGCCCTTCACTCCAGTCAAGCTTGTTAAGAGCCATGCAATGACACTTGTGTGGCATTGGTGAGAGCTGGCACCATTGCATTCTGGAGGGCCATTAACAAAACCTTAGCTTAGGAGAACCACACACTTTGGTTTGGTCAAACTCATGTTCGTAGCTTCGAGAACACTGTGTGTGTGGCATGTAGGGCAAAGTAATTCAACTAGCTAGCAACCCATCTTCCTTGAAAATGAAGTTCCATGGTAGCAGGTACCGTTTGTGGACTTTTCTAACTGTTCTCATAATGCTGCATAGAGGACCTGGCCCCATTCACAGCAGAACCATGCAAGCCCCCTGGTGTGCTAAGAGCTGCAGTTCATTCTCTTGCTTGCGCTGAAAAGTTTGATTCTTTAGAACAGGTGTGGGTGGCAATCTGTCATTGGACTCCAACTTCCATCAATCTTAGTGAGCATAGTTGTGGGAATGTTGAGGAAGGTAGGAGAGGATATATTGATTAAATATTATCCCTCCTCACTCATGCTAGTGAGCAAGCAGCAGAGCACATTCCTTTGCAGATTGCTGGAAGCAAGTTAATGATTCATTAGAATCCTTTAAATTAAGCAATCCAGTCTGGCTTGTCCAGTCTGGATTGTTCCTGGTAAATTTCCCCTTTATTTCTCTCTTAAAATAATAACATGGCAGTCTTCTTTAAAAGTAAGAGTAAAGTTTACTTGCATTCAGTTCACAGCAGTATTCTGAAGGCAGGCTTTTTTCTTGTGGTTACAGTTACATTTGTAGAGAAAAGAAGTCTGAGCTACGTCTCAGACTTTCGACCTTGTGGCCTCCATCCTCTGTAAGGATGAGCCATGTGCTGGCTATGAGCCAGAAGAGGAGGTTCAGGAGAAGTCCGAAATGAGAAAATGGAAAAAGGGAAGATGGCTGCGTGGCTAGCCCGTTTACATGGTCAGCTAGGGTCATGTCCATCTACCTGGTCACACGCAGGCAGGGGCAGAGGAAGGGGGTGCAGTTGGAGCGAACTGCCCTGAATGTCTTCGCTGAGGGGGGTGACATTTGGCAATAGTGGGCGGGTGGGCGGGCGGCACACTGAATATCTGCCATCGGCAACTTGCTCCACCCCCATGGGCGGTTCACTCCGCCCCTGGCTGCGGGGGGGGGGGGGCACACCGCTCCATGCACCTGAGAGGCTATCCTGTGCCTAGGAGGGCACCCTCCATGCCGCACCCCCCCTTGGGAGTGTGCCCCGCTCCCTGTCCCCCTCGGGAGTGCGTCCCCCCCCCCGGGCAGCATAGGCATATGCTCCTCTGCTGCACACAGAGGGAGGAGGCTCCAGAGCAGGTATGAGAGGAAGTCCTCCCTGTCATGAGCCACATCCCCCTGTGGGTCCATTCTAGGCAACAGGAAAATGTTGTACTTGACTGCTTCAGTGATGATACATCCCACAATAGTCAATGGCCAAGGGCTATGGGAGTTCTGCAACATCTGAAGGCTCACAGGTTCCCCATCTCTGCACCCTCACTCTCTTTCTCATTCTCACTGTAGTCTGCCCTTTGAGAATGCTCAGGAATGAAGAAAATGAGAGCACTTAGAAGAGAGCTAGAGAAAAAGAGAATGAACTGTAGAAAATAAGCTAACAAATAATGTTGTGTTTGTTTAATCCAATATCAGACATTCTGGATGCAAAGAAAAGCTGCATTTCAAGGGACAAGAAACAACAATTCTAGGAGAACTTTGCTGTTACTGTCCAATGTTTCAGAAATCCTGCCTAATGGGTCACCATCAAAATACCCTTATCGTGCGTAGTATGCTAAATACTGACAAAGTGAGTCAGATGGTGGGACCTCAAACAAGCTGTGAGGCACATTGTTTTCACTAAGTAACTGAGGCTGATCAATCTGCACTAGTTTTTGAACATCACATGTGTACATCTCAGCATTGTGATAGTTGGGATGCCGCTTTAGCTGCATCTACAAAGGACATTTAGGTTTGGGCTATACAAATATTTAAAATGCCCTTATGCATATTTGACTTGCCATTCTAAATGCACACACACAATTGATGCAGTCAATCCATTAAATCATTTCTGGGTTATTTGATTTAGAACATCATCACCATTATTAAAATGTCTATACTGCCCTTCATCTGAGGATCACAGGGAATTATACAATATATTTTAAAAATCTGTTAAAGCTGAGGCACATCACTTTTTATACATAAGTGTTATTATCAGTGTACATTTTTATATGTCCTCTTGATTTCAGTTGGAGACAGCTAAGCATGTACAATCCTTGATCTTATTAGCATTTAAGCGTGTTTAATTCTGGTTGGATAATGCCCTAATTGTTTTTGCTTCTGCCTTTTCAGCAGTTCTCTCATATCATCACAAAACTTGAAGGAATCACAACACCAGCTAGTTTTAGAATCCCATTTTCTACTATTCACTCCCAAATGCCATTCAATCCAGGTTACAGCATGCCAACATCACAGAGCAGGTGTGCTGCCATACAGCGCCAGAATAGTGAGCCAAGCCATATGCTAAAGCAGGGATGGGGAGGAGAATCTGTGGTCCTCCAGGGTGACTTGACTACATCCAGGGGCGTCTTACCCATAGAGGCTAGTGGTGTGGGGCGCCAGGGCGCCAAGTTCTGGAGGGTGCCAGGGAAGAAGTGGAGACTGGACGCAGCGCCTCCTGGCATCAGCTCGTCACCCTAGCCTGCCTCCGCCATGCCGAAGCAGCGCCGTGCCCGGAACCTCTGTCTGCCGTGGCCACCATGGCACAAAGCGTCCAGCTGAGTCGGGAGGTGCCGCGTCCAGCCTCTGCCTCTTCCCCGCCAGAGGAGCCGCCCTCCAGCCACTGCCCACCTTTTGGATAATAATATATATGATAAGAATAATATTGGAGAAAACTGGGTATTGAGACTTGCTTAACCTAAATCATATATCCCAGTTTTCAGCGGCCCTTTAAAGTACGCTTCATGCAGAGTATACACAGTCAGAAGTTGACCTGGCTAAGAAAACACCACCAAGAGCACAGGGAATTATCTCCCTTATATGAAACCCCTTACTAGCTGCACACTTGTAAAAGTATGCAGATGAAAATACAAACGGTTGGGTTTCTTTAACTGAAAAACAAACTGACTCTAAAGAGACTTTAAACTAAAGATAAATGCTTCCTCTCTTAGCAACGTTATCTACCCACATTCCAAACCTCCCACAAACTCCCACATAACTCCCATTAAACTACCCGAGAATTAACAGCAGACTAGCATTAAAACTAAGTAACTCTCATACTAAGATTCAACTAAGGAATCTCTTAAACTGAGAGTCTCTCTTACTAAGATTCAACTTGGAATCTCTTAAACTGAGAATAACTGAGAGAGTGATCTACTAAGAGATTAATCAAACTGAAAGATCTAACTAAGAGATACAGAAGGCTTTCTGGCAGAGCCTTATATACAAGGAGCAGAGCCCACGCCTGTGAGCAATTAACAGAAACACCGGCACCTGTTTCTCTTAAACAGACAGTAATTACATTAGACCGGCTCTAAAGTAACTTGACTATTCAAAAAATCCAATACCACCTCCTGGGCCTGACAGGAGTTTGAATTGACTGGGACTGACATCAGGAGGGTCAGTTCCCCACCCTTGAGATAAAGTGAAGTTTGCGAGTGTGTGTTATAGGGTTACTTTTCACCCTCCCAGTATCTCAAGGCTATTGATCAATTGTTCTCCCTGTTTACCTCCACTCCTGAACTATTAGGCCTCCCCCTGCAGTTTTGCATTTTGAAACCTGAGCTTTCCTTTCCGTAACTCCAACATTCATACGATTAGGATTCATTTCCCCTGCATTTATTTATTTATTTGCTTATCTGCAAGGACTTGGAGTGGGGGGCAAGGTACCGATGGGAGAGGAGGGGGAGATGCGAGCTGATCCAGGACAAGATCAATTACTATTTTTCATCTTTGACAAAGTAATTAAGGCTGTAGTGACTTGTTAATTCAATCCGAATGGCTGCTGTGGTGATAGATGCAGATTTACAATCAGTTCTGCTTCAGCGTAGGGAAATGATTATCCACTGCAAACAGGAGGCCTGAGAGCAGGGAATCACTCCAGGGGGACGTGTTTCCTTTTTTAAAGAGACTGCAGGCTGCGCTACAGAGGCAGAAAAAAGCACATATGAAGGGAGGGGTGAGAGAGAGATGCCCTCATCTTCTCTAACATTCACACTTACATGTAAGCAAAGGATTACTGTGCATATAGCTCTCACAACTGGATCCCTGAAGCCAATATGTGACATAATGTGTGTGCAGCGCCCATTGCTGGATTGAGGCCATGTGTGCCATGCCGGACAGATGGTCAATGCTATCAGCTTTGACAGGACTTGTTCCTGCATCCTTTCATCTCCTCCCCTCCCCATCCCAATCGCAGCCAATAGCACTAGCCTTCTGACTGGTGGGGCTCAATGTTCAGAGAAATTTCCTTATAGAATGAAAGCTTGGTCCATTTACTACAGAGAGCAAATCCATATGGCCAATCTGACAAGTTGAGGCTTGAGGACAGATTGAGTTTCCCATGCAGCATTCTACCCAAGGGTAAAATAGTGATGTTATTTGCTGCTTCTTGAACACAACACACATTTAAGCTTTATTCACACTATAAATGTATATTGGCTTTAGATCACTTAATTGTCATGGCTTCCCCAAAGGAACCCTAGGAATCATAGTATGAAAAGGGTGCTGATTACTCACTCTGTTCCCTTCCCGATTCTCTAGCCCTGCCCCTTTCATAGTACAATTCTCAGGACTGTCTTATAGGAGGAGTGATTTTTCAACCAGGATAAGTTCATAACATATATTCTGAATGTTTAACCAGATTTGGGGCAGATTTACTTCAGTAACTATTCACCTGTGCCGTGAGCTGGAAATAGTCTGAAGTCACAGCAGGTCCAGCAACCTCAATACTACAGAGAGCATGCAAATCCTTCAGAGATTTACTCAGCCTATATGTCAAGCATGTGAATTTACACTGTGACACGAAGTCATGCAAATCTACACAAAGTTTGTTAAATAGAAACAGCTGTTTCTTAAAAGGGCATTTTGCCATTACTTCATCAAAACAGTGCATGAGAGCATGGGTGCCTGTTTCAAAACTTTGCTTCTTACATAATCTCTATAGAATAAAATAGACCATGGCACACTGTTTTAAATGCCTTTAGATCAGGCAGCTTTCTATGTACCACACACTCAGGAAAACACAGCAGATTTCTGTGCAACCAGTTTGAGGAACATCAGTGACCAATTGCACCGCATGGGCTACCTCAAAGATGGAACTTCTCAAAGCTAACTGAAGTCAAGGTAGCCCCAAGGTCAAATTTGTGATGCAATAATAATAAATGCTTTCATACATTTTTTTATAGGAATGTCAGAAGTCTCAGGATTTCTGCTCAAGTATGCTGTGCCAAGAGGCCAACATGGTAACATGGATCCAGCGTTAGCCTTTTAAATCTTTGTTTCATGGGAGGAATAAGGCCATTTTGTTTGAAACTTTGACAACTCACCTCCTTGTTGCAGCTCTCATGGAAGTTGCACACTTTGGGGGAAGTGACAGGCAGTTTGATAAAGGGAGGTGGTGTGGCAGGATATGGCAGCTAGCACTGGCTGACAAATTAACACAGCAATGCAAACTGTCTGGGGGTGAAATTGAGTGGGACACTTATTCTGAAGGCTGGATGAGCCTACATTAATTCTACCCCTAGGGAATCCAGATCCAGCCAGCCTGTCAGCCAGCTCAGTGTTCCTTTTGGACAGACACCTTGGCATAGCTGGGAATTTTTGCCCTTGGTCAATGTTGTATTGTTTATTCTTTCTGCTTACTTGAAGAAAAAATTATGTTTGCTTATATGGTAGTCATGGGTCTTTTCTCCTGCAACTGGATGGGATGTGCATGTTCGTGATCTTACTCTTACTGTTGAGGTTGTCATTGTTATTGTCTTTCAATTCAAGAGAAAAAAGCATGGGAATCTTCAGGGTGGCAGGAGAGGATATATGATTTATTAATATCCTTCCTAACTTGTGGTAGCAAGTTCCTTTACTTAGCAAAGTTTACATTCCCCTTCTCATGTACAGCAGAAAGCTGGTTGCAGATTTGTTAGAACCTCTTACTATTATGCAATTTAATCTGCCTCTGACTGAATTGTATGTTCCTGGTAAGATCCCCTTTTAAATCCCTCCTAAAAGGATAAAGACAACACAGTCTTATTCATAAGCAATAAAAAGAAAGTTTACTCATTATCAGGCAGAGCACAGTGTGATCCCTGAAGGCAGGCTTTAGGCTTAAAGATACAAACTTATACTAACAGTTTTATCCCATAAGGGAGATGACCTAGGGGACTGCTTGTCTGGCAGCCAGCAGTTCATTCCAGGAAGTTCACAGGACGAAAGGAAGATGAAAAGAGAGAGATTGGTGTGGGGTTGATTTAGAAAATGGTGTGGCACACCTGTCGATCCTTTAGGTTTAGGAAGCGTAATGCTGGCAAGCCAGTACAATGACAGGTCAGGAGGTAAAGGCATAGGTCAGTTGCACTGGATGGGGCTTGGTGGATCTGGAAAGATCAGGATAGATCTGGCTGAAGCAGGCTTGACAGGAGAAGACCAGGATGGGTCGAACCTGGGTTAAGAAAGGAACAATGGGAAACAGGTAGGGTCTTGAAAAGTACTGAGAGTCACAAGATGGAGAGGAGGGGGATGTTTAAAGAGCAGGCATGTGACAGGTACATGAGGTGTAGGATGTGCAGTTCACCACTTCCTTCATGGCGGAAATTTTGGGTGTTGGCAGGAAGTGACATATACCAAGACATTACTATGCATGAGGCTACACCCCTGTAATTAGTTGGAAGCTGCATTACAAGTTAATAATAGCTGTCAATGTTGCTGTCAATAAATACAGGCTCCTGTGCTATGCCCAGGGTTGGCCCTGTCTCCCGTCTCATCACTGGTTTTCCATTACTACAGATTGGCAGCATACCTTGGCCTTTCACCAGGTCTGGAAAGGTCATGCCCACCCACTAGTCACATGCAAGGAAGGATGCTCCAGGCCAGGAGGAACAGGAAGTTTCAATTGGCTGGACCAAACATTCCCTTGCATGTCCACTCTAGCAAAACAAGGAATGTTGTATTTGACTGCTCCCAGTGGAATACATCCCACAAAAAGAAGGACCCTTTAGTCTGCAACTGATTTTTGCCAGGAAACATGTTTCTGATGGGGGGGGGGCTGGCACATGGGCACTCACATGATTGTTTCCAGGGAGGGCAAAAGAAAAAACAAATATAACTAGCATCAACTAACAGATGTACCATTTATGGGAAATCTGGTGATTCGGTGGTAGAGAGGCCTGGATAGATCTGGCCTCTGACAAGCTTGCAATCCAGATTCATCATAGGTAGAACTGCTGTACAGTATATCTAGGGGTAGACCTAGCATCCACACAATATTTAACACTTATTGCATTTATATCTCCCTATTTTTATTCAATGAGTTTAAGATGGTGTACTGCACATGGGTCTCCCCTCCCTCATTTAATCCCCACAACAACCTTTTGACTACTGAAACCCTCAGTCCTTTCTCTGGCATCCTTCACTCCCTCCCCCCTTAATTAATTGCAGATATCTGAAATTTTAACATAAAAACAAAAGGTAGATTAAAAGTAAGGAGTGCTTTCTAACAAGGGTATATGGAGAAAGGTCTTCCTGAATGCTGGAGAAGAATTGTATATTTAACCTTAGGAAGTGTGATGTCTGAGTTCCATGCATTTCAAGTCTCCGGGTCAAATTCGTACTCTTATTTCAAATATGTTCTCTTAAATAGTGTGATTTCCCATCCAGGTATCTTATCAGATTCACCCAGTTTCAGGAAGGCATCAAGGTTTCAATTCTGGGCCCAAATTCTGGGAATTCTAAGGGCACAAAAGAATGAAAACATTGAACATCAGCCAAATAGACATTGAAGGCAGGGAATGAAAAATTTTCGCTGCCTCTTTTCTTCTAAGGAGGATCTGACCCTCTTCATGTCATCAAATAGAAGAAGCACCCATCTCTTCCAGCAACCTACTTCCCATGGTGGCCAACTTTCAGCCAGAATTTCTATAAGCAGTCTGTACAGGGTTGCCTTCACAGCACAAAGCCACTGCTGCTTCATTGGCCAACTTCCCATGCTCTTTCAAGATCCCTGTTAACAAAGAGGAAATAAATGCCAGCAGTGTTGGTGCAGATCTGCCATAAATGTATGGAGGGATTTTTTTTCCAGCGACGTTGACTATGTAGTCCACCCGCCCCCCACTCATTTCCAGGCCAGGACCCTTTCAAGCTGGCACAGAGATCTATCTAGCCCTGCAATAAAAAAAAGAAAACCGTCCATCCCACGAAAGTTTTTTTTTTTTAAGGTGGAAATTGACACTTTGTAGCTGGGACGCAGAGTTTACTAGAAATTGGCCCTCTAGCCGCCGTCTCCCCTTCTTCCACTTCTACCTGCCTCTACTGCACCAAAGAGCATGTGCAGATTGCTCTCTCCTCTTCGAGGCGCAACTGCGGCTGTGGCGAGGGGTGCAAGGGGAAAGGGTCCAGTCCTGGTTTTGCTGCTCCTCTGTGTATCGGATGGGGTCGTGCAGACCGAGACGCCTCGTTCGGTGGCAGCAAAACAGCACGACTTTGACTCGCTTTTGTTTGCAGGAATTTACGCGCTGCTCTTCAAACTTCAGGTGCTACGGTTTAAATCCGCAGGATTCTGAGTCACTGATGCGCCAGTCCCTAAATCTCTGCTGCTGCTGCTCCTCCTCCTCTAACTCCCGTTGCGGACAGTCCCGCTCGTGAACTTGACTGGAAAGAGGCAAATCCCAGATAGGCAGCCCTCTTCGCTCTGCAGCAACGCGGAAACAAAAGGCTCCCTGGACGCAGGAGGCGCTTTGAGCACAGACCAAGCGCTTAGAGTCCTTCTTACCGCGCTCTTTGCTCTGAAGCTCCTCTCTGCAGCGGGCTGGGATGACGCGAGTTCGAGGCCCCCCTCGGCAACGCAGTTGCCCGCCCTTCTTGCCCTCAAAAGGAAGAAAGGCTTAAATAAAGAGGGAGGGGGGAGCTGATGAGCAACGGGCAAAGGTTGTGGAGAGTTAAAGAAGGGGAGGGAGCGCTTACCAGGTTTAGCTATTTATAACATCCCTTCAAATCAAGAAGATCACTGAGTACGAAATTGTTGGCGCTCGATGTCCGCTTTATTAAATATGACGCCAGTAGACGCGCATTAGACCTCCTTAGAGAGTGCGGAGAAAGGGGTTTGGGCTACTCCCCGTTAACTCTTCCTCGTGTAGAAAATAATCTGATGAATAATACACTGGATGTCTTCGCACAAATGAAAGCTAATTAGATTACATTGGAGACAAAATGAATCTATTTACATCTACATTTCTTTAAGCGCTACAACCATTCCTTACTTTGGTTCTCTTGTGGAACCAGCGCATTGTAGGTGAGTTTGGGCGCTGCGCTGTGAGAGAGGGGAGGCTCGGGGGTGTAATTTAACCACTACCGAGATCTTCTTGCATAGGAAAACCAGCTCTATATTATTCTTCAGCCAACTTCTAATGGCGTTAATGGTCTTGTTTGACTTCGGTAAAAGTGTGTGAGAGAGGGGCGGGAGGAAGCTCTGAAAAGTTAAATGTTATGGGCTTGGAACACCCTATAACTCTCTTCCTAGTTCACTTAATCACCCATTTGCAATTATGTGAATTTCTACTTCCCAATTCATCGACGTGGCTAACAAAATTCTGCTAGTGTGTTTTTCACTGGAGACAAAGATGCCCGGTTGTGGTTACTACTTTATTGTTCCACTTCCAAATTTCATAAATTAACAGTGCGCTAAAAGGCCAGAAATTTATGAGTAGATCCCTGTAGTTCGAACCCTACCTTATTTATTGAAGTCTCCTGCTCCGGACAGTGAAACTGTAGCAAACAACACTAGTCCTTTAAGATGGATGGCTTGTCTCTTTTAATTTAGTTCATGTATTTTAAAGGGGTTACTCTAATTTAGGGTAGGGGTAGGTCTGGGTGACACCAGGAGTAAAAAAAAAAGAACTCTGTTCTGTAACCCACTTCTGTATGTATCTGCAATTGAATTGAACCCTTGGGCGTGATTCAGCTACAGTTTGGTGCTTTTAAATGGCGTTGATTTCAATAGGATAGTAGTAGTTAAGCTATCAACAGCGTGACTCTGTCATGTCTACTCAGAGGCAAATAACATTGGATTCAATGAAGTCCTATGCACTCTTACCTAGAAGTAAGCCCCACTGAACGCACTGCTGAGTGAGTAGAAGACTGCGCTGTAAGAAACACAGTAACGGAAACATTTCAAAGCAAGATACAAATTATTTTATTTATGTTCTGATAAATAGGCTACTCCCACCACCACCGGTGTATATGCGTGCGCGGGCCACTTCTTTCTTTCTTTCTTTCTTTTAAATCGTATATTTAGATTCACGATTTTTATTTTCTTTTAATCACACAGCAATGCCTTCGGAAATAAGTCCTTCTGTGTTCAGTCTCGAGTGTGCCTGACTCCTAAAAGGCCAAGAGAGTTGCCGGCCCAACTTTTTAGTAGCGTACGTGATGCTGCAACTCTGTGATAATGTGGGTTAACAGAAGTTTGCTAATGTCTTCAGTTGGAATCCATGCTAGACATCTGAAGGGCATCGAACAAAGCATAAAATCGCTTGTATTCTTAAATTGCAAGTGTGCATTTCATAATTTTATACACAGAGATACATAAAAGGCGGATGAAATATTCCTTTCTACAATGTGCACAAGGCCACTATACATACGTACATATATGTTCAAAACTCACGCTGATCCTAAATGCGTTTGCTTGAAATTATGCTGCATTGATTTTAAGGGAAATTGTTTCCTCATAAGAGTGACTGGTTAGGATCGCAGCATGTACCCTGTAGTGTTCAGATTGGGAAGCGTGCAAAAATTATAATCATGTTCCTTATACGGCTGCTGTTCTGTAACTATAGCTCTTACTTACACATCGAAGCTACATGGGAAACAATGAACCAGAACTGCTTAGAGAATCTCGGGAATTCTCTAAGATGCGCAGAGTTGTCTAAAGGGCGCTTCAACTTTGCGCAGGAAGATTGGATCAAACAGTTCCTCCTTACCTGCTAAACCTCAAACATTTCAAATATGCTCAGCATGTCTTTTTCTCTTCACCCCACTGCCCTAAAGATGACCTCGATGGATATAAACACATTGCTGTGCTGCTTGGGTTGATTTCGTCTGTGTTATGTCTCCCGTTGCGTTTTGTGGAAAGAAGTCGGGAGAGGGGAGATTCCTCCCCTTTCCTGAAGATCTGTTACATTAAATCAAAACGCTGCCGTGGACAGCCTGCAGCTGAAAGGCAGAGAGAAGAAGGCGCACGGGCTGAAGCGTCTAAAAAAAAAAAAGTCGAAAGACGTGGTGGAATGGGGTGTGTCCATTGCAGAGGTTCTGGCTTGAAGCGTAAGGAGACGTAGAGCGGTGCTCGGAGGGGGGAGGCGGAGGCGGGGAGGTCTTTCGCGGCTCACGTTTGTGCTTTGGGTGCAATAGGACGTGTTCCTCACATGTTCTTTTTCTAATTACCAGCAAGAAAGTTCTGCTTTCGTTGGGCTTGGCTTATTCAGCATATTCCCCCTCCCCAATGAGTCACACCGAACACGTAATCCCAACCGCTGCCTGAGTGACAGCGAGCCGGCGCGAAGGCTTCTTGTTGTCCCTTTAAAATCCGAATCCAAGGGTAATGATTTATCAAGCTCGTATTATCAAGAAAATGTCATACGAAGGGCACCTTGCTATGCACTGACGCAAACCCAGTCTTTCCCACGGAGGTATAGAAAGCTTTGGTCTTGCCGGAGCAAAACCCAGTCTACCCGTTTTGCCTGTGCTGCTGTTTTTACCTCTGCGGGTTCTATCTGATGCTACTTTAGACATGGTAAGTGATGGGGCTCTGGGTTTCCCTCTCTCTTTTCTGTTTCTTTTGGGAATGTTTAGGCTGGGGGGAAATTGTATTTTTTTCTTAAAATGTAAAGTGGCTGCAAATTAAGTTTGGGGATGTGGTTCAGCCTGCAGCCCTGAATACACTTCCTTGAAAGTGAGCCCTACTGTACAAAGTGGAAGATGCTTCTGAGTGAAACATACATAAGGAGCGCACTGTTAGACTTGGGAAAGTGTCGACTGCAGTGGGGAGGGGACGAGTGGAGGGTTGGCACTGTCCAGGGTCCTGAACGTCCACATTCCTGGGTAGAGAGCATTCCGCATTCCTCTACTAAAGCGGCACTGGGATGGAAAAGTGGGAAGGACATGCAAAAATGTGGGTGTATTTCAGTGCAAGAGTAAAATTTGCTTTATTTAGTGAAGTTCTGAAGCTGCAGTTATTAATTATGCGGGTTTTGAGGATTCTCGACCCTGAAATCCAAATGCGGACAAAACACTGCCTAAGTGTTTGCTTTTCAACGTCGTAAAGGGTTATTCTCTTAAGGGCAGCAAAATGGGACTTTCTGAAGTTGTGTGATTTTAGTTAGCACCGTTCTTTATTATAACACACACCTTCAAAAGGATTAAGAGATGTAAAAATATATGTAAAAAGTTAAAACACAGGCTGGAAGAATGTGGCCAATATTTAATACTGCTACAGTACAGACGTCTTAAATCTTAGCAATGCAAAACTATACATGCCGACTCAGCCATTTTGTGTTAACTGAGACTTACTCCCAAGTATAGTATAGTATAGTATAGTATAGTATAGTATAGTATAGTATAGTATAGTATAGTATAGTATAGTATAGTATAGTATAGTATTGCGGCCTAAAAAATAAACCTCTGGATTTGCCTGTGCTGAATGAGAAATAAATCCCATATCCTTCTGAGTAACATGCTGAGGATTGGAATTTCAGAAAATACAGTTTAGCATTCGTTGTAATAGATAATGTGCCTTTAACGCTTCTTGCAGACCTTTTCTTTTTTCCACCATTAGACTAAATTATTGAGAAAAATCATTACTGGGGGAATATAGGAACCAATATTATTGAGTTTCGCTATGTCTCGCTAGCTGCATCGAAGGCAGAATGCCGACCCCCCCCCCCATCCAAAGCTAGTGTGCATTGCTGAATGACAGAAAGGAAATGGGGCGTAAAATTAAAGAATCTTTCTACAATGGTGCATGGAGAACAGAGCATCCGACAGTCGTGATGAGAAAATCAAGGAGGTTTGCAAGCAGAGAGCTGGAAGCGATATTGCATCTATCTAATACTGGAATCTGAGGGCGCCGATGCGATTCTAGCTTACTGTATGAAGATTAGCAAGGGGGGTGCTGCCTAAACCGAATCTGCTGCGACGCCTTCGCGATTATCTTTAGCAGTGCAACCACAATACAAATAGTTTATGTCAGGAATGCGCCCCTTGTCCTGCGGCAGGTCCGCTTTTGCTTCACTCTTTTCAATGTGCCTATGCTCTTTCAGGATTACGCCAGTCAAAAGGAGATGAGCAAACAGCTGGTGAACAGCCCCGGGTCAGCCGCCTCTGGGCCACTGGAAAGCGCCGGGATGATAAGAAACAGCCCCGAGACGGAGCTGCCGCAGAACCTGCCTTCCCAAGTCCCGTCCCAGCTGGCCAAAGTCGCCACCGCTCTCGCCAGTGACAACAAAACTTTGCCACCCGACGAAGTCAAGGCAAATGATTCCGAGAGGACCAAAGTTGGCATCTGCAAACTCGCCCCCGTGCAAGACTCTACAGACCCTTTCCCTCTCAAGAACGCCCCCAGCGCAGGGAACACCCTCCAGGCCCACATTGCCCCTTGCAAAATCCCCCCGTTGCAAAGCACAGACGGGGAAGCTAATCAAAGTATTGGTAAGAGTACACTGGAGCAAAACAATGCCAAGGGCGGTTGGGTGAACATGAGCCAGAGCACCGTGGTCTTGGGCACAGATGGGATCACGTCTGTTCTCCCTGGGCGTGCGGTCACTGAGGTAAGTCGTTTTCCACTGTTACTGTCTTGTCTTTCTCTCTCCTCTCTCTCTCCCCCCCCCACGCCTTTTCGGATCTAACACAAGTGAATTGAACATATGCGGATGTCCACCAATGCCACTTCACACGCAAAATGAATCCCTAATAGAAACTTCGGGTACATAAAAACTAAATCAGATTTAGGCTTGGCAGTGAGCGATCTTGAAAGAAGTCCTCCACCTCCTCCATGCAGTAGAAAGGAGGAAAGCGAGGGTCTGGAAATGATGACAATGATGAACTAGTTATTCTTCTCTCTTAAGCACACAGACTCGAAATAACTCTTCTCTCTCGTTCCTGGGGCTCAGGCACCAATCAGGAAAAGGGAAATGGATCTCCTCCAGCGGATCATAAAATGTGGCCATTATTGGACACTGGAGCGCAAAAAGAGAAATCGATCTATAAGGTGAAATAGAAATTAGCTAAAATGTTTCCCGGCTGCTTACCTGGGAGTAAGTCTATTGAACAGGCTGGACGTACTTCCGAGTAAACATCCTGAGACTGACTCTGCTAACTACGGTACCCTGTTCAACGCACACATATTTCCTTCCACTCAACTGCGCAAAAAGTATTCGCCTGAGCCTGGGAGGGAAACTGACACGTAAAAGCAAACAAATATGAGTATTTATTAATTTCTTAGCCGACCCATTTTTAAGGTTTTGGTGGGCAATGACTATTGTAATACACATTGGAGTATGTTTATTTCCACCCACTTCTGTGATTATGTATCTCTAGCTAGCTTGGCAGAGAGAAACCATAACAAAAAAGGATTAAGTCCCATTGGCCTCTTGTCGTTTGCTGCGGCAGGACCTGCCACCTCCAATCGAAAAATACTCATTACCTTGCACCGCTTTGTCTGAGCGCTATTCATAGCTGATTAACCTAATTAACCCGATCTCTTTCTCTTTCTCTGGCACGTGCGCGAGAAGAGTCCCCCTCCCCTTTAGAGGAGGGACTCCAGTTTGCCAAAGTTCACTCTTCCTTCCCAGCTCTGAGCGTTCCCAGCGCCGCCGTCCAAAAGGGACCCTTGGGGAGCGCTCTTGCCTGTCGAGCAAACGGGAAAGGCAATCAAAGCGAACAACAAAAAAACCACCCAAGCAAAGAGCCAACCGTAGCAGGCCCTCTGCTCGAAGCCCCACCGGGCCCGGGCTCTGTGATCAATCACTCCATCTCAGACAGTTCAATCGTCACTTGGGGTCAGTGAGCAAGTCCCGGGCACTGCGGTGTGATGTAGAAATGGGGCCGGGCTGGTGAAAGCGCGCACCTGGTACCCTGACAAGACAGTGGCCTCTGCTAAGAAACAGAGGCGTCCGCGGCTAGAGGCAGCGCTGTATTTCTCCACTCTGAAGGTGTTGGTGCGGAGTAGAGAATGCTGCGTCCTCCCGTCCTCGTTCACACAATCTGGAGCAGCGCATCTAAAGTCTCGGTTAAGGTGTCCGTTGACTGCTTTTCTGGTCGTGAGGACAGCATCCTACTGCTCCCTCGTGAGCAGTATAAGTGCAAAGACATCCGATTATGTGGTTGGCTCCCTATGGGCTAAAGATGTGCAGTTAAGGCCATGTACATTATTGTGGTTTGCAAAACCGGATTCGACTGTCCATTATAACCAGCGAGGGTTACGGTTGAAGCTTCGCGTGAGAAGCTATCAAACGCAAATTTGTTCACTTTTCAGAATGCCGTTATCACATGCTCTCGAGTGAAGGACAGATATATCCGCCCACTTAGCACAATTAAGTTGCATCACTACGATTTAAAACGATCTAAGCGTCAGTGCTCAGAGGAACTACACTGGGTTACGTTTCAGAAATTCCTCTGAGTTAGATCGAGATGGCTCATTTGTGGGTTCAGCTGCATGTGTTGGACCACATTGCCTAAATAGCGAGCAAGTTTGAAGGCCAGTATTTTCAGTCCCTGCGGTACATTTTTTTGTTTATTCTTGCGATTTGAATCCTGCTACCCACGAGAAACTGGGTATTTTAATCCGTTACGGATAATCTACTGTTTGGCACAGTGTCCTCTTTGCCCTCCCTACAATGTAAACTGGTGTCCAACTAAAGAAAAAAGGAACTGAGTTCGTCCACTTTTAAAATTAAATTTATCTCCCGCTTTTCCTCCAAGGACCTCAAGTTGGCGTATTTGCTTCTCCCCCTCTCCATTTTATCCTCACACAGCAACCCTGTAAGGTAAGTTTGGAGCGATAGTGTCCGGCCAAAGGTCGGGGATTCCAAGCCTAGTCTCCCAGATCGAAGCCGGACTCTCTAACCCCGTGGTTCCCAACATAGGGCACACGCCCCACAGGGGGGCAATTTGATTTTTAAGGGGGGCAATTCTAGAATGTTTAGACCAAGTTAATGGCTTCCTCCACCTGAATAGGAGTTCACTTTTTGAATAATAAGAATTATATGGGGGAGGGTAAATCAAGATTTTAGAGATACTTAGGTGGGGCATGGCCAAAAAAAGGTTGGGAACCACTGCTCTAAGCACTACACCACACCACCGGCTAGTTAACCTCAATCCAAGGACGCATTCGCCCTCAGTCGCGGCGGAGTTTACATTTCCGGGCCGCAACTTTTATTACTTATCTGATCTATTTTATTTCGACAATCGGCGCACCGCTTGATCACACTTTATCCGCCAAGCCGCGCGCGGGTGTTGTGTTCGTGGGAGGGAGCAGGATCGGGTAGTTGGGAAGAGAACCTTCATCCTTTCTCCCCGCAGTCCCAATGAACCGCTGGGCTCAAGGGCGTCACTTTGAATAAAATATTGGCGAGGGGGGAGGTAAGCCCGCCCCCACATAATCGATCATATGACACGGTGCGCGCACAGTATTTGAATGGCAAATGCCCATCAACTTAGGGAAGCAGCCCCACCCCTAATATTTAACGGGGGCGAAGATCCCTCGCCTCTGCCCTTAGGAGTTGTCTATTCGCCCAGAAAGGGAAACTTTCAGCCCTTCAGTGACAGAGGGTCTATGCTTTGCGGACAGGGGACACCCAAGGCGCTGGGGCGGCCTAGGCCTGGAATAAGACAATGGCGGCCACTCAGCCCTGGCGGGTCGAACCAAAGGCCAGCGCGCACGTCCAGCGTCATGACGCGGTTGCTGCTGTATCCCAGCGAAGCTGAGGAAGCCTGAATCTCCTCCTCCTAAGGACAGACTTTTCTTAGGACTTCGGGACCCTCCCCAACGGCGCGCGTGCGTGCGTCTGGCGAGTTTAGACTGAACTTCCATCACCTCGCACGCTCCCGATCGGGTTCACCAAGCCCCGAGTTGGGTGGCGTCGCCAGTGCCTTCAAGTGATCCTCAGGACATTCCCCCCTAATGCTTTGCCTCCTCCCCTCGGCCGAGCCCCTCCACGGAAGCCTCGCCCCTGTGTGTGACTGAAGCTGTGTGGCCTCAGCCCAGCTCCAACCCGGTGCTTCTCCCTGGCGGTGTTCTTCGCAAGAGGCCTCTTCCCCCCCTGTCTTTAGCTCTTCAGTAAGTGCAAGCGCCTCTCTCTCACACAGCCCCATCCCGCCTCACTCTCTAAGCAGTGACTGGAGGGAGAATGGACCGTGTGGTAACTGGGGGTTGAGGGATGGTAAACGACCAGGGGGACAGTTCACGCGCCCGGGGCAAATGTTCCCAAAAGCGCTGTGCGCAGCAGACAGCCGGCGCGAGTCATTACGGCGCCAGCTCACATCTCCCAATCGCTTACTGCTTAACTCAGCCACATGAAGCCTTGAAGTGGGTCCCTCGGCGCACCTCGGTCTCGCCTTAGGCATTGTCAGGTTTTCTGCTTTTGTTTTAAACTTCTCCCCATTCCCGCCCCGATTTAAAGGGTGATGATGCGCGCCAGGCCCAGGACACGTTTGCTCCAAATGCCGTTGGAGTTTGCTTTCCACATTCACACGTGGGGGGTGCAGGCAGGGAAGCTGGCCAGGGATCTTCTTATGACCTCAAACCCGGAGGAGGACGTGATCAGAAGTCACTGTTAAACTCTCGTCGATTTCAACAGGAGAGATTTAAACACATGCATAACTCTGCCAATGGGACTTAAAAACGCCTGGGGCTTTCTCTTGTTTTGTGACAGAGCCAAATGCAGATCAGCGAGTCCTAAGATTCCCAGCGAAGTACCTGTGCGAGTGAATCACCTCTAAATTGCCTAGACTAGAGGACATTTTTCAGTTCATTCTTTTCCCACCCCACGATTGAATGCTGTAGCTCTCAAAGGTCCCCTAAAGACCACTGGGAGCCAGTGTGGTGTAGTGGTTAAGAGCGGTAGACTCGTAATCTGGGGGACCGGGTTCGCGTCTCCGCTCCTCCACATGCAGCTGCTGGGTGACCTTGGGCTAGTCACACTTCTCTGAAGTCTCTCAGCCCCACCCACCTCACAGGGTGTCTGTTGGGGGGGAGGGGAAAGGAGATTGTTAGCCGCTTTGAGACTCCTTCGGGTAGTGATAAAGCGGGATATCAAATCCAAACTACTCTTCTTCTTCTTGCTCCAATAGACGTAACGCTGCAATTTGTGTTTATGGTATGGACTGATGAATAATAATAATAATAATAATAATCTATAATTATTGATACAGTATAATTATAAAACCAATTACTACTGCAACTTACTGCGGTACAGCTTGCCTAGGGATGGCAGCTCAGACATTCCGCATCTGAACTCGTTGTGTGCAATCGCGTCGATGTAATTTTGTTTTTGTTTCTGTCTCCCTCCAGCCGGAGGAGGAGGAGGATGAAGGGGACGAAAATAAAGCCCGGGGAAACTGGTCTAGCAAGCTGGACTTCATCCTCTCCATGGTGGGTTATGCAGTAGGGCTGGGCAATGTCTGGAGGTTCCCGTACCTGGCCTTTAAGAATGGGGGAGGTATGGATTTTCCTCTCTTTTTACACCCTGCAGCTCAGAAAGGGGTAACGCTGGGGCCTTTGATCCACCAGACGGGTTAAACGGAGTGCTGAGCTTGAACGTAAACTGCTTCCTCAGTCAGCTTAAATTCGAGCTTCCCCACTCCCTCTGGTTTCTGGATCGGGCTTTCAGCCAGCGCCTTAGAAGCAAAGGGGTGGGTGCTCCTGATGGCGAGGGGCGGGGCAAGGGGCGGGGTCAGAAGCTGTCCATCGTCGGAAACCCGCAAGCCCTGTTCTAGAAAACCATGGCAGCCAGAGAAATCGATGGCCCTGGGTTTAAAAGCGTGATTATCTCTTGATCTTGGTGTTCATAGGAAAGGTTACTTCACCTTATGTTGGAAGTACCTATTAAGCATCCCATATCACGCCCCTATCCTATAATCTGCGTTGCGTGAAGAATGAACAAAATAGATTTCAAGGCATGCTTGCGGGTGAAGTAAATTCTAACCCGCATTAGTGATCCTGAGTAAAGTCTTTATTCCACCGGATGCAGACGACAAGTGTGCGATTCTGTGTTATCAGTAAAAGGCAAATCATTTGGTTTCAGGTCTGCAGTGAAGCTCCACCACCGCCATTGCAGAAACTGACCTTGGCGAAACCTAATAGAATGTACAGTATACATAAACAAAACATAAAAGGACTGAATGAGTTCTGGATGGATCTCTTCTGAAACGATGACATCTGTTTCCAAATATGCATGTTTAGGATCGGCTGCGATCTTCCAGCTGTGCACCCAGCTGAGCTCAGCGAGACTTGCTTCTGAGTAAACAAGCGCTGGAGATCTCCCAACCTTTTATTCTTCCAAATGTTTCGGGGTGACTACCTCGAAGTAAAGGAAGCGAGGCAATCATTTCAAAGAGGAATTTAAGCTAGAGCAGATTTTCGCAGCAAATCCTTCGGAAAGAGTTTGCATGCGGATGATCATGGTTGCCATTCGACGCAGTCATTAAGAAACCAGCCTTCTTGAACAAATGGGACTCCTTGGGGCCCAAACTGCACGCTAGAGGTGCAAGGTCTCCCAGCGCTCCCTTTAAACTGAAATGCAGCAAGGGGAGACTGCCAATTTGAGCGGAGGGGACAGGGAAGTGTCTGCTGCCTTAGCCCTTTCCGACTATTTGTCCGTTCCAAATTGCCCCCCCCCAAGCAGCTTTTCTTCCTTCTTTTGGGAACTTCAAAATAAACAGGCAATGGATTAGGGGCTAGAGTCTGGAAAGTGAAGAGACAGTAAAGCTTTCTATCGACCTCTCTGAAAAAAATAAAATTAGATATAGTTGATATAGCAATCAAGCCCTGAAAAACTGCGTGAGAATTTTAAACAAACCTGTCCACTAAACCTTCTTGCTTAATGAAACCCCTCCCCCACCTAATTTGGAAATATTTTTCCCACCAGTTTTAACTACAGTAAGGGGGGGGGGGGACAATATCCTAACTGGGAAACAAAAATAAAAAAAATATTTTTATTTATTAGAATTGACAATGCCTAAAACAAAATGACCCCCCTCCCCCGTTCAGAAATGAAAGAGATGTAACATACCTCTCACGATCACAAACGAATATACAGTAGTAGAATGTGCATTTGAAACAATCCGGCTTTCTCAGAGTACATTATTGCCATTAATCTCGACGTTGCTTTATTACTACAGTATAGGACAGGCATCCCCAAACTCGGCCCTCCAGATGTTTTGGGACTACAATTCCCATCATCCTTGACCACTGCTCCTGTTAACTAGGGATCATGGGAGTTGTAGTCCCAAAACATCTGGAGGGATGTAGTCCCAAAACATCTGGAGGGAGTTTGGGGATGCCTGGTATAGGAGTTTCCAACCCGTATATCACATATAGAGAAAACAAGACAAGCCTTACAGATATTAGAATTTCATGCGCGAAAAAGTGCATAGCGTATATTTTCCCCGCTCTGATTAATTGGACTAAGCCTAAATGGCAATTTCTCACCTTCTGCTGACGCTGCGAGTTAACATATATTTTTCTCGTTTGTATGTCTTGGTGTATATAGCCCCTAGCTTACCCATCATCATTCATGTAGTCAGTACACCCAACACCACAAAAGTCACCTTTCTTAGGAACATAGGAAGCTGCCACATACTGAGTCCAAACCACTGGCCCATTTCAGTATTGTCTACACTGACTGGCAAGCAGCAACCTAGGATTTCAGGCGGGGTTTCCTCTCAGCCCCACGAAGCAAATGCTCCAACCGCTGAGCTTTTTCTGTTGTTTTGAGTGAAATCACAGGATTTTGCAGTTTTGGAGAAAACTTCAACTTCACATAAAACAAAAACATTTGGTTGTCTCAAAATCTATAAGAAGTGGTTGTTTATTATGATTCATTTTCAAACGGTGGTGGTGGTGGGGGACTCAACTCTGCTTTTTCTAAACCTCAGTGTTTCCAGGGTTTATTTTTTTTCATTACCCGATATATTTATTAAGTAATCACCATTATTCATACACGTGATTTACCCAATATGCCATTTAGCCAAACTGTTGCTGAATTCGGGTTAGGGCTGAAATCCTGAACACATTTGTTTTGGGATACGACTCTCAGTAAATTTACTCCCAATTCAGTGGGATCGAAAGAAACCACACAGACACACTTATTGTACCTAATCCGAAAGCAGTATACCCAGAAATATATTCTACCGAGTTCATTGAGGATCTCTTCCAAAATGGGCAACAGAACAGGCAGATTAAAGAGCTGCGTCTCAAATTTGCGCAGGCGCAGTCCCTGGTCCAGTGCAAATGATTTGTGTCTTTGGCATCATTGCAAAGCTCTCCTGATTTCGATTTCACAACAGAATTCTGAACAGCAGTCTCAGCGTGGGGAGTCCAGGTTTGCTGAGCTTCCCTCCTAATGTGAGGCTACCACACCACAGCAGCGGCTGCGGGCTATATTTTATACAAGTAACGAACACAGTTGCTTGGAAGACTTCATTGTCAAATGCGTAAATGCCATCCCAACGTGATTTATTTTAAAATTTGAAATTAGGAGCCGGCTGTTTCCGGCGCAATCCCCCCCTTTAAAAACAACGCTGACTTTCCTCCCCAGGACACACTCCAGGAAGCCCTGAGACGCAGTTGTAGGTGATGATGAGAGAAATTATGAGTAGTAATTGAATTAGCTGCACCACCTGCAGCAAGTCTGGCAGCCATTTCCACTCCGAACAGTCAGCCTTGTTTGACACGGTGCAGAAGCAAATCCATAAAATGCCCTAAGGAGAAGGCGGGTCAGGAGCGCTTGAACTGAACAAGGCAGGTTTTGTCGAGGTGGCTAGAAGGGGGAACAGACCTGCACAGACTGAGATCTGGCACGTATTTGCCAGGAAATTAAATCCCACTAAATCTAATGGGATTTAAAACCAGCTATATACACAAGATTGCCCCTTGAACTGGAAGTCTCGTGGATTTCAGTGCAACTGGCTTCCAAGTTAGACTGTAACCTCGCCGTCCTACCCTTGTTTACTCGGAAGGAAGCAACCTTGAGTTCAAAGGGAGATGACTGCAGTCTTAGTAACCCTTACAGAGTTCAGCGGGGCTGCTTCTGGGTAAATATTAGGAATGGGCGTCAATGTGCTTTCTTTACCTTCAAAATAAGGATTGTTAGGATCAGCCTATTTTTGTTTTAATATGCCCTGGTAATTATAACTCTGGGTTTTATGGGGCATGAAAATACCTTCTGCCAATCTGACCAACATGCAAAGCTTTCCCAAGAGAGAAAGAGCCCTGCTTTCTGCCGACAAAGCATCTCTGCGAAGGGTTTCTAAACAGGAAATACATTCCCTTCAAAAAGTTTGGTACTGCTCTGCAGGGGTTTGTGGGGGAAGGGTTGTAGAGTGCTTTTGCAATGCACAAAATAGAGCAGCTACAAAATGTCAGGGTTGTGCCATTTCCCACCCATGCTGTCCCTGAGATCTGTATTCTCTTCTTCCATTAGGTGCATTTCTTATTCCCTATTTGACAATGTTGGCTCTGGCTGGGATCCCCATCTTCTTCCTGGAGGTTTCTCTGGGGCAGTTTGCTAGTCAGGGACCCGTGTCTGTTTGGAAAGCCATCCCTGCCTTACAAGGTGAGCTGAGCAGAAACAATGCCTTGTCCTGTGGCATTTTGTGTGCATGGTGTGTGTGTGTGTGTCTTTTTAACTCGGAGATCATGGTTTTCCTTCAGTTCAAAGCAAGAGAGATGACATGGGTTCTCCTCTGTGTGGCACTGCTACAAGAACAGTGGGTGATGCGCTGCAGTCTGACTTTGACCTTGAGGTGACCTTGCAATGACTGATGTAGTAGTAATGCAGCACTTTTCTGCTTTAGTGGATCCATGCTGCACTTCCCAGCAGGAGGAGAGCATTCCACAGCTGCATCACTTTTTATGGCGTCACGTACATCTCATAAGAAAATAGCACTTCCCTTCAGTGCTAAATATCTCGCACATCCCATTGCCGCATGGTACTTTTCCACTTTTCTTGTATAGGCAGCACTGGGGAGAGCTTTTCCAAGGTTCATGTTGGCTGGTGTGGTGACGACAAATGTACTGACATGAAATGAGAAGAAGCTTTGAAAGATAATTGGACAAATTGGTGGAGGACATTAGGCTATCGATGGTTACTTGCCTGATGGCTCTGCTCTGCTTCCATGGTCAGAAGCAGTATGTTTCCCCCCCCCCCCCGAATATCAGTTGCTGGAAAATGCAGGATGGAGTGCTCTGGTGTACAGGTCCTGCTTGGAGGTATGCATCTTAACATAGCTGTGAAGTTTTCCCTTTTCTCGTGAGGAAGCCCTTAAAAAAGGGAGAACTTGACAGCTATGCATCTTATGCATCTGATTGTCCCTTGTGAAAACAGGATGCTGAGCTAGATAGGCTCTTCTGACACCCTTAGGAAATTGCAACAAAACAGTGTATTTTAAAAGCATTAAAAATAGATTTTATTAGAGTAATCAAAGCATGATACAATCCAGCAACGCGAAGAACTAAGTGACGATTTATCATTATAATCCCATGATGCAGAATTAGGTATTACTTTGGAACATAGAAAGATTCAATCCAAGATCAATCAAGATAATGAAAATATTATTTTTGTGGAAGCGAGAGTGCTGATATTAATGTAGAAAGTGTTTATTTTTGACCCTTTAGTTTAAATGTAGATCCCATAGAGTAATAAATCACACATGGTCTTCAAGAATGGGGTGACAGCTCCACTGCCCTCTTATATGGCAGCCCCAGATGGATTTTGTGCCAAGACAAAAATATTCTGTTAACCACTACTTGGGAGAAAGCCAAGTTGAATTCAGTGGGACTTAAAAATAGATAGGATTGAGCTGCATGCCATGTTGAACTATTTTCAGTAAAAGAAAACGTCTGAAAAATAAGATGCTATTTAAACTAAAATGTGTTCATGTTGTATATGACTAGGCAGCCTCAATGTTATCCCATACAAATTATGGGATGTGGCAAGTTTAGGTCCATTAATTTCTTTCGCTCTGTGTATGAACTAGTTGGATACAAGCTTATGTATTTTTAGTAGCTTAAATTGTGATCCTCCCTGATCCTTGATCCTTTCTTTTTTTTCAGGCTGTGGCATTGCTATGCTGATTATCTCTGTCCTAATAGCCATATATTATAATATTATATTGTGCTACACACTTTTCTACCTTTTTGCATCCCTTACACAAGTGTTACCTTGGGCTTCATGTAACAATCCATGGAACACACCGGATTGTAGAGATAAAAACAAACTTTTATTAGGTAAGTTAGAGTATGCTTTTCCTTCAAATCTGTATATATGACCATTCTGCCTTGAAGTATAGAGCAATGAGTATTCTCAAGTATGTCTCTATTGTAAACGTTTGTAGTAAAAATGAATTCTGTGCAATTACATCAACTTTTCACACCTTTATTTAGACTTCCTTATCTGTTTATCGATTCTGCCAACATAGTGCCAAAGTAACTTCACAATATATTGTAAACCATAGAAGAAAGGAATCCAAAGGGCCAATTGAGTCCAACCCAAGGCAAAATCATATTTACACCAATTTTCCACAATTCAACTCACCCAGTCAGGACTACAGTGTTCCACAAACAGAGAATGTAGTGATATTACCCAGCACATGCCTGTCAACTTTACTGCTTTTTTGGAAAACTGATTTGGGAGTACAGTATTTCTGGGAAGCAGGATTATCCTTTTTATTTAAAAAATATTTTTTAAAATTGCAGATCTAATTTATTGGAAGCAGCAGCAGCAGCACTAAATACTGTAGATCTAACTAGTGGTGCATTCCAATGCTTACTCAAATTAGTCTCACTGTGTTCAGTGGGGATTACTCACAGGAAAGTATATCAAGAATTCCAGCCTCCTTGACCCAGAGCTGAAATTGAATCAGTAAGATTTATTGCATGCACTTCTATAGATCAGGCCATGTATGGTGTAGTGGTTAAGAGCAATAGACTCATAATCTGGGGAACCGGGTTCACATCTCCGCTCCTCCACATGCAGCTGCTGGCTGACCTTGGGCTAGTCACACTTCTCTGAAGTCTCTCAGCCCCACCCACCTCACAATTTGGATTGGAGGGGAAAGGAGATTGTTAGCCACTTTGAGACTCCTTCGGGTAGTGATAAAGCGGGATATCAAATCCAAACTCTTCTTCTTTATCAGAGATTGTTCTGGTAAACACTTCTTACTTTCAGTCTTCTCTTGGGGT
This sequence comes from Zootoca vivipara, assembly GCF_963506605.1. Taxonomy (NCBI): domain Eukaryota; kingdom Metazoa; phylum Chordata; class Lepidosauria; order Squamata; family Lacertidae; genus Zootoca; species Zootoca vivipara. The sequence goes on from NC_083276.1 coordinate 59,342,955, forward strand.
GACATTAATACTTGCAAACAAGGCTAACTAGATTTCATGCAAAAACAGGATATACCACTGTGCACTGTGTGGGATTCACTCACAAACAGGAATAAAATGGATGCAGCATATATATGCATCTTTATCACTTAAAGTCAGGTACAGTATCAAACTACCAGTGATGTCACACTGTATTCTGCAGAGTGTATTGTGTTTTTGAGGGAAACAGTAAGTGGGAACTGGCTGAAATTTGTATGACATTTATGAAATTTGTGACCTGTAGGTCTACATGTGAGTTGCACAATGAAAAGTGGGGGGACACTTTGGTCCCCAACAATTTGGATTAAGGTTCAAGATTCCAAAGTGTTGCTTTGGTCACATAGTCTGACATAATTCCATATGACTTCCATATTTGCATATAGTTGTTTATGAAAACTTTACTATCCTGTCTTTCTTTCTTTGGGAAAGATATCCAAGATTGCTCAGAAGCCTCACTAAACCTCAATAAAAACATTACAACTTTCTTTCTTTCTTTAAGAGTCCAGGTTAGATCAGATGTTAGTTGGCACTTTAAAAAGGAGGGCTTTTCCTTTGGTGGCAGTGTCAACTTTCTGATAGTCCTGAATCAGTGCTAGCTGTTGACTACAACAGCTAAATCTTCATGTAATGAAAGAGAACACAATCCCCTACAAAAGAAAAGTTTGGTTATAGGGGGAGAGAACCTTAAAAAACAACAGGAAGAGTTGTGTACTGAAGATGGTGATGTGCAATTTCTAATGCAAAGAGATAAAATGGAAGAAAACTGTTTTCAAATGACTATTCAAAATAACATATATCGTGGAAAGTGACTTGCAGTGATGTCACAGGCAGCTCTAAACTCAGGGGAAGGAAACATGTGGTTCTGCAGGTGCTTCTGAACCACAACCTATGGCCCTCCAGATGTTATTGAACTATAGTTCCTATCAATCCCAACCAGCATGAAGATGAGGGATGATGGCCGAGACTCATAGAAACTATAGCCCAACATCTGGAGGGCCACAGATGCCCCTTTCCTATCTAACTCCTATGTAGTATGTGAAGCCAAGACACTTTCTCCACACCAAATGACACAACAGTCTCACTTGGAAGGGAAAGAATAGGGTTTTGTTACGTTATTTTATAACCAGCAGCTCTAGCTAGCAGTTTGAGTGCTGATAAGTAGCAGTTCCCACTCAATGAAGCTAAGGCAATGTCATTCAGTCAGTCCAGTCAAGGTTGCACAGTCCTTCCCAGAACAACTTCAGCCTCTGTCTTGTCAATGACTCTTGTTGTGGGAAGGTGCCCTTTGATGTAGGGCATCATTATGATCCCACATGGGTGTTAAGGGCTTTGCCCACAATTCACCTGAAGTTTCATTCTTATCAGGGAACTAATTTTTCAAGTATGCCGCTTTAAATGGCAAGAGATCTAGGAAGAAGGAGCGACAGGATAAGAACCTCATTAATACTGTTGTCATGGATATTGACTCCAGTGCCAGATAGACAAACACAGAATAAGATTTCAAAGATGAGGTAGGGAAGAGGTGATAATGTTTTCAGTGCACATTCCAGGAGCAAAGGATGCCAGAGTTTGGCAGTGCACACTGTACTGAGGGTACTTGCAAATTGGTGGGGATTTCAGTGCAACAGTGTTTTGAGGATTGCAGATTTTATATTCAATATGGATTTTTCTCACAATTAATATGACTACAGTATGAACACACTACTGTGCAGCTATTGACATAATAAGATGTAAGCTCTAACTGTCTTTTTATATAACTTTTAATGATGCAGCTATTCTGCATCTCCATCTAGTAGAAGGACCAGCTCTACCATTAAGCAGAGGGGGATAGCTGACTCTGGCAGCAGATGCTGTCTGGTAGTGGTGAGGTGTTGCAGAACAGACCTATGTGTATTACAGGTGCTGTTCTGTGCCCCAAAGCTAGCTTGCAGACCTCAGGAATGGTGGAGGACACTGTCCTATAATCAGGATTAAAGTAAGTTTCTACTGCCAGTCCACTTGGAAGCAGCTGGAGGGGATGCACAATGTTGTTTGCCTCAGGCAGAAAAATGTCTTGTCAGGTCAATGCTGTATGGTAGTTATCTGAAGCACAGGCACTCAACATCTTGTTGTTGTGTATAGTAGGGATAGAAACTCTGCAGCCCTCCAGATGTTGTGGGACCCATCATTCCTCACCACTGGCACCCTCATCAAAGGCAGCCATGCTGGCTGGAGTTGATGGGAGTTGAAAACCCAGTAACATCTGGAGGGACAACGGTTCCCCATCCCTGGGGCATGGCAGGACCCATCACTCCACTGGAATAAAACTTGTGAATCAGAACTGGAATGCTAAGATATACCATACTATACCCTAAAAACTTTTTTGCTAGTATGAAACCTCTGAGGTTGTGATCCTAAGACTATTTACTTGGAAGTAAATTCCAATTATATTGATGGCTTGTTTAAAACAGCAGGGTGGGGTGGCTAATCCCCAGTTTGTGATGCCTGATTTTCCCCTGCCATTCAAATGCTTCTGGGTTTCTGGTGTGAATAAGACCATCTTGTAGCTAGCCTATTTATCTAGATCCAAAGAACATAATCCCCCCTAAGTCACACATTTCAATATATCTATTATAAACACATAAAATGAATATTTTCTTGGGGGAAAGCGACATATCGAAAATAATGGTTGATATGCTCCACAAATACACAGACCTGTATATGCCTGAGCTTTTATTATATCTTCCATTAAAATATGCCGTGGGAGCCAATTTATTGAAGATGGACTCGTCAGTCCATTCAATTTTTATGTTGCCTTTCCTTTTATTGTATGTATATATCTTCTTCACATTTATTTCCCACCACAGGAATTATAATTAGAAATGGGGGGCCGTTGCATGGCTGTTTATGAAAGCTAGTTTCAAATGTATCCCTGCCACTAGTCACCCCTGATGCCCAGGGTGGCGTTTGTTTGGCCTCTTTCAACTATAATTTGTGGGTGTCAGCTATATAAAATAAATGCACAATGGGAATGAATGCACATGAGGCGGGCTTTTTACCACACTTTTAAAGTAAGTTTTTACTGTGTTACTTTCTGCAAAATACAAAGTGTGTGTGTGTGTGTGGGGGGGAAGCACAAGCTGTTTGAGCACCCAAGATCTACACCTGCCAGATAGTAAGAGGGAGCACATCTCACTTGTGCATCTTCTCCCATCGCTGCTTCTTCAAAATATGTCAACTACGTACAGCTAATTTCTCAGAGTCTGAGAACAGTCACCAGGGGAATGTTGTTGAAAATGGTTTCCCCACAGAGAGTTGCCTTTGGCCAAGTTGTAAAGCAGAGGGAGTCAACATGGTAACCCCTAGATGTTTTGGTTGACTATTCCCATCAGCCCCAGTCAGAATGACCAACGGTCAGGGGTGATGGGTGTTATAGTCTGACAGCAACTGAAGGCTCCCCCTGCCACATAGTATAGAACTACTTACTATGTGCATCTTCCTCATCATGCACTTCATAGTATTGCTTAAATTGGACAGTAGGCTTCCTGTGCTTCCCTTGATGTCCCCACAACCTCCGCGCCAAATCACAGCCTTCACACATGCACCCTTCACTCAGCCATGCTTGAATCATACCAGGGATACTCTGAAAAGGAGAGGGTACGATAAAATCTGGAGGGAAGGGGAAATGTGGGAATGCCGTGATATTAAGGAGAAAGCCATATGGAAAATGAAGAATTAAAGGAGGCACAGGAAGTTTACTGTCCACTTTAAAACTGTGGATGAGCTATCTGTCTGCATAGCTCAGGCATCCCCAAACTGCGGCCCTCCAGATGTTTTGGCCTACAACTCCCATGATCCCTAGCTAACAGGACCAGTGGTCAGGGGTGATGGGAGTTGCTTTGCAATTCACTGTGCAGTTTTTCATTTCACCTACAAAAGCCAGTGCTGACCACTATCAGGGACAGGACACTGGGTTAGATTGGTCACAGCCTGGATATTTTCAAGCTGTTCAGCGGTGTGATGTCTGCAGGCTTGCACAGGCATCCATTTAAAGAATCTCCATCAGCAGCATGGACAAGATGCGTAAGTTAACAGGTGACTTACCCATCCTTCATCATGCCTGGCTTTCTCTAACAAAAGAAACACGAGTTCCTTAATAATCATGCAAAAGTAAAAAAGAGAGAAAAGCTGATGTGGCTGCTTTTTCATTTTTTTGCAATTTGGGTATTTCTAGAAATATGCAGGGAGCCGTACACCCACCCACACCCACACCCACACCTTCTGTACTATACCTGAAACCAAGAGTGATCAAGCAGTGCCCAAAGGGAATAAAGGTTGTTTGGTTTTGTGCAGAGCTTATATTTATTCCAGAGGCAAAAAAAGATCATATAGGGCAAAGATTTAAAGCTATAGAAGGAGATCTGTGCTAGTGAGGTGAGATGCTGCTCAACTTGTTCTGTTTTTCAGATTTGCTCTCCTGTCCTGAACCTGCTTACTCAGAAATATATTTTGTCTTCCACTGACTTTGATGGGACTCATGAGATTACAGTCTTGTTAACGTTTTGATTTCCCCCGGAGTCTTCATATAAATATCTGAAGGCTAGAATGATGTGTGTAAACATTTCCCCCCTTCAAAACAAGCACAGTTTTGGGCCGTCCTTTCCCCTAGATTGCAAATGGATGCTTTTACTTATTAGCAGTTGTCCATGTAAATGTAATTTCATGCTAGCACCTTCTGGCTCGGTGTAGTTATTATTTTCTGCCTAGCGTCCAAGGTTTGATGGATAGCACTGCATGCGAGGATTTGTTTGTCCTCTGCTGCAAAGTGATTGCGCCCTCTGCTGATCAGGATTGTCTGGTGCATGGAAACCAACAGCTCTACAAAGCGAAGCTGGGTTGGTTTTTTTCTAATAAAAAAAACCTTGCTGCAGTGCAGCAAAAGTGACCTTACGTGTCATCCTCTCATCTCACTCATGCCTCGATACAGTCTAAACAAGGCAAAACCAACCCAGCATATAGAGGTGAACATGTTCTGTTCTACTGTTGTCAGAACTGCCTATTTCTTAGATGCACTCTCAGAAAAATACAAGATGGTTAAGGCTGCAGTCCTGTATCCAAGATTCTCCATGCAGGTTATCTCTGAATAGACATGCGTAGGATTGCACTATAAGCAGGTTTTATTTTTCAGCAGAGAAGATGTGCAAAAAGATTTTTGCACAATTACGTCTTCCAAGAGTGTTCTTCTGAATACATTTGGAATATTACTACCCTTATGTAAAGATGATTTTGTGTGTGTTCTGTCTTTGCAGCAGCACAGTATAGGAGCATTTGGGAAGCAAAGGGGGGGGGGGAAGAGTCTCAATCCAACATATTTGTAACATATATTTATTCATTTGGAAGGTCACAAAGACTTTTGTAGGAGAAATAACATTTTTTTTTGGGGGGATGCCTTTTATTTCAGTAGCTAGCTTTCATAACTAGCTACGCAACATTGAAAAGGGTATTTAAAAAGCAACAATTATTCCAAATTTGGGGTATGTCCCACTTTTAAAAAAACAAACAACAAACCCCAAACTATTTTCTTATATCTATATTTACTAGTGTGGAATCCTTATCGCAAACCCTGCAATTCAACGCAGAGTTAGCAACACACTAAAACCATTTTCAATGGGCTTTACAACTAATTCTGTATTGGATTGTGATGGCCTTAGAATTTGTGTATTATTTTCCATAAGCATTTGATTGCAAGGACCAGACAATGAGACATAGGGTACCAGGTACACAAATACAGTACCAACTCCTCAGTAATATTCAACTAAATCTAGAGATGTGCAAAAAATGCGAGAATGGGTGGATAACATACCACTACCCCCTCTGCTGGCCAACTTGGGGCATAAAGCTTTCCTTTCCAAAAAATACTGGGGGTGCACAAAGTTGGAAGCTTGCAATAGCACAGTTTATTAGAACATTAATAGAACATTAAAAGATTAATAGAACAAGGGGACATACAAAGGGATCATTTGACAGCAATTATTTCTTTTCCTGTTTTATACTTCTTGCATCACTAGTAGCCTTCACTGACTTTTAAGAGAATTTCAAAAGTGCTTTTGCCAATTAGCAGAAAGGGCATGGCTTCGGATTAAGCGGAGAGAGTTAGGAGACTGCATTCATTTATGTGGATAATAATTAAATCTGAGCAATTTAAATACCACTCTCTTAATACACTGATTATGTTCTCAAGATCTTTGCTGTCTTTTGGTGCACATGATGATTGTCCTAATGCACCTTGTAACCAGAAAACTTCTGTTCAGGATGAATATTGCTGCAAGTCATAGCAGATGTATTATTCATAAATCAGTAGCTTTGGATCAAGCCTAATCACAGTCTGGCCTCCACATACAATCAACGAATTTCTGAACTCCCAAGTCAATTCTCCTCATTAGAACTTGATTACAGAGCTGTGAATTTAAGTTCTTCCTGGGGATGGGAGTAGTGTTCTCCATATGGGTATTGCTGGGTGTAGTAGTTTTACTGAAAATATTGACAATTTAACTCCCATGCTTGAAATACATCTGACAAGCTTGGCTTGCAGTAAACCCAACCAATTTCTGTAGAACTGACTTCTCAGTAGACATCTACAATATTGTACTGCTCAGACTGAAGAATTTCAGAAGTATGTCCTGAAGTGACATTTCAATAGAAAAATCTAATAGAATAGAATAGAAAAAAAAATCTACGAACGTAATTCGTTCCGGAGGTCCATTCGTAACCGGAAATAGGTCATAACCCGAGGTATGCTTTCGCTAATGGCGTCTCCCGCTGCTGCCGTGCTACCGGAGTGCGACTTCCGCTCGCATCCCGGGGCAAAGTTCGCATCCAGGAGCATCTACTCCTGGGTCAGCAGAGCTTGTAACCCAAAGCATTTGTAAGGAGGGCAGTACGTAACATGAGGTTCCACTGTAAAGTTTGAAATGTAACATCTGACTGGCACATTTAAATGCTTAATCCTTCCTCCAAATGCCTGTTAGCTCTAGTAAAAAAAACAACCCAAATTCATTATCTCATTTTACATTCAGAGTGCTGCGACAGTTTCCTGTGCCTTATTTTTCTTAGACTGTGTGGTTGCTTTGTACGTGTACAGTCTTCCTGCTTTAGGACACCTCCACCTTAGCTTTCTCTGACATATTATACCTGCTGAAACGCCCAACTGTTATAGTTCATGAGTCCTTAATGCCAGGAAATTGGCCATTCCTGCCTAAAGATGGCCCAATGGGGAGAACAAATCTACTGTATGATCCTTGCATGAGGATTCAGACATGGGTATTTCAGTTTTGCTCTGGGTCAACTATGCTGCTGATCCACATGACAGTACTGATGGGTCAAGACCTTACGGCAGGATATTACTTTGTTCTTTCTTTCAAACTGTGTTTTGTACACTTCCAGTTTAGTGCTGAGCCAATAGCATGGGAAATGTCCATCTACATTTGCCCATTCCTCCCGTTAGACACTACTTCACTGTAGGATTGCACATAGTTCATACTGGCTTGGCTTTGGAAATATCCCTGGATATATATTTTTAAGTGTTCCTTAATAGTAAACAGCTTATATCTTATTGTTACCAGCCTTGGGCATCTTCAGATGGAAAATTGGGGTATACATTTATTAAAATCAAATAATAGCTTTAAAACCGGAATTTCAGTTCAAATGCACAAATCTGCAGCAGTCAAATATAAGTTACAAATTCCCTTCAAATTTACAAGCCTTGCAAGCAACATGTATAAAAGCAATGTTTCACTTAGTGAGCTTGTATTTATTTTGCTGTTCATTGTTTTTAAATGTCCAGAGAAACTGAGTAGGAAGAAAACAGCTCATTAAATGCACAGTATGAAATAACCACTCATGGAGCCACAAGTGAGTAGCTGATAGTCTACAGATAACAGCAGATTGCAAGCAGAGGTTGCATCATAGCATAATGACATAAGCCTGAGTGTGGGCAATACTAGCAAGCCCCATTTACTTGTCTCTAAAACTGAGACTTGCACCCACATTTGGAGCTATGAGCTCATTCTGTGGGTTTGAAGCTTTTGCATGGGCACAACAAGTTGCCAGAAGTCCTGCCCAACAAAAGGCCAAGATGGACTAGACCAGGCTTCCTCAAACTCGACCCTCTAGATGTTTTTGGCCTACAACTCCCATGATCCCTAGCTAACAGGACCAGTGGTCAGGGATGATAGGAATTGTAGTCTCAAAACATCTGGAGGGCCGAGTTTGAAGAAGCCTGGACTAGACTCATCAATGAAAAGGAAGGCTCAAATGTTGAAAGGAAGATAGTATGCCTTTGTTCAACCAGGTAGAGGAACCTAATTAATTTTCAATGCTCAAATGAAATGTACTTCAATGCAAGCTGTTATTTGTTCATTGTTTCCCCCCAAGTCTTCAGATGAATTTTAGCTCAGTAATTGCTCTTTTGACTTGTGTTTTTTTTTCCAGATTCCTGCATCATTGGTGACCACCCCAAATTACAAATAAAGAACTCTACTTTCTGTATGAGTGCCTATCCAAACTTGACAATGGTAAACTATACCAGCCATGTCAACAAAACCTTTGTCAGTGGCAGTGAAGAGTACTTCAAGTAAGATTTTTTTAAGCACACACACACACACACACACACACACACACTTTTTGGAACAATTTAAAAATAAATCTCAGTCTGAAAGTCGCAGGGTAATGCATGAAATTATTAGCAGAATGAAAAAAATTGTAATTACATTGTCTGTAGGTTCTTTTTCTGCTGTTCATTAGTTGAGTGTTTATGCCAGCCATTTAGATAGGTCTTTCATATATTGGGACTTGACTATTGAGTTAATTGCTCCTGCTACAGAGACAGAAGCAATTTGATGGCATTTCAAAACAAGTACCAGGAAAACAGTACATTGTTCCGGCATTCAGGAGGTAGATGTCCTGAGGTTTGAATGTGACTTGGATCTGGGTTCAAGTTCCACCACATAATCTTTTGGTATCTTTCCCCTAAAGCTGCCATCATGTCAAGTCCTGGTAGACGTGCCTCATAGGATAGTGGTCAGAGTGAAAGCACCACAGAAATTATGGCACTCTCTCTCTTTTTTTATCTTCGTAAACTCAATTCTTGTTTTATAAACCCTGTGTTGTCTCAGATGATTTCAAATACTCTCACACCTATAGTTTTAACCACACAGTACCTAAGGAAACTTCAGAGAGACCCTAGGGAACTTTTTGAGGCTATTTGATAAGCGCCAGCCTGTTAAATAATCAATCTCTTATTTGATGCTGTCACGTACCTCAAACAGGGAAAGGGAGGGCACACTCTGTTGTGACCAGGTCTTCTTTCCCCAGATAGGCTGGGGAGGGCTGGGATATGGTTATCAAAACTTCAGTTATATTTGACAGAGGTTTTGGGATGTTGCCGTCAGTGATTTACGATTTTGCTCATATGTGATCTGTGGCATATCTGTGTTAGGAATCCGATATCTGCAGGATTTTTTTGGCTAGCTCCCTACTTTAAGAAACTGACTGTACCAAACTATCATTGTCTATTTTCTAAAGCCAGATTAAAAGTTTTCCCATCCAAAGTGTTGAGAGGAAGATTGGCTGGCATCCCATACCAAGATAGGCTGTGCCCAAGTTCCCAGGATGCCGAATGTATGAAACACATTTTATTACACAGTAGTCTGTATAGTATAAACAGGTTAGATAGCATCAAACCAATATTAACAGAACAACCTGGAATTGATTAATCCTTTTAGCTTATGGTTCTCCTTGAGGATAAGACTGTTACTATTACACTAGGTGTAGCAAAATTTCTCTCGGAGGCAGCAAGTATCAGAAATCACTAAGTATGGCCTAAGGCTCCTCAGTTGGCTAGCGAGGACGCTCTTATGCCTTAATAACTATTGATATTTATACCATTGTTAGACTATGTATTTTGGATCTATGGACCACAATAAAGCTGTGTGTGTGTGTGTGTGTGTGTGTGTGTGTGTGTGTGTGTGTGTGTATTTGAGATTACAAAAGTAAACGCCGGAGGAATTTGGCCTGCAATGACTCACATTGGCATTTTGATTCTCAGGTACTTTGTATTGAAGATTTCTGCAGGAATTGAATATCCTGGTGAAATCAGGTGGCCTTTGGCTCTCGCTCTCTTTCTGGCTTGGGCGATTGTCTATGCCTCTCTGGCTAAAGGAATAAAGACATCAGGAAAAGTAAGAGTATCTTTCTTTAGACTTCTCAGAGCCAGAACTCAATGAAATATAGTATGACTGAAGAACTAAGTATTGCCAAACTACTGAATAGTTTGTTGATAAACGTGAAAGCAGCGTAGCACATATCCTCTTGCATGGTAGCTGAAGAAAAGTTTCATTGATAGGAGTATCTGCTCTGTTTTTCAAATTTGACATACTCATGGCTTGCTGCCTACATTCCTTGTGCTTTCAGAATTGATATTGGATTGCATCCTAAAAGGTGAACGGAAAGAGTCCAGCAAAATATGATAAATTCATTTTATCAAAAGATGCATTCCAAAGACAAGGGATGCAGCAGCTGGCTGGATTACTTCTTTTTGCAAGATGCATGGTAACCAAGAAAGTGCTTACACTGGGGCAAGGACATTTAGCTGCACAATGGAACTTCCCTTCCTCCCCCTCTCTCTGCATGTCTCCCAAAAGCCCTGCTAAACCCATGTTGGGAGTTCACAACCTCCAGAGCAGATCTGGGGAGGATCTGGAGCATGCAGGGAGAAGAGAAGGAAGTTCTGTTGTGCAAGTGGAAATCCTTGTGCTAGCAGAAGTACTTCACTGGATACCTCAGAGAGTGAATACCGTACAGTACAACAGAAGCACCATTTCCCAGCCTGTGTACACTTGCTCAACTATCCCCTCTTTATAGGAGGGTTTTCAGGTTTTTACAATGTTCTGTGAGGCTAAAAATAGCAATGGAATAAAATTAATGAGTTTGTACAGTATGGAAAACAGGACAAAATATACCATATTGCCTTCAAGTTTAGTTAGTTTAAACACCACTAGCTTTCTTCAGTTCAGGAACATAGATAATATCTTTTTTCAACATTGTCCTAAAGGTAATTAAAATATGAGTGTGTCCCCCTACAAACTTTATAAAGATTAATTGTCTAATAAAATGACTTCTGCATAAGCCTGCATGAGGCCGAGCAGCTTGTTTATAAACCTGCTCTATTTTAAAGTGTGAGGGTAGATAACAAATGGGTTGGGGACATCATTAAATGGAAAAAGTAAATAGATTTCAAAGATATCCCAACTGTACTGAAAAGAGAGTCCTAGAATGGTAGAACTAGCCTTGTTTCGGGCTTAGCCTCTTTACTCTCAGCCTCAGCTCCCTCTCCCTCCTCTCTTTCTCTCCCCACACATTAGTTCGTTTTTAGCTCACTTGACTGCTCCCTCTGCAGGGAAGCTCTGTTCCCAAAGCACAAGAAGCAAGGTTCTGTAGTTAGCTGCTGGGTCATAAAAGAAAGGGCTTACATACATATACACCTCTCCCTCTCCTTTCTCAATCCCCCTTTACTTCAACAGCGGACTTACCATGCTGGGCTCAGAACACCTTGGCCAATCTTGGGTAAGCTCCAGGCTTAGATCCCTCCCTTTTTTCACCAGCAGGCAGGTAATGCCCATCTCACCTGCATGAGTGCTAACCACGATGTATAGATCAGAGGGAAAAGAAGCATTTTTCAGCCCAACTGCAACATTCACTTCTGGGCAACTGCAATGTGCTGGAGCAATTAGTGTACAGTAGTTTTGATCTTTGTAGATCAAAATGCTCGAACACCCTTTCCTGTCCTCCACTGAGCCAGGCGTTCAAGGACAAAATCTAGCCAGGCAAAACCACTCAAGGTCAGAGAGTGGTGTGGCCTGGAGAAAGTTACAAAGGCTGGAGGGAGAGGCCTGGAGGGTTCCTTTTGGCCCCTGGATCTGAGTGAGGCTACCCTCCCTTGCTTTAGATGGTTCTTTTATCAGAGGGGAGCAACTGGGGAAGCAGAATCAAGCACAACCATCAGTATATATATATATATATATATATATATATATATATATATATATAGAGAGAGAGAGAGAGAGAGAGAGAGAGAGAGAGAGAGAGAGAGAGAGAGAGATGGGATCTTAAATAAATGGCTGCTGTGCCTGCTGACAGAGCACCACATTTTATGAAAAACTACCTTGATTTTCATTGGTTTGAAGGGTCACATGCATGAATAGGAAAAGCATCAGCTACACATAAATACTGTTATTGTTATTGTTATTGTGGTTTTTCATAGATAGCAACATTTCAATAATCCTATTATCTCTGTAGGTTGCTCATATATTCCCATGAGCCTATGTGCTAACTCTGCCTGGGTAATGCATTGTCGTGGACAGTAAGCCTGCTTATAGGATCCACCCAAATGAGTAATTCTTTGTCTCTGTGTGGTCTCTTTAGGTGGTGTACTTTACTGCTACATTCCCTTATGTAGTGCTCATCATCCTACTCATCAGAGGAGTAACTCTGCCAGGAGCTGGGAATGGAATATTGTACTTCATCACACCTAAGTGGGAGAAACTGATTGATGCTATGGTGGGCTTATTATTCCAGTTATAACACTCTAATAGGGTGAATAATTCATACAGATTTATTATTTGCTGTGTATTAAGAAAGCATACAGAGATATGCTATGCTGTGCTGAATCAATTACGTGCAAGCTGATCTGGCTAAATCTGTTGCATACATTGCATTAGGCGTTCTAATAAGGTTAGGTTTGCACATCCTTCAGTACATTGCTCCATTTATTTTAGTGGGTTGCACTTTTTCTGGTTGTGAGGAAGTCAAACATGGCTATCAGCAAGGTGAGCTAGCTCTCTGCACATCCACATCCATGCTTCATGCGTTATGTGGAATGAAATGTCACACTCCCAGAGAACAGTGTGTGAGCTCACCTGGTCACTTATCAGATTACAGTGCAAATTGTTCCTTATCTAGTGACGTTTAGATTACATTTGGGCTGCCTTGTTGGGTCAGTCCGAGGCGTATCTGCTCCAGTGTCATGGACCCAACAGCAATAGGAATTCCATAAATTTGGCTAACCTGTTTTTGTGTGTGTGTGTCCATCATCACATTTTGCAGTAGTAATTTGTATTACAGTATTTCCTACAATCCCATAAATTCTACTGCTTGGAGCAGCCTGCTTCTTCTTGTCCTGCGGTAGGACCAGATGTGCTACTTCTGTATAGCCTCTTTTACAATCAGTTTGAATTGTAGGGAGCAATCCTGTACACAAGAAACTGGTGTAAAGCCAAGCCAGTGTGAATTGAGCTGGTGTCATGTCAAATCAGATCCACACTCCATTCAGCAACAAGGCTACTGCTGCCTAAGCTGGCCTATACCTGCAGAGGGAAACAAAGCCTTTAAAACAAAGTTCGAGTTACACCATCCCTTTTGGCAGCTTAACCTACACTAGGTTGCCAGGCAGGGGCATAGCCAAGGTGGGGGGCAGGGGCGGCGGCAACTGCCCCCCAATCAATACAAATCAATGCAGATATGAGGTTCTGTTCTCCCTAATAAAAATCCTGGCTACGCCCATGTTGCCAGGGCATGTGACTAAACAGAATGGGTTTAGAATCCAGCCTAAATAACCCTGGCCCTCTGGTCCCATCCCAACACACTCCTTTGTGGGGGCTTATGTCAATTTAAGATCCTTCATGGTGGGCTCAACTGGTTGGAAAATATACTAATGTCTCTCCAGCAGAGCCAAAGATGAGGGAATTAAGCCTCCATAACCCAACTGTGACAGGAACCTCCTGACTCAGCTGGAGATGTGTGGATCCTAATCTACTCATCCTGGTGTATCTTGAGATAGGATTGCTCCTATAGTCAACAACACTATTGATTTTTAAAATAACTTGCTGAAAAAATGTTTGTTGAAGTTGATGCTCATTTTCTTCATGGGACTTTTTTTTTTAAGGTGTGGAAAGATGCTGCCACTCAAATATTTTTCTCTTTGTCTGCTGCATGGGGTGGCCTGATTACTTTGTCTTCCTATAACAAATTTCATAACAACCTGTACAGGTAAGTAGAATGATTCCACGAACCCAATGGCTTTATGGTGACTGAGTGGCACTGTTAATTCCAGAAACTTATAGAAATAACTAGCTGGCCCGGACACACGTTGCTGTGCCTGACTCAGGGTCCTCGTTTCCCAGGAAATGATGTTTCCTGCTCCCCCTAGGCTATGTGTCCCCCCCTGTTGTTGTGCCTCATCCCTGTGATTCCTCCCATCCTGTCACGACCCATGAGGTATCCCGTCCCCTCTCTCTCCCCCCCCCGGTCATCCCTGTGACTCACCCCACCCTGGCTCAACTGATGACCTATTCGGCCCCCTCCTCCCCCCACCCCCATATGAGAGTGACCACATACCATTTTCAAGGACATATGTCACACCCATGCAAAGCAAAAACCCCGTGTTTCAGAACACACCACTCAGCCAAAAGTGATATGTGTTTTTTCCTCTGCCCTGTTGTTGTGCCTTATCCCTGTGAATCTTCCCATCCTATCGTGACCCATGAGGTATCCCTCCCCGCTCCCCCACCCCGGGTCATCCCTGTGACTTCCCCCACCCTGGCTCAACCCATGACCTATTCAGGCCCCTACCCCACCCCACCCCACTCAGGGCTCCACTCAGCCTATTCTTTATAGTCTAGCCGAGGCCTAGTCTGTAGGCCTTGGCTCAGCCTAGTATGTAAATGCGAGCTGAGGCCTCCGCCCTGTATCTCCATTCCTTGGCCCCCATCCTTGGAAAAGGAACTGTCAGCTTCTGGGTTCTATTTCCCAGCATGCACTTTTATCTGATCTGTGTGTTCTGAAACACGGGATTTTTGGTTTTTTTACTTTGCACAGGTTTCACATTTGTGTACGGAAAGTGTCTTAGGTTACTCTCTTATTCGCATGTGGCGTTGTGTTCAAATTTCAACGCTATCGGTCAAGCGGTTTCGTTGAACATTAGAGAGGAATGGACATGCCCAGTTTACCCACACCCACAGAGATTTAGATCCTTACAAATGATCTGGTTGTTTATGAATTTTAAAATGTAATTAGGATTTCCAGTGGTTCCTAATTATTTGACACAGCCAGACCACTGAAAGAAGAAAATTGGGTGATTTGGATTGATATACCCAATCAGTAATAAAACCAGTCTATGCATTTAAAACTGTCACATAGCAGAACTATTTCAAATTGTTGGAGAGAATTACATGCTACCTCATGTGGGGGCAGGCCAAGGAGGGAACTTCTTGTACATAAGAAATTAGAATGCCAGGGAGAGCCCTGCTTCCTGATATGCCACCCTCCAGTAGGGAGGGAATTTTGGAGGGAATTTTGCAAGGCATTCAATATGTGGTCCCTCTCCCTTCAGTAAGTTCAGGAAGGCCAGCAACACACAATACTTCTGGACCTTGCAGGACCCAGAAGTTCTGTTGTTTGGCTAAATTGTGCCTGATTCTGTGGCCATGAAACCTATGACATTGTTTGTAAAGCACAATTTCTTTCAAGAATGGAAACACTCCAGCACCTGTGATGCAGGTCCTCAAAACCCACTGGGCTCCTTCTGAGGTTGGTGTGCCCTACTTTCTATTGAAAGCTTGCCCTAATTAAAAATAGGCCAGGTTGAAAAGCAACCTTGGGAATTGCCAAGAAGAACCTGGGCTGGCAGCATGAAATACAACACAAGCATAATCTCTACTGGAAAAAGCCTGGAGATTTAGAAATAGGTCAGAATCCAACTGTGCTCTGAGCACTCTGCATTAGAAAGGGTAATGTGCAGTTTCCAAAATGGCAATGGCTGTATCACCTCTGCTGTTATATCACTGAGCACAGTGATTATTCCTGAAATTGTATCAGCACCTAGTTAAGATTAAGAAAAGCTCTCTAAAGTCGAACTAAAGCTGGAACCTTTGATTAAAAGTAATGGGTAACTTCCTACAGAGCCGAGAAGTTTGCTCTCTTATAAATGCAGGCCCATTCCATATTTGGTTTTGATTGATTGCTTTATTTATTCAACACATTCCTACTCCAAGTGCTCCACTATTTGAAGCAGCTTCAAAATGCAAATGCAAGGAACAGTAGAACCCAGCAACCCCAACAATAGCTCATAAGAAGTGTGCATGCACATGAAAGCTCATACCAATGACAAACTTAGTTGGTCTCTAAGGTGCTACTGGAAGGAATTTTTTTATTTTGTTTCGACTATGGCAGACCAACAGGGCTACCTACCTGTAACTAGAACATTCAGAAAATATGTGAGCAAATGAGGTAGGCAACAGGTCTCCAGAATGCATAGAATAACTGGTACTACATTCCAGGGCAGAGAAATACGTCTAAAGCGAATTTAAAACACTTTAACAGCTACTGTGCTGTATTTGGCTATAAAAATGCACTGAAGAATGAAGGAATGTTGGGACTCGTAGTTCAAGAAAGCTTGTCACATAGGCTGCATTCACGTGGCAGTGCATTCTGTTTTCCCAGAGTTTCATTTCCCATTTCCCTGACCTCATCAAGAACAGAAGGGAGGCAGTTTTTGTAGATTCTCTGATTCCCCTGGCCACCTCTCAAGCTGCTCTGGAAGGTCTGGATCGGGGGAGGGAAAGCACAAGGATGTAGGGGAGAGTGACCAATTGGGCTTGGATGCCTATCTTCTGCACATTATGTGCTTCCCAATAATTCATAAGGGAGGCACAACTCTTGGTGCTATGCTGCTTTTACCATCAAAATGGTTAAAGAATTAATATACAGTACATGCATGTTCAAGCAGAACTGACAGGCCCTTTTGTGTGCTTTTTTAGCCTAGGGGCCAGCCTGCACCATCTGATTTTCTTGCACTCTTCTTTAACACATGCCCTAGTTCTGTCATCTTTTGCAGAGGATTTTAAAGAGAGGAGTAGTGATCTCTCTGCAAAAGCTTATGATCTCACTTCCTAACCAGCTACCTCTCTCTCCTTCCTTGAAGCATTTACTTTTAAAGTGACATATACTTTTGTGTGTGCAGATTCTAGCCTCATAGCTGTTAGAAGGAATCACTATAATTAGTCTGGTCTTTCAGAATCACTTTTATGACAACCTGGATTTTATGGAATGACTGTCTCCCTATCATTTGATAACATGATTTCTTTTTGGGTTTCACTGTCAGTCAGCATTTTTCTGTCAAGGGAATGGTAAATTATGTTTCTTTGCGGTTATTCCCTATGCCCAAAAGAAGTCTCAGACATCAAATTAATCTTCATAAGTAAGATACTTTAAACACCCATCATCTTTAAATGAAATAGAAAAATAACACAGCCATAGCAAAGGCAGCATAACAATATAAAAACCATTTTGACCAGCAGCCAACACAGCAATTTAAAACCCACCCACTCCAAAATGCTATGGTTTTCTTGAAAACTGCAATGGAACTGGCTGTATAAGCTTCCCTGGGGAGTAAGTAAGTAATGCTGTACTTAAGAGTTCTTGAAGTCTCATTAGATTTGCTTTCTAATGACTGTTAGAACCATTTTCTTTTCTGTTTTTTGGGGGGGGAGTCATGATCAATGGTATCTTGGCTGCTGCTTGCACGTTAATGAAATAATCACCGAGAGTTTTATTGCCAGCAAAATCTAAATCTTTGAGCCTTCTAAATTTGAGGCTCTGCTATTTCCACTCATGATACAGCCATGCATTCCTATGCATATCAACACCAGAGGAAGCCCAATTGAGTTCATTTACTTATCAGTAAGATTACAGCCCCCAAATGACATTTTAGCTTCTCTTGTGACTGTTTTTGCCACTGCTCTTAATGCAAGACTAGCATGCAGACAATGATATATTCCAGGCTGCAGGTTTCATTGTAGATTAATTTAAGCATCAACTAGTTTAAGTCTCACTGGTGTGAAGCTCAAGGGTACATATATGGGGTTATTCTATTTCATCTTATAACAAGCCTGTGGGGAGGGTTGGGCAGAGAGAAAGTGACTCGTCTGAGGCATCTCAAGTCTCCCTAGTCTAAGCAGACCACCTTATCTATACTGAATGCTCTCATTTCTATATTAAAAAAAATTCCAAACTCAGAAGAGAATCTGAGTGAAGAGTGTCAGCCATGCATACAATCCACAATATGACGGGGACATTCAGGTGTAGGAGAACCATCAGGGCCGGCCCTAAGGCAAGGCTGGGTGGTGCAATGCACCAGGGCACCATGCTACCAGGGGGCGCTGCGCCGTGCCCTCCAGACAGCCGTGGTGGGAAAGGGGGGGCGCCGGAGGGATCTTCGCACCACGGCGCCAAATATGCTCAAGACGGCCCTGAGAATCATAGTGCATTATGTCTTGGGTTCACCCTGTCTATATTTTGATCCTGAGCCTATGTTTTATTTAACTAGACATTTGCACACACTTCTTGCTTTTTACACTTACTAGAACCCTTGCCAGATAAGTCCTTCTGATGTCTAAGGATGGAAATTTATGTCATAGCAGCTGACCTGTGTGTAAGAGCCAGGTTGTGCAGCACGTGTGGATGTGAGAAGAGAGCCAAGCTTTTCCCCTGCCTTTGTTTCCCCATAAAATTGCTCTGCTGCAGACATGCCCCCTGAACATGGGGTTCCCAGACAAGAAGTAACCCCCTGCCAGGGAGAAGCCATTTCAACGGGGAAACCATGGCTGTTGGGAAGACTCATGCCACATTATAAACAGTCTCCACCTACCTGCTTTCATATGAATTGGCAGTTATCACTTTCAATCTACCTACCAGTATCATGGTGCTGAAGACCTATAGTTATAAGTCGAGATTCCTTCCTTCCTTCCTTCCTTCCTTCCTTCCTTCCTTCCTTCCTTCCTTCCTTCCTTCCTTCCTTCCTTCTCACTTTACCCTTTCCCCATATGTTTTTCTCAATGTGTCCTGACCACCTATAGGAACATGCACACCTCCCCCCCCCAACCCCTGGTGCTCTGTGGGTTTTTTAGTCTTCTCTCAGCACCTCTGTTTCCTTTTTGCACTCAGCTATAGGGGAAAAAACCCCAGCTTCTTGCTGTCTCTTTTCCTTAGAGTCAAAAAGCCCCCCCTGCAGGTAGCATCCTATTAGAACCGTTCTCTCTCTTCTAATTGGATCCTACCTGCAGAGAAAGGGAGAGTCAACAGTTGTAATTGGATGCCACCAGCAGTGAGATGTTTTCTCTCCTCTTTTCCAAGTGTGCTAACTAATCAAAATGGTAGCAGGGCCTTCATAGACAACATGGGAGAGAGTGAAGAGAAACTTGGACTTTGTGGCCATTATAATTTATAATTGGTCCAGGGGGGGGGGCTAAAGAGCTTGATGGGCAACCTCGTATGTCTCTGTGGCTGCAATTGTGTCCAAAGGTGCCACCTTAAGGCCCCCAGAAATAGAGACATTAGTGGGAAAGAAAGCCTCCAACCCCAATTATCCGTGTTTGTGAAGTAAACATATTGAAGTAAAAAAGAGAAGGAGAGCTGTAGAGCAGCTTTTATGTCATAATTTACCTCAGTACAGCTAAATTTTATTTTAAACATTTCCCCCTTCAGTGCAGACTGAAAAATTATCTTGGATTTGTAACAATCTGTTACAGCACATACCCCAGCTTAAAATTCTGTGAGAGTGATAAGCTTTCTTAGTGAGCCGTATTTCCGTCTGATGCTGATCCAGAGCCAGGGGGGGAAAAGTTTCCTTTAGAACAAAGTTAGAACACAGCAATCTGTTTCTATAGTTAGCATTATCAAGTCTCAGCAAGAAGGAAAAAATGATTACTTAAGGGAAGTCTTCCTTAGAGGTCTACAGGAACTGCAGGGTGCTTTTTATGGCAGGTTTCTAGATATCTTTTCATCATCTGATAAACAAACGACATTGAAACTGAAAACTCTTTGATATTATTTTGGAAGAAACCACTCCATTTATATTTTTTGAGCTATGAATTTATTGAAGTATGCATATATCTGCCTGAAAACAAGCCTTCCCATGTCCAAAGCTTACAAGTGCCTGTAGCACCTTTCAGTTCTGGTTGCTACAGGCATCCATGGAGCAATTCTTCCAGCCCCCTCTGTATCAACACTGATGAGGCTATTGAACACATGGCTGCAATATAAATTGGCCCAAAGTTCCCTGGAAGTATTCATTGCAATAGTGAAAGGGAAGGGAGGAAATCTACTACCCTAAATTTTGTAAGAACCTTTATTGAACTAATAGAACTAAACAAACGGGCAAAGCAACTGCTTATATACATTTCTGAAGGCCTGGGCCACTCCCACTCCCAATGTGATTGGCTTCCAAGCTGCGAATCATAACTCAGAGTTTAAGGGCCAATGGCAGAGCCCAAATCCTGAAGTGTTCTGTGATTGAATATCATGTATCGAATCAGAACACAGGGGCTCAGAATCCTTAGTTCAGACTCAAACTCAGGCAACACAGACCACTACATAACAGTATAACTTTGGTAGCTTAGTGGTTATTCCAGGATAGCTCACTATCTTGTTCTAATGTTAAAATCTTTTCAGATAAATTTTCCCCAGTGCTTTTTTTTCTGGGGGTACGCTGGGGTATGCATACCCCTAAACATTTTGTGAATCTAAGTTTGGCCTCATTGAGGGGCAGTACTTCAATATGAGTAGGAAAAAGAGAGTACCTGTATCCCTAAACATTTTTTTAAAGAAAAAAACACTGTTTTCCCCCATTCCTAAAACTGCACAAATTGTATAAACAGGCCACATTTCTTTCAACTTTTATTACCTTGTTTGACTTTCACTCTTCCTGCTCAGAGGAACACTTTGTTTTTGAATCTAGTTTATAAAAGACAGTGACTTCATCAAAGCTGTAAGGGAGGTTGATAGCTGTTCAACTACGCCTTCAAACCTGGGCTTCAAACATTCAAAAATAGTTATTACACCACACTGTTCCACCTACATATAAGCCACACAATTAGGCATATGTGCCCAAATGCTGAAATATGATCTTGGTCTGATATGGTAATAATACTGGGTGATTCATAATGAAGTATACAGTTTCAACGCACTGTAAAAAAAGAAGAATGTAATATATCTTATGTTACCTGTAACAGAATTGTAGGGGAATGTTTAAAGTTTTTTCAGAAACAGTCACAGATGTTCTATGTGTGCACCCCTTGTCACACGACACACATCAAACCGGTAATCAATTTCTGCTCAAACGCAAGTTAAGATATCTGAATTAAGTGCAGTGATAGTGGCTCCGCTAAATTAAGTGCAGTGATAGTGGCTCCGCTAAATCAACAGGAAGGGAAGGGGAGAATACCTTCTCCTTTACGTACCCCCACAGAAAAAAGTTTCAGTTTTTTCATGCCAATCGTAGATACATTTTCTGCTTAGAGAAAATGCCGTTCACACAACAGTTACAGATTCCGTTTGGTCAATTCAGGAACACAAAACACTTTCTCCACTGCAGACGTAGCCATTTTGCCTGACTAGTCACATGACACGCACACTATCGCCTGTGTCATTTCCCACAGTAGCAGAACACAAACTTTATGAGTACATCTATCTCACGGTTCACAATTATGGTCCGTGTTGTTGCCTGTTACTGTCTTATAGCATCTGGAAACTGTATACTTCATTATGAATCACCCTGTATATCTCTCCTTCAAAAAGATGACATGAAGTTTGCCATCCTAATAATATGTATGTGTGAGAGGATGAGCAACTCAATTTGTTCAACCAATAGGTACTGTATTTTAGAGTGTGGTGGGATCACAGTTATAATTTCCCATAGTTTTTGAAATATCATATTTTTGTGGTGGAATCAGTTAACTATTACCGGTAACCACTTTGTAAGTTTTTATTTTCATATTAGTAGAATGGCTTTTTATAAGTAGTAAACTCTTGGATGTTGTTGTTTTACTTAAAATATGTATTTTCTTTTGGTATTGTGTCTACTAAGAGTTGGTGTTCCACAAAGGATAAATTATTATCTATGTATCCACTGTCACTTCTACTGTGCGTATTTTCTTTCATCTTTTTATTTCTTCAGGGACACCTTGATAGTAACTTGTACCAACAGTGCCACAAGTATATTTGCAGGCTTTGTCATCTTCTCTGTTATTGGTTTTATGGCAAATGAGCTCAAAGTAGACATTGAAGATGTTGCCGACCAAGGTATGAGAGTTTGTTTCAATTTATGAATGGTATAGCATGGGGCAATGGGGGTCCCCCTCCGGTTTGCAAGTCAGCCTGCAAATGTACATTATTCAGAATACCTGGGTGGGGGCACTACCACAGGTTCCCAGTCTGGATTTGGTTTACTGTGCCCCCGTTTGTATATTGGGGAAATATACTCCTATTAGAGTAACTAGGAGATTTTTCTGCAAGGCAAATTGTATATGGGAGGTCCCTAGTCTGGATCAAGACCCTGGCCTAGGAGGTAGGATGGTTATCATAATTTGCTCCCCTCTGTGATCCCATTCTGGATTGGGCATATAATTTGCATGAGAGAAAAAAAGCTCTCAACATGAGGTTATTTTCAGATGTAAATTGCAGGTGTGGACCAAGGAGGACATGCCCTGAAGGGCCATATGGAAATTCTCCAAGGGCCACATCTATCCCACAGGCCAGAGGTTTCCTATCTAGCCATAGAGGTTCTGAATTGGGCTCTGGAACCAGTGATGAGCTAGATGAGGGTAAGGAAACTAAACTTAAATCCAGATGAGGTGCTGTTAGTCTGCAGGGAGAGAGTATCAGCTTGTTAAGGATGGGGTTACACTCCCCTTAAAACAGGGCTGGGGAACTTGTAGCCCTCCAGATGTTGCATTGGCACTCCTACCACCCCTGATCATTGGCTATATTGGCTGAGACTGATGGAAACCAGAGCCCAACAAGACTGGAGAGCCTTGTATTTACTTAAACAATTTGTATACTTCTTAATCATAGTTGTCTCTAAGCGGTGTAGAAGAGACCCAATACAATAAGACTAAAAATTAGTTAAAGTTATAAAATCCTTTATAACTTTAATTGAATCCTAATTAAAGTCTGCTGGAATAAAAAGGATTCAGTAAGTACAGGGAGGGGACCTGTCTGATCTCATCTGGAAGGGAGTTCTTCTTCTGAAACTCAGCAGTTGTTCTCATGTGTGCCCAACTCTTAGTGGCCATAACTCTTGCCTGACATTAATTTAGGGGGTCCAAATCAAGGGGGATCGGAAATTTCATTTTCTGCAATTAAATTTTCCCAGAGGGCATGATGAATTTTAGAAACTCATTATTTTGATTCCTTAATTTACTTTCCACATGTAAGGAGCTAGTGCAAACAGCCGCCTTATCTATAGTAGTCAAGAAGAAATCTTTAATCAAGAGATGAAAGAGCATGCTTATGAATATATAAGGTCCCCTAAGCCTTCTTGCCCAGAAAAGCTGGCAGTTAGCAGCAGGTTTTTAAAGAGAGTTGCTTGCATCACATCACAGAAATAAAAATAATCTTCAACCAACAATTCTTTTAATGCTTGTCATAGTTCCCAAATATTTTGTGAAGTACCTATTTAAATTAACTCTCTTGCTGCTAAATTATACCAGCTCTACTGCATTACAACGTAGTGCAAAAAAACTGATGGGGAAGGGGAATCTGTCTATTGTAAATAAAATATGAAGTGACAGTGAAGAAGGCTTTTTACTGAAAAAAGGAAATGTGTTTGTGCCACAATTAAAACCAGTAGGATTAATGAGGGACAGTGGATGTGTTTCATAATAATTTGTATGATTATTGATCAACAGATAAATATTAGTTTCTTGTGTTCTAGGTCCTGGGATTGCCTTTGTAGTATATCCTGAAGCTTTAACCAGGCTTCCTCTTTCACCTTTCTGGGCTATAATTTTCTTCTTGATGCTTCTAACACTTGGCTTGGACACTATGGTAAACTTGCCTTCTTTCACCTACCTTGCTATTGACTGTTACAGGACCGAAGAGTGCATCTTTGATTAATTTTAATGTAACTGGTTACAAGCAGGAGCCTAGCACAAACCCAAGGTTTTCAGGCAAAATAAACATACAGGCAGTACAATCGTATGCATGTCTGCTCAGAAGTAAATCCCATTGAGTTCAGTGGGACTTAGTCCCAGGTAAGTGTGTGTAGGATTTGAGCCAAAACTGAGGTTAAACCCCAGTACTAGAATTGACCTCAGTGAAAATATGTCACAGCAGGAGCCATACTGAATTTAATTACCACATTCAAGTTGCCTTTGGGATGGAAGAAGAAACAGAAAGGTGTTAATCAGGCAGGCCTGTAGAGAGAGTGACCCACAAACTTGGACCAAAATCAAAGTGGAGGTTTTCAGTTCATGGAAGGGGCTAGACAGTGGTTCCCAAACTCCCTTCATCCCATGGACCACCTGAAAATTGCTGGGGGTCTTAATTATTTCCCCCCTGTTGTAGCAATGGCAATGTGCTATGCTAGATGCTGTATTGGTTTGACCCATCCTTACTTGGTGTATTTCAATGATACCACTCCTATTGAGAGTACCTAGGCTGCTGAAGAGGAAAGAAGACTTCTGTTTCAAGGGAGGGAGAGTGAGGTGTCATGCAGCTTATTCCACGCATATTTACTCAGAAGTAAGCCTCACCAATATTAATGATTAAAAATGCATAGGACTGCAGCCTTAGGAGGTTGGTCTCATGCATCTCTGCTCAAAAATGTTCTCTGTGGTGCTTACTTGAAAGTAAGGATCGTGGTTTACAGCCTAGAAAACTTAATTGGTGTTACTCCTCCTTACTGGTGTCTCTCAACAATACCAGTCATGTTGAGAAGGCCTAGGCCAGACACCCCCAAACTTCGGCCCTCCAGATGTTTTGGACAACAATTCCCACCTTCCCCGACCACTGGTCGTGTTAGCTAGGGATTATGGGAGTTGTAGGCCAAAACATCTGGAGGGCCGCAGTTTGGGGATGCCTGGTCTAGGCTGTTGCAGGAAAGAACATTTGCTTCAAAGAGGGGAATAAGAGGGTGTAAATGGAAGGAGAAGGGAAGGAAGCATGGTGTTTGGGAAACTGTGGGCTAGAGGACAGTTGGCTCAAACTTGGCTTTGTCAGGCAAACCAGGGTCAGGTAAGCCTACTGGCATGAGGTAAACTATTGTTCTAGCAGGAGGCTGATGTTTCAAAGTATGCAGAGCCACCAGGGGTCAAGGAAAGGCAGGGTAGGTCCTGGAAGTAGGCACCTTTTTCAGCATACTTCAAGATGTCTGGTGTCTCCGTTGAAGATCAATTCAATAATCAAATATTGCCATTTTTGAGGCATATGGTGCAAGAGGGCCAGAAACATTATGTGGAATGCATGTTGCTTCACTGTTTTGCATCTCCAATGCCACAAATGTATGTGTAAAATTGCTCCAGTGGATCATTTGAACTGATCAGCTATTCACCCAGAGCTATCTGAGTAGGTGGTGTGTTTTGTATGTTTTAAAGATTATTTAGATTGTGCAGGCTGGCATAGAATCATAGAATTGTAGAGTTGGAAGGGACCCCATGGGTCATCTAGTCCAACCCCCTGCAATGCAGGAATCTTGCCCACAGCTGTCCCTGGGTAGGCTTGAACTACCAACCTTCTGGTTAACAGCCAGACACATTGTCCCATCTGCACCTTCTTATTCATGCTGGCTACTTAACCCACAGTTAATGCAGATTATTGTTTGCAATCTTACAGGAATAGTTTCGTGTAGGGATCTACTTTCTGCTGAGTAGAAGAGTCCATTAGATGATCTTCAAAGAGCTTACATACCAGTTTCTGTTTCATAGAGTGGTAGCAGCAATGTTACATATGCCATGTTAAACAAAATGTGTCTTTGTGTGTATGATTGCTATTGTCTTACTTGTTCTTTTTTTGATATTCCTTAGTTTGCCACTATTGAGACGATAGTGACATCTGTTTCAGATGAGTTCCCAAAGTACTTACGTACGCACAAGCCTCTGTTTACTCTTGGATGCTGTCTTTCCTTTTTCATCATGGGCTTTCCTATGATCACTCAGGTAAAAGTGTTGCCATAATATGTACACATTACATCCCATGTTTTCTCCTATTGCAACAAGGCCTGTTCCTACAATGGGTAGGAAGAAGTCCATGGGATTACAGTATTAGGTTTTCAAATGAAATGCATGGATCAAAGTGAAATTTTATCCCACATGTGATACAGAAGATTACAGAATATGATTTGGCATTAAGGTAATATCTGCATTCTTGCAATATCTTATTATCATGAATATTAACCTTTTACACTACAGGCCACTTCATTTTTTAAAAAATTTCATCTTAATTGAGAACAGATCTGTTCTGTGATACAATGCACTCCAGCATGTATCATCAAGTGGCAAGGGGGAATTGGACCATGCATCAACTGCCGGTGTGTGAGACAGATTGCATAAAATGGTCTTGTATGTAGGCTCAGATTCCAGTATGGAACTGAAATATAATGGAATTTCTTAGTTCGAGGAACTCAGAGAGTGTTTCCCAAGTGGGTGGGCTACATGATGACAAGCAGCAGTAATCTAAACATTTTCCTGTCTGAAAATATTTCGTTAGTTGAGTTCCCATACATTATCTCCTAATATCTTTCGGCATATCTGTTAGTAATTACCTGTTTACTTTTAGGGTGGAATGTACATGTTGCAGCTTGTGGACACCTATGCAGCATCCTACTCTCTTGTTATAATAGCCATTTTTGAACTTGTTGGCATTTCATACATTTATGGTAAGAAAACAATGTGCTATATTTCTGGATCACACAGTGATAAGTACATGTGAAAATGAGTTGAGTTGGACACAACTAGTCCCACTTTTAGAAACAAAAGACTTTTATCATTTGATGGTTTGAAAATCAAACATTTCTCTGGAATTTCACTCAGAGTAAGAAAACTTTAATCTTTTTTTATATTGCTACAGCTGGACTGCTTAGATAAGCAAGTCATTTGTTATAGATAGCACTTTGTTAAAATTAAAGTGGGTGTTCAGTTAATAGCAATATAGGATGTCTAAAAATAATGGTGAAGCATACCAGCCAGATCAATTTGTGTGGTACACAAATAAGAATATAGGTTCACAGCAGCCAAGGTTCAGGTTCTAATAATGGCTTAATAATGATGGTACACTCATGCACTTTTAGTTTGTATGAATGCAATTAGGTAAGTGATATAATGTTTGTAAGCAATACAAATGCAAAGTGTGTTTGTATGGAAAGGCACAAGTAATATAAAGAATTTGTTCTTAGTAGATAGCACCCACTGCTTTTGTCTGAATGCCTGCTTTAAGCAATTTGAATAACTTAATTAGGACAATGACCTGTAATAATAGCTTATCAGTAGCACACACCTTCTCCCCACCAGTTATCTTGCAATACACTGTGAATTGCAAGAAAATAATATGTCTTGGATGTATGGAAATTTCTGCTTCCAGTTTTCAGAGAGTGGCATGAGGTATGACTTTTTAACAGTATACTGTAATATCCAGGTTTATGTTGTCAGAAGACTCTGAAGAATCCAAGTTTTGAAGGCTGCAATCTTCAAATCAACTACCTTAGGAATCATTCCACCGTAGGCACTAAGAATGCTATTCATATATAATCTGGGAATTGCAGTCCCTTCATGTGTCTGAGTCTTGCTTGCACATCTCCAGTCCCTTATCATTGTACATGTGAAATATGACATGACCACAACCAGTTTGCTCATATCTGAGATTAGTATTTTCATAGTTGAAGGCTGTCCAGGCATGACGTTGCCTACCATATTTAATGCGATAAATTAAGCACTGCCCCTAGCCTCACTCTTCCTTTTCTGAAAATGTACATGTCTTATCTCACGTTGTTGGAAGATTAGAGAATACACGAAAGAAGTTATTTTATATTTTCATTCATGAACCTTGCAAGGATGTTAAGAATACAGCACTCCGCTGTCACCCCAGTCTGTTCAAGGGTATCTGGTTTCTTCCACAATAATTCCACAATTATCCACAATAACTGATATTGCAGTTAAGACATTCCTTTGTGCAATTAAGTAAGATTTTGTGACAGATCTTGTAGGGAAACTAGAGTTTCTGAGTGTGTGATAAGTTTGGTAGATTGTAGCCACAGATTGTCTGATTAACTGGGGGGAAAATCTGTCAGTCAGTCGAGCTTATTCATTTAATTTTCACCTCCACAAAGTCATTTCTAAAAAGACACCAGTTACTGAAATTTTAAGAAAATAGGAAAAATAAAAGCTCATTATTTTAGAAGTGGAGTGTGAAAAGTGTTGACGTGAATATAAAGGATATTTACTATCATCTTGGAGTGGTGGGGTTGAAACAAAAGTCAACTATCTTGATAAGCTGATCAGAGATTTGGCAGTTGAGGTTTTAGTAGGTGAACCAGCAAATCTATTAAAAAGTAGCACAACTCTCTGCGTAGAACTAAGTGGTAACCAAGAGCCTTACAGGTAAGGAAGTGGCTGCTTTTGAATAATTCTTTCTCAGCTTCTTTCACATTATGCCACCAGATGTCCCCAAGACCATCTGTGCTGCCTGTGATTACTTTCTCACTGACTCATTGTCTATATCAGAGAGGATCTTGTGCTCAGTTCCCATAAACTCTAGGCTAATGACAGCTGCTTTATTCAGCATGAGAAATGAGCAGGATGGCCAGCAGAGAAATAACTTAAATAACTGTCTCTTTGTACACTTCTATGTTACGGATGTGGGGAACAGGAGCTATGACTCTTGGATTCCCAAATGGGTCCTGATGTCACTTTCCCCACTCCTCTTCATAAAACATGCTTGCACTAATACCCTAATCTGTTCTAGGCCTGCAATGGCACCACCGTTCATTTAGTCACGCTAACAGATCTGCAACTGAATTCTTTTGTGTATGTGGATCTGCTGCTTCCATTGGAATTAATGTGTATCTCCATGTGCCTATTTGAACCCAGATGGATTTCTAGAGAAGGGCTGAGTCCTGCACATTCATGAAGTTCCCACTATTGTAAGAATAGGTATGCTGGATCAGACCAAAGTGTCCTGCTTCCCACAGTAGTCAACCCAATATATTTTGGAAGTCTGCGAGCGGAGCTTGAAGGCAATACTCCATTGCTTCTCAGTGACTGATTTATTGGCATACTCACTGCTTCTGATTTGAAAGGCTCTATATAACCTTTACAGCTTGTAGCCATTGATCGATCCATTGTTTCTGCAGGTCCTTTTATTTTCACTCCCTTTCTTAAGGATTTGCAGCATAGAATTTGCCATTTTCACTGATACTGTACACTACATTTGTTTTTACTGACAACTTCAAGAGCAGTTTCCTAGCTAGTCACTACCTGTTCATTTGGGATTTTTTGTCTCAGTGTGCATCATTTCACACACACATGAAGTTCCATTTGCTGTTTCGTTGCTTGTCTTTCCATTTTGGTGACACCCATTTTTGGAAGCTCTTTCCAGCCTAAAAGATTTTTCATAACTCTGAATAATTTGATGTCTATTATGGCAGATGGTGATCTGTGAGTGCTTTGGGTTATTTTCCATTCCAAAGCCAGCAGTGAGAAAGTCCTGGGCTTACACAGGCAGTGTTGACTGGATTACAGGCAATCTAGGAAATTGCTGGGAATGTAAAATGATTTCCGAAGGCAAGCTAGTAACTGAATTGTGACAAGCAGGGAGAGGCAGTCTGAGAGCAGCTCAGCCAATGCCTGAGTGATAAGTTGTTGTGACTGAGTGGCCCAAACCATTGTTTATAGTACTTTTGATGCCTTTCATCAAATGAACCCTACTGGGTTGGTAGCTGGCCACCCACAGCAGTGGTGCTGAAGAGTAGGCGATACGGTAGCAGGGCAACAATCCTTCTTTAGCAAGATGCTACTGTATATGCACAGGGAGAGTAAGCCTTTGAGTCTCACTGCCAGAATCCAGGCACTGGGTCTCATAAGAAGAAATGAGAGACCTGGATAACTGAGGCTGCACCATGTATGATAAATATTTAAGACAGCTTTTCCCAACCTGGTGCTCTTTAGATGTTGTTGGTCTACAGCCCCAGCCAGCATGGCCAATGATCAGGCATATCAGTGTAAGAAGAGGATCAGGCCAATGGTCCAGCTTCCTGTACTTACAGTGGCTATCCAGTTGCCTGTGGGAAACCCAAAAGCAGGACCTGAGTTCACCCACACTGTCGCCACTTGGGATTCCCAGCATCTGTGACTCAGAAGCATACTGCCTCTGACAGTGGAGGTGGAACATAGCCATTGTGGCATGTAGCCATGGATATCCTTATCCTCCATGATAGGAATTGTAGTCTAGGAGATCTGGAGAGCATCAGTTTGGGGAAATGTGTTCTAAGAAATTGCCAGTTTCTCACAATCAACTATTCATATTGGTAAAGGAACCAAGTCATGTATGGAAACCAATTGATGCTCGAAGCCTGTTTCCATGGAAACCAACGGAAGCCATAGGTGTCCTCATCCAATAAAAGGATTTGGAACAAAATAAGCTGCTGACAGATCTCTGAGTCAGAAGTGGGGAATATCCGTAACAGGACTGTGTAGTCTGTAGATTTGTGATGGAGTGGGGTTCTTCTCTCTCTCTCTGCCTGTACCTTTTAACAACAGCAACTGCAATATCCCAAATCGCTGCACCAGATGTTGTTTATGAAATGGGTGATTGCGTACTGCTGTATGTCTCAAGAAGGAAGCATTAAAGTGTCAGGCATCTCTCTTTACATCTTCCAGTTTGACTTACTGTAAATGAATTGAATACTCGCTGGATATATTGCGAGGCGTTTCAACTTTAAGACCTGCTTATAAGATTTGTATTGCCCCTTTGTGCTATTTTATTGTAATAGAAACACATTACAGACCTAGCTGGAAGTGGAAAGAATTCTCATAAAACAGCATCCTTACAAGCTATAAGAAACTTGCACTTAGAGAGAATACAAACTGGGTGCTATTCCTGCCTCTAGCAGAGAATTCCTGGCAGTCTCCCTTTGCTAGCCATTTCCTCCAGCTCTGCTAAGGGATTGTTGATAGTCAGCTAAGCTGGTTTGCTTACATGTTTAACTGGTAAATTGGAAACTGAAAGTTTCAAAAGATCAGGAGTTCCTGACTCTTCTCTCTTTCATCCTGAGACAGATTATCAAGCAAGATTCAGGGATGAGTTGGTGGATTTCACAGCTCTGTTAAGCATAAGAGAGCTGGGAATTTTTCTCTAAAAAT
Source organism: Zootoca vivipara (assembly GCF_963506605.1). NCBI lineage: Eukaryota > Metazoa > Chordata > Lepidosauria > Squamata > Lacertidae > Zootoca > Zootoca vivipara. The sequence continues at coordinate 59,374,193 of NC_083276.1, forward strand.
ATTGAGCTATCCTTACCCTGGAAAAAACTCACCAGTCTTGCTTCTTCCCTTTGTCTCACTCTTGCTCTTCACTATTTCTGTCTTCGCCTTCTTTTTCCAAACCCTACTTTTCATCTCTCTCATTTTCCTCCACTTAAACTGTCCAGCCAACATTACAAGTGGTTTTCTTGCTATCAGATTCAAAAGTCTATATTCTAACCTTGTCCCGCTTGATCTTTCTGCTGCCTTCTATACAGCTGACCTTCACCCTGACTACTTTCATACCTTAGGAATGTAGAAGTAAATAGCTCAGCATTGTCTACAGTGGTTCTCCTGAGCCTTGGACATGAGAGGGTCCCTAGATGCCAGGGACTGACTATGGACTTTTTGCATGCAACAACATGTGCTCTACCACTGAGCTATCATCCTTCCTTTAGGTTTTCACAGTTCTGTTCTCTTCCTGACAGTTTGCTTATTCAGTAATCCCACATGTGGGATGCTCCTCTGCTTCACCCCACTCTGTTGGGCTACTTCAGGGGTTTGCTCTTGGTCTTCACTGTGCCGCCTGCACACTGCCTTGAGTCATCACAGCAAATGTCATGGGTTTTACAACCACCAGTATAACGATGACACCTAATTATACCTCTCTGCCCCAGAACTGTCCCTCTGTCCAGTCCTGTATACCCAATCCATCTGATAAGTCTGCTTCCATATCTTTTTGTCATGACATACTCAACGTGTCTAGGACTGAAGCATTAATCCTTCCTTCGAATCCCTTTCCCACTTAATCACTCTTCATATCCATCAGCAACATCACTGTTCTCCATTGACAGTGCCTTGAGGGTAGGAATCTCTCTATTTTTGTCTATGAAACTCAACCCAGCACAGTGGTCACTGGTGGTACCATAATACAAAATCCCTGAAATATATTGACACTCCTGATGTAGGCAGGAATTCCTGCAGGATAACAGCCAGTGCTTTTTTCTGGGGGTACTCAAGGGTGTGCAGTACTGGCACCTTTTTTTCTAGAAGAAAAGCACAGGTGTTTTTTTTCTTCTAGAAGAGAAGTCTGCTTAAGGTGGTATGGCTGGGTGGAGGGGAAATGGATGAAAGCTACATTGGTGTCTGAATGGTGCAGCAGCACTTGTATTGACCCTAGGCCATTTGGCCCCCACTTAGGCTGCAAAATGCCTTGAACCAGAACTGCCTCTGAATCGTGACTGTATGTCAAACCCTTTACTTTCCCTCACATACACATTATTACAACTTGGCACATTTCATTACAAATTATTACTCTACAACATTTGGTCTCCTAGTGATAGGATCAGACAGTTCTGTTCTTTTCTAGCTCTCAGTCTGTGCTGATGTTATGTTTTCCAGCATGAGACTAATAACTATAATGGGAAAACATGCAGAAAGCGGCATTCAACAGTTTGTACGAGTGTTGGATTATCTTCCTCGCTGCCCTTCCTCCTCCACCTCAATGGATCAGCCGATAGCTTTGCAAGTGCATTCGGGGTTGTGCATGTGCATGTATGTATATGTCTGTGAGGTAGAATAAGACACTTCAGTCACTGGTCTTCACATATGATTTCTATCATAACTGTATCTATATTAGGAAAACCTAGCCTAATTTTAGTTTTGCAAGCAGTTCTGAAGAGCTGCATGTGTTGTTTGGCCCCTCCAATTTTGTCTCATAAGGAAGCTTATAGAACAGTATTATATTGTGAGATCTGTCCACAGGTTACACTTAACACAGGTACAAGCTGTCTTGACATATGTACAAGTGTTTGTGTGTGTAAAAGTGTACACTTCTTGCTTTGTAAAACAGCCAGGTGTTCTTCCACCCTTTAAAAAATGATGCTTTAAGCAAGAGTTGCTCTCTTAGTGTAATGTGTTTACATGCCTCTAAGCAGATAAAACAGCATGCCTGTAGGGGGAAGAAAGCCTTTCTAAAACATCTTAAAATGCTTACAGTTCCTACTCTGTATCTGTAATATGAAACTGCTAAGAAACACTTCTGTGCTATTCATGTCTTGACCACTGAGTGGCGGGAGTGAAATGTCAATCCTTACATTTGTTGCTTACTCTTAATCTCTCCACATTGACTGTTGTTACCGTGAAACACTTAATATTTACAGAAAGAAAACCTATGCCTTCATATTTTTCTCATATCCATTTAAGCCCATGCTCTAAACTTTGAGACTGAGTTAAAACCATGAACTAAGCAAATGTATTTGGATTTCTATTCAGTATTTATTCCCAAGCCTTTAGGATCTATGGCAGTTACCTTTTCTAAGTATCCAAAAGGGTTGGAATGTGTATTTTTGAAGGAAATCTGACACGCCTACTGCTTTATTGTCAGTGATACAAGTTTAGGACATAACAATAGCTCTAAAAGTTGTGAGTTGTGCTAAAATACCTGGCAACCTTGGATTGCAAATATATTTGAAACAGAAGTCTGTTCCTTGTTTATTTCTCTTCTGCTGAGATCCCCAAGTAGCCCTTTTCTTTGTAAATAGATTTATACTTCATGTTTATGTTGCTTGCCTTTACAACTCAGCCACATTTAACCACCAGAAAGGCTTTTGAAACCGTACAGAAACCTGCACCACCTGCTGAACCGGAGGTGAAACTGGGATGTGTTTACACCTCGTGAACAGCAGCGACCATTATTTCAAATGTCTGTCAGTTCTCAGCGGAATCTATCACCTGGCTCCTGCCTGTGCGGCAGTCAGTCACAATATTAGGTGATGCTCAGACTGACCGCAGTAGCAGTAAATTAAGATGGGTAGGATGTATGCCCTATCCTGCTTTCTTCTTCCATACAAATAGGCCTTTTCTCAATGGCAAACAGAATGCTATTTAGCTGAACTAGAGTTTCTCAGTTCCATGCTGCCTATGGAAGCTGATATGTCTGGATGCTAATTCTACCCTTGAGCATGCCCGGGTTTTTTGGTGGTACAAAAGAAGCTGCGTCTTGCGGGAGCTCACACACACACACACACACACACACACGCCTATATAACTGGTGTCCTGCTTGAAACAAGCTGCCTCTGTTTTGTGGGATATCTGTACTTCAAAGTATAAGCCTTAAAATAGTAAAGCCATGATACCAATTTAGACGTGAATAAATGTATTCCCCTGGTTATCCATAGGAAAGCTGTTAGTTGTCCCCTGTGTTACAGAAGCCCAGCTGACCTCATCTAGAAGCCAGGCATTTTGTGTCACTAGTCCCACTCTCTTCCAGCAGAGATTTGACAGGCAGCCTCACTTTTGACTTTCAGCCATTTCTTGAAGTCATTTTTATTCCACCAGGGCTTTGCAGCTATTTAATTATTACCTTGATTATTCAGTCACCTTAATTAGCATTGCATAGTTGTTGTTATTTTTATTCTAAACTTTAAAAAGCAGCCATAGGTGATCAGTGCTTTGGACCAAGCCAAATAGCAGCTTTGGGGGGGGGGAGAGAGAGAGAGAGAGAGAGAGAGAGAGAGAGAGAGAGAGAGAGAGAGAGAGAGTGAGAGAGATGATTTTTATTAGAATTTTGATATGGGAGAAAGGGTCATTGTGGTCCCAGTTCTGATCATCTGATCAGACACATCCACTCCCTACTGGTGAATGTAACTTAAAAACTTCCAAGTAAGAACCATACAATATCAAATTACACATTTAACTTAAAAATGTAACTTAGCATGTTTACTTATCTGGTCTTGAAGGCACATGAGACTATAACCTTCCTGAACCTAAGCAGGCCTGAGTCTGGTCTGTGCCTTGACAGGAGACCTCCTGGAAACCACAATTATGCCACCTTGGATTCCACAACTGAAGCAAGGTGGAATATAAATCAAAACAAAAACACCAAAATGTAGTATGGTACTAATACATTTCTTCTGAATTTGCCTGTGGGGGGATTGGCTAAGGGTTCTTGTACAGGTCACAAAGGATGTTTTGTTGTTGTTTTAAATCTTCCACATTGCTTACAGGTGAAACTCGGAAAATTAGAATATCGTCAAAAAGTGCATTTATTTCAGTAACGCAACTTAAAAGGTGAAACCAATATATGAGATAGATGCATGATGCAAAGCAAGATATGTAAAGCCTTTATTTGTTGTAATTATTTGTCATTAGGCGGGCCAATTATTAATGGAATGTAATTAATAAAATGTAATAGCGATGTTTATTTTTGTATTATTGTAACTATTTGTTTTATTACTGTGGAATTTCCAAAAGAAAGCATTTGTAAAAATTAAAAGAAAAAGAAAAAATAATAAGTTGCATTACTGATATAAATGCACTTTTCGACGACATTCTAATTTTCCGAGTTTCACCTGTAGTTGAAAAGAATTCAATTTTTCACTAGCTCCCTTCTCTTCTCTTTTTAATAGTGCATAAACAACTTTTTAAAGTGATACATTCTAGGTTAAAAGGCATTCTTAGAGCAACTGGTAAAAGCACCCTTAACAGGAGTAACCATGTCTACTCAGAAGTAGCTTCTACTGGATTCAGTGGGGTTCCCTCCCAGGAAAATGCAGTTAAGATTACAGCCTTCAGAGGTGCTAGCTAAATTTGGAGTGCCATTTCTCTTTTTCTCTCCAAATACGCTTTCAGTTTGATGTGTTATGTCTCTTAATTCAATCACTAGTTTACCACTTGAGTAACATATTTCTCTTTATGTTTACTATTTTTAAAATAATAGCAATAAGCAGGTTGTTATTGCACTTGTCTTTTGGTATTTAGTTCTTGTTCCATGTTCTATTCACTGAGCTCTCCGGTTTTTAAATTGGAAAAGAGGGGGGGAACATTTTCTGAGGATTGTTTCATTAGTTCTGTATTGTAATCTTACCCCAAACTGGCAAGCATTCCACATGCATACACAAAAAGCATTAATTTGCCATTTTCTCAGATTAAGAGTGAATGATTAGTAAGGCCCTATTAGGGCTTCACACTGCATGTCATAAATCGCATGCATAATCCTCATTTACTTTATTGTGAAATGCAAGGCAATGCACAAAGAAATATAAGCCAGTGGAAAAAAAGAATCAGTTTTAAACTAAATTGCTTTCATCCACTTCTCTCTGCACCCTTGCCAGAATAATCAAAACCATCTTTATTTTTTATTCTTCCTTAAGGACACAATGAATGCTCAGTTAGTTTCTTTCTGCAAGAATAGCCTCAGGAGAGAGAAGTAAAATGGCACTGTTTCTCATTTCTGCTCTTATATCTGTATTTTATACTTTTATTTAGTTTAAATTATGAACCGTAGCATGCGAAGGCAGTTCAGTATAGACGAGATGGATCCTGACTACCAAAAGTCATTCCTCACCAAATCATTCCTCACAAATACTCCCTGTTCCGATGTTTATTGTTTATCTGCAATTAACCAACACTCATATTGTGTAGTGCTGTTTGTAAGCCAGTCACATAATTGCTCCTGCACAAACTCCAAACATTGCCATCCTTCCAACTCCATGGATGGAAGGAGATTGATTTCTTCACCTCTTACCTTTGGCCTTCACTTTCTTGTGGTCTTGTACGCTTTCCCATGCTGAGAAGGAAAACAAAGAGTTCTAGGAAGCAAATATGGGGAATGACACGTTTAGATATTTAGATATGGCCCTAAAAAGTCCAGTGTTGGAATTGGAATTGGTCACAATGTCTTGTTCCCAAGGTGGAATTTTGATCTCCTACTGGAAATTGGAAATGACATATTCTCATCCATTTTATATGTCCTCTGTGGCAATGTCTAAAGGTGTTTCACAAGTGATTCTATCTCTCTTTGGACATTCTATTCCTCCTTGTGATTAGAATAGAAAGGAGGAGACGAGAGAAATATGCTAGCTCAGCCCCTTACTGCTGTCCTCACCCCCCTCCTATCATATGAAGGAACAGAATGCCTGGATAGAATGGTACAATCCTATACATTTCTAATCAAAAGAAAGCCCTGCTGAGTTCTTGGACTGCAACCTGCTAGTTCGGTGCTATGAGAAGTAAATCCCACTATATTCAGTGTGAGTAGCTAAAGCCTTGTGTTCTGTTTTTACTTGGAGGGGACCTAAACACCAAAACAGAGAAGTTACACATTTCATTTTGTTTCAAGGTGGGAGGGCAGGGGTTCCTTAGCAAGTGAATATTTCATGACAGTGGCAGTTTTTCAGTGTGGTGTGTGGGGTTTTATGAGACAAATCTGTTACCAGACAGTGGTAAGGAATAGCAGTGTGAGGAATAGCTATGAAAAGTCAAGGGGGGGGGATCACGCTGTCCAATTGTTATCTAGTGCAAAATGGTGCTGTGCTGCTGCATTGCACGTTTGAAAAGAAAGCTGCATCAAATCAATATTAGTCCCTTTTTATTAAGACAGAAGGCGCCTGCTGTGTGCATAGAACTGGTGCAACAAACTAGATAATGTGGCAATCTTGTGAAGGCATAGCAAACAAAAGAGGCAATGGACTGAAATAATGTGAGAATTACAGTCCTGACTTTATTACTGACGTCAAGGGAAACAGTTCTATTGATACTGGGGAATGTTTTTCTGGATGAATTTGTTGGTGGTGTTTTATCTTGTAATTTTTGTTCGCATATTACTTAATATTCAACTAAATTTCAGTCCTTGACACCCACTTTTAAACAGTGAAGTCAATATGTTATATCCAAGATGGTGTTACAAGAGGTGTTTTTTTTGGGGGGGGGGGAGTAGACTATGCCTAGAGTTCCTTCTAATCCCTGGCTCTAGCAAGTGTCAAAATATAAGCCAGGCTAACTTCCTGATGAGGTGTTCGCCTGGGTGATGGGCCATTATGGGGAACCAAGGAAACGGGCTCTATGTGAGATGATAAATCCCCCAACTTGTGGATAGTTAGAAGGGCAAAGCCGGAATTTGCAGGGATGTGGGTAAGAAGAAAAGCAGCAATCCAGAGAGAGAGAGAGGGAGGAATATCTGATTTCTGTTTGAATTCAAGGGTGCAGCTATGGGAGAAACAAGACCCTTTTGGGGTGTTAATGCTGTGAATGCCTCCACCATGTGCTCAGTTTGTATAAATTTGTAAACCATATATCATAAAGCCACCTGGGGTGCCAATTTGAATGACATTTTTTGGGGGGGTGGAGCAGGTAAACCCCGCCCTGCATAATCGATCACAAGATGTGACACATGCACACCATTTGAATGGCAATGCCTACCAACTGGGGGGGCTCAAACATTTTATGGGGGGGGGCTGATCTGACCTTGGCCCCTAGGAGTTGGCTCCTGTGAAGACACCACTGTGCCTCACTGCCTCATGCCAGGAATCTCACACTGTTTGGAGATCGGGGGGACGTGCAACAATATTTATTTATTTGATTTCTATACCGCCCTATACCCAAGAGTCTCAGGGCGGTTCACATAAAATATCAAATACATAAAATCAAAACAACAACAACCCAATAACCCCCCCCCAAAGAGCTAGCATTTTAAAAAGGGTATAGGATGTAGATCAGTGTTTCCCAACCTTGTGCCTCCAGCTGTTTTTGGACTACAACTCCCATCATCCCTAGCTAGCAAGACCAGTGGTCAGGAATGATGGGAATTGTAGTCCGAAAATAGCTGGAGGCACAAGGTTGGGAAACACTGATGTAGATCAAGTCAGGCAAAGGCCTGGTTAAAAAGGAACATTTTTGCCTGGCGCCTAAAGGTGTATAGTGAAGGCACCAGGCGAACTTCCCTGGGGAGAGCATTCCACAGATGTGGAGCCACTGCAGAGAAGGCCCGTTCCCATGTTGCCACCCTCCTGACCTCTTGAGGAGGAGCCACATGAAGAAGGGCCTCAGAAGATGATCTCAGGGTCCGGGTAGGTTCATATGGGAAGTGGCGGCCCTTGAGGTATTGTGGTCCTGAGCCATTTATGACTTTATAGGTCAAAGCCAGCACTTTGAATTGGGCCTGGAAACTAATTGGTAGCCAGTGCAGTGGGCCAGAATTGGTGTAATATGCTCAATTGCATTGTGTTAAATAAATACATAAAATATTATTTTGCACACCCTGAACTTTGTTTTAGAAGCCTTTCTCCCAGCTTCTACCCCACCTATTTGTCTATAGAGGGGATGTTAATAACCAAGAACAACAAACAAAACCTGGCCACAACCATTATTCTGATTTCACCAGTTACAACAGAATTATTACCAGCCCGACTAACAGAGCTATGTGTTTTTAGGGACTGGGAGGAGGAATGATTGTGTTTTTTAAAAGTTTGCTTTCAAGGGAGCAATTCCACAAACATTGCTGTTGTGTGTAACTTCCATTCATTTCAATTAAGTTTTCATGAATCTTCATTGCCACAAAAAGGAACACCACATTTTCTTTAGGGGGGAAATGAGAAAAATAAATATATGATCCTGCAGAATTGTAGCAAGTAAAAAGGCATAGGCTTTATCCTTTGTGTTTCAAAAATGGGAGGAAAAGCCAGAATTATGTTTAATATTTATTACAGTACCAATTTTGAGAGTGTAAATAATTTATTAGGATGGCTATCCATATAATAACCCACATTATACCATATGGTTAGAATGCCTCTTGAAGAGTTGGGCTGACAGGTCACAGTGTCTGTTCCCATAATTAGACACAAGGGAGATCACAAAAGCTATTTTGTAAGCTGCAGCCTAGTCTCTTTTGCATTTTGCATTTACATTTGTTTGTTTTACAGGCTTGCAAAGATTTTGTGAAGACATTGAGATGATGATTGGATTCCAGCCAAGCATATTCTGGAGAGTCTGTTGGGCTTTTGTGACCCCAACTATTTTAACAGTAAGCATCAGAAGAAGGGGGTTTCAATTGAGAAGGGAAGACTATCCTGAAACATCTGTTTCTTTCTGACACTTTTTCTTCTTCCTCACCCCTCACTGCTACTCATGCAATAATTGCTGCAGCATCTGTTAGCTAAAGCTGCTATTTTTGAATGAAACAAAAAGAGATTTCTACAATGTATTTAGAGAACAACCATACCCACATTCGCCAATGTTGATGGGGGGGGTAAGATTGCATGTGTTTATTTAGCTCTCTTCCAGCCTGCATAGGTGGAGACAAGTGCCACTAGGTGGGTTTTTACTGGGGAGGGGGGAACTCCACCACAGCGGGGGAGGGGGAAGATGTCCTTGTTTCATTTAGTCAGATTGAAAACTACTTCCAGTTGTAGCCAATGGAAAAGCTCTGACACTGGGTGTGGTGGAGCAGGGTGTTGTCAGTTTTGAATGCACTGGATCCAAAACCATGGATCCCTGTGTTTGGGGCCCCTCTGCTACACAAGCTTGGAATTACAGGAAACACCACCACAATTTCCCACTCTGGCCAGTGCAAGCTGGAAGGCTTTGGAGCTGATGATGGATCCATCATTCTGCTCCTCCCTAAGTATTGCTCTGCCAAATACTGCAATGTAACTTATCCAAGCTTCTAGTATCACGGAATAATCTTTATTCATTAGATGGCTGCTTTCCCTTTATTTCTGATCCTTGTTTTCTGTTATTCCATACAGTGTGTGTGTGTGTGTGTGTGTGTGTGTAAGTAAACAACTTGTCTAGATGGGGATAATGAGGCAGCAATAAATTCTCCAAAACAAGCCCTATTGAAATGCACTGAAATGAAGTAACTTGCTCTTGCATAGCTCCTATCTATTTTGGGTGAAAAAATGTCAGTGGTTGTGCTCAATGTTCTCACTCATGCATTAATGAAATTATACTGTGTGCAAGTATGATCCAAACAAGGATGTAAAGTATATATAAAAACATAGGGTGGTGGTTTTTCTATTGTAAGCTTCAGTTCCATCATAGGTTAAATGAGAGATGCTTTGTATTGCAGTAGCTGCAGTCCTGCCTATAGTTAATGACTTACTTTAACTTATTAAGTTAGGCAGTATGACAGCTGCTTTGTAGTGAGCTATCATGCTAAAATGGCAAGTATATGTATATCAGAATCAAAGCGGTCCATGCAGTTGACCTTGCCCATGTGGTTCCAGTCAGTAGCAGCCAGTTTGCTGGGTCAGAGCTGTCATCCCAACACTGGTGATGCTGCAGCTTACCTGGACGATGCAAGGTAGAGAAAGGTCAAGGCTGTGTTGATGCCCTGGCAGGAGCACCGGATTGGCTATGCTGGTGCATCCATGCAGCCATGACTTTGGCATCACCCTGTCCTGCCCTGCGGCATCCCATCAAGGAAAGCCGCAGCTTTGCTGGTGTTAGGACAGCTCCACCGTAACACACCAGCTGCAGCTGTTTCCAGTATACAGAATCTCACCTTACACCACCACCTGCTCACATAATATAGGGGGATCCCTAAGTCCTAAGTATTTCCTACAGTATTAGCACAGGAAAAACAGCTGTGTGGCACTGGGAGGAATGAACACATGCAGCCTAACCAATGTGAAACTCTGAACCTAATTGTATCTGTCAGTTTGGAAAGGGCTAAATCTCAAGCTCCAGTTTTGCTAAGGCTCTCACAGACGGAAATGAACCTCATGGCAGTTGATAGGAGGAGTGCACTTGAGTAAGCCATATGCTTAAATGCTCTGTTGAAAAGAGATGCCATCTTTCTAAGAAGTGAGCTTGTTTTTGAGGCTGGGTGGAGTAATGTGTTGCCAAGTGTTCATTTCTCTCTGGAACAATGGCTGCTCTCTTAATCAAGTTCACTTACTGAAACTGAGTCATTGTGACAAACCTTTCTAGTAAACATGGCTTTGCTTTCTGTGCACAGCTAATGTATTCCAATGCAAAGCACAAGATACATTTTTTTTAAAAAAAATGTTTGTGCAATTTAGCAGCAAATGATTCCTAGTGCCACTAGGTGCCACTCTGTATCAGGAACTTCAATTTTCCAGTGCTAGATATTCTCCCTCTCTCTTTGTGTGTGTGTGTGCGTGTTGTAACAGAAAAAGGGAGGGGAAATCCATTAATATTTCTATAGTCGTCAAGGTCAATCTGCAAACTGCTACAGTGTGGCACCCACATTATCATCATTGGGGTGGGGGAATTGAACAAAGGCATTTATTATATAAGCAGACATAATCACATATGCTTCCTGACGTCTCTCCTATTTTATTGCAGTTTATTCTTTGAAGTATTATGGGCATACCTTTGTATTTTAAAACAGATTAATGACCAATTTCAGAATTTTAAAGACAGAACGGAAGAGCCGTTTGTTCACATTGCCTGTAATCTGAATCCCAGGGGAAGGAACACCCTACACTTCCTTCTGAACATGCCCCTATACTATTATATTCTCTTAGCACCTGTTATTTGCACTGAGATAAAAGAATCCATCACCCCCATCCTCCAGACCTGAACATCTTATTGAAGGTAGAACGTTTTATACCCTTTATGTCCAAGTGTTAGAACCTGGGAAGAAAGTCTGTTTCTTCCCAGACTGAAAGCCTAACTACAACAATTAATCCAATAGTTTTAAAAATCAGTACATTTAAGCATTTCTACTGTAGATTAAAGCTAGGGGCACAAGTCCTATCAGATGTGACTGTGTAAGGTCCAAATCTGATGTTGCATTGACCTCTTATTGAAAAAAGGACTAAATTCTGGTACCTTGCTATGGTCCACAGGGTGGAGCCTAAGAGTTCAGGGATGAAACCTCATTAGGAAAAGACCTACCCACTTGCCCAGGCATTTTATATTATATGTGATTTTTGCAATTGAGTTCTATTCTGTGGGCAGCTATGTTTGTTTGTTTTGCCTTCTTGTGTTTTGTTATGCCTATTTGTTAGTTTTAAATTGTATGTTGTATAACTGAATTTCATTCACACACCACCCTGAAATCTTTTGATGAGTGGCTCAGAAATCTTATAAACAACAAAAAAGTGCAGATCCTTTCAAAATGTTCTGCTCATATAAGGGGCTCAGCTATTGTATATGCTTCCGCTAAGCAATACCAGCCACACAGATTTTCAGATCACAATCCATATTTCTACTGGGTTACATTTGCTGGAAAGCAGAGAATGGCCTACACAAAGAACAGATTTCTCCACAAGGTTAGCTATACCACACCACAGTTCAAGTTGTGTGTGTGCATCATATGATCCAGGATTTATGTGTGATGTAGGAAATACACACACACACACACACACACACACACACACACAGAGAGAGAGAGAGAGAGAGAGAGAGAGATGAATTATACCAGGAGTGGTTGGTGTCCTGATGAATGCTTCTTGCTCCAACCTCTTCTATTCTATTCTGAGTAGGTGTAGAGTCCTGTTCTGGTGGCAGAGATAGGTTACATTGCAGCCAGACTGGCAGCAAACTGAAAACTACAAGCAGGTTGAATTTGCTTTATTGAAGGGCTGCCCCCTCTATCTAGCCCTGCAAGTAGGGTTGCCAGACTCAATAGAGGACAGGGTTTCTGTGGCTTTGATTGCCCTGCTCTCTTTTGAGTCTGGAAACCTTAAAGAGAAACCAGCTTGGAAATTAAACAAAGGGTCTGCTGGTTTCTCTTTAAGGTTTCCAGACTCAAAAGAGAGCAGGGCAATTAAAGGCACAGAAGTCCTGTCCTCTATTGAGTCTGGCAACCCTACCTGCAAGGTGTCTGCCATTTGACTCAGTTGCTGCCTGGCACGTGCCCGCTAGGCACTGACCTCCCCCCCCCCTTTCTCCCTGCCACCATTGCCTCTTGTGGGTGCAAGTGAATGAGGCTACCAGCAGAGGCAGCTTGCCTTCTCCACTGCCTACCTTCTTGTCCAGTGTTTCTCAACCTTTTTTGGGCCACGGCACACTTGTTCCATGAAAAAAATCACAAGGCACACCACCATTAAAAAAGTTAAAAAATTTAACTCTGTGCCGCCCTATATTGACTATATTCTCCCGCGGCCCAAAGTGGTACAGTCCAGGCAAGGCTCTGCCTGCCCCCGGATTACAAGGGCGCGCGCACTTCCAGGGGAGCTGCGGGGTGGCTCAAAGGCGAAAGGTTACCTTGGCTGCTGCTTGCGAGTAATTCCGGACCGCGAAGCCCAGCGTCCCCCGCGCAGCCATGGCGAAGGACGGGCGAAGGAGGCAGGGGAGGCGGAGCAACCTCGATGCGGCTTAAGGGGGGCCGGCGGCAGATCTGGAGCGCGCCTCCTTGGGGGCCTCCCTAGACTCTAAAACCACCCTCCAGTCGTTTGCACTGAGCTTTGGGAAAGAGGAGGAGAAATATTGCTTTCCGGCGGGTCAGTGATGACAATTGGCGGCCGCCAGGCACGTGACAATGCAAATTGCCCTTCTCGTCGCCGCACGTCGCGGCACACCAGCCAGCGTCTCGCGGCACACTAGTGTGCCGCGGAACAGCGGTTGAGAAACGCTGTTCTTGTCCTCACCTCCTGGCCTGCTCACCACCTGCAGTCCTCAGCAGTAATAGCATCAGTTTAAGTGAATAACAACACCAGAAAAAGAAATAATAATTTGGGAGTAGAGGGGATTACAAAGGAAACAAAATAGCATTTTCTTCCCTTGTCCAACAGCAGGGAAAGATCCCGGGTCCCCTAATGTGTCTCGTTCATTTTTGTTGACATGAAGCTGCATGTATCTCTCCCCCCCCCCCCCGCCCCGCCTTTAGAAAACAACAACAAAGCAGCAAAGAGAGGCTGTGTCTTTAAGCTGAGGAAATGTTGGAGAAGGCACTGCCCAACTCTTTCTCTACCAGCCAAAATCTACCCCTTTTCTGCTCACAGTCACCCCCAGGTCACTGTCCTACCGAAGGGAAGAAAGATACAGTATGGAACAGTAACATGTGTAGAGTTCTGTTCATAACAGAGGAAGTTTTTCACACTGATAAACAGGCATATACAGTGGAACCTCGGTTTATGAACACATCGGTTTATGAATTTTCGGTTTATGAACGCCGCGGACCCATCTGGAACGGATTCATCCACTTTCCATTACTTTCAATGGGAAAGTTTGCTTCAGTTTATGAACGCTTCAGTTTAAGTACTCCGTGGACCATCTGGAATGGATTAATTCACTTTCCATTACTTTCAATGGGAAAGTTTGCTTCAGCTTATGAACAGTTTATGAACAGACTTCCGGAACCAATTGTGTTTATAAACCGAGGTACCACTGTAGTGCTGTACATAAGACCGGGAGAAAGCCAACCTGCATCTTTCTTGTCTTTGTCTTTGTTCAGACTAACATTTGCTGTATAGGAATAGTTAAGGTTACTTTTAAATGGATCTACTGTACATCTCACGAGTTGTCATTTTTTAATATATGCATTAATGGCAGCAGTGTTATAAACCTTCTGTGTTAAATTATTGTAAACGTAGGCAGTTCATAGATGTTACTGAATTATGCACCAGCAGAAGCAGATGCATTGCTCTATATACAGTAAGTGCAATGAAATAATAATACAATTACATTCAGTTACACTGCCAATAGACTGCATAATAAAGTTTTTTACAAAGTTTTGGTCTCATTCCCACATGTAAATATAACTTGATTCCATTGATGTCTGTGGAATTATGCTAGGTTTACACTGGTACAACAGAGGCTCTGATCTGATTATAGAAGTATATTTATTGTAGTATAATGATATGGCCTGTTTATGTGCACGTACAAATTCATAGTGTTTCAAATGAATCAAATTGTGTGTGTATGTATAATGTACTCATACATTTCGTACAGTTTGTATCCAAGTGTGTTTGCTGACGGTTTTGTTGTTGTTGTTGTTTACCAGTTCATCCTTTGCTTCAGCTTCTACCAGTGGGAACCCATGACTTATGGCAGCTACCACTACCCAGGCTGGTCTATGGTACTCGCATGGTTGATGCTAACTTGTTCTGTTATCTGGATTCCCATTATGTTTGTGATAAAAATGCACATAGCTCCTGGCAGATTTATTGAGGTAAGTCTTACACCTTATCTTCCATTTTTCAGGATATAGGATAAGGTTGGCCTCTCACATATTTACACCAGTTTCCAAAACAGTGATTAGAAAAGGAAAAGAATTACATCCCATTAACATAATAATGATTCAGCATTGATGGAGTGGAGTTGGTCCACATTGCCTTAGAATATATTGTTGCACACAAATCTTCTAGCGGTGTGAGATTCCTGGGGTTCCAGGCCCTTACCCAAGGGTTTGGTTTCCATGGAATGAGGGACAGCGGAGACTATGATGTCTTTATGAGATTTGGTTTATTTACACATATAGACAACCTGAGCCTACGATGGAGGGGGTCACAACATTAACACCCCAGAAGGCCTTGCTTCTCCCATAGTCACAGCCTTGGATTCAAATAGAACCAAGCATGTCTCTGTCTCTCCAGTTTCTGCCTGCTTCTAGCCCCCTCACACACAGGAACACCCACTTCAACTCTGGTCCATGTCCTTTTTTCTTACAGCCAGGTGAGGTACCGGTAGGGGCCCAGCTGTTTGTTCTCTGGTACAAAGCCTCTTCCTTTGTTACCCTAACAGCCCATACTTAGAGGGGCATTAGCTCACCAAGCAGCTGGCCTGGCTATTCCAAAAATTGAATCTCTGCTGGATCCAGGAATTAGAAAGGGTTTAGGGCTAGGCATATAGCCTAACCGCCCACAACAATATTTAAGGGCCTGTTCTATTGATATAATGGAGTCAAGTTGAAAGATTTTAGACCTAATGGATGAGGCAAGACACTCCACAGTCTGAACTGTTGTTGAAATGGTATGTAAACTGCTTTGAATACTTGAAAGTACTATGCGTTCAATAATACATAAAATTGCAAATAATTGTTGCACTAATAAATAAAATTGCAAATTTTATTTAGGGGACAGGGCCCGGTTTCTGGGGATTATCATTTCTTTTCTTTCAAAATAAGCAAATAGCAAACATAGCTTTTGAGTTATCAAGTAGTGACACAGCAAAGCAATAAAAACAGGAGTTGATTGTTTTGCTTTGATTCTTCTGAACTACCTGTAAAGTGAGTTAATACCTATATCAAAATCTATTGCATTTTTCAGGCTGCCACCCCTTCTTTCTCAAGTCAGTAACTTTGTCCATCAAATTCTAACCTTAAGACGAGTAGCTTGCATATTCAAAAAACCTGCCATCACTTCTTCTTTTAAATAATATTATCCAAAGTAGTGCCAAAACATTGCATCTTGTCTGAAAGGAAATTATTTCGCTGAAGCAGTTATTTCATTTTCAGCACAGTATCTGGAGTTACTCAGTTCATTACAGTCAATTTGGGAGGCAAAGGTTGCAAGCTGGTAATTAAGCAGAAATTAAAATAACTGATATGGGGGCTTGATTCCCTTTAATAGGCAATCAACATATAATTGTTCCCTTTTAAACCATCATAAATATGTTTTTCTTTGCTTTTTTCTATATAAAATTCACCAGTCAAATTATTTATCTTTAACAATGACTTCAGTCTTTAATTGTCTGCATCTCTGCAGAATTAACCCATTGTTTCCCCTCCACACATAGTACTAACATAATTTGTGATCTGATAATTAAAATATTTGCATAGTCCTGGCACTGTATTACTTTTTGGTCATCTGTATACTTTGGGGAAATTTGCTAAACAAAAATCCAATTATCTTCATGCAGCAACCTACTGCTTAGATGATTGGGCTAAATAACTGAGCACATGTCCTTTGGTGTGTGAATTTGGTGATGGGTGTCTGTGATTGTGAATTGTTTTCATGTGCCTGATTTTGGGGACACAGGAGAGAGACAAGATGCGGAAGGCCGATAATTAAAACCTGAATACTTTTTTCTATTAGCCTTGTGGAAAACAAACAGGGTATTGTGATATTACTGTGCAGCGTAATTAACATATCATTAATCCTGATCTGCTTTCTGTAACTTTTTAAATTCTCCCTCCCTCCTGCAAATTCTAGAGGCTCAAGTTGGTCTGCTCTCCACAGCCAGATTGGGGACCATTTCTGGCTAAACACCGTGGTGAACGATACCAGAATATGATAGACCCACTGGGAACGTCTTCCCTTGGACTTAAACTGCCACCGAAAGATATTGAACTGGAGACCCAGTGCTAGTAATTCCCCCACTTGTGGCTATGTTGTACAGCCCATTCCTTTTATCTTTCTTTTCTTTTCTTTCTTTCTTTCTTTCTTTCTTTCTTTCTTTCTTTCTTTCTTTCTTTCTTTCTTTCTTTCTCATTGTCCCCTTTCCTCCTCACAGTGCCTGAAAGTGGTTGCTTAGAAAGTAAGATATACCGTTGCATGCTTGTAGTAAAGAACTAGATAGACCACTTTAAGTACTGGGTTTGGTTTTGACACACAGTGGTGCCCAGACATACATTCATTGTGAAACAGTGACAATCAGTCAGTTGCTTTGGGAAATTGCTTCCGTGAGCGCTGGGCCAATCCTACTTTATCACACAAATAGTTTTTGTTCTGCTGCAGTCATATGAGTGGGATACAGGTTGCTGGCACCATCTGGGAACACCATGAGCACTGCCTCTGGTTTAGTTTTGCTGACAGACAAGTGGGTTGGCAACTATATGTTGTGCTGGGCAGATACATCCATGGCTGCCATCTTACTGTTGGTTTTCACACACAAAAAAGTGAATGTGTTACCAAAACAACCATCTAGAACAGAAGTACCCATGGCCTACTTTCATGACCTGCAAAAACCGGTAAATATAGGGGCTAAAATGGCGGGGAAAATTTACTAGGTTTGCCTGAGTGTGTCAGAATCACAACAATTTGTTTTCCTGCTCTGTGGTAATTGATTTTAAAGGACATTAAATTAGGCCTGGGAACCATCTCTGGACCAAGTGTCTTAATATGTAAAATTATTGGAATACAGTACTACAACTAAGTGGTTGGGCTGCCATTTTGGCAAATCCTTTTCATATCTATTTGCCCCAGCCTACAACCACCCTATTATCTTAATGGAATGTGTGGCCATAACCAGGGCCAGCTCTAGGTAGAGTCCTGGTGGTGCGGGGTGCCGGGCCGGTAGGCGGGGCGCTGTGCGGCGAAGCCACGTGGAAGCCATGCTGCGCCCTGTGAGGGCAGGGGCGCCGGAGCAATCTCCGCCCCTCAGCGCCAGGGCGCCCGACCTGCTCGAGACTGCCCTGGCCATAACTGGATATATAGCTAGGAGAAGAGTCAGGCTAGTGGCCTATTGATCCTGTTCCTTACCAAACCTGACATGCGGGCAGCCCTGAAACTTGCTATCTTAGACCCAGTCGGGCCAAAGTCTTTCTCAACCTGAGATCTCTTTTAATGAACATTCTGAGGTTTGTAAACAACAACAAAAACCTGGAATATAATACACAAAAACATGTGCTCTCTGAATTATGGCCCTCTTTCCCCTCATCCTCCAGTTATTCTGCTTCACACACAAGCTGGAGTTGGTTGTATGAAACAATTTAAAATTGCAGGATGCAGCTGAGAGTTAGTATGCAACATATGGGGCTAGATTCCTACCTCGGTGATGCCAGATACAAAAGTTGAAAGACTCCCCTCAGTTTGAATTGAATCTTCCAGCATTTGCACCATAGGAGCTGAATACAGCCCACTGATTCTGCCAACATGTCTTCCATTCAGTGGCTGCTAGTTACATTGGCACTAGCAGAGCTGCTTTGTAACGCATACAAGGAGACAGCCTTTCAATATAGTGCACTAATATAATATGATACTTGGCATTGGTGTGGAGAGAGATTAATGAGCCTTTCAGGCTCTTTTAAAGGTGTGTGTGTGTAAAATAAAATAAGAGCATGATGTTGAATAATGTAGGACACAAAGCTGTATCTCTGTTTTGAAATCTGATGCAAGAGAGTGCCAGACTGAGGCAGATGGGCACCCCTGTCTTAATTAATTTCATGCATTTCAATTAATACTCTACTAGGTTTTTATTTCTGTTTCATCAAAATGCCTCAGTTCTTAGTATTTTGAAATATCTTAATCATTTTGGCAAACTGAAGAGAGGGAAGAAAATGCAAGTCCTCATTTTAGGTTTGTCTCAGATATGTTTTCCGTGCTTTCCACTCTTCCGTTCACACTCTCTCCTTCTCAAGAAGCCATCGCATAATTTGTGCCTAATTTTATATTCTTACAATAGTATGTATATCGTAGCTTCTACATAGAAAACAGTTGTTAGCGTTTAGCTCTGTAGATCATCTGTGTCTTTTGCCCCTGCTATTTTCTTACAAAGTTATTTATACAGCCTTTCGATGTATTCTTCTCTTTCAGCCAGCAGGGCGAGTGAAGTACCCGAACCCTGAATTTAGTCTATAAAATTGTTGCTATTATTAACTGTAAAATAATTATTACTATATACAACACGTAACTTTTCAAAGACAAATTCTTCCTCAAAACAACCACCTTGAGGTGTACATACTTTGCTTTTATACCCCTCCTCTCAATCCACAGTTATTCCAAACTCATATGCCATTAACCACCACCACCACAAGTTGCAGTGGTATAGGGACAGTCTAAAACGAGAAAGAGCGAGAATTGTGTTTCTTGGACATGCCACCCATAAATGTGTTACTGCACAAAGTACACCCCATAGCATTACGCTGCAACATGTGCAGTGGTGTACAAGTATTAATCTTAAAGTAGTTTTAAACCTAACAACTAGATTGAAAATAGAGCTTGTAAGAATACATTCAACAAATGCCATAGAAATATCCCTTGTTTGTATTGTATATGCACTATACATGAGGGAGAAAAATATGTCTTAAATAATTGGCAAAACTGTAACCTTTAGTATCCTCTTGTATCCTATACATGCATATATGAGGTTTTTTAAAAGTGATTGGTGTTCCTGTAGTGTGTACTAGTGCTGTTATATGTCCCTATAAAATATCTTAGCAACCAGTGTAGAGATGGTGAGTTTTAGAGTAGTTTTGCCTGTTTCTTTCCCCCTCCTAGTGTTTGTAGTAGCCAATCTAATTGTACTTTCTTTCAGGGGACTGTTTATATCATATCTTTCGTTTTGCCTGTCTTCACATTACAGGGTCTCAGGTAAATCTTAAGTTAAAAACTGTGTTTTGTAGGTGTGCCGTTTTCATCCTGTCGGGTGGGTGGGGAAGTTTTTAAAATGGAAACTAAAATGACATAAACCTTAACGTGGGTTTTAAAATATATAAGTGCAATCCTATGTGTGTCTACTCAGAAGCAAGCCTCATACTCACAGAGTTCAATGGGCCTTACTCGAAAGTTAAAAATGTTTCAGATTGTAGCATACATATATAAACAAAACTTTGGGCATGATCCAGCCACAGTTGAGTACTTCCCATTGATTTCAATGGAACAGTTTAAAATCATGCTTAAACAGTTTCCACAGAAATAACCAGTTATAACAGTGTGCTTAATGGTGGCTGGATTGCTGCCTAGAATCATTTTGCTGAACTTTCTCTTCCATGGGGCAAATAGTGTTGCCAGTTCTTTGCTGCTGAAAGACGACTATGAGTCCTTGGGCAGCCAACATGAAGCACAAATTGCCATCAATTGGAATGGAAAATAGATTTTTAAATATTCTGCCTGCCCCATCCCTTTATCAGTTAGATAAGCACAATCTGCCGAAAACCTCTTTAAATGCTCCTATGAAATAATAGGGCATGTGTGAAGTCTCTCTAATTCCAAAGGGTGATGTTTCAAGATATTGTGTGTGCCCTTAGAGAGGTCTTCATTGGTTCCCTTCCGGCTTGAAAAGCTGACTGTGAACCTTCCACAAGTTTACCTGGCTTATTTCAGTGCTGCTTGGAACCATTTGCCAGATGATTCAGTGGGCAACTGCTACATTCTGGCATTTATTTCTTGTCTGAGCTGTGTTTTGGAGATCCACCTGTTGCTCTTGGCAAAAATAAATTTCATAAACATGAGTTAGAAATTAGCCTTTTACAAACAAAATAGTTTGAAACAGAATGGTAGGTAAAATGAAACAAAATCAACCAGTACTGTCTTGAAGAAACCAGTTTATATCAGGATAATTTTATATTGTGTTCTGTTTATCTTCCTGTTAACTTTGTTTTTGTAACCCAGTCCAAATCCATATACTGTACTGAATGTTGGTGTACAGATTTTATTTCTGCAACATTTTATTATTATTTTAAAAACTTGCTGATCATTAACTCTTCTAAAATAGCATTCAAGGCAACATACAAAGTAAAATTATGATCAAACGAAAACTTCAGCTGAAAACCTTCTGTAAGCCTTCTGTAGAGGGAAACTGAAGATTTCTGGAGTAAAGTATGCCACTACTTTACATTTTATTAAACGTATGTACAACTGCTATAGTAGTCTAAAGACTAATAGGATATGTAATTTAGATATAGAAACCCAAATATACAAGTTCTTCCCATTTTCTCCTGCAAGTGAGAACCATACCCTATATGTCTGAGCCTTTTGGGATGGGTTATTTCACATGCTTTGAATACAGGAAGTCCCTTGCTACATCCTTGACAGACAGGGGATCCTCTTGGACAGCCACTACCAGAGCAGGCAAGTTAGAGCAGGCAACAGAAAGCTAGATGGACCAATGATCTGACTCAGTATAAGGCAGCTTTGCATCTTAATATCTTTTCTATTGTGTTGCCCAAGTATTACTGTTTTCATGGGAAAAAGTAGGTAATCCTTCTTGCCTAGTACTTTGGGTTAATAAACTGAATGACAGCAGTTGATGTGGAAAGTAACCATGGTTTCCTACAATTTAGAATGGATAGGGCACAGCCCTGCCAAAGTTAACCTTTTTATTTTTTTATTTTGCATCCCGTTGATTATGCTGAAAAACCTAATCACGTGATTACATTTTTCCAAGTTCGGTTAATAACTTCAACTGAACCGTGTCTTAATATTCCACATTTTTTAAAAGTTCATTTAAAAAAGAAAACCTGTTGCAGCCCTCTTGCACACTTGCTCAAGAGCAAGCACCTGGAGGTTTGTAGCCTTACCAAGCCCTTTCACGTGTCCTTCTGCTAAGACATGTTTGGCTGAACTGAAATAAACTGGTGACCTCAAAACATGGCTGGTAGACTTAGGGTTGAATCATATAACCATCTTGAAAAGCTTTTGTGAGCTGTGCACAACCAGAAGCACACACAGGATCCAGCATTTGGCAAGGCAATCACTATAAAAATATGTATGGGGTGTGTGAGAGAAAGAATCTTGCTTGTTGTAAACGCTTATAGCCCACAAGCAGCTAGCCAATATGTACAAACATTTCAGATGATTTTGAAGGGCCACTATGGCTCTGATAAGTCATATAAATTGGCACTTAATGCTGTAGAAATTCATACAGCTATTCTGAAATACTCAGCTGGTCTGGAGAACTGCAGTTTGTGTAATCTGGAGCACATGTATGCCGAAGGATACAAATATTACTTGCTTGCTTTGTACTGGTTTGTGGGAAATGACTATTTTTGAATTCACCCTATTTTACAAATGGTAGTAATTTTCCATTGAATCTGATGGCAAAAATCCTCTTGAAAGGAAAGCTTCAGTTGAGGGCGCTGAACATGAGCAGTCTAATTTTAGTTTCTGCCTAGTGCCTAGGGTACAGAATCTATAAATTTTTTAAAAAGAAAATCAGTCTTCACTGATCTAGTCGTTTCAATTAGAGCAAAAGCATTTGTTCCCTTTTTAAATGTATCAAGCACAGTATTTCAGTTTTAATCTATAAAACAAAACTTGGTTATATAATAATCAAGCACATGCCATAGCTGTTTGGAGTGTCTGGTAGTTATTGCACTTATTTTATGAGCACTTCCTGAACATTAAAGTATTTTAGTAACTGTAATTTTAAAAAATGTAAAAGAGTAAAAAAGAAAGAAAGCCATATTTACAGAAAAGTGACATATCTATTTATATAACTGATGACCTTCAAATGAAAATACTAAAAATCTATTGGTAGATTGTCTTTGTGGCACATTTTGTCTAACAAATGAAGCAAACTTTTGAATAAGTCAAATGCACTATTGTACATTAAAATGATGCTTAAAGCTGAAATATTCCACCTTAAAATTCCTTAGGGTCATCTGTAAAGAGTACCTGTGTGTTCAACATAGCAGCACTTTGTTTCTAAAAGGAGGGTTTAACAAAATGAACTTTAATTAGGAAAAAAAGGCTTGGAATATGTTTAGGCCAATGTTTCATTTGAGCCAAGTTATTGTTTCTATCAGGTTCTGCTCCATTGATTGGATGCCTAGTCTGCACTAGGGGTAAAAACCATTTTCTCTTTATTATGGTTTCTTTTTGCCATAAAATGTCATTTAGCATTAATGAGCCTCCCCTCCCCTCCCTCATACCTTTTTTTATATACATGCACAATTATGTGGTTTATGGGCTTATAGTGGCCTCATACTAGAATTATTGCTTATTTCATGCAGATGCTGTTTTTTCTTTCCTATTAAACTGCACCTTTTAGCAGGTTTTGTCTCAAATGAAGAAAGATGAGAATGGAATGCCAATGCTTTCAGTTGCAGGCTTGGCAGGTGTTCCTTTGCTACAGGGAGAGGTTAATTTAGCAGATGTTGTTCCTGCTGTACTACCTCTGTCCCTTTTAAAAGTGACTTGAATGAGATCTTACCGCCACTCAAGACCCAGGATGTACAGTGGTGGTGTTTGCTGGGCTGCTCCCAGTAAGTGTTTCAGTCAGAAATCCTTAAATGCTGCCACTAGCCACAATGTGTTTATGTGACTTTGTTTTCCTAGCCTGTAGCTAAACTTTGGCACATAATAAACTGTGCCTATTGAACTGCCTGGAACTTAGCATTCCACTGTAGGTTTAAGAAGAAGGGGAGAAAAATGTATTAAATGTATTTATGGTTTCTGCCTTTGTGTCACCACCAGGCAGCTAATAACCAAAGAAAGAGAGTGAGTGTGTGCTTTCGATGGGCTGAATTTAAAATGTGAAAGCTGGGCTGGACCTTATTGCTTGCAATAGTATGATTTTGCCCGCCATGTTTTAAATACATCTTCAGGTAACCATTTGCCTTATAGGTGTATTTCATTGTTAGGAATAAAATTAGTGTTTGACTAGAATATATTGTTGTCCATCACCTAGAGTATATAGTGTATTTTGTGTCTTTTAGGCACTTTATTGTGGACCTATCATGGAATAGGTTAATTCTTAATTACTTGCGTAATGTCATAAATACTACAGGCATTCTATAGGGGTACTGCTGCCTATGGATAAAGATATGTACCCTAATCAGGACATTATATTTTCTCCATGTATAAGCTAATGGAAAAAAAAATATGTTTCAAAGGATGCATATCTTATATATCTATCTATCTTATATAGCACCTATGATGATATACTATACATTATTCATTTAATAAATCATTATTCTTGAGGCCCTACCTCAAATTTTGTATTTATGTGTATAAATGCAATTTACTGTATTATATATTTGCTTATTATATTCTGATGTTACAAATTAGAATCTATCCTCTAATGTATGAGTTCAGGAAAAAAAGGAACCTAAATAAATGTGCAGTGTTTAAAAAATATGAATCATTTCTGTGTCTACTAGATGATTCTATGTGCTTGCTAGGAAACTTGAGTGGTGACCGAAAAAACAAAAATGATCCAGCTCTCTTAGGGGAATACAATTTATTGCACAGATGCAGGAGCAAATATCAATTAGATGGTTAGAGTCTTAACGATTAGGATGCTCTGCAGCACTTTGAATAATTAATTACTTATCAAATGACTGATTGGATTTGTTTAAATCCTTTTATTGCATTAAATCAATCATACAGAATATTAAAAAAAATAGAGGAAGGAAAAGACATTTGGGATGGAGGTCCATTCGTGGAGGACAAGACAGAGAAACTGCAATACGAAGCACACTTTCTTTGGATCGAAACCCATAGAACTCAGCATGTTTTTTGCCTGACTAAACATGCTTAGCATAATCTAAATTGCACAGTTCAGTTAGTCAAAGAGTGTCGAAGCAGTGCTGCAATCATGCCAATTTGAACAAATTCCAAGACCATACATAACTACGGTAATATCTCATTGAAACCATAGTGCTTAATCTGCTTTCTTTTGGTGAGATGTCAATCCACAGAAAACCCAATTGATGTTTGTCTAGATTCAGCAGGAAACAGCATGTTTTCCCAGGGAAAGCAATGGGACAAAAGAAAAACCTCTCAGACCTGTACCTCAGAATCGTGGGACAAGCAGAAGTATGGATGAACCCTAAGTTTAATGCGCAAACTTTAATATAGTGACAAAATTGTTCTGGTTTCAGCGAAATTTAGAAGGTTGGATCCAGAGTGGCGCTTCTGCAAATGGAAGGGCTCCTGCTGTTGAGATAAGGGACAGAGAGTCAATGAAACCTCCCATTGGAAGAAGGAGGCAGTTTTCTCTTATTTGTCCTACAGACAGTGGCTGCCCACACATTACTGGGTTTAGGATTTTGCATTAATTTGTGAGGCCCTCAGCAACTGCATGGTATCCTTGAGCTAAGGACCACCTGATTCCTTATATCCTTCCCCAATCACAGATCTTCAGGGACTCTCTGTTAGTGGTCCTTGATGGCTCAGACACTTGGCTTGTCCCCAGCAGAAGCTGTGCATTTATTAATATGGGCACAATTCTGTGGAACTCCCAGCTGAGATCAGACAGGTCCCCTCCCTGTTCAACTCGAGGAGCTTGTCGAAGACCTTTCTGTTACAGAAGGCATTTTAAGTAAGTTGTACTGGGCCTATTTTATGTTCTTATCTGTGATTTTTGTGTTGAACTGGCCTATAAATTTTGGAAATAAATAACAAAATTAGCTATAGTTTTTCCCTTCTAGACTAGTGTCATTCATTTCAGAATTCCCCTTGCTTTGTCTCCCTCTAATGACCACTAGCTACAGTGGCTATGCTCTACCTCCATTATGTTCCCAAATACCAGTTGCTTGGAATTGGGCAGAGTGCTGGCCTGATTAAACAAGCAATTCATATGTTCCTATGAAGCTGCTGTGAGTGCTGGGATGGACTGCCCTGTACTTGAACCGCAGTCTTCTGAAATCTTGGTCTAGATCAGGCATTCCCAAACTGTGGCCCTCCAGATGTTTTGGCCTACAACTCCCATGATTCCTAGCTAACAGGACCAGTGGTCAAGGCTGGTGGGAATTGTAGTCCAAAACACCTGGAGGGCCGAAGTTTGGGGATGCCTGGTCTAGATCAAGGAATGGATTTTACATTACATAATCTGAGAAAAGTCTGATGATGAGACATTTTTCTTTCTATTTAAACTTGGGGCATATTAATCTATTTTGTAACAGCAACCAGCATTCCAGGAGAGAACACAACAACACAGTAAATAGAAAGGATGAGTATGGTAGTCATCCCTTCATGCATGTAACAATATTTTAGTTTCCATTGCAGCCAGGAATACATCTATGCTTGGATAAGCCATCTTATATTTCTAGTATAGAATATAAACAATATAGTGAATTGTATTTGTTTTCTAAATCTGGTTTCAGGTGTGATATATATTGAATGTGGAAAGAACTCCCAGTGTCATAAATTTTGGAAGCAAGAAACATGTTGACTAGGTACAAGGTTTAGGGAACATTCTATTGTTGTTTTTTAATTAATTTTGCTCTAAACGTTTATCATGCTTGAGAATTCTTATGTCAGAATTGACCCCAAGTTAAGCAACTAGGATTACAAAACATTACCTGATTCTGGAATACTAAACACAAGTTTAATGCAGCCAATTTCCCCCCTGCCAGAGCCATGCACAATGCTATACAGTGTGTGTGTGTGTGTGTGTGTGTGTGTGTGTGTGTGTGTGTTACAGTCCTTGCTTTAAAGCTCTTTGTCCCTCAGCACCACACACCTGAGGATTAGATGCCGCATGGGATTATTTAGCAGGACAAACAGCTTTCCCTGTCACCTCTTTTAATGAGACCCACTTTCTTATCTTATGAATCACTGACAGTGATAAAAGGAAGACAAATAGCAGGTTGATGACTGGCAGAGAAAAATGTGGCTCTAAACTGTCTAGGACTTTTTTCATCAGAAGGGGGCACTTGAGAGGGATTAATGGATGTTATTATATATGATAAATCTCTTCATGATTTTTTAAAATGAGCATTAAGGTGTCCACGGCTACGATGGCACCTTAAGAGTAGCTAAATATATCAACCAGCAAAAAAGTGCTGGTTGACACTGAGGAGACAGTGACACATGTATGATTCCTGCAGCCAGCCTTTTTTTTATCCCAAGTTAAAAGGCTTTCCCTGGAGAGTTCCTTTCACTGAAAAAAAAATCATTTCCTTTTGGTAGGTATGAGAGAGAATGGGGACAATAATAATCCATAGCATGCAAAAACTTTGTTGGTGACACTCAGACACAGGCTGTGTATACACTCCTATTTACTTGGCGTCCAGTGCACTCCCACTATTGGTTTGAGAAGTGGTGTACACATGATATTAGCCACAATCCATATATCTATCCTACAACTATCCTGCCATTTCTTATGAAATACTACATTTTGATGCATTTCCCTCAAAACCAACTTCGATTTGAATTGCGAAAAGGAATGACATTGCTGCGTTTCAGATTAGTAATTTGTACACAGTCACAACGACCAAAGTCACCTAGTACACTAATGGCCAAATGGAAATTTGAACCCGGGTCTCTCCAAATGAAGCCCAACCCTCCCTAACCTGCTAAATCACACAATGCTTAGGGGTTGATTTACCACTCAAGTCAGTATAATCAAACACTAGTGGGACTTCCACCCACTAGTGTAAAAACACACTTTTAAATAAGGATTTAAGGGGAGGGCCAGAGCTCATGAGTGTTGCACACAGAAGACCCCAGGTTCTGTCTCTTGTATTTTCAGGGAGGGTTAGGAAAGACCCTGGCTAATGCCAAAATAAAAAACCCAAAAAACCTTGTAAAGTGCTGCATGTTAGTGTAAACAATATGAAACCAGTTGGACCAATGGCCTGACTTGGTATAATAACTCAGTGAAGTATTTAGAGCTTTGAATGCAAAAGATCCCAAGGAATATTGAGTTAAGGCTGGCAAAGATTCCTATCTGAACTCCAGGATAAACACTTTCAGTCAATGAGGACACTATTGAGTCGGATTCATTAATGGCTTTGAGGCTTTTCCTACAATCAAGTGGTATATAAATTTTATGAAATAAATAAATTGGCCTGACTTGGTAAAGGCAGCTTCCTATGTTCCTCTTCCCCGCCTTGCACTGTGACTTTTGAAACCATCACATTATGACTTCAGTTGTTGTGGACATCATAAGTCTTTTCCAGTTTGTTTGGGGGGGGAACATACATTCAAATGTATACAATTGATACTGGCCTCTGTAGAATCCTAGCTCAGCAGACCAGCAGTTCCATTACACAGAGAATATAAAATGGGGGCTAAGTAAACCAAACCAGTGAGACATGGAGAGGTGAGGCGATCCACAAATGTCATACAAAGATAGAATCAAGAGGCTGGATGGTCTCTAGAAGTCACCTAGTCCAACCACCTAGTGAAGGAAGTCCACTGCTGCAACACCCCCAATAAGTGGATGCTTAGAGATCTCTTTGCCATATTTTCCTGACAGGGATGTTTTGTAGGGTTGCCAGACTCAATAGAGGACAGGACTTCTGTGCCTTTAATCGCCCTGCTCTCTTTTGAGTCTGGAAACCTTAAAGAGAAACCAGCAGACCCTTTGTTTAATTTCCAAGCTGGTTTCTCTTTAAGGTTTCCAGACTCAAAAGAGAGCAGGGCAATTAAAGGCACAGAAGTCATGTCCTCTATTGAGTCTGGCAACCCTAATGTTTTGCCTCATGACTGGCTGAAATGTGTAACTACATAGATGCTGCTTTCCCCAGCACTGATTTCCACAAGGCAACCCTCAACAGGGATAGGATTGTGAAGGACTGCGAACAAGTATTGTTCCTTGACTTCCCACTCAGTCGATGAATATTGTTCCTCTACCTTTAACACTAGGCTTGGGGTGGGGGAATTGAACTAGTGAAGCTTCTCCTAATAAGGAGATAAACTGGTGGGGGGGGGCATCTTCCCCTCTTAATTTCTTTACATCAGCCTGTCCTGAAGACTACAGGATGATGGCCAGGAAAAGGTGGCAAAATCAGAGAATTTTCAGGGCCAGACAACCCTGGGGAACTTACAGCTGACAGAACGAAACTTGATAAGGCACCTGTGCCTTTAAGAGAAGCCCAGGAAGGAAAATTCCACCAGGTGCAGTTTCTCCCATTATTGCAAACTATGATGAGAAAGGCAACACCTGGTGAAATACTTTCAAGAGGGGTCTCTCAAAAGAGCTGCTGAGGTAAGGAGATGGATTTTCACTGCTAAATTTGCTATGGAGGAGGGGGGAAAGCACGGGTGAACTCGGGGTCAGAAACCAAATGCCATGGTGGACAGGAGCACCAGGCTTGGCTTTGTCTTCATTTTCTGTATTGTACATGGATAAATAGAAAAGGTCCGAGGAGGAACACACGCCAAGGGACTGATGGTGAGGTAGAAGAGGCAGAAACCTGAGAGGAAAGCAGGCACAGGAAACAGTATAAACTATAAACAGTATAAACAGTAACCATTTTGCTATAGTCATGGGCATTCACTTCAACTCAAACTGTAGAGGTGTGTGCATGCAAAGCCCACCCCCAACATGATTTAGACCAGGCATCCCCAAACTTTGGCCCTCCAGATGTTTTGGACTACAGTTCCCATCTTCCCCGACCACTGGTCCTGTTAGCTAGGGATCATGGGAGTTGTAGGCCAAAACATCTGGAGGGCCGCAGTTTGGGGATGCCTGATTTAGACCAAACTTGAGGTGCTGGTCTGAAAGAAAAGCTCATGCAGTGAAGCTTTTGCTCAGCAGTTTTTAGACTCTCTACCTTCTTACATGCTTGCCTGTTGAGGACGATTCTGTGCATGTTCCAAGGTGCATAATCGGTTCACAGAGAGTGTTGGCCAGGCCTTTTGGGCCTCCCTGTGTGACATGGGAGTGCACATGACACCATATTTCCCCCTCTTCTGCAGGTGTGCACTATAAAGAAAGTTTAGGAACTGTGGGCAAGTTGTCTTTCCACAATTAAGATTTTCTTCTGAGGCCCTTCTCCAGGTTTCCCTGTCATTTGAGGCAAGGTGGGCAAGGAACACAAATAAGTCTTTTAATTGGATTGGAAATGTTAATGCTGAAGGGTTTGATATAAATGCTTAAGATAAATTCCAAGCCCATCTTCTGAAACTCAAAACATACTGCTACTACTAGCATTCATATGAGAATCTGCCGCAAACTTTGAATATGACGAATTTTATCCAATGCATAGTGCAATTCCCAGCAACTTTCAGTTTGC
This sequence comes from Zootoca vivipara, assembly GCF_963506605.1. Classification (NCBI taxonomy): domain Eukaryota; kingdom Metazoa; phylum Chordata; class Lepidosauria; order Squamata; family Lacertidae; genus Zootoca; species Zootoca vivipara. The sequence goes on from NC_083276.1 coordinate 59,404,413, forward strand.
AAAGTTGGCTTTAGGTTTGCAGGACTCCTTGTCACTGTGATATCAATGGATTCACGGTGATATTAATGAATTCACAAGCATTTGCATAATGTACTGCTTGTAAATTGGATTTTCGTGTTTCATAAAATCTTTGTTTCTTTCCCGCCTTTTAAAAAAACAAACTCATTTTAGTTATTTTGCTCTGCATTGGAAGCAAAGTGTCAGTTTTAGTTAGGGCTGCCAAACCAATTATTTAAAGTCAAACTATGTGGTGTAGAATTTGGAATATATGCCAAGAAACTAATGCTCCTATTTTATTTGTAAATCTGAAAAATTCCTCAGAATACAAAGGCTGAAAAAAAAACTTGAAGGTTGTGATTTCCATGTTCTGTATTCCAGCTATATGCAAACAGAACCAGCTGTTGTAGAACGAGCACAACAGGTAGAGTGCAGGAAGAATATGCTTACATTGTGTGCCATATTTTCATTCTCCACATATTATTGATCTAGGCTATTCTGAATCACACAAAAGTGCTGCTAATAATGCAAGAAAATGACAAATTTTAACAGTTAGCTGTATACCATAGCTCCTCTGGTATCAAAATTGCTTGTGGTTTTGGATGGTGGAGAAGTGTTTTCATTGCGGCTTCCCTGCCTCCTAAGACTGCAAATGCTAAGCTTACTTAATAGGTGTTTAGTTCAATGGATCTGTTAAGAACAATGGATCCGTTAAGCTCAATTGATCTTAAAAGAATTTACTTCTGTGCTTAGGAACACACTGCATGAATTCTCTTATTTGAACCTCTACAGAAAGCTTGCTTACAGCCCTGCTGCTGCTGAGCAGGGTTACATACTCTGTGGTTACAAGTTACTGGTTACAACTTCTGTGCACACACAATTCTTGCTTAAGTCAATGGGACACAGTTGTGCCAAACTGATCATGGCACTGTTTGCTGAATTTTGATTAATAAGTCACAGCAGGATGCATGCCCACATACACATGGTTGAGAATAAGTCCCATTTAACCCTATGTGGCTTACTTCTGAGTAAACATGAATAGGGCCAAGAAACCGAGGAGGTCAAAGCAGGGAAGTGTGGCTGGAGTCCAATTCTCATCAGCCCCAGGCCAGCATGCCCAATGGTTGGGGAGATGTGAACTGTAATCCAACCACCTTTGGGGAGGTGTAGGTCCCCCCATCTCCGGGTTAAAATGTTATCTGTTTGCATTCTTTCACTGCATATCTGTTATTAGTCACTATTTCTAAATGGTGTCAGTGGCTGGATGGATACAGGCAGCTATGTTACCGCTCAGCAGCAGATGACGGGCAGGCAGGAAAATGCTCCCTGCTACTTGGCAGGAGGATCCAGACATTCAAGCCGACTCTCCGCCCCCCTCCCCCCGTCCTCCGATAGTTCTTAGGTATATTCCCAGGGGCAGGCAGACAGGGAAAACAAAACGTCTTGGACTATCGCATTTCGTAGTCCAGATTCTACTACTTTATCAGACGTATGGCGTGTCCTCATTTGGCAGGTGTATAAACACATGGCTGTAAAGGGAGACAGCGGGGCTGGGAGCCCTATCAATTAACCCGAATAAAGCGTTACTGTTTTGTTCTCCCCCTGTCGTCGAAGCGCCCTTATTTATCACGCAAGACGAATTATAGCAGCAGCAGCAGTAGCAGAGACTCCCTTCTCTCTCTCGCTTTCGGAGTAAGTTGCACGGCTCCCTGGACAGCCTCCCTTCCTGTTCACTTGCACAGGTTCTTTCAGAAGATGCCTTTGCCTCCCTCTTTAGAGGGGGTTGGTAGTGCTTCAGACTGATCCATTAGGCACCAAGAGGGGGATCCGCTCAAGCGATGAGCTCACGGTGCCACTCTCCTGGCGGCAGGCGGAGGCAACTGGAGGCGGCGGGGGCGGCGGAGGAGAAAGAGCTGAACAAAGATTGAGCGTCAGGCTGGGCGTGCGCCGCGGAGCTCCGCGGGGGAAAGGCAACCAGAGTAGGGATCACCCCCGAGAACACGTGGGCTCTTCCAGGGTAGCAGCTCTGGCCGCTGGTTGTGTGCCGCTGTCTCTCGCTCTCTTCCTCCCCTCCTCCCCTTTCCGCCCCATCTCTCTTTCTATTCGAAGCCCTGGCAAAACGAGCGCTTCAAGTTTGGAGGCTCCGCAGCTCAGAAGAGTGCTAGAGCCAGGCTCTGCCGTGCGCCGGGATCTCAACGGGGAATACAGCGCGACCAGCCCAGATGGATGTAATTGTAGGCGTTTGGGTTTGCCTGGCAGCTGCGAGAACAGGTAAGGCAGAAGGGGTGGCGGACGGAGATTTTTTTTTTGGGGGGGTGGGCATCCCCGCCCCAGCAGCCTTCCACGGAAAGGGAGGTGCGAAGCAGCTGCAAAGGCGCTGCTCGCGACGGGCACGGGGGTCATTACGGAGGAGAATATATTAATAGGAAATAATCCTCGCTCACGCGTTCGGTGTATCTGTTGCAAAGACAATAGACAGCTAGTTGGCATTGTGGAGGAGTCGATCTCTTCCCCTTAGGTGCTCGCTCTCTCTTCCTCTCTTTTTAAAAAGTGGGACCGGGGACTATTCTTGCTCTAGCCCTCCAGCTGCGAGTTAGCGCAGAAACCGGAGCTGTGTGTGAGTGAATGACGGCGAGGATCAAGGGGACAGCGGGGAAAGGGGTGGGGTGTTTTATCTTTAAGGTAATCGATTTTGTGCTGAAAAGCGACCGTTATGGATTGTGGCTTTTTGGGAGGTGGGAGCAAAAGCCCAAGGGCTGGAAAGTGGGAGGAAAAGAGATCTCGATAGTGTCGCTGGCTACCTTGGAGGTCCAGAAGGAGACCCGCGATCCCAGGGCGCCGCCACCTGCCCCATCTAACCGCCTTTCCCCTTTTTTGCCGCGGCTTGCGAGGCGGAACTCGGAAACTTTGCATTGCAATGGCAGAAGCTCTCTTAGGACCTTGCAAGTCCTGCTTAAGCCCCACCCCAGCCAATCTGTTTTAGGAGGCACCGGACCGCTTTGGTAGCAGCGGCGGCGAGCGGTGGAAGGAGAGGCAGCTGAGCAAGCTGCTTACGTTTATCAGTCGTTACTGCAAACCCCAGACCCACAACGTCCCCCCACCCCAGCTTTCTGATTCCCTTTGTCAAGCCTTTTATGATTTGTAAATTGATTTGTTCATATAACGCAAGCACCAGTTTAAGATTCATTCATCCCCTCCTGTGAGCACGCTGAAAAAAGCAGGTGACTTCTACCTGCCAGAGGTAGATAATCTCCTTGCCGAGGCTCGCAAGACAACGAGAGTGTGTGCTTGTGCGTTTTAAGATGAGCGTTATTCCGCCAGGGATTTCTCCTCCCAGAAAAGCGGGAGTGCCTGTTTCTGGGCTTTGCACATGGGTGACACTCTTTTATTGTCTTCTCAGCCACGGACATGCAGTTAGCTTGGCTTTTCACTGAAACTGTTATGTCTGATCCAGGAGGGGGATAAAATATAGGGAGGGAAAACGCTCAAGGATAAGATCAGCTGGAGATATTGAAATCGGATGCAGTGATCCTAGCTCATCACAATGGCCTTGATGAAAGAAAGAAAACAGCCACCATTAATCGGCTACTAACAGTTCAGGGCGCTGTGTGTATGACAAGTGGTCTTGCTTTTCTAAGTCTTGTTCTCAGTGAGAAATCTCCCTGTTCCCCTTTCCAGCTGAGTGCCTTTTCTTTTATTTTGCTTTAAACGTTCTGGACATTAACTTTCTGTTGCTTCCCGAAGATGAGTTCACTTGCTCATTTTGATTATTATTTCTATTTTATAGGCTTTAAACTAGCAAAAATTCAGGAAATGAAAAGTTTGGGAAACCTTCCTAGGCATCCATCCTTCTTTTTGTTTGCTTACAAAGAAGGTGGAGAGGATTTTAAGTACTAACAGTGGAGAGCTTTAGGGAAACCCACTGCACACCACTTTAGAGAATACAAGAAATCAGGTCCCTAAGGGTTTCTTTGACATAGACCGAGGGGAGTACAAACAGCTGGTTTCCAGAATGCTTTCATTTCACATGGTGGGGAGCAATCTGCTTAATTCTGGCATTTATAATAGTGATTTGTCAGAGTGCTCCTGTTCAAGAGGGATGGGGAAAAAAGAACCTTCTATGTACATCTGATTACCCGCCCCCTTTAGCTTCCTGTCTTCTAGAACACACTTTAATTGAGACTTAACTGGAGCAAACTGCTTTTTAGGGCAATCTGATCATAATGTTGAAAGCCTGCAGAAGGAAGAAATGGATGCATGTGGGCTGCTATCCTTATGTCTTTTTTTCTTAACAAATACTTGCTACATTGGTTGCAGTGGGGGCCATCTTAATTAAAAAGGGTGCCTTAATAGGAATAGTTCTCTAGGGTTGTCAATCTTGTATGTGCAGTTAGGAGAATTAGGAAAATTTCTTTTAAAAAAGGAATTAAGCAGGAATAGTTTGGGCTTTTTGCTTGTTTCTTTTGTTCTCTTCCCACCTGTTTACAGAGTTTTTTAAATAGACTCTTTGCTTTACAGTATATGATTTTGAAGGAAGTTAAATTTCTAAATGGTTTTTTTTTGGTAGATATTGCCTCCCTAGTTGAAATGAAAATTCAACATTTCAGTATTGCCCCTTATCCTAATCTGTGTCTAAATCCTGAAGGTATAAGGCATACTTAGTAAGTTGCACTAAATTTACTGGTAGCACAATTTAGACTGTAACACCACTTACCTTGGAGTAAGTCCCATTGAATTCAATAGAACTTTTGAGTCGATATGGTTAGGGATTGTGCTGTTACTTCCTAAAGTAAAGCATCTTTAGGGTCATTCTGGCAGACACTCTTTCAGAGATGTCTGTGAAGAAAATATCTTTACTTCTACAGATACACTGCCAAGATTGCATAATTTGAGCTTGTACAGTATTTGATATTCTAGCTATAGCTAGTTTTAAGACTAAGGGGGCAGATCCATCAGAACACCTGTGCTTAGGTGGCTCCTGGAATAAGCTTTTGTAGTAGTTAGGTAGTTGGGACTTGCATCTGTTTTAAACTACTGCACATATGATCCCCTTTATGTCAGCTTGGATCTTTCACTAGTCAGAAAGGAATTAAGCAGTTTATTTCAGGGTATTGAAAACAAGTCTGTAAAGCACTTTACATCAAATGTGCTTTGGAGTGATTAATAAGTATGGGTCCACAAATGGGAAACTCTTTGGGCACAATTCATCCAACATTATGCAGTTTATAAATCCTATTTGTTTACGTAGGGGAGAGTGAAACATGGGCTTAGCCCTCTTTTATGGAAATCACTGGAACTTGAGTGTTTAACCTTGAATGGTTGTATCCCTGTCTGCATAGGCCATCCACGCAACTTGCTCATTCTTCAATCCAGTAAATAGGATCTAATTAGCAACCAGGTCTTTACTCGTAGATCCTCATGTGAATAAGTTGTATGGATGATGCAGTTAGATGAAATCTTCTCATCCATAAAATTACAGCAAAATGTTATGGCTTAGTTATGAGGTGAATAATTTGGAAAGTTGTGGTGAGCATCCTTTGCTATTTAGATTTTTGTCAGACAAGATTTTTTGTTTTGAAAGAAGTTTCATAATAGCTATCAGCAGTAAATATTGCATGGGGATGGTAGTGGCATTAAACTGAATGTTCCTTCTGTATAGGCAAGATGAAAGCAAAGAATTGTGACCTGGAGGTGCATCAATGAGATACTTAGGCATACAGCAATCAAGTGAAGCTCTTCTATGATGGTCATGTTCCAGGTAGCCAAGAGGCTGATAAAAACACAGTAAGGTGGCAAGTCTGTAGGGTTTTGAGTACAAATTGGTTACTTTAAAGATATTTTTTCTGTTGACATGAGTATAACTTTCCACAATCCTGTGAATAACCTTTACCATTAGTGGGTCGAATTCTTTTCCTTCTCTTTGCAAAATTAAAGACATAGGTGCAAATTGAAGATGTAACTGAAAGTCAGGATGTCAGTTTTTCCAATCAACTGGGCTAAGGGAAAAAAATCAAACCAAACGATTTGTGCTACTTTAAAATGGAAAATGATTTCCATTTAATGGCTCTTTTTAATTTATAAGAAGAAAAACGAATTGCCTTGTCTCTCTTTGTTCTACTCAAGGCATTGGATATAAATGAAATAGTCACCTGTGCTCTTCCTTAAGATCTTCGAAGGAGACTTAGTGACCGTGAGGAAGATAACACACCTGTTTGTACAATAGAAGCTCCAGTTTATGTGTTTATTAATTTTTTAAAAAAATGTCTGCATGCAATCTCAGGAGCCAGTAACCAGGGGAATTAGGTATAAAAGTCAGATGCTTAGAATGCAATCCCATGCACACTTTCATTGGAGTAAATGCCATTGAACACAGTTGGTTTTCCTTAGTGTTGCACTGCATCTTCCCTGAAGAGCTTCTTTGAAGGTAGGATCATTGTCAATCAAAACTGAAGAGAGGCATAGCTGGTTGATCATATTCTGATAGCTAAGTAAGTCTGAAGTTGAAGGTCTATTTTTAAGGTTGCAACTTCTTTGGTGGAGACTAAATTTCAAGCAGGAAAAATGGTTCATACATATGTTAAATGCATGAATGTATGGTTGGGTATTTTGCCCCCTGTGGTTAAGACCTGCATAAGGAATGGCAACTTACAAAAAGGATAGTATAGAAGTCCATGTACCATGTGCCTAAAAAACAGTTTCTTCTCCCATTGCTTCACAGCATATACTTTTGGGACATGATCATTTTCCAGATTTGTCAAGGAGGGAGAGGTTTTCTTTGTCATTTAACTTAGCAGAAAGAAATTGATTGTGGGGCCAAAACATTGCCGTATATATATATATGAGAGCCACCTTTGGTGTGAGCAACACATACTTTGCTTGGATATTAACAACCATGTGGATAGAGGCTGATTGTGTGGAGCCCAACCATGGACTGAGCATTTTGGTGGTGGTAATTCTATGGAAAAGACACATGCAATCATCCCCCCCATCTGTTTGTCTTATCTAAATATGGCTCATGAGTAGGGTTGCCAGACTCAATAGAGGACAGGACTTCTGTGCCTTTAATTGCCCTGCTCTCTTTTGAGTCTGGAAACCTTAAAGAGAAACCAGCAGACCCTTTGTTTAATTTCCAAGCAAAGGGTCTGCTGGTTTCTCTTTAAGGTTTCCAGACTCAAGAGAGCAGGGCAATTAAAGGCACAGAAGTCCTGTCCTCTATTGAGTCTGGCAACCCTACTCATGACTCATAGAAGAGCAGCTTTCAAAGCAGTTGGAGAAACATGTAAAGGACCCCTTTGAATTATGTAGTTCATTGTTTATTTCTTTAATTACATACCACTTTATGTCAAAATAGGCTTTCAGTGTTTTACAAGCATAGAAACCAGTTATTTATTATTTGCTATACTGATTATATTACACTACAGACTTACTCTTATTTGGAGCGAAAATATTGCTAGGCAGATACATATCACTAAGGAGCTGCAGTTCATATGAGCATAAGAGGAACCCTACTGGGTCAAACAAAGGGGGCATCTAGTCTGGGATTCTGTACATCACCGTGACCAAGCAAATGCAAGCAGAATATGAGTAGAGTAGCACTCTCCTGTTTGTGATTCCCAGAAAACTGAGGCATACTGCAGGTAATAGAGCTGTTATGGCTAGTTGCCATTGATAGCCTTATCCTCCACGAATTTGTCTAACCACCTTTTAATTCTGTCCCAAGTTGATGGCTTTAATCAAAATCCCTGTATAAAATGCAGTCTCTCCTCAAAGGTCTCTTGCCAGTTTGTTATCTTCTTGTCAACAGAACCCTTTTTCATGCCACAGTACATAGTACCAAAGGCAGGCCAGGAATATTTTGGTACTTGAGCCAGAGCATATTTCCCTGGGAGTGAAAATACAACAATGATAAGTTAAATAACTATCAGATTGCTTTTCTTTCATGACACTTGGCATCATTCATCTGCCTGAAATGACCACCTCACTCTGCTGATGGTGGGGCTTTGCATGAGTTGAATTCAAGGTTAAGCCCCAGAAAGTGGCTTAATATTGTAAATATTTAGATACTGGAAATGGGTGACTGGTAACAAGTTCTCCTTTTTTAAAATCTCGCTTAAATGGTATAAAAATCTCGCTTAGTTGGTATAAATCTCACTTAAATGGTATAAATCTCGCTTAAATGGTATAAAAATGCGGAGTGGAATTTGGATGCCAATGATCTTGTGTGGATGACTGCAAACAATGACATAAATTTAAAAAGTACAGTATGCATGAGGAGCACCCATCCCACTATAAATGCCCATCTGAAAGTAAGAAGAGGTCTCAGGCACAGCCATCAAGGGGAGAAAAGGAATCAGAAATGGGTTAAGAACAGTGAGTGCGGAGAAAGAGAAAAGAAGACAGAATGGAAATAAAAAGAATTGAAGAAATAAACAGGAGGACTAGAGGAAAGCTTGAAACAAGATAATGTCTTGTGGCACACTTGGAACTGTATTCCAGTCGCAATGACTTTGCTAGCTGGGAATAGACACCTCTATTTACAGCAGGAGCACTGTTCTGCATGTTGTGAAAGTCTCTGGAATAAAAGGAATAGTTGATGGGAAATGTCTAGATCCTGTGCACCCGTTGAGCCACAACTATGCATTTGCTGCTTTATTGGCAGTATAAATTTGAAGCTGCCAGCATTGTCCAGGTCTGCAAAAATATCAGGTCTCTGGGTGCACCTGGCATTTCTCCTCAGCTCTGCCATTCATTATGGACCTTAGTTATAGTTACTGAAGATGGCAGTACCAGCCTGAAAGTGAAGTCAAATACACCTCTGGCTCTTCTCAACATATGTTATGAATGAAGCCAGCAAGAGATTTAAAGGCCAGTTAATACGGGATATCTATAAAATTCACACTACACTTTGGTACTGCAGAATTAGTGTGTTAAATTTCCCTAAACATTTATGTAAGCTGAGCTGACTTTTATGTGACATAAACAACTTGCATGGCCTGTCTTTTACTCGGCATCCAAATATGCAGTCTGAGCCTAAACCGGCAGCATGTAATGTCACATCATTCAGGAGTGATTTTCTTTTTTTAATGGTTGTGCAAACTTGCTTTTGTTGTGTGAAGAAATGTATGTAGTGTTCCTGTAAAGGTAAAGGTACCGCTGACCATTAGGTCCAGTTACGGACGACTCTGGGGTTGTGGCGCTCATCTCACTTTACTGGCCCAGGGAGCCGGCGTACAGCTTCCGGGTCATGTGGCCAGCATGACTAAGCCGCTTCTGGCGAACCAGAGCAGCACATGGAAACGCTGTTTACCTTCCCGCCGGAGCAGTACCTATTTATCTACTTGCACTTGACGTGCTTTCGAACTGCTAGGTTGGCAGGAGCTGGGACCAAACAACTCACCCCGTCACGGGGATTTGAACCACCGACCTTCTGATCGGCAAACCCTAGGCTCTGTGGTTTAGACCACAGCACCACCCGCATCCCTGTAAAGATGTTCATGTAAAGATGCTTAAGAACAGTTTTATCAGGATGCAGCTACCTAGTTATAATAGTTTCTATTGAGCTCTTAATAATATGTCTAGCTCTTCAAGATGTTCTTCACAGGGCTAGCTGACCCTATCGTTAAGGAGAGCAAGGCAGGCAGCAAATTTTGGATGCTCATAAAGAGCACAAATTGTCAGTTTCGTTTTGGGTTTTTTTTTTTTTAAAAAATACTATTATAGCAGGGAGGAGAAAAGCAAACTAGTTTTTTCTAAAAGGCCTTGGGCCTACCCATCTCTGCCAACCATGCATGAGATTAAGGGTAGCAATCCTATACCTACTTACCTGGGAGCAAGTCTTGTTGATTTCAATGGTGCTTAATTCTGAGTAGAGATGTTCGCCTGGTAAAAGAAGAACCCTTTAATGTTTTATTTCTGTAGGTTTTGGAACATACTCAAATTTTATCTGTGTAAGGCAGATGCAGGAATTTCTATAACCATATTTAAAGTGGCAGCATAGAGGTCTGACTTGCTGGTAAATCTCTGAAATTTTGAAATATCCAAAACAGGCTCTAAATTTAAATGTTCATACACATTATATTTACCAGTCTATTCTTTTGTTTTTGTTTTAATATAAAAGTCATACAGTTCTTCACCTGTTGTTTTTCTGGCACACAGAAAAATCCGTGCATCTCTGTAAGAAAAAAGCAGAGATATATTGTGTGCCCACAGTGTGTAAAGACACATCAGATTTGTTTTCCTTGTGGAAAAGAAACATTTTTGCAACCCTTTGTTTTTTCATTTTTGTGACACAGAGATCATTTCCTTATTGTAAAATCAAAACGCGAGTTGGTCTTAAATGAGCCACACATCTGTTAAAATTATATTCTGTATAATTGTATGGTATTCAAAAATGCTGCTGTAAAAAGTACTCTATAGTAGAATGGATTTTGGGGAAGCTAACTGACAAGGGTCCCCAATTCACAAATCCAACAGGAGCAAATCCTGAAAGACCAAAATAACATCGTGGAGACTAAGTATACCCAGGCTTCTGCACACATTGTTGATAAACTTTAATATCTAGGTTCAACTTTCAGAGCACTGAGATCAGTTGCAGTTTTACTATTCATTTCATGGTTGGAATTTATTCCTTTGTGTTTATTTCAATTTAAATCACTGGAAAAATTCAAAAGGAACAGGGGTGATTTCTGCAATACGTCCAAGACACATGCCACATTACATAATTCATTACGTTGGCTCCCCCTTGTAAAATTCAGCTTTACTGATCTGTTTCTGAGTCTGTTGATCTCGTTGGAGTTGTGCATAATCACCTGCAGAGCAGTTTTATGAGTCTGCTGCTATTCTTTATTTCCTAGACTAAATAGATGCAGCAGCAGCTTTCATGCTGACCTCTGGGCATAAATATCCACTCATATCTTAACTGATTTATTTTTGCATGGGAAAGATAAACAGCTACTACTGAAAAAATATGAACAAAATAGCCTGTGGGATATCCGGTGTTAGACATCTTCAAAGTTGAACCATTAAAATCAATGGACTTAAGTGAGTGTAGCTCTAAGAATGTAGCCAGAATGCTCTCCTGGAACCCTTGTAGTCTCATATACACACATTTATATTACATATGCTTGATAAAATTTTGGAAATGCCAGGTTGTTGTTTTTTAAGTGTGAGATTATTCACATTTTGCAGAAGCTTATTCCACATATGTGGAAGCCTGTTACTGTACAGTATATGGAGCTCTTTTGCTGCATCAGTGAAATGGATTTTAATGTGTGTTGACCCTTCCAACAGTTTTTGTAGTCTTCTTTCCCATCAATGCCAAGGAGGAATCCTTGTACTTTGTAAATAAGTGAGGGCATGGGTCTGTGGTCATCTGTGTGGCCAGGACTGCAGTCCTACTGGGTAATCAGCTCCACATAATTCAATTAGACTTGCTTCTGAGAAGAAATGTACAGAATTGCATTTCATTAGACTAAGGTGGAAGTCAATGTAGTACCAAGGAGAGTACCAAGGTCAGCTAAGAAGATCAGCTTTGCTTGCCTGGTAGAACTCCTCTTCCTCACCCCCGCCTCTTCTTGGGGTTCTCTCAACCCTACAGAATGAACTTGGGGGAAATGCAGGTGAAAGAGAAGGGAGAGTGAGTCCTTGTGCTGGTTTTCTCTAGCAGAATGGGATAGGTGAATCTGACACTAGGATGTGATGGTATTAAGTCATTGTTATGGCACATAAATTGCAGCCCTCTGACATCATGCAAATGCATCTTCGAGCCAAACCTGACAGTCCTGGCAGTCTGTTACTGCACATTCACACACACCTTGGTGCCTATTACTTTAAGGAGTTATTACCTTACACAGCTCCTTTGAGAGGTAGGGGGCCTTGTCTAGCAGGGTGATCTGTATAACAGTATCATATTGGAATGGAAACCATTGCATTTTTTAACATGTAAAATGCACAAGTTGAAGCTGTATCAGTAATCTGAATTTCCAAAGTGAGGGAGAGATAAATGCTGGGTTAGTCATAGTTGGAGTATGAAATCAATGAATTTCAGTAACTTAAATTGCTGCCAATGAGTATACTCTTAAATATAACTTGATTGGAACCAGCCTGCAGTTTGGATGTTTTCAAGAAAAACCACAGTGAATTTATGCATCCTGTACCCGAGCACCAAGATAATCTTCCGAATGCAGTAGTACATTTTTGCCTTTGGTGAAAACCCGAACTAGAAAAGGCAAGAAGATACAATGTTATTTGTCCAAGTTACATTCAAAATACTTGGATAATCCAATGAAAGGAATAACGCAGGTAGCAATATATGGGCTACTAAAGTGTTTTAGTGGGTTGTAAGTATGTAAATAAGACTCAGTCCTTGGTAATAGCATATCTCATTAAACACAGCCATTACTTGCCCAATACATTACAAAATTCTCCATCCGATCTCTGTCTGTCTTCATGTTATTCATCTTTTTAGTTCTTAAGGATTGTTTAATTGCAGGGCTCATTTATCATGTCATGCTGTTGCATTACTGATGGTGCTTTTTTGTGCCCTGTCCCGTATGGTAAAAAAGATCTGGAAAGACAGGAGTTCAGTTTCAGTTAATGCAGTGGATCATTTTTGTTGCTTGTAGGACTAGGGCTATTCAAAAATAGAATGTGGCTATAGCACAGTTCATGGTTGCACAGCGTATGCAGTTATTTTACTTGAACTAAAAATTAAAATCTGACTTCTTTTCAACCAGTTGTAGGCTTTGGAATGGACCCCAACTTACAAATTGATATCATCACAGAACTGGATCTAGTCAACATGACTATTGGAGTTACACAAGTGTCTGGACTACATAATGCCAGTAAAGCATTTTTATTTCAAGGTAAGGCTAATATCTTTATGTATTTGACAGGAATGAAAGTGCGAGTAACTAATAATTTGGAAGATAGACATATTTCTTGCATATGAAGCATGTTCCTTCCCTCGCCAATCTCTGTCTCGGTATCTTAAAAGTAAAGTATATCAAAACCACTGTCTGTAGACAGTAATGATGCTAAATAGCTTTAATACTAATTTTATTTGAAAAGTTTTTGTTGTTGTTGCTGGAACACTTTTATGTTTGAGGGGGCGGTTGCCACAAGAGAGTTACTGGTGCAGCTGCACGGATAGGCCATCCCTACAGTTCTGCTACATAACTCTGCCAGTATAGCAACCCAAACGAGGTGGGGATGTGGCCAGGACATATAAAGAGTAGACACCACCATAATAGTATAATAAATACATAAATAGTGGACCATTATATTGACCATGGAGCTGATGTGAAAAGGAAAATAAAATACTGTCCTCCTGCCCTTCTGATGACTCCACAATGAAATATAGTATATGATTCCAATCAGGACCCAATTACAACACCATACCTGCCAACATTTTCCAGCAGAAAATTGAGACACGTTGTCAGCTGGCTTGCGCAAGAGCACAACACCAAAAGATGCGAGAGTCAACTGGCCGCCTGCCCTGCCACAGCCCCTACCTGGCAGCTGCTCCCTTTCTCCCCTCTTTGCTTGCTTCCTCTGCCTGTGCTGCACCTCATGCAGCCATGACAGTGGCGGTGGCTTTGGCAGTGGCAGAGAGGGGCCGACAAGAGCAATGCTACCCTGCATACAAGGGTTCTGCTTCATGAAGGGATCCCCTGCTAAGTGCAAGTGCTGGCTGCAAACACCAGCTAATCCTCCTCCTGTGCTGGAGGGGGGAAACGGGACATTACCTGATGAAATCAGAAGCCAGGATTGCTTCTGTAATTCTGTGAATGTCTCAGGGAAATACACTTGACAGGTATGCAACACATCAGCACCAGGATAAAAAACCCTAGAAAGGAGGACCACAACTGAGATGATAGGGTGTGTAGCATGGGACTATATCTCTCTAGTCTTAGGTCATGCAAGCACAGGGCATATATGGGGGAACCCTGGTGAAGAGAAACAGGGAGAATGTGCAGAGTGCCTAAGTGTCCATTAAAGGTCTCTGGGTTAAGATAATGAGGGGGAAGTTGTGTTAGCGGTCCCCACACCAAATAACTTTGTGTGGTGGGGACCTGTGGGTGGGTGGGCTTTCTCGGTAACAGCCCCATTCCTTTGGAATAATCTGAAGTGCATCTCACTAGGACATTCCTGTCATTTGTCACCCAGTCAAGACACACTGCTTTGCTTGGGCTTTTGGGAAAGGGCAAGGTATATTAGATTGGATTTTTATTGCTGCTGCTCTTTTGTTTGCCTGGAATTTATGTTGGCTTGTATAACTTTGGTTTTAATTCTGTGTATTACTACCCTGGGAACTTCAAGTGAAGTGTGGTCTATAAATACAGTTGATAAATAAATAAACAACTTGGCCTCACAACTCACACAGAAACTTGAGCTTATTGCTAACACTTCTTTGCCTCAAACATTAACAGGTACCTTGCATTGGGACTCTAGTCAGAAACATGCAAGAAGAATATAGTGTGTGGTGGTAGTAGGGTTGGTTGCATTAGTTGTCTGTGAGACAGGAGGGAACAGTTAAAAAGGTTATTTGGCCCATATAGGAGCCATACTATTGAGTGTGGGAGTCCCCCCCCCCCACTCCGTGCAGTGTGGTATTAAGCCCTGAATTCAAACCTGAAACCCCCTATATATAAAACCTGTGCTGGTCCTTCAGGCTAAGGCTCCTCTTCAGGCCGTTGTGCTCCTTATGCACATGGCTGGGTAATGAGGTGGGGAATGCCCATGGCGTGTCTTGTTTTCAGTTTGCTTGTTTAAAAATTGCTTTGTGGTGTCTGCAGTGTGGATTTGAGGTTGAGGGAGGTCCCTCTGACAAGACTATTCCTAGTTGCTACTATTAAGTGTGTGGCTTTGTGGCTTCCCTTGTGGCCTGGCCTGGTTTTTCCTTTTACCTGCTTGGTAAGAGAAACTTAATTCCTCCCTCAGTGGAACTTTTCCCAAGTAGGGCTATGTATGTGTCTCTTCCAGCTTTTTGGGTCCTGTGTCTTAATTCTGTCTCTTTCCCTCTCTTTATGTGCTGTGATCAAAAGATATACTCATAAGCAGTGTGTGGTATAAGGTGAACTGAACTTCTGTGTGCACAAGGATACATATAGCTCTTCGTTGCTAGTGTTTTTGTGCCTGTGATGCAGTGGCATGCATTGGAAGCTGTCATGGCATAACTATATCTGGCAGGATGTGTGTGTGTTTAGTGTAGGACAATGTTCCCCAAAGCTGTCAAAAGGAAGAGGGAAGGGGGGGAATGCCACCAGCAAAGCAATGCAGCTCCCCCCTTACCCCGACAGCTTGGGAGTCACGGGCCGGCAGTGCACTGAATGTCACTCCCCTCAGTGAGGGCACCTGGGGTGGTTCCGCCTCCCCCTTCCTATGCCTCTGGGGAGAGGGTGAGAGGAACTGGCTGGTGTAATCTGCAGCTATGTTCAAGATGTCTGTAATCCAAAGCAGGATATGGAGACAGAGCTGGCTTTTAGAGAAGGTGGGGACCGAAAGTATATTCTTGTTGTTAAGTAGTATTTGGGTATGAGACAGTATGGTATGAAAATATATATATGCTTTTTAATGATCCAGGTACTTCACATACATTATCCTGGTATCCATACAACAGCTCTGTAACATGGACCACCAGTACTGTTACCCTAGTATTGATCATGTACATATGAGAGAATGCTTAGCAATACTCTCTCCACATTGGACTCTTAGCCATTATCCTACATCATATGGAGTGTTAATTTTAAATGAGGAAGAATCTGACAGTGCATGGATGAGGTCAGGGTGATGTGGGAACACTGGCACGAGTGCCAATCGATCAGCAGGGTCAGTTTGATCACAGTGCTCGACCTCACACACACCCTGCTCCTTCCCTGCACTGTCTTGGCAAACAGCAGCACTTCTCCTAGAATCATAGAGTTGGAAGAGACCACAAGGACCATCCAGTCCAACCCCCTGCCAAGCAGGAAACACCATCAAAGCATTCCTGACAGATGACCGTCAAGCCTCCACTTAAAGACTTCCAAAGAAGGAGACTCCACCACATTCCTTGGCAGCAAATTCCACTGCCAAAGAGCTCTTACTGTCAGGAAGTTCTTCCTAATGTTGAGGTGGAATCTTCTTTCTTGTAGTTTGAATCCATTGCTCCGTGTCCGCTTCTCTGGAGCAGCAGAAAACAAACTTTCACCCTCTTTTATTTATTTGAACATGGCTATCATATCACCCCTTAACCTTCTCTTCTCCAGGCTAAACATACCCAGCTCCCTAAGCCGTTCCTCATAAGGCATTGTTTCCAGGCCTTTGACCATTTTGGTTACCCTCCTCTGGACACGTTCCAGCTTGTCAATATCCTTCTTGACTGGACACAGTATTCCACGTGAGGTCTGACCAGAGCGGAATACAGTTGGCTGCTTCTGGTTGTATCCAGATTGTGTCCTCCTGCTTACAGAAGGTTCTTTGTTTCCCCTTCCTTTCCGTAGCCCTTGCACCCTGTACCACTATTTTGAAGCCTCCAAAGCAGTTCTTGTTGGGATGGGTGCTGGAGGGGGTAATGGCTTTATTGACTAATATAGTGATGGGGGGCTCCACTGTCTCAAAGAGCCTTTTGTCAGTGGAGGGACACAAATTGTGTACAATCCAACCACTGTAATATTATCTGCACACTATGAAAACCTAAATAATATTTACAAATCAATAGTGGAGCCACATGGTAATTTTCTCTTCATTGTGGTCCACCTTGTTCATGGAGCTATGCTCCATAACCCACATCCGAAGGCTTATGTAAACTAGAATAATATATTTGAGCATGTGGCAAGTACCTTTCCCTCATAAATAGCAACCTAACAGCAACCTGCTACTATTTCTCTGGAATCAGAGACATTTCTTACCAATCTTCTTGATCTTTGGCATTTCTCAGGGTCTCAATTAACTGTTCATACTGAAGTGTAGGCCAACATGTGTCCTCATCTCATTCCTAGCAAAGCTAGAGGATAAACATTTTAATAGTGTTGTGCTTCGTGATCTGGCTGTGTAGTTAACCTATTCACAATGTGGAATTCCATGCAAATCTGTAAAGTGAACTAGAAAAGTTGCAGCATTGTAAGGGAGCAGGGAATGGTTATATGAACCCACTTTGGGTTACCGTATATTCCAGCATATAAAATGACTGGGCATATAAGACGACCCCCAACTTTTCCAATTAAAATATAGAGTTTGGGATATACTCGCTGCATAAGAAATACGACCCGGCGTATAAGATGACCCCCGACTTTTGAGAAGATTTTCCTGTGTTAAAAAGTAGTCTTATACGCAGGAATATACAGTAGTTTGTGATCCATGCCTCCTATGAAACACATAAAAAAACAAACAAACAAACAAACAAACAATATTCAAGATACAAGGATATCTCTATGTGTGTGTGTCTCTTAAATGCAAATTTAAAAGAGAATAAAGTGATTTTTTCAGTATGTATCAAATTTATTATTATTATTATTACTATTATTATATTTAAATAGGATGCAAGGCTGCTGACAGAAACTAAAACAACACAGTTAAAATACAAAAATCTAAAATAAATAAATAAAAAGTAATCATTAAAATAATTAAACCCTAATAGAATTTTTAAAATCTATGAAAACACAGATAATAAAAACAGCACAGCACTATTGCAAGCCTTTATTTGAAAAATTGTCAGTTCCCAGTTGTAATGATAGGAACATCAAAATTTCAAAATGTAAAAATATTACAAGTGTAATGCTTGACCCAGCAGGAAACCATCAATTTCAATGAAATAGCTAAATTAACAAAAAAAGAAGAGAAACCTCTGTTGTCATTGCCCCATCACTGCATGTGTTAAAGCACTGTGATCCATAACTTAATCAATGTAAAAATTCCTATATGTTTCCACTTTATTTATCTCAGCATTATCTGCATGCAAAAAGAAAGGCTCAAGATGTTTAGAATTGATTTTTCTTAATAGTTCTGTTCAGTTTTATCATGCTTAATAAGATAATATATAATGACAGCAATTTTTTAAAAAGTAAAAGCCATTGTTTCACTGTATAATCTGTTGAGACTTTCTGTTGTTTTGCTGCAGATAGCATCTGCATAATTAATTTCTTATGAGTTGGAAATCCTACTTCCTTCCATCTTCCATTCAGTAGCACAAGCTGAGGTATCAAAAAAGCCAAAAATGGATTGAACAACCATGTCAATTTCCTGCCAAAAGGCCCTCATACATGCCCATTATACATGAATGTATCTGCCTAATTTCCCACAAACTTCAATGCAATTTATGTCCAGTGACACAGAATCCTGTACTGAATGAGAAGAGTTGCTAGGATGGGTAGTAGGAGGAACTAGCAGCAGTATAAAAATGGTGGGCGTGGATAGGTGTAAGGGTGCTTTGCCATGCCAAATCTCTTTCTTTGAAGTTGCATTTCCTTGGATGAAGTTGGTGCTGGGAATTTGTTGCACACATATTTGTTCAGTATAAGTGTACCTGTAGGGTACAGGTGCTTATCATAGTTGAACTAGGGAAGGGTGAGGATGAAAGGGGCATGAAAGGGCTTGCAAAATAGATGGGGTGGTTTCATAATTGCGCAGAAGTTGAAAAGGGTAGTGAGTAGTTGTAATGTGTGGTGAGAAGAATACAGAAAGGGCTTCAGGAACGGGGGTGGGAAGGTGAAAAGTGAGCTCAGTAATTCTAGAGGGGGGCAAGGGGTTAATTTGGGAGGAATTGTGGGGTGTTTGCAAATGGGGCAAGCAGAACTGCAGCCCCTAGTAGTTACTATATTTAACAAAGATATTAATTAACCACATAAGTTTGTGCACTGCATATTCTTGTAATAAAGAATGTGGTAATTTTAATATAGGAATGTCTTTTTAAATGGGTATAGTATACTCTTTAACTTATTGATGCCACTTTAAATACCAACAGCTTTTTTAAAAACTAAACCAGGAAAGCTTGGAGCAATAGTTGCCCCTGTTTAAACTCTTTTGCCAGATTGCCCTTGTAATTTACTTCATCCCAGTTAAGCCATACCAAAACTGAGGGCCTTTGTTGAAGTCTCTGTTTCTTTCCCTACTGATGTAATTGAAGTGCAAGTCTGTTTTTTTGCCATGCTCTCCTGGAATTGTCCTCAGACTCTCCTAACAGACCTAGCATTCCCAGTTGCCTCAATTCTGTTCCCTTGAAATAAATTAAAAAATTGTCTAGTAGCACCTAAGAGACCAACTAAGTTTGTTCTGGGTATAAGCTTTCGTGTGCACACTTCTTCAGATACCAGCATGCACATGAAAGCTTATATCCAGAACAAACTTAGTTGGTGCTACTGGACAATTTTTTAATTTATTTCGACTGCATCAGACCAACATGGCTACCTACCTGATTTTTTCCCCCTCAGCACTGTGGACAGGGCTCTTCAGCTTGGGCTAAGTGGTTCAGCTTCCCCAGTAAGTCTTCAGCCACCACACCACTCTCTGCCTTCCTCTCAGGTCATTTTTCTTCCTCAATCCTTCTGGCTGTCCACCACAAACATCAAGCACCAACCAACATGGACTGATTCAACCAACTAACTGCCAAAGACTGACTCTTACTGGCTAGCCCCTGCATATTTGCTTTGTCTGGCCCTCCCTAGCCAATCACAAACTCTAAGAATACTAAATATAGCAGCAGCAGCAGCAGCAACTTATTACTTATACACCATTCATCTGACTGGGTTGACCCAGCCACACTGGGTGGCTTCCAACAGAATATACACAACAAAACATCAGACATCGAAAGCTTCCCGATACAGGGCTGCCTTCAGATGTCTATGAAAAGACATATAAATGTTTATCTCTTTAACATCTGATGGGAGGGAGTTCCACAGGGCAGGCACCACAACTAAGAAGGCTCTCTGCTTGGTTTCTTATAACTTCACTTCTTGCAGTGAGGGAACCACCAGCAGGCCCTCGGAGCTGGACCTCAGTGTCTGGATTATAGTTTCCGAGTCACCTTCAAGGTAGCCCTGCATAGAGTGCATTGCAGTAGTCCAGGTGGGAGAAAACCAGAGCATGTGCCAGTCTGGCAGGCAGGTAGGGTCTCAGCCAGTGTACCAGATGGAGCTGGTAGACAGCTGCCCTGGATGCAGCATTGACCTGCATCTCCATAGACAGTTGAGAGTTCAAAATGACCCCCACACAAAATGCCCCTGCACACATGGTCCTTTAGGGGCACAGTCCCCAACACCTGCCCACCCTCTAAACCTGCAACTGCCAACCAGAACATGCATATAGTATACCATTCTTTTGCATACTGAGGGTTCTCTCTCCAAACTCTAATCACCTGTCTAAAGTCCCCCAGTGACAGTTAAACCTGCGGTCATCTGACCAAGGTGGAAGACTTCCCCCATCAAACACACTATAAAGTAAATTATTATTCAAATGACAGACTACACTACACAATACCCATTAGAACACTGCTTAAATAATCAAGTGGGTTAGGATTTCAGTTTTCTTTAACAGAGCAGATATTTCTACATTAGGCATCATTGTGTCTGTTTTTTGGATGAATTCACAGTTTGCAAGTAACTGTGTAGTGACTTTTGAGCAGTTACTGTATTTTTCCATGTATAAGACTAGGTTTTTCCCCTTAAAAATAATGTCAAAAATTAGGGGGCGACTTATACTCTGGGCCATCTCCCCCCATTTACTTAAATCTGAGTCCCCCAAAATAGGGGGTGTCTTATACATGGTGGTGTCTTATAGACGGAAAAATACGGTAGTTTATTTCAAATCAATGAATAGGTAAAATACCATGGAGGTGCCCTGGGCTCTCAGTCTTAAGTTTAATATTATGCAATATTTATGTTGCTTTATCTGTAACAGGAGGTGGCAGCACTTCATAGTCTTTTCCCCAGTAGGAAAGCAGAATTGGTTAGGGTTGCAGGATCAGAAATGAGGAGTTAATTGCAGCTCTTGTCTGTTCTTTGCAGAACTATGAAGGGGAAATAATCTCTACAGGCATAATTAACTGTACAAACCCAGGCAGTATTTAGGGCCATCGTTTTCCCATTTCTTCTATTTTAGGTTGGTGTTTAAACTTGTGAAAAAGTGGCCCTGTTAGAGGTTGCTTCCAAACAGCACCGCTTATTTCGCAGTGCTCCTGTTATGTCTGGATAGTGGCAGCAGTGGTGATAACGTAATACTTAGTACATATAAATAACATTTAAAGTATCCAAAGCATTTTGCATGCCTCATCTCAGTGACCATTTCTAAAGTAGGCCACACCATCATATTAACAGATTGGGGGTGGGCTGAGTTTAGTATAATCTGGATTGCGTAAAGCCACCTAGTGAATTCTGCCAACCTGAAAAGAGGTGAATCAGGGCAAGGTAAAACTGCCTTATTCAGGGATCAGGCTAAAAGTTGCTTCAGCTTCAGATGGAGACCTATATAGGAGCAGCAGTTCTGTCCCAACTGCAAGCTTGCTGGGTGGGCAGTGGGTGGTCTTCAATTAATGAGGGCTGCTCCAGCAGTTCTTTAATCCAACACAATGGGAGACATGCTGGTTGTATTGGGGGTTCTGTAATGGAGTTTCCTGAGTCAGAGGACAACAATGTAACATCTTTGGGCTATTGGAGCCCTGGCACCACAGGCTTGTCTTGGCAGAAGTACTTCTGTGTGCAGTTACCCTCCTGACTCTTGAGTCCTCAACATCATCCTCTTCATCCTTAGGGCCATGATTGATAGGGGTGACTTTCAAACCATAGACATCATGTTACAGTTCAGTCTCTTGCCTTAGTTTCTAGCTTTTAGATGACACAATTAGAGAAGAACTGCATGTCTAAGTTGCGCCTTAGTGGGCAGACCCAATTTAGCATGACAGTTAATGCTATCTTCCTTGCTGTTCATTCTCTTGCATGTACTGTTCTGTCTATTTCATCTGCATGACACCATGTCCTGGGAAATTCAAGACAAAAGTCATGGGAGCCTTTTGTTGAACTGTGAGACTCCACAGCTCTCTGACAGATGCTGCTCTCATTTCTGTCGTATATGCAGGCAGAAGGAGAGACCTGGGGGGGGGCACCAGCCTTTCCCTATTTCTTCTAATCCAGGCTGATTCTTGAAACTGAACTGCTTGTCTGCATTTTAAATATTCTGACAACTAAGAACATATCTACTCTTTTCATGTCATTTTAATAGTAACTCCAAATAGGGAGCCCTGTAGTTGCACTCTGTCCGGAGGTAGTATTGCATAATTATAATGCAGCAGGGGCCCAACTTCATAGGATGCTTAGCTAGGAGCGTTCAGGTTTTCAAAGAGTTGCCAATACATGCTGGAAATGTAGTCTGAAATGTGTTAATAGCTTTGTGCAAATAGAGACAAGATTTGGTTTGAAAACTATTTGACAGTTTACCTTTGTGTAGATTGCTTTCTCTGGATATTAACAGAGATATTTTCTCATTATAAACCTGTAGTCCGACCAATTTTTTTTTAGTTCCTGTGGCATATGTCTATCTAGATGGGCATTGTGCTCTCTCTCTCTCTGTCTCTGTCTCTGTCTGTCTATTTATATATATATGGTGCTGTGATAGAAAAAAGTGTTTTTCTTTTAAAGGACCTCAAAATCAATGTACTTAACCCATATTTTGCAGTATAGTAGGCTCACGTTTGTGGGGGGGGTTACATTCCGGGGATTGTGCTTAAAGCTAAAACAATGCATGGTCAAGACACATTGGGTGCAGTGGTGATGGGATTGCCCTTTTAATTTATTATTATTATTATTATTATTATTATTATTATTATTATTTATTGCCAAGCACGTAAAGCTGATTGTGCACAAGTTAAGTGTGTGCATGTTGCAGGCTTACTGTACAGTCATACCTTGGATCCTGAATGCCTTGCAATTTGAACGTTTTGACTCCCGAACACCGCAAACCCGGAAGTGAGTCTTCCAGTTTGCAAACGCTCTTTGGAACCCAAATGTCCAACGCGGCTTCCGATTGGCTGCAGGAGCTTCCTGCAGCCAAACAGAAGCCATGCCTTGGTTTCCAAACATTTTGGAAGTCGAATGGACTTCCGGAACGGATTCCGTTCAACTTACGAGGTACAACTGTATTTCCAAACAAAGTTTCTTTAATGCCTAAATGTCAGCAGCTAGATGCCTAAATGTTTAGAGCTAGAAAGCAGTAGTCATGTTACATGTTAAATGCATTGCATTTTATGTTTTTGGTTACTGAGTTTGAACATTATTTTTATTACATTTTATAATTTTGAAAACAAACATTTCAGATTTCTTCTCTCAAAGCTTTTCAATCACCCGTTAACTATTATACTCACTGAAACTTTCGTTTAAAAAGTCCTCTGTCCTAGTCTCTAACCTACTTTTTATTGAGATGGAAAAACTGTGATTGGGGTTTGACTTCCGCAGACTGATATTTTTGAATTATATTCTATTCTACATTCCCCCCCCCCAATAAAAGTCTTTCCACTGAAATGCTAGCTGTTTCTGTGGAAGATTTTTTGGGGGAGGAGCACATGGAAGCACTCTCATTCATGTGCTGTTCCCCCTAAAATTTGAAGTGGTTGAACCCCAAACACTTGATTAGTACCTCAGGGTTTGTTGAAGGTTTGCTGAATCATCCAAATTTAAATGATATCTTCTCACATTCTGGTAACTTCATGACTTTTGTGTCTTTGATAGTATGCCAAGAAATGGTTTGTCTCTCTTTCTTTCTTTTTACAAAACTACTGCATTAATGAAGTAATTGATGTGGCCAGTTACTAAAGTACTTTCAATCTTCAGCACACTGTGGTGGCCAATTGGGCTTAAATGACCCAGGTGGCGCTGTGGGTTAAACCACAGTCTAGGGCTTGCTGATCAGAAGGTCGGCGGTTCGAATCCCTGTGACGGGGTGAGCTCCCATTGCTTGGTCCCAGCTCCTGCCAACCTAGCAGTTCGAAAGCACGTCAAAGTGCAAGTAGATAAATAGGGATCGCTCCGGCGGGAAGGTAAACGGTGTTTCCGTGCGCTGCTATGGTTCGCCAGAAGCAGCTTTGTCATGCTGGCCACATGACCCGGAAGCTGTCTGCGGACAAACGCCAGCTCCCTCGGCCTATAGAGCGAGATGAGCACCGCAACCCCAGAGTCGGACATGACTGGACCTGATGGTCAGGGGGCCCTTTTTAAATTCTATCAAGGAAGTTGGTTTCAGCGAGTTTAGATCTGCAGATTTTCACAAATGGGCTGACATTGTTAAACTGCTCCTTGAATAAACTAAAGCAATATACATGTGTCTTTCTCATCCATGAGTGTCAAATATAAATTGGGAGGTTATCGAATGATTTGACAGTTCTTTAATGCACTTCACCTTCAAAAACTCCAAAGTGACTTATGATTTCTAACAAGCAGACTATCAACATATGCATGCTATAAAAATGCATTGATCACTAAAATCAGTATTTCAGAAGTTCAGAATAATTAAATTATTCCTAGCAGCCACTGTGCCACAAAATTCTTCATATATAAATGTATATGAACTGTTAATTTCATAAGCTGCTTTAGCTCTAGTCTAGTGAAGGATGGCTTGCATGCAACAAGAGATCCCTGTGCACAATTCACAGCATTTGCAAATGCTGTGGCTGCTTTGGTGAGAGAATGACCCTTTGCCCCATGTCTAGCAGGCCAGCTTGCTGCTCTAGATCCAGACAGAGATATAAAAGTGCAGCAGACTCATGTATCCATGATGGAGCTTGTAGACGTTCCCACCCTAACCTGTCTGTTCTCAAACAAAGCAATAACACTGTGGCCTTTGACTTGCCATCCCTTTCAAATTCAGGGTTTACTTACTAAGACCTTTATGGAAAGCTTGTTTCCTAGTAGAACAAAGTCTTCCTTGCTTTAATGTTTATCCAACATGTCTCTCTTGCACATTGTTTGCTGATAGCAGAGGAGGAAGATCTTCATATTATTCTGTCATTATACAGATGGAATCCCAAGAGAAATGATGGACATTCTTGGTAGTTACTGAAACCACTGTCCTGATGTATTGTAGATTCCTACACTGTCAGTGCACCAGCAGTCATACCAATTTGCTGTACAGATTTATACACAATGGCTGCTCATCTCTTCAGAAGATAAGAGGCTAATCCTATGCATGTTTAAAGGTAAAGGGAGCCCTGACCATTAGGTCCAGTCATAACCGACTCTGGGGTTGCGGCGCTCATCTCGCATTATTGGCCGAGGAAGCCGGCGTACAGCTTCCAGGTCATGTGGCCAGTATAACAAAGCTGCTTCTGGCAAACTAGAGCAGCATACGGAAACACCGTTTACCTTCCTGCTGTAGCGGTACCTATTTATCTACTTGCACTTTGACGTGCTTTTGAACTGCTAGGTTGGCAGGAGCTGGGACCGAACAATGGGAGCTCACCACGTCGTGGGGATTTGAACCCCCGACCTTTTGATCGGCAAGCCCTAGGCTCAGTGGTTTAACCCACAGCGCCGCCCACACCCCGTGGGTGCATGTTTAGTTCAAAGTTAATGCCACATAATTGAGTGGAGCTTGCTACCAAAATATTGAGACATTCTTAGTCTCATTACATTGAAATAGGTACCATCTGAACTGGGAAGGACTTCATTTAAAGGATTTTTTTTTTA
Organism: Zootoca vivipara; assembly: GCF_963506605.1. Lineage (NCBI taxonomy): Eukaryota > Metazoa > Chordata > Lepidosauria > Squamata > Lacertidae > Zootoca > Zootoca vivipara. The sequence continues at coordinate 59,430,053 of NC_083276.1, forward strand.
AAAAAACCTGTATAGATCTTGTCTTTCTGTTCATTTTATTTATTTACTTTGTGACTGCCAAAGTGTGTGGGTCACGGACTTCCGGTCTGGCGCCATTAGCGCTCGGCACGGGTTCCTCGATCTCCGAGAACCCTGGCCCCGCCGAGGAAGGGGTGAGCCGCCTGGGCGATGCGGCCACCCGGAAAACCCCCCGATTTGGCTTTCGGGGGTCGTGAAGATCCAGCGGAGCTCCCTAAGTCCTGGCTGATGCCCGGCAGCTCGACGTTTGAGCTCCGAGAGCAGTCAGTCCGGGACGGAGCCTTGAATCCATTCGCTACCTCGGCGGAGTGAAGCCCTAAGCCGTCGCTTCAGAGCACCAGATACCTTCAAATTAAGAATTAGATCGTGAGTAACAAAGATTCTTTAAAAATTTGGATTGAATTTGGACTTTGGAGGGGAATTTTAAAGTAAACGGAGGTCGTTCCCCCCCTTCACCGAGGGAATAAGATGCAATTGACAAGCCTGCAGCCATAGCGCTGGAACGGGACTTTGAACTTTGCTAAAAGGAAAACTTGTATCCCTCCCCGGGGTAGCGGAGCCAAGGGGAGGTGAAGGATTTATTACGTGGATTTCTGCAAAAATTTGGATGGATTTTTAACGAGCTCTCCGGCTGCCCGGTGATGGGAACTTGGAGGCTTGGGCCAACTTAACTTTGATTCCGTCTCTGACACAACAGCCTATTCGCCATATTGTAACCTGAGAAGACAAAGGATATAGATAGACTAAACAATCTGGCAAGATGTGGGAGAAGGAGCTACAAAGTGTCTGGGAAAAAATTCAAGAAGTTGCGACGGGAGTAAAGGAGTATCGAAGACTTACGAAGTTACTGATTGAACCCCTGCACCAGTTCTCTCCAACTGACAGCTTAGAGACACAGCAGGAAATTTTGGAGGATCAAAATTTGAACTTATTAGAAGAAGAGGCTCAAGAGGAGCTCTATACTTTGAACGATGTGCAACCGGTGGGAGAGGTTGCGCGGGACCTTCGCTACAATAAAAGAGCTGTATTGGACATAGATTTCCAGGAGCTGCTTCTCTCAGTGAGAGAGGGGGGGCAGGTCCCTGGTAACAACAACCAAGCTGTGCCGAAGAAAGTGACCTGGATCCGAACCTCCTTAGTGAGAGGAGGGAGGCAAGATCCAGGCGAAGGACTTTTTAAATGGTGGGACAAGAAAAAGAAGAAACCAGTGGGGGGTTGGCAGAGGGGGTGCTGGGTGGAAGAAGTTGGGCTGGACAGGGTAATAGATGGAGTGGGTTGAGATGGAGTGTAAATGAGGGACTGATAAAATGGTTTTGAATTGGATTGTACACAGGAGTTGGTTCAGGATTTCCGGGGACTGGTCACAGGGTGAAGGAGGGAAGATTGTAGAATTTATGGAGTTAAGTGAGATGCTAGAATATGAATTGTATAAGTTAGAATAATTTTAGTGAATAAATAATAGGCTAAAGGGAATATTTAGAGTAAAAAGAAATTCATTATGTGGTAAAAAAATATATATATGGCATTAGAATAAGAATAAAACGGAGATGTCTGTAATTGGTAAATAATGAAAAATGAAAAATTGCCAAATAGAGGTTGTTTTAGACTCGGAAAGGGAGGAGCGAGGAAGTCACAATTAGAATAGAGTCAGGAATATTAGTTGGATTTTTTTTGCTTTGTCTTTTTCTTTTCTTTTTTTCCCCTATTTTGCTTTTTGCCTTTTTTGTAATTTTTTCTTGTTCATTTTTGTTTCTTTTTTCTTTTTTTTGTTGGCTGTTTATGATATGATATAAGATTGTATTGTTGTTGTTTAGTCGTTTAGTCGTGTCCGACTCTTCATGACCCCATGGACCATAGCACGCCAGGCACTCCTGTCTTGCACTGCCTCCCGCAGTTTGGTCAAACTCATGTTCGTAGCTTCGAGAACACTGTCCAACCATCTTGTCCCCTTCATGGATCAATGCCTTGTCGTGGCGAAGGGGCTTGAATAACTCAGAGAAGCTATGAGCTATGCCATGCAGGGCCACCCAAGATGGACAGGTCATAGTAGAGAGTTTTGACTAAACGTGATCCACCTGGAGAAGGAACTGGCAAGCCACTCCAGTATCCCTGCCAAGAAAACTCCATGGACAAAGACAACAGGCATATAAGATGGTAATGTGAATGTAAATCTTAAGTTGAAAATGTCAATAAATATAATTTTTTAAAAAAACCAAAGTGTGTGGGTCACATTAGTTTTATAATGTACTCTAACTATCCCTGCTCGTCTAGTTGAAGGGAGTGTTTAAGCTGAATAATATAATAAGGTGGTGTCTGATTTTGTATAGGTTTTCCTTTATGTGTGCATTGCAGCTCAGAGATTGGTACTATAAGGCTTTCTATCATCCAAGTGTTTGATCCTGAATGACAACACATGAGTGAACACCCAACTGAAGAGAAAACTCAGGGACATGCATTTCTGAAACTTTTCTAGCTTTTCTTGGCTTTGGCAGCAATCCTTCTAGCACACTTCTTTCTGTGGAGAGCCAAAAATACCCACCTCACTCTCAGGAAGGCATTCGGAAAATAAGCAGCAAGATTTCTGAAATCACAGTGTATTACAGTACCAGGGCATGCCATTAATCCCACTGCAAAGGCTGCTTTCCTCTTCCCTTTATTCTCTGAGAGGTGATCCCTTCTTTCTGCAAAGCAGTGCTTTGATCACTTATTGTTGTGCATCACTGTTTAAAGTCTGCTTTCTCTGCTTTGCCTGCTATCTACACAAGAGTCTAATGCTTAGTCTTTTCCGCTCAGCCTTTCTTCTCAGCACATGTTCTGTAGCTTAACTCTATTGTGCCTGGCTGTATGGCTGACTGGATTTATTGTGTCAGGACACCCACTTAGTCCTTTTTGTATATTTTAAACAGGGCTATTACTATTTTTTTTAAAAAAAACGTTAAGGTGAATATCCTGAGGAGACCTGTATTATATGAGTGACATCTTTTGATTGATATCTCAACTGCAACCATCCCCAGTGAAGGGCATGTAAGAAATCCAATGGTCATAATCTTCATAATTAGCACTCTTACTTTCCCCCTGAATCCATGGACCTGTGTGTTCCAGTCAGAAGAAATTGCACGTGATTTAGTAGTAACCATATGAGAGAAACAAAGAAACACACACACACACACACACAAGTTCTTATGTTCAAATGTTCAAATGAAACTTACTGGTATATCGAGTGGTATAATTATGGACAATTATACGTTATACTCTTTGATTACATGCATTTTTTCAGTCTGCTCTGGCTCTTTAAGAATATTTTCAGTCAGCTCTTCATTGACAAGCTATACCAGGGGAAGGCATTTAAAAGACAAAGAAGAAGAAGAAGAAGTCATCAAAAAGTCCTGCTGTGGAGCTACAGGTACTTATTGGCATCTGTGGTGGACCTGCCCATTGATCCCATACAGTCTGCAACATTATTGGTAACTTAATCCGGCCGGATCTTGCTCTGAGTCACCTCTCTATACTGAAAGGCGCCAACTCTTCAGTACCATTAAAACCACTTGTCCTGTATCTTGTAGCGGCAGCCCGCCTTGTAGTCCAGGAATGGAAAGATGGTTAAAATTTCACTATTGACAACTGGTTTGAAAAGGTTGTACATATTGCAGTCATGAAAAAAAACCCCACTCATCTGTATCTGCTGTGGGGAACTGAAGAGCTTAAAGATCATGTGGATATTGGGTGGACCTTTATGACCTATCTTAATGATTGGTCCTGTGTCAACATAGTCTCTGCAGAGGATGAATGCTTTAACTAGTATTCTGTCCATTTGTTTTCCTCATTCAGAACTTACTTCATTTGTCTATTTCCCTCAGTACTTCCCGCCCTTACAATTAGATGTTAATGCACTTCCATTCTTTTAATATAAAGGTGATATATATTCAGTAAAGTATTTAAAATTTATATTCATACTGGGGTTTTCCCCTTTTGTATATCTACCATGTCCATGCATATTTTTTTCTTTTCTTTTTAAAAGATGTATACTTGTTGAATTAATTTTTTACTTTTTTAAAAAAGGACAATAAAAACTTTATAAGGAAGTGATACCGTATGTAGCAGGATGTCCATCAAATCATGGGAATATATTATTGAAATGTGAGCTATTGGATGGCTTGTCTTTGCTTAATATTAATGAGCTCTCTCCCCCCCCCCCCCCCGGAACAAACTCTGTAATCTTGCCTTCCCATAATAAACACTGTTCATTCAGAACTTGGAATTTTCACATATTCAGATAGGGGACAGGGCAAAGTGAAAGGATTTGTCTGTTAATTGCTGATGCCACAGAACTCTTAACTCTGCATTGGAGAAGTTTTTCCTATGGGGATGAGACATTTGGTAGCCGTCTTCTAGATGAAAGATGATAGATCTCCTGAACACAATCTGTTACTCTCCTCTCACACTTTTAAAATTCTGGTTTTTAGGCATATACCTTGTCAGTTTGTTTATTATGAAAATGTATAATGACATTTTCATCTCACCCGTCAACAGAGTCCTCTGGGCGGTTCACAAATATTAATACCGGTAGTAGAAAATGGACTAGGCAAAATGGTTTTCTATAAATAGGATTCTAAAAAGTGAATCACAAGACATGAAGAGAGAAGGAAGTATATAACCCCAAAGCTCCTCTCTGCTCATTCACATAATGCCAAGCCATAGTTTTATATTATGTTTGAAGTATACTTTTATGTTACTTTAGGGCATTTTTGTGCTTTTGTCGATATCTTAGCTACTGTTAGCTTTAAAACTGTGCTAAAGAAAATGTCAGGGATCTGTGTTCTGGCACCAAATACTAAATGTTTGGGCTAACCTATCGGCCTATAACTATGCTATTAATATAGCTGCAGCACCTAGATCCCCTTTTACTTTGAAGAGACTCAGTACCTGAGGTTTCTAGACCAATTGAAGCATCATCTGCCTATAGCTGCTGTGGAAGCCTGCTTATTACTGCATGATTTGGTAGAAGTGCTTGATATTACTTGTATAAGTTTTTTTTTAAAGGAATATTGTGGCTGTACTCAGACTTTTACAGCTACACTTGCCCGCAACAAAATGTGTTTGAATTCCAGCCAATGTATTTTAGGAGCCTTTGAAAATGATTGCAAAAGGTTTTTCATATATAACAACAACAACAGTAAGTCGCATTCATTGACTTATCAAGGACTTTACCAAGGAAAGTCTTTTTCTAGGGGAATTAAGCCTTCATGGCTTTCATGCAAGATTTCTCCTTAACCATGCTAGTGAATCTAGATAATGGTATCTCCATACTGCCGTTGGACATTTCAGCACTGAAAGGTAGCCTGTGCTTAACCAACCTCACCCTCCAAAGGGAAAATCTTAACCTGATACTAATAAAATAGACCCTTATTGTGGTGTGTGAAATGCCCAATGCATTTTTCTAGTTATTTTCTTCACGGGCAGAAAAATCTTACATGCTTGTAACACTACCCAAATATAACATGTTTTGTTAGCCTGTGCACAGTTTTTCTGCTCTATACCAAAGAAGCTCCACAAATTAGACTCTCCCCCCAAACCTGAACCCCTCAAAATGGGGTAGATCACTGCCAGTTTTTAACTCTGTGAGCAGTCTCTTGGGAGTTGGCCACCCCTGGATTATAAAATGCTGGCTATTAAACCTGCCAGTAAATAAGTGCTGGAATTATATTTGTATTCATAATCTGACTTCCATTTTTTGTGAAGGATATTCTGAGCTCAAGTATTCTAAACTTAAAATTAATGGTCCTTTTTCTTTTATATTTTCATATTCACACAAACTTTGTAAGGTATCAGTTCTAAACTTTTATGACCACCTACCTAGCATCAAAAACTTCCATCAAGCACCTAATAGTCTATTCCTCCAGAACACTGTCCTAGCCTCCTCTCCATTTTGCCCCTGTGGAAAACACCTTTTCAGCTAAGACCCTTAGTTCAGAAGTATAACTGCATTAGAATACTAGACTAAGAGTGCTTTCAAGAACTGACAGACATTCTTTCAGACTCTTGGGACTCAGGCTTGGTGTCTGTCTCTACATCACATTGCCTGGTGACTTTGCCTTGTGAAAATCCTACTGAAGTCAAGAATGGGTGGATGCCCTGTTTTTGTCTGGAAATGACTGCTGTCCCTCTTTTAGACTTGGTTTAATGCTGGGGACTCTCTTTTTCCTCTCCATTCAAACCTACCTTGTTCTTCCGTTCCTAGTCTCTGCTTCTCAGTTACTCTATAAACACACCTTTCATTTGGGATAAACTTCAGTAGCTCTCATATTATAACTAAACATTTATAAGGCAATATTTTTTTCTTTTTGTCTTTTAATAAAACCATTTTCTGGGAAGTCCTGAAGTCCTGGCTCTGCCTTTATTTCCTGCAAACTTTATGGGATGATATGTCATAAAGTTACCTTGTCGATTTGGCAAATGGACTAGTTGCTGCATAAGCTCTACCATGCCCCCTAGCACCAGACTAAAATTCCTTTTGGTGGCTAAGGGAGGCACTGAGGCTCTGGCAGGATCCCACTGGGAAAGCACTAAATTGGGAAAGAGGCGGGAGGACTCCAGGACACTGCCAGAACTCTCATGCCTTCTTCCCAAAGCCCAGCACCTCACTTACCTGGCTTTGGGAAGGCAGTGGGGGGGGGCTCAGGGCCTGTCTCAAATGTTTCTGAGGGCTGCCAGAAAGACCTCGGGGGGCACATGTTGGACCACCCTGCATTAGGCCAATAGCTAACAAATGGCTGTGCTGGTTCCCAAATTATAGTACACCCAAATAACTTTGTTGGGTTTCCATGTTGCATTTTTGGGCGCCGTGCTTTTGTGTGAGCCATTCAAGTTGCTGGCCATTGCTGCCCTTATAGGAGCAAAATTCCATAGTTTAACTGCGCACTATGTGCAGAAGTATTTCTTTGACCCTGAGTTCTAGTATTCTGAAAAAGGTTAGAAAAAGTCTGGGTCCACTTTCTCCATACCACACATCACTGTATACATTGCCATCATGTTTCCTCTTACTCACTTTTTTTCTAAACTAAAAAGACCCAAATATTTGTAGCATCAATTTTTTTGTTTTGATGCTGTATTTCTGTGTTTTGTAAATCACTTAAAGGGAATTGCAAAAATGGGATACTATTACAGTACTTAACTCTTTGTTAAGGTTTTTTTTATATATATAAAAAAATGAACAGCAGTTATTTCATATTAAAGATCGAAAGGTGTTGCCGACACGGTAAATATGTGGGCATTGTACAGGTTAGTCTGTACCAGGTTCATTGATAATGGAATTAGCACACGTTTCAGCAATATATTACATAGTTACCACCATCATTTATGTGATGCATCTTTCTTTTGCTGACTCGCAAACACTGTGTGTGTATCATATATATAAATACACATAGACAGACAGAAGCACACACAAACAGAGGCTCAGTGAATTATAGGGCTGTGACTCTATTGAGTGATTCTAATGACACTATAAATCAACTGAATGAAGTCTGAATTGCTGAAATCCCAAGATGTAATGCAAGCTCTGTTATTTAGTATGTGTTTGTTTATGTGTTTAGATAGAATACATGGATCTGCTTTCCAAATAAATCCAATAAATTGGCTTGGAAATGCTGTTTCTCTCTTGCATGCCTGCATCAGCTTTGGACAGCGTTTGTTTTCTTTGTTTTTCTTTAATACTAGAATTCAAGTTTATTTGAAGCGTTTTGTGAAACATTTATGCCCTAATTTTGTTGTGCTAATACAGTGTCACAATCTTATAATGTTCCGTTTGTTTTGGAGAGACGTGAATTTGACACAGGAGGCTTCATGCATCTAACACAGGCTCTTGTGATACCTTTCTCTTATCTTGAGAAGTGGCATGTTCATCTGTACCACCTGTCACTATGATCCAATTGAGACTGTGAGGTTTTGGGTCACTGGGCACTTTTGATTCTCCCATTCACTTTTTGTGGTTTAGTTGCCCTGGTCTGAAATATAAGTAGATATCCATGGGCCCTCAGTCAGTGACTGTCCCATGTCTTCTCTGAGGTCGTCTCTCTTGTATGTCACACTTCTACAGTAGACCTGTTGACTGACTTCAACATGACGCTTGATTATCTTCTCATTCAGCCCCTTAGGATGCATCCTGGGACTGCTAGGGGAGAAAGGCATTAACTACTTATGCTCCATCATGAAGTACCTGGTTTTGATTTGCTGTATCATTAATGATACAATAAGAGTCTGTTTCCTATTTCCCAGTGGTGGTTCTACCTAAGCGAGCAAATATTAATTGTGTTGTTCTGGCTTCCATCATTTAAAATTTGGAGGGCACCAATTAATTAAATGATGGGCCATCATTTAATTGTGCTTCCACAACTGTCACACCTATTTTCTAGAATACGTTTACACAATTGGATATCTATAACTCCTATCAAGCCTGATCATTGGCTTCCCTGGTGACATTTGGAAGGTACCATGTTGACTACCCCTGGGGTAGATAATACTCCTGAAACCCCTTTAACTAGCAACTATATGTAGGGATGCAGGTGGCGCTGTGGGTTAAACCCTTTGTGGCTTGCCAATCGGAAGGTCGGCGGTTTGAATCCCCGTGACAGGGTGAGCTCCCGTTGCTCGGTCCCAGCTCCTGCCAATCTAGCAGTTCGAAAGCACGTCAAAGTGCAAGTAGATGAATAGGTACCGCTACAGCAGGAAGGTAAACGGAGTTCCCGTGTGCTGCTCTGGTTCACCAGAAGCGGCTTTGTCATGCTGGCCACATGACCTGGAAGCTGTACGCCGGCTCCCTTGGCAATAACACGAGATGAGTGCCGCAACCCAGAGTCGGTCACGACTGGACCTAATGGTCAGGGGTCCCTTTACCTTTATATGTATTTACAGTGTTCAGGAGCAGATTGAATCCCAAAACGATTGTGAAGAATTCAAAGAGTTTCCTAAATCGGCACAGCTATTTTCCAATCAAAGGGATTGCTTTGCAGTGGGAGTCCTCCCAATATACATGTCTTGAATACTGTCATGCATTTGGGTGCCCTGGGTGGAATAATTACTGTGCTTTTGCATATTGGATGTAGTATTAAAAATTGCATTTTGAGGGGTAACTAGCACTTCTGATTTTAATGAATACTGTATACAAAATCCTGAGCTTTCATTTTCTGTCCCCCCCCCCCCCAATATCTGAGGCAGGCTGACGGGCATCCATGAAACTGCCAAATAGCAGCAGCACTCTTACGGTATTTCTAGGCTGGAATTTGTTCCAAGGGTTAACCCTTGACATTCAAGTTACTTCCAGCTGACTTATGAGACAGTTAAAATGATACGCAACAAACATTAAGTGACAGTGCTTTGTGGAAGTGTATTACGTCATAATCCAAGACCAACTGCTTTGAGGTTTGTTTTTGTTTTTTTACATTCAAGCAGTGTGTAGATTTTATGGGTGTGGGGGAGAAAAGACAGAGTTGTATCTTTCTAACTTTAACCAAGGGTTCAGTAACGTAAAGGACAAATTATTGGGTTAAAATAAATGTGTAAAGATTCATCTTTGCTCTCACAGGTTCTCTGTTGGAGACAAAAATGTTTCATTAAATATTTCCAAATCCAAGCTGGCTTGTAACCCAAGGAGAAATGCTTGCTGCTTTTTCTGTGAAGGACACTTCTCCTCTCTTCCTATTTAATCAAGTGTAAATTGAATCACATCTGAAAGTCAGCCTAGTAGTTCTGAGATATTTCATGTTCATGTAAAACATCTAGCGATTCGAGAATGCTGACATAATATCCATCTTGAACATTTCGCCACTACCAATGTATGTGTGGCTCGCCATTATACTTTTGGTTTATACAGTATAGCAGGGGACCCCAAACTATGGCCCGGGGGCCGGATGCGGCCCAATTGGCCTGCCAATCCGGCCCGCGATGACCCCCGCCGCCTGCCGCCGCTGCCTGCTCTTACGGCGCGCAGCGCGGCAGCGCTCTTCCGGGTCGGGAAAAAAGCGCCGAAAATCCTTTGTGCGCATGCGTATGGGCCTCTCCCGACCCGGAAGAGGTCATTTCTGGTGCACTTCCGGGTCGGGGGAGGCCCATACGCATGCGCACAACGGATTTTCGGCGCTTTTTCCACCCTGGAAGCGCGCCGCACAGGCGCGCGCTCCCCCGTCCTCCGGCCCGCCGCGCGATCGGCGCGGTGGGAACCGGCCCAAACGCCGGTAAGTCTGGGGACCCCTGCAGTATAGCAAACCTTGGTTCAATTTCTCTTGTCATCATGGACTGTGGCACAAAAACATTTCACAAACCACCTGTGTTTTCTGCTGCTACTCACTGTCTCCTCTCCTCTGGCTGCTATTGACAAGAGACAGAAGGCATCCATTTGGTCTCTCTCTCTCTCGCTGTGTGTGTGTGTGTGTGTAGGGTATATGTTTATTCTTTGTGCAGAGATGAGTGAGTGAGGGGAAATTGCTCTGAGCATGGAGGGCTGAAAATCAATTTTTACTTCAATGGGGTCAGGTTCTCCTGCAGATACCTGTAAAGGGCTTGGTGGCAAACAGTGCCAAAGGTGAGAACTCAAAGTCTACAGGAGTACTTAGTGTCTCAGGGTGTGTTCACATCACCTTAGAGCAGGCACCCCCAAACTTCGGCCCTCCAGATGTTTTGGACTACAATTCCCATCTTCCCCAACCACTGGTCCTTTTAGCTAGGGATCATGGGAGTTGCAGGCCAAAACATCTGGAGGGCCGCAGTTTGGGGATGCCTGCCTTAGAGTACAGTATAGTGAAGTTGTTGCATTTTTTGGCCTTCCACAGCTCTTACCTCCTTGGCTACTCATATCAGCATGGCTTTATTCATTTCTGTTCCACCATGGGACATAAATGGGATGGGAATGTCATTATGTGTTTACACCTTGGCTAAAGACAGATTAGGGGAGGTTTAAGGACTCTGATTGAAGCTGGTTTGAGAAACAACACATCAGGTAAAAGTATTCTGCAACGAAGTGTAGAATGCATATGCATTTTGGATAACTTTGTGTGAATTGGAGTAAAAAAAACCCAGCACTGGAAATGCAGCAAGTGCACAGTAAACAGGAGTGTGAACACAGCCTCAGACTAGGATTACTCTGATTCAGATTCCCACTCAGTAACATCAGTGGGTGCCCGTAGGCTAGTCTTTATCTTTGACACTACTTCACATGATCATTGTGAGAATAAAAGGAGTGAATGGAGAAATGGAAGAAGGGCAAGATAAAAATGGAATGAATGAATAAAACATCGAATTTATGTAATCCAGTGGTCTCAGGCTTTGCTGCCTCAGAGGAAAACTGTTTGGGCTTTCAAGGGCTGTTGTGTATTCTGAAGGTGCCATTGCTGGGGAGGGCCTTGTCCATAGAACTGTAGAGTTGGAAGGGATCACAAAGATCATCTGGCCCAACCCCCTGCAAAGCAGGAATAACAAAAGTCTCTGTGTAGTCTGTTGGGTTGTAGTTTGGAAAGAGAGATGTTCGTGTGAGGAGGATTTTGTTCACAATTTGAAGTGAACTCTCCCAGATTGTACCCCTCCAACCAGTACTCAGAACGAAATATACACCAGTTCTTTAGTCCACAACACATAGGGGCAGCCACAGTTTTATCACACAGTGTTACTTTGTTTGTACCATTGCATGTACAGTACAGTTAAATTTCTGGAGCATTTTTATTTGCCATAGTGTGCAGGTACCAGGCTTTGAAGCTCCTCCTAGCAGCTTTTGCAATGCTGAGTAAGAAATCAGCCTTCAGGCCATCCTGTAAATTGTGCCTACATTAATAATAATAATAATAATAATAATAATAATAATAATAATGTTGCTCCATGCATATTCTCTTTTAAAAAAAGATTTCCCCAAATGAATAAAATAAAATAATTCACACAGAACCAGGATAGAATCCCACCTTCAGGTATTCCTCCAGAACAAGATCCTGCTGTTGAACAGCTAAATTTGTGTTTCACACCAAATTCACACCAAAAAGAGAGAGCAATGTTCTATGTTATGTTCTAACATAAGAATTACAAAATGCGCATTAAGCCAGTACTTTTATTTGGCCAATAACCTTGTCGCCAAATGGACTCCTTTATCTATCTTAAGGCCCTAAATCTGCTTTTTCCGTATGTTGACAAAGGCTGGTCCCAAGTATCTTGGAAGTGGTTTAGAATAAAACCTTTTTATATAGGAAATGTTTTTTCAGGCTTATGTTAATGTGGGGAAAGAAAATCCATTACTGGTACTGAGTATATCTTTTGAGGATTTTAAAATTTGCAAATATATAGTCTTTTGCAGTACATTCTCTGGAAACAAGCATTTCCTTAGCAAGTACAGAGTATTTCACATTTTTGTTAGTCACTTTTAAAGGAAGCTGACTTTCAAATATCTCCTAGCTGACAGCATCCCTTTTAAATAATATGAATAAAAATAGTTAGAAGGCATTATGCAGTATTACAAGTTGCAGACATATATAATCAAGGCATAAAGTAGTAACTAAAGCCTGGCAATTTCCTGTGGTGAAAATAAAGTACTGAGTTGAACTTCTCAGAGAGAATAAAAATTAAATGCTTCTTGTGAGGCTTCAACCTGCTTCTTATCTGCTAAAAATTCTGATTAATTTGCCACCTGAAGCTCTATCTGTAGTGCAGAGGAAAATGGCCTTTTCCATTTTTCACTTCTGCTATATACCTACTTATTGTGTTATGTCAAATTCTCAGTAGTGTAGTGGGAAGCATTAAGATATAATGTAATCGAATGTGGTATAGTGAATGCTGGATTTGGGTTGCAAACAGAGGAAGCTGCCCTTCACCAAGTCTGACCATTGGTCCATTTAGCTTAGCATTGTCTATGACATGGGTAGGCAAACTAAGGCCCGGGGCTGGATCCGGCCCAATCGCCATCTAAATCTAGCCCGCGGACGGTCTGGGAATCAGCGTGTTTTTACATGAGTAGAATGTGTGCTTTTATTTAAAATGCATCTCTGGGTTATTTGGGGGGCACAGGAATTCATTTATTTTTGTTTCCCCCCCCAAAAATATTGTCTGGCCCCCCACAAGGTCTGAGGGACAGTGGACTGACCCTCTGCTGAAAAAGTTTGCTGACCCCTGGTCTATGATAACTAGCAGATGTCCAGGGTTTCAGATATAAGTGCTTTCTAGCCCTATGTGGAGATATCAGATACTGAGCCCTGGTACTTTATGCATGAAAGGTGTGTATAGTGCTATTGCATTATACCCCTTTCTAGGAGACACGGGTGGCGCTGTGGGTTAAACCACTGAGCCTGGGGCTTGCCGATCAGAAGATCAGCGATTCGAATCCCCGCGACGGGGTGAGCTCCCGTTGCTCGGTCCCAGCTCCTGCCAACCTAGCAGTCCGAAAGCACGTCAAAGTGAAAGTAGATAAATAGGTACCGCTACAGCGGGAAGGTAAACGCCGTTTCTGTGTGCTGCTCTAGTTTGCTAGAAGTGACTTAGTCATGCTGGCCACATGACCTGGAAGCTATACGCCGGCTCCCTCGGCCAATAATGCAAGATGAGCACCGCAACCCCAGAGTCGGTCACGACTGGACCTAATGGTCAGGGGTCCCTTTACCTTTACCTAGGAGACAGGAGTACAAACATATGTTCATAGACTATATACATGTGATTAGGAACCCTACAAAATGCAATGCTGCCTGTGATACAAGGAAATCCATGTTGTGTGTGTGTGTGTGTGGTGTGTGTGGTGTGTGTGTGTTGGCTTGTTTCCCAGTCTATGCTTGTCCCCATTCACATGTTATGTCAGTTCTTGTATTAGCCTCGATAGAGAAGATTAGTTATAAGCTGAAGGTGATCAGGGGCCATTTGTAGTAGAGTTACTTTGCAGGGGAATGGTTTAATTTTATCACCTTTGTTAATGATTGGACAAACAACATATTTCCTCCTCCTCAAAATATGTGGATATGAATGTCAGGATAATAATAATAATAATAATGGTATTTAAAGTGACTATATAGTATAGTGCATTATACTGTATTATACAGTTATATACTGTATATATTACACATTCTTTCCCATCAATTACTTGTATCAAATATGTTAATTATTTCTCTAACTTGCTTTCTCCCCGCTCCCCATTGCTATGTACTATAGCGTAAACAATACTACTTAGAACTACAATAATGTGACTGTTAAGTTAGGTGGGTGTATTTGTTGTTTGCTGTCCAATTTTATTTTTTTATGAGGGGAATTGAATTACTGTATAGAAAATGGACTTGTGTTTTTAAATCAACTCATATATCCCTTCTTAAAAAACCAAAACAACCTGACCAGCTTGGGGCTATGCAAGAACCACCTCATTACATCCATATGGTGCTTAGAGCATAAGCTTTTAGCCTCCAAATGTGGCTTTTAATAAAGAGAGAGAAAGAGAGAGAAGCAGCGAGAATGTGACAAGAATCATCCTGCCCTCTCTACCTACCAAGCTCTTTTTCTGGGAGAGAGTTGCTTGGGTTTTTTCTTAACTGTTGCCTCTCCTTGGAGACAGAGGAAGGATCTGTTAGTGGTTTTTCTAACTGTTTAGCTGGACAGAAGCTTCTTAGTCACTGGAAATATATTTCAATTATTGTAGGTGACAGGATAAAGTCTGAACCATGGGTTCATGGGTATAGCCATGGAGAAGCAGGGGCAACAGCTGCTGCCCAGATCCACAAAAAATGTTGAAAAACATTTGAAAAACATGGCTGGACAGTGTTCTCGAAGCTACATACATGAGCTTGACCAAGCTGCGTCAGGCAGTGGAAGACAGGAGTGCCTGGTGTGCTCTGGTCCATGGGGTCACGAAGAGTCGACATGACTAAACGAACGACTAAACAACAACAACAATTTGGGAGGAGGCTATTGTTCTCAAGAAGACTAATGAAGGCCAAATAGAGGTTGCTGCTTGTGTTGGCATTAAGTTGGATTACCATGCATCCTGAGCTCTTGCACCTCTCAATCGCAGGAGTACAGTTAATTTCTTTTCAGTGAGTGAGGCAGTCTATGCCAAGAATGGCTTGCTCTTTGCACTTTTGCTTTTGTGCAGTTTCACTGAGTCTGTTGAGTGAAGCTAAAAGTATCGTTCTATGACTTGTACAGAATGTGAGTTGAACAAGCTACTTGATAACAGACTCTGTGTAGACCCTTGGATCAAAGTCTGAAGGTCAAATGTGGGGGTCACATGAAGGTCCATGCTACAACAATGAGTGAAATACCTCCTCACCCTACATTCCTACACCAATATATCATGTGAACCGGGCTACTGTCACTCAGCTTAATCAAATTCATAGGCTTATTTTAAAAAAATAAGATGGAATATGTGTGGGTATACACCCCTGATGATTATTCAGCAAATAATTAAACATGGTTGAAAACCTTATGACAAATAATAGTGCACTCTTCAACCTTTGTCATATGAAGCAGACACATTTGTTTTCTCTTGGCCCAGTTTCAAGATAATGCTGAACCATTATTTAGAGTTAGGATGAGTTTCAAGTTTGTACATTCTCTGATTCTTGGGGTGCAGCCGAAAAGTGGCAGCCAGAAGCTTCCATTCCATCCTAGATGTAATTGAAATTTAGTATTACTTCTGAATCCTAAGCCATGTTTAATCTTAGCTATAGTTAGTGGAAAAAATCCAGTTTCATAAACTGTGGTTTAAGCTTGGCTTGTTTTCAAATAACCATAATTAAGATTACAGTAACTGCCTTTGTACACCTGCCTTAATTTATTTGCTATTGCGTTGGGCTAAGACAGTCTCCAAGTCTGCAACATAGCCCCAACGACAACTGTTGCTTTAACTCCCAGCAAGTTACAGCACTTGCCATCAATGTTTGTTTTCAGCTCAGTCATATGCTACTTCAGTTGGGCTGCTTAATTCATTCAGCCAGACAGTATCTGTTCTCTTGCCCTTTCCCATTATGAAGCAGTATTTTGGTCCTTGCTTATTTTTCTTTACTAGGGTACACAGTTACGGGGATTTCCACATTGCCTTCTGTCAGAGGCACAGATGTGAATTAACTCCTACAATTCATCTTTGCTACCATTCCTAGTAGGTGGCTATAGTAACACTCGACAGATAATGGGCATTTTTGTGCCCACATTAAAGGCATACATTTTTTGCACTGTATTTATTCATACACTTCCTTGCAAGAAAATGTTGCCCGGATTTATATTTTAGTTGTCTTTGGCAATATAGAGCACATTTATTTACGATTCTGTTTGTTTTTTGCAACAAGAATTACGTTGAAATTGTGCAGTCCTTTTATTTTTTCCTGCTCTTCAATGGAGTTTAGATCCTTTGTGTTTTGCTACGTAGTATGGGACTTTTGATGGGACAGTGGGTCTTTATGATATTTTACCACTATTTGCAAATGCATTTATTGAGGGGGGAAGACAAGTAAACATTATTTATTGCATTATTGCTAAAGAAATAACAAAAGGAGGGGAGGGCAAATGCATTGGGCCTATTTAAATGAGAACCTGTACTCAGAAACAAAGGCCTTCATGAAGCAAAGGAGCAGTTAGTACACAGATCACGTTTTGCTGTTACAGATGAACCTACAGCAATGGATACGATAAAACTTGCCATATTTTATTCATGAATTTGTGGTGTGCTAGGGTGACATAAG
Organism: Zootoca vivipara; assembly: GCF_963506605.1. Lineage (NCBI taxonomy): Eukaryota > Metazoa > Chordata > Lepidosauria > Squamata > Lacertidae > Zootoca > Zootoca vivipara. Next base: position 59,446,747 of record NC_083276.1, read on the forward strand.
AAAAACTAATGTGCCTGAGTGAAACATCATTGTAATGATTGTGTTAAAAGAAAAGAAAATGAAGCAGATGATACTTTTTTTTAAAAAAAATTGAATTTCTCAAATATTTATATAAAAAATTCCTGGAAATGATTGAGGATTCTTTTCCTTTGTAGATCTATCTGCAAGGGGAAGGATGAAGAACATGATGCATTTATGTCCATTTGTAGAAGCAAATGTGTATTATAGTATTTTGAGTTTGGGAGGAGGGGAGTAGACTATGCCTAGAGGCTTCTAACCCCTGGATCCAGCAAATGTCAAAATATAAGCCAGGCTAGCTTCCTGCTGAGACGATCGCCTGGGTGATGGCCCATTAAGGGGAACAAAGGGAAAGGGTCTCTGTGTAAGATGGCAAATGAGGGGGGGGGGGCTCCCTCAACTTGTGGGCAGTCAGAAAGCCAGAGCCAGAGTTTAAAGGAGTGAGAGTTGCTGTGCTATGAGCCAGAAGAAAAGCAGCAATCTGGAAAGAGAGTCGGAGCAATGGGTGATTTCTGTTTGAATCCAAGGCCGCAAGACCCTCTGTCGGGGCTTCCTCTCTTCACAACAATCACCATGAGAGCCTCTGGACATTTTTATGGACTTTATTTACAGTATTTACAACAGGTCATTAGCACGTAATAATCATCCATCGGAGTCACTCAGTTCAGATCTCTGCCTGAGGCCTGCACTTTCCCCCCAGCAACCCATAAAATGACAATGTCTCACGCCTTGCCTTTCAGCCCTCCTCTTTTCCACACGTCTCCGTGAGGGCTGGGGTAATCCCTCCCCCTGATTCTGAGCTTGAGCTTAACCTTTGCTGCTCCTGTGAACTTCCTGGCTCGCTAGCCTTTCTTGCCTCTTTCTCTAAACTTACTCCGACAGTTCTCTCCTCATTATCTTCCTCCCCCTCGGGCACATCATCCTCTTCTCCTAACCCCAGGTTCCCCCCTCCCTCTGGGGAACTTGAAACCACTGGCTCATCCCTGACACCCTCTCAGAGTGTTAATAAACCACTTATCATAAAGACACCACAGTCTCTGCTGCGCCTCGTTCTGAAACAAACACAAACCCTGGGTAAGCGCCTGGAACCCCTGGCATCTCGCACCACTCAGAGATTGGGGTGGTGGGTTCCGGTTTCCGCCTGCAGGAATGGCGGACCTGTTTTCCATCTCTCTGACCTTCGTAAGGAATTTGGCGGTTGCTAGGGGAGTAAATGGCAACCCCCTACCCTCTCCGGGGGTTACGGAGAGGGGCCGCTGGCCCGCGATGCCCCCAGACCCACTCCGACTGTTTTTGGAGTGGGGGGAGCTTGGGCTGAGCACTTACGAGGGCCAGGACTCCCGGACGCTAATCTGCATGGCGGGGATTTCCATGGTTAAAGAAGATAATTAGGCTTAAATCTATGGACATACTTCAGAAGGAGGGGAAGAAGCGCTGTTTACTGCTGAGAAATTTATGCTGCTGAGGGAGAGGAGTCAAAGACTGTACTGCATCTGGAAGAAGGATTGATGGGGACGGAGCGATAAGGGAAGTGAGTTTTTATTTTTTTTTCTTCATATTGTTGCCTCGTACCTTCCCGGACGCGATGTCCTGGCTTGTTTGGAGTGAAAGAGAAGCAAAAGACTGTGTGAGTTGAACTTTATAACTGTTGTTACTGAGCATATTTTTTAAAGATGTGGAGTTGCCGATGAGAAAAGCCCCCCCCCTAGTCGGACGGAAGGAGTTCTGGACACGCTCCGAGGATTTATGAGCTGTGACGCACTTTAAATTGGAGCAGCGACCTGAAGCTAAGTTCAGCTATTGGGCAAGGAGATCCATTAATTTACCAAGAGTTTATGGTTTGATGTTTGGGTCTCCTGCCTGGAAAAGCTGTAAATTCTATAATGATCGTAAATCTTCATGGCTATGAGAGAAAACGAAAGTGATTTGAGCTTTTTAAGATGGCGCTGCTTCGAGCTGCTTCGACGCAACAAGGAGCTCCATTAAGAAGATTTATGGGGAGGCTGGACTGATTAACTCACACAGGAGAAAGAACATCTGTGAAATTTTGTTTGATATTTATCTCAGCAGCTGGGAAACAATCGGATGAAAGTGGAAAATATCTATGTGACTGTAAGGGGAAGATCTGGATTATTATGAACTTGGAGGACGATTTGAACTTTAGAAAAAAGACGGCAGTGGACAGTTGCGAGAAATTCCCAATTTCTTGAAGCATGGGAACCCAAATAAAAAATTCTTTAGATGATTTGGCATAACATTCGGTTTGATTGATATATATATGTGTATAATTTGAAATATTGAATGTGATATAATTGGTTTTAATTGGAAAATTAATAAAAATTTTTTTTTTTTAAAAAAAGAGATTGGGGTGGTGAGCAGCAGCATTTTAGGATATAACGTGTCTGTGAAAAGTGTTCTCCCAAGAACAAAAGGAATGCATGGGCATATGATACTAAATCATTGCAGGAAATACAGAGCTGGATGGACCCAGGGGGTCTATGTATAAAGCAAATTTCCTGTGTTGAGCCAGAGTAGTTGTTATACAATGGGGGGGGGGGAACCTTCACGCTTTTTAACTACAGAACAATTAGGTAGTAAATAAAGTGAACCAGTCCATGATTTTATTTACTGATTTGTGCTACTGTTATTGCTACTAATATAATGTGTAAAGATACCATTGGAAAGGAGCATATTTATGGTATATGTCCAGCAGTAAATTTACAGTAACTAAAGAAAATCCATACCTGTTCCTGTGAATATAGGTTTCTCACCCTGAGCTCCATCCTCAGGTTCTTCCTTAAATCCATTAAACCCAGAAGCATATATCAACAGAAAAGAAGCAAAGCCAATAAAATGAGTTCAGGTGGTTTCATGTTCACATTCGTACAGAATTCATTTTGGACATATTCCTAAATATATATGTCGCCAAAGCAAAATATTAAGACAATTTAGCCTGCTTTAGTTTTAAGTGAGCCATGCATTTATCTTCAGTTAAAATCTGAATTGATTGCAGGTTATCTTTTTGCAAAATTTATGTCTGTTACATAATGTTCTAGAGGCCTAAGCAATTGCTTAATCTATAAGCTTCGGTGTTGCAAAATATCTACAGTCTATTTTAAAATGGCTGCTAATGGTCTTTCTAGAATAACTGCAAAGGAATAAACACTTTGTACCATTTCCAAATAAATGGTTGAAGAGAAAACATACTTTTAAAAAATTTGTCAGAATCTTAGATAAAGGATTGTCTATTGGTACGAGCTCTCTTCAACTGAATTGGGATTGACTGTGAGTGGTCCAGAGAGCTGGTTTGCCAGAGAACAGGAAATTGACAGAAATATCTCCAGGATCCTCTCTAAGTATAAACAGAAGAAAATCAGTTAATGTGGGACAGGAACAGTGTGGCTTTGAGATTTTAGGGGAAACTTTTGCTTGATACTAGGCATGGCAATGCCCTAGTAGACAAAGTGGATCAGTTTTCACTGGGGTGAAGAAGTCCGTTAAGTAACCTGGTCCCAAGTTGTTTAGGGCTTTATGAAAGATAAATGCAAACCCTTGAACTGTACTCTGTAACATACTGACAGTCAACAGAGGTGATATATGGTGTCTGTGGGATGTCCCAGACCACATCTTAGCTGCTGCATGCAGTTTCAGAATCTGGACTAAGCCCAAAAGAAGACCCACATAGAATGCATTGCAGTAATCCAGTCTTGAGGTTATCAATGCCATAGTTGCTAAATAATGTTGGTCCAGAAACATCTACAGCTATCTTACCACACAAAACTGATAAATGGTAGTCCAAACCACCAGAAGCATCACCTGCTCCGGAGGACTCCAAATGTGATGTCGGGGGGACCCACAGTGCCTCAACCCCCAGGAGCCCTTGCTATCCACTGAGTGACTGAGGTGGATCAAGGAACACCCCTAGACCAGTGTTTCTCAACCAGTGTGCCTCCAGATGTTTTGGGACTACAACTCCCATCATTCCTGACCACTGGTCTTGCTAGCTAGGGATGATGGGAGCTGTAGTCCCAAAACATCTGGAGGCACACTGGTTGAGAAACACTGCCCTAGACTATGTACCTATTCCTTCAGATGGGGGGGGGGGGAAGGCAACCCTGTTCAGATCAGGTAACTGACCTAGCTCATGGGCACATGAGCCACTTGCCCACCGGGGGCCTCCATGCCAGAAATTAAACTCAGTTTATTAGCTTTCATTCAGCCTACCACTGTGGTCAGACACTGATCCAGAAGCTGCATGGCTACTCCAGATGTTGCAGGGGAAAGGGAGCTTCAAATTACCTAATGACCATTTGCAAAGGCTTCATCTGGATGTTAAATAGCACTGGGAGCAAATTAATGGCTCGCAACACTGCCTAGCACAAATGCCAAAGAGCATTCCCCAACAATACACTCTGGAACTGGCTATGCAGGTAGGACCAGAGACCCTGGTGCCCATCATGTGGTAAATATATATAGTATTGTGTGTGAATTGATTGCACATTAGGTACAGGAGAAAATAGTTGAACCTAGGTAATGTGTATGAAGAAGAAGAGTTTGGATTTTATATCCCGCTTTATCACTACCCAAAGGAGTCTCAAAGCCGGCTCACATTCTCCTTTCCCTTCCTCCCTCACAACAAACACTCTGAGGTGAGTGGGGCTGAGAGACTTCAAAGAAGTGTGACTAGCCCAAGGTCACCCAGCAGCTGCATGTAGAGGAGCGGGGAAACGAACCCGGTTCACCAGATTACGAGTCTACTGCTCTTAACCACTATTCCCCGTGTCTGCAGTCATGACAGTGTATGTTTTTCATTCCACAGAATGGGAAGTGATGGAGACAGGATGTTTGTGTTACTGTGTTCTGTGAAGTGGGACTATTGCCCTTTGTTCTTTCTCTTTGCTGTCTGATGCTATAGAGAGATGGAGCCATGTTGCAGTGTTCTGTATGTGTTTATATGTAAATAAAATAGATTAGCCAAATGCTGAGTTGCTGAGGTCTGTTACACAAACTGCGAAGACTCTGCGGATCCCTAAGCATGCTAATGCTTTTTTGGCATCAGTCGCTGTGATGTTCGGGGTGGAGAAAGCTTTTGAAGCTCCCGAACGATTGACCAGGAGGGAGAGAACATGCCAGTTGGGCATGTGTCTTTGCCAAGGTCCTACTTGTGTGTAGGACGACTCTTAACATATGCTACGTGGTATGGAAGTTTGTTATACTTGTGAAATCTGAGGATATATTCAATCTACTCCACCAGTGCTTTTAAAAAGGCATAAACTACCAGTAATGCTAAAATCCAAGCAGCCTTATCTCAGAGTTCCTCATAAATGTACTTCCAAATGCAATATGTTGAATCACAGTTTTAGGAGGATAATCTTAAAATCTTCACTTTTATAGAGCTTTAACTTCAGATTCATCTGAAAATGCCCTTTATAGATGAAAATATCTGTTAGGCTGGCCTTGGCAAAAATTTCAGTATCTCATTATTTAGTGTGACATTAATGTTTATCATAATTGAAATTAGATCTCTAAAATGGACAGCGGTTCTGCAGGAAGGATAGTAAATCTGTAATGAGGCTTGCAAATAATTTTCTTCTCCCAGTGCTCTCTGCACAAAGCCATTGGATCTGGTGACTTCGTTTCATTGCTGTGTACTATTAAATGTTTTTAAATCATTCTTGCGAAAAGTTGGAAAACAAGAACTGCAACATTATTCAGGGAGTGATAAAATTATAACACCTTGTGGGCAATAACAATAAAGTGTGGGAAAAGACCTTGCAATCAGCGACTCCTGAACTAATTAGTTAACAAGGCATGTAATTTGATTAGCTCACATGATTTAAGAGCAGATTATGTGCTTTTAGTGGTACTATGCCTTCTCAAGCATTTCAGCTGGCAGAGGAGTAAACATAAGAGATCAACAAGTTGATTCACTTCTAGATCATCTTAATTTTACTGTTTCCTATATATGAAAAATTGTGTAGTGTTACAAGAGAAATGAGAATCTCATAGCATTCACTACTTTTAAAAACGATTCTGATTAATAAAATGTTTATGTAATACCAGCAAATAACGCAAAGCTTTGTAAATATCACAAATTATCTGCACTAATAGGTTATAGAATTGAGTATGATTTTTGATGCTATAGATGTGCTGTGAACAATTGAAACTGTACCACTTTGAAAAAAAATAGCTCCCTAAAGATATGCTTTCTAAAATGTACTGTGATACAGTAATGTGTGCATATGCAGGCGACTGTCGTTATGCCTTCGTCCTAGTGCCCTACTTCAGCATTTGTTTACTCATCCATACTAAAACTTAATGCACATAATTACATGATGACTCATTTGCCACAAAGTTATTTTATTTTTGTTAGTTCTTCAGACATCTAAATAGATTCAAACGGGAACTAGTTCGCATCATTTTAAACCAGAGTTACCCTTAACTATGTTTTAAAGGCAAATTAGCAGTGTCCTGATGCACAGGGCTAAAATTATGATTGCTTTGCTGTTCCACCATTTCTGCTATTACCGTGTTACTGGGAGCTAAGCCATCATTTGGCTCAGCATAGCAAAATCTGGGCTTGTGGTCTGTTTCCAGACAAACCAGCAGTGAATGGCTGCCAATTTGCTATCAGGCCATCTTTTAGATTACTTCTGTTGATTTATAAAGCCCTGAATGACTTGGTGCATCATTGCACAAGGGAATGCCTATGCCAATATAGGCCAGTGTACCTGCAGAATTACACCTGGCAGCAACCAGGGGAGGACCTTCTCTGCCCTGGCACCTGGTTTATGGTACCATCTTTCCTAAAAATAAGGTGGGCACCAAACTTATTGATTGTTTGGTGCCTCCTGAAAACGCATTGATTCACCCCTTTGGGGGTACCGATACCTGGCCTTGAGAACAGTTCTGGTTACTGAATTTATGAATTTGTTGTAATGTGTGGTTATTGATTTTACATTTTGTTTATTGGTTGACTTTTAAGGTTGTAGGTCAGCTTGGAATTAGTACGGAAGGTAATATATACATGTTTTTAAATAAAACAATGGTATGGGATTGCAGCCCAAATTACTGGGAGTGGGAAGTGCTGCTGAAGGTGAAAATGAGAAGCAATAACACCCCATTTCATAAGACATTCTTCTGGTTTCTTAGTCCCAAGTCTGTTTCCTTCTAATTTGGAAATCATACAGAATAAACAGCATAATTCCCAATGACTGGTTAGTTTGGTTAAAAGATGGCCTGTTGTAAATTGGTTTATACAAGTCTGCATATCAGTGTGACAGTAATGCTTAAGTCTAGTAAGAAAAAGTCCCAGATAATTTTGCATATCCAGGCTAAAAGAGCATATTGTAATATGCTTCACTCTCCTCTCTTTTTCAACTCTGCCTTTGTTGCAGAGCCATGAGATCTTACCTTTGAAACATTAGCTGTTCACCCTGGTAATTGCTCTATCCTCTAATTTAATGAAAACCCATTAAACCGAAACAATAATTAAAATGAGACATCATCTCTGTAGGAGGCTTGCATATTAAAATCACAGAGCATTTCAGTACTGACAAATCTTATACTTGAAAATCAGTGTTTGAAGCAACATATATAAAAAGTGATTTATTACAAATAGCTATGAATGATAAAGCAGTGCTGTTCAACAACAGGATGCCCTGCGTTTGTTATTGAACAAATCTTTGTAGAGATAGCAGTGCCAAACCCATAAAGCACTTGAAAAATCTTTAGAGGAAAACCACCCTTAACCTAGAGTTGCTTCAACAATACCTCTTTTTTTATCCAAGTAAAAATCATTTGAACTACACACACATGCAGACACTAGTTCCTTTGAAACACAAGGAGTGATAAGGCCCCTGTGTATTTCTAAAAGGTTAGCACCTGAAAATATACGTGTACAGTTCAGATGAGACCGGCAGAACAAGTATTTTGTATCCTAGGATCATACCAATGCATATATCAGAAGCATTCTTGTCTCAACGCTGCTCACTTGTATGCTAAGTGAGTTCCGCAGTCTTATGACAGGAGCTTTGGAGCGTAGTTGAGCTCCATTATAACCATGGGAGGTTTTATTGTACACTTCAGAGCAGATGGGACTAGCTTTGTTTAATCACAAAATGTTTGAGGTTCCAGGTTCTCTTCGGTTAATTTGCTTTAATCTTAACATTACCTTGGATTTTTGGCAGCACTCATGACTTTGCCCTCATATTTCAGTTCAATACTTGTTCTGTGCATATTTATAAGCCCTTTTCAGCTGTTCCTCATAAAACACGTATTCTGGTGACATCCAGAATGGACTACTGTAGTGTTCATTACATAGGGCTGCCTTTGAAAACAGTCTGGAAAATTCAGCTGGTGCAAAGTTCAGCCAGCAGAATTATCATGTGGCGTAGATGGTTGTACTGTGATTCCTTTATTTTGGGTATCAGTTTACAGCAGTTTATTCGGGGTACAATACACTACATATGAATTGGGCCCTCTGCCCCATTTTCAGAAGGTGACAAAAATCTGCATAATTTTTGATACTTTGTGTCATATATAAACTTACGTTGTCTGTAGTAGGTAGAGGACCCAAATATAAAACAGAGGCCACAGACACAGAAGCAATAAGATGTCTGACAGAAAAAGTGACAACAGGTGAAGCTTTCCCCATATTTGTATTTCCATACTAGAAAAAGACAGCTTTGTGGCAGGCAGAAATTCAGTGCCTCCCCTAAAACAAACAAAGAATCAAGTATCATGAGTTGAACTATAGGTCTTTCATCAACTGACTTTAGGTTGGCAATACATTCAGTGCCAGACTATTTTTATAATAAGGTTTGGTAACCTGATTAGCCCAGGAGTTGCCAAACTTTTTGCGTCTGCAGACACTTTTGAAAATTAGAGAATCTGTTGTGGACACCACACCCACACTGCAGTCAAGCACACACCATAACATATTCTACTCACTGCAACAGGATGTTTTTTCAAGCCTAATTTCAGTGGGGACAGGGGACACTGTGTGTGCTAGGCAAGGCCTTTGTGAGTGCAGACACCATGTTGACCCCAGGGGTAGGCCATCGTCATGGGTTATTTTTCCTGGAAGTTTGGGAAGAATGGCAGGAAGGGAACTAGGCTTTGCTAAGCATATGGGTGGATATGCGTTGCAAAGTTATTGTATAATTTCCCAGCTATGTCTCAGTGCAAATTATTGTTGTTGTTGTTGTTGTTAATAATACCCCGCCCATCTGGCTGGGTTCCCCCAGCCACTCTGGGCAGCTTCCAACAAAATATTAAAATACGGCAATCCATCAAGCATTAAAAGCTTCCCTAAACAAGGCCTTCAGATATCTTCTAAAAGTCTGGTAGTTGTTGTTCTCTTTGACATCTGGTGGGAGGGCATTCCACAGGGTGGGTGCTACTACCGTGAAGGCCCTCTGCCTGGTTCCCTGTAACTTGGCTTCTCACAGTGAGGGAACCACCAGAAGGCCCTCGGCGCTGGACCTCAGTGTCTGGGTAGAACGATGGGGGTGGAGACGCTCCTTCAGGTATACTGGACCAAGGCCATTTAGGGCTTTAAAGGTCAGCACCACCGCTTTGAATTGTGCTCGGAAATGTACTGGGAGCCAATGTAGGTCTTTCAAGACCGGTGTTATGTGGGCTTGGCAGCCGCTCTCAGTCATCATTCTAACTGCCGCATTCTGGATTAGTTGTAGTTTCCAGGTCACCTTCAAAGGTAGCCCTACATAGAGCACATTGCAGTAGTCCAAGCGAGAGAGAACTAGAGCATGCACCACTCTGGCGAGACAGTCTGCAGGCAGATAGGGTCTCAGCCTGCGTACCAGATGGTAAACAGCTGCCCTGGACACAGAATTGACCTGAGCCTCCATGGACAGCTGTGAGTCCAAAATGACTCCCAGGCTGTGTATCTGGTCCTTCAGGGGCACAGTTACCCCATTCAGGACCAGGGAATCCTCCATACCTGCCCGCCTCCTGTCCCCCCAAAACACTACTTCTGTCTTGTCAGGATTCAACCTCATATTGCAGAAGTTCCTTTTCAAGAGAGAAATGGAGAGATCAGAGTTTAAAATAGCTAAACTGGGAGTGTTATGGTACTGAAATTGGTTGTTCCGGCTCATAATCATTTTTCAATATTAGCCCTATTCTGGCAGGCAACATATACCGGGTGAGTGAACATATTTGTGGACGGCAGGGGCAGGGAGGAAGTGGGTTGAGGTGGTTGTCCCCAACCCCAGACCCAATATATGAATATTATTTAATAGGTTTCTGTAAGGTCTTTAATTTGCATTTACAGTATGTTGTGTGTATCTGATCAGGAATAGTGGAGGAAAATGCAATGTTCCAAATCACTCAGACAGTATAGGATTGGTTCAGTTTATGGAATGCACTTTTAAGTTGTGAGGTTGGATGGGAAAGGGGATGACATTGCTTACCCTCCTCCTACCTCACTTCCGCATGTGCGTTCATTCATGTCTGATTAGATCTAATTGTGAATCTAGCAGTCTTCAAGGTTTACTTAAGACAGTTGTCCTATTATCTGACATGTTGAACATTCTATGCAGCTGTATGTCTGTGATTTGTTAATCAGTCTTTCTTGCTACCTTGGGCAGGCAGTGGCGGGCAGGAGCAAAATACAACTGCTGTCACCTCATGAATTAGCTGTCAGTTTAAAGGGCTGTGTTGGAAAAGAGCCAAACGGTAGCAAAATATCTCCTTTGAAAAAACAACAGATTCCCCCCCCCCCAACTTTGTGGAGGTGACTTAGTGTTCCATGGCAGCTGTAATTTATCTATTGTGCTGATGTGGACAGAAAATGGTGGCAAGATTATTAAAGAAACAGTTCCCTCATGAAAGTTTTTGCTGATGTAAATATAAACCCCTCTTAAGCTAGACCTTTCTCGAATAGCCTCTCTTTGATGTGGAGAATGTGATCACACTGCTTGCTCACTAAGCTACTTAGTACCCACCTGATTCTGATTTCAGAAACACAATGATTTGATTAAAATAACCCCTGCATTTCAGATTAAAGGGGGTTGAGTGGGGGAATCAGCTACCTTAGCTGGGCTTGTGAAAGTCATGTCTTTATTTCTTTGTGTATTTTGCTGAGCTTGCATTATCATTCAACTGAAAAGTAATATTTTGTTGAAGATGACTGGATAAAGTATTGCTCTATATTATCCACGAAAGCAGCATTCTGTTACAAGGAGACAGTCATTTTCAATTGATAATAGAAGCAGTGATTTCCCTGCATACTCCTGTCTTTATTTTTATTTCCCTTTTTTTGCAGTTGAGGCTTACAGTGCTCCAAGTCCTGGAGCATTATTCAAATGCCACTTGAACTGATGTATTCCTACCAAAGTCAATGCAAATGAACTTGTGCAAGTTGCCATGGAATTGCACCCCAACATACTGAATTGACATTATATTTGCAACTTTTCCATTGCCCGGGTGTAACATAAGAATGAAAGCATATATGTATGACAGCTGGATTTTATGACACTTATCACCTTCCCCCCCAAATATATTTTTCTCCACATTACAAGCAGTTCAGTGCAAATGTGAATAAAAGCCTCAAATCAAACAGGTCAGATTTTGCAAAATGTTAAATATCTCGGAGAGAAATTAAAGGAATAATAAAAAGGGGGGGGGAGTATATTCTAGCAAGAATACAATTACCCATATGAAATCTTTGAAGAAGTTTGACTAAAGAAGAGGTTTGCATAGAGGAAACCAAGCAGGAGGGATTGTAATTTTGAACCATGACAGAGGTCTAAGATGCATGAGAGAGGGTGGAAAGTGGCAGTTCAAAACAAGGTGTGGGTACAGCAGGAAGGAAATTGGGAAAGGCTATTGTGTTCAGCAGCATAGGTGGGGGCACACCAGGGGCCACTCACCCAGGAGGTGGCACTTACCGTGGAGCCTATAGCACACCCGAGCCATGCGTCTTGGGAGTGACACAGTGGCTAGGATGCCTGCATCCTCCGCTTCGTTCGAAAAGGCAGCGTGGGGCTCACACCTGCCTGTAGCGAAGAGCACCTGCCCACTGCCCCCCCCTCCGCCACTCTGCAGCTGAGGGGGAGATGGTGGGTAGACTCCATGCAGGCTCTGCCCAGAGTGCCCTGCCCAACTTACCCCACTCCATGGGTGGCCAGCCCCTGGGCGCTGGGTGTGCTCACTGCCCTGGGCATCCGAGCAGCTAGCTAGCTACGCCACTGCTTGTGTTAGCTTCAAGTTTTCCATAGTACCTTCCCATGGGCAGCCATGTATTTTGCTCCTGGTATCATGTATTGTATTCAGCATGAAGTTCCAGATACAGTGTAATAATTTAGAAGGCATATTTTTATTAACAAGCAAACACTCATGCATGTACAGCACACAGCAACTAAACTTAACCTTCACTCACAAGTTAACGGTACTAGCTGACTTTTCATCTTAAATATACAGTAACATGTATCACCATGGTGTTTGTGCAAAGGATGCTGCAAATAGGAGGAGGCAGGGAAATGGAGATGATCTGTGGGCAAGGGAGAGTTGAGAAAAGTGAGGAGGAGGGTGGAGGGAGAAGGACTGAAGGTGAAAACAGGAGTGCAAAGGGGACTGCAAAAAAGGACCGAGTAAAAGGCATGGGAATGGGGTTGAAAAGGAAAGCAGGAGCACAGCAGCATCTGAAGAATAGGAGGGGATGGTTCATAGCTGAGCAGAAGGTAAAAGGGTGCTTAGTTGTTGCAATGTGTGGGAGGATGAAAATGCAGGAAGTTACCATGGGGGTAGTATGTGGTGGCGGTGAGCTTCACAAAATGAGGCGGTAGGCATGGACATGGATATGAAGGTGAAAATGGGCGTGAAGCAGGTCTGCTGCACAGAAGAGAGAAGTGGCTTCAAAATTGGGGTTGGGATGATTTAAAGCAAGCTTAGTAGTTTGCATGGAGTGGGGAGGTGAGGCTCCAGGGAGTTCATATGGCAGGGGAATGGTCAGTGGAGGCATCATATAAGTGTACAGTTTTATTTTAACCAGAATTCCATGCATATTATATTGTATATAATTATTCCAGCCTAATCCAGCATCTGAGGTGGAGCTTATTTAATCAGTAAACAAAGCTTGAAATCCCCACCTATCAACTCATAAAGGAGACAGAGTGATGAAGTTCAGTCTCTCTGCATTGATTTCCATTCAAACTGAGTAGTGTGATTTTATCATTTTACTGAGTTGCACATGTAGTCATACTCTTGTAAATAAGGAACACTCATAGGACTGGTTCTGATGTCAATAGCAGGCATAGGGATTGTTTCTCCCATAGAGTTGGTTCTCATACTATTATGGTAATGTTATAATATCTCACATTATATGACAGGGCCTGCCTGACATACTTAGGCCTTCATTGCTTGCCCTGGAGTACAGGAACCAGCACTTAGAGAGGGTGATACGTAAATACAGATTTATTGTGATCATTCTTTTGTATGCATGAGCCTGTTTCATCAGTGAGAAGTGAAGATGATGGAAGTAACACATGGCTACCTTTTTAATGATTACCAGTTTCAGAGCATAACAGCCACCATCAGCAATAGACTATGTTAATGACCAGAGTAACAGTGGCTCTTGAAGCATATGAGGCCTGATATTTAGATTTAATCATATGTTTGAAAATACTTAAGTGAGGATATAATCCAGCCAAAGTCAAAAAGGTCTTAAGTTTCATTTACTGCAATTGGAAAGCATTAGACATATGATTAACTCTCTCCTGAAATAATGAGACTTTAGAATTAACTTTGATTAGATTGCACCGTAAATGAAAGGGCACCTTTAATCTAGAGGGAGCATCGCTGAAGTTCAGCAGTTCTGTGTTGCATAGCTCGTTTTTGTGTTTCAGTTAAAGAAAAAAGAGGAGTTCTCATTTTCTTTTTGTGTGCTGGCAGGCACGGTTTGTTAATACAAGCCTTGGATTAGTAAACATAACAAGTGCTAAGCTTGTTATTCTTTGGCACATGCACTGAAATACCACAGTGTTTCCTGGAAATAGCTCTTTCAAATCTGTGTTCTCTCGCAAAGTATATCGCATGGCAGTGGTTCAGAATGGCGGTGAAATAGTACTACATATGCTCTAGTGAGTTGGAACTCTAATCTATTATGTTGTAATATTATGTTACTGTGCTTTATCTATATAATTTTAATATATATAGGATAAAGTGCCACTACTGTACATTGTCAAAAACATTGCTTTAGGGCACAATCTTCAGGAGACTTTTTAAAGTCCTATTTAAAATGAATGGGTGCTGCACACCAGCACGGTAATACATTTATGTGCATTTCAACGAAACCTGCATAGCAGACCTTTTTTGATGAGTTGTGTCCCTGATAGTTATGGATGTCTGAAAGCAGCTGTGGCTGAACTACTTGTTAAGTGGCATCTGAAATGACAGCATGTGTGAGGAAAGGCCATTGGCAGAGTAGCCTAGATTAGCCCAAGCTGTAACTTGTTCTAGATTGCTTTATTGTCCTTAAATCATCCATTGCTGATTTGAGGATTTTGGAGTGTTTGTCACCTCCATCTTTCTTGCAGGCCCAGGCTGTGTGCTCCCCCTTCCTCCATCAATAAATTACACCACACCATCAAATGTGATCAAATCAGGCCACAACTTTATTGACTATAGTTGAAGACGTTTGGCATAGGCAATGGGTAACCATTTATTTTTGGCCCGCCTGCCAAAAATGACATGAACAGTCAACCCGGCAGTGGAGAGTCCTATGACTTACATCAAATAGGGGGATCTCCATAGGGATTGCCACCTAGAGGAGCACTGAAGCCCAAGCCCCTATCTGGGCATATGGACAGAAGTGACTCCTTCACGGATCCCTTTAACAGAAGGGGAAGGCGAATGTACAACACCTCCCCTCCATCCAATACTCTGGTTACCCAATGCCTAAACCACCCAAGTTGTGGCAATTGCTATGAGGTAGGCAAAACCCTCAGGCCATAGCCAATTCTACCCAGCCCTGAATACAATGACCACTGTTGCCATAGCAAGGCCAATCAGTATGTGAAATGCAATGCTGAAGGACTGGGTGGGTGGGTTGATCTGACGAGAAGAGCTGGGTACTGGGTGGGGGGCAGTTTAAATCCCCTGGGAGCAGACCTGAGAGAAGCCTGATGGCTCTGTCATGCCCGCCCCCCGGAGTGTGCCCTGCCCTCCAAGACAGCCTACCACTGCCCAGTTAAGCAGGATGGCACAGAGCCAGACTTCAAGCCAGGAGCGTGAGTTGAAGCTCACTCTTCAGCACCCAGCTCTCCTGCATTCAGCGGGAGGGAGTCACTAGCCGTCCTGCATGCCACCGCACCCCCAAAAGGGGGTGAGCGGACTACTTCAACAAGCCACTAAAAGTTTTTCAGGCATTTTCCAACAACTGAACAGACCATTGTCAACTCTTTACATTTAACTGATGTTGAAACCTCAAGACAGTCTTTTATTCATTTTTCTCCAATGTTGCACTTAAATCCTACGCTATCATTTGCTGCTGCTACTATATTGCTTGGATATAGTAACTTACAAGTGAGTGTACAAAGGATTGTTGCCACAAAGTAGCTGAGCAAAACTGTACTGTACTAGATTTTAAGAAATCATTTTAAGTGATTAAATGAGTACTGAGGATTTACAGGACCTTAGTGCACAATCAGTTTATTGAGAAACAGATAGGCATTTATTACAGTTTTCTTCCACAAGAGTGTACCTTCTCTAACAAAGTTTTGCTTCAGTTGAGCTGACATCTCATGTTTCTTACTCGTATAAGTGCACATTAAAACTCACAGGCTTCCTTGCACTGATTTTTTTTTAAATGTGAGCCATCTTTGATGTATTGTACTCAGAAAAACAACTATCTTTTAATTTGGTAGGGTATATATAGACCACAGGTTAGCCACCTCCATTTACACTTTGTTCAGGTTGTTGAGCTGCTGGTTGCACACTTTGAAAGATCCCCCCCCCCACTAGTGGAAACAAGTTTCTGATGAAAGAATTATATTTGGAACAATGCTAGTATGTGGTATGGTATGGGCTAGCTGCCATGGTGTCATAAACAGGCTAGCTGCCACGGTTTATCTGCCTACCACCCCAAGCAGGCTGCCTGCTATCTTGTTGCCATTTCTCCACCCTTCAGCTCTTATCTGCATGACTTCCTCCCCACCTCTCTGTGAGTTATATATGGATACAGTGGAACCTCGGTTTATGAACACCTCGGTTTATGAATTTTTGGTTTATGAACGCTGCGTACCCATCTGGAACGGATTAATTCATTTTCCATTACTTTCAATGGGAAAGCTTGCTTCAGTTTATGAACGCTTCAGTTTATGAACAGACTTCCGGAACCAATTACACCCATGCTTCAGTTTATGAACGCTTCAGTTTAAGTACTCTGCGGACCCGTCTGGAACGGATTAATCCACTTTCCATTACTTTCAATGGGAAAGTTCGCTTCAGTGTATGAATGCTTCAGTTTATGAACAGACTTCCGGAACCAATTGTGTTCATAAACCGAGGTACCACTGTATTGCATAATTGAAATTGAAACAAATGTACCTCTGTATGTGTTGTGCAAAAGCTAAAACATGGTTGATGGTGGGGAAAGATTTTCAATAAGTAGTTCTTGTGTTTTTAAGGATATATTTGAATACTAATTGACATTTTTTTGATGTAAGCATTGACATCTCCCAAGACTAGGGTTTAGAAAGAATTAGGTAATTTTATGTCATTCATAACATTCATGCTACCGTGTTTCCCCCTTTTTAAGACACCGTCTTATTCTTTTTTTTACTCAAAAAAACACACGGTGTCTTATTTTCAGGGGATGTCTTGTACCTTAAGGCTCACTCCGCAGAGGCGCCTTGATTCTCAGGACGCTGCTTTTAATTAAGCTGCCTTTGATCTTCCCCGGTGGTCCCGGGGGCCCTTTGCCAAATCGGCTACGCCCGCGGCACCCGGGAGAGGGCAGCAGTTCGCGGCGAGCCTTCGCCAGCGTCCTCTTGCTCCCTCTTCCCGCCGCGCAGAGCAGCCGTGGGCGCGGAGATGCTGCAGCGCCCGGAGAGGCTCGCCAGGGAGGCGGGCCGTTTCCTCGCGCCTCGTGGGCCGTGTCCGTGCGCTCAGCGCCGCCGCCGCCTGCGGCCCAGACCCAGCCGCTTGGGGAGCCTCCTTTGCAGCCAGTCCCCGACGTGGAAAGAGGCAGCTCCCGCCGGGGGTGTCTCTCCTGCCCCTCTCCCGGACCTACACAAAGGAAGGAGGCGGAGAGTTGCGCAACGCCGCCGAGAGCGACCGAGGCGCTTGGCTGCTTCCATTCCCGCCGAGAGGCCGCTCGGGAGCGCCATGAGCGAGCCGCCTCGCCGTCCTCCAAGGTTTCCTTAAGCCGGAAGAATATGGGAATGCCGTCGCCGTCGTGGGATCGCAGCAGGCGCACTGATCTTATGTGGGAAGCTGGAGGATGACCGAGCGCTAGTAAGGAAAGCCGCGCTTCTTTCGCTTTGCCTGTTCGCGTCCGAGGGACTTCCTCGTGGCCCCTTGAATCCCGGCCCCATTTACCTGGGGGTGGGGGTGGCGTGGCTACAAGACCCACAGAATTCGACCTAGTTGGGATGGCGCTGCAAAGTTGCAGTCCTCGACGCACTTGCTCCATTGCACACGCTGGGGATTATTTGCGCGGAAGCCCGCGCGGGCTTGCGCTGCGCGGGATTTAGGCTGGTTGCAATCCTTTTGTGGGCGTCGACCCCCATTGCACTCCGCGTGCTATTATTGTGGCGTCCGCTTCTATGCACTAGAGGCCACTTCAGCGCACGTAGGCTTGTACAAGGTTTTAAGATATGGCTTATTTTCAGGGTATGGCTTTTATTTCCTAAACGCTTAAAATCCTGCTATGGCTTATATAATGACTACGTCTTAAAATAGGGGAAACACGGTATGCTTCAAAATGCGGATAATCAAATCTGATGGCTAAGGGACATACATCAATCATTTACAAGGAAAGGAATAGGGAGATGAGGATTCTCCCTGTTCTTCCATTACTTAGTATAATTTTGTGATGGAAGTAGAATCATTGATATATATGTGAATTTTGGCTGCTATGGCATAATGTATTTCGTTTTCCCATGAGAAATGAGACTTGGAGACTAACTAAATTATGGATAACTGAAGGTGCAGAATTTCAAGAATGAAGCACTTTTGGTGGCACCTATTTTTTTCCTAGCTCCTTGAAGGCTCCTTTCTTTATTTCAAAGCTTTTATTAATCACTTACTGTTTTAGAAATCTCTGAGCAGTGTATTTAAAGCAGACTTGGCCAACTTGGTGCCTTCCAGATGTATTGGACCACAGCTTCTGTCAGCCCCAGCCAGCACTGTACCAGATATAACCCTTTGCATGACATTTGGTGACATCTGGGGGCCAAGGGGGTAGCCACTGTACAACACTCCATGTAGCATTTCTGCTTCTTAGGATGAGCTCAGTATTTTAAATGGCCTTGCTTAGGGCATCTTGTACCTAAAAGTGTTTTTTTAAAAAATAAAAAAATAGCAGCTGCTGGAGTTTGGTGATAATCATCAGGATTGTAGCAAGTGTTGGGGAGGGTGTTTAGCCTTTCTCTTCCCTTCTGTGGTCTTAAGAAAACAAGTTATTTGGGAGCTATTGCTTGCATTGAAAGGAAACCCTCCATTTAATAGCACATCTAGTTTGGCCCTTAAACTGCTGTTAGCAGTTGTAGTTCAAAGTTTTCTGTTGAATTTAGGAGCATGTGACATTTCTGATATGCAGAAATAGCCAACATAGTGCCCTTCATGTCTAATGGCCAGGAATTATAGTCCACAACATCTGGAGGACAGCACATAGGCTACCCCTAGTTTGTCTTTAGGACCATAGAGGTAAAGGCTCTGGTACACAGGTGGCACTGGTCTAAACCACTGAGCCTCTTGGGCTTGCCGATCAGAAGGTCAGCAGTTCAAATTTGCGAAATGGGGTGAGCTCTCATTGCTCTGCCCCAGCATCTGCTAACCTAGCAGTTCGAAAGCATACCAGGGCAGGGAGATAAATAGGTACTAGTGCGGCAGGAAGGTATACGGCATTTCTATACACTGGCACTTGGCACAGTCCTCTGTCATGGCTAAAAATTGGCCACTGTTTCATTGATGCTAAAAGAACTAAGTCAGCATGAGTCAGCGGCCTACAATGACTCCTGCAACCTTTCACCTAATTGTACCTGTATATATAGAGTGGTCAATGTTAGTGTTGGGTGTGGGATGGTTGGTTGGTTGGTTGGTTAGAGAAAGCTGGTAGTGTTGATGTGTGGGTTGGTTGTTTTGCAGATAAAGACTTTTAAGAATAAAAGCAGAAAATACTCTGCAAGGACACTCTTCTCGTGGACTTTTTTATGCTGACAAGGGTCCAAGGACCAGGTTGAGGAGACGCAGTCAGGACCTTTGCTTTTTTCAAACACTGGCATGATTGAGATCTTGTGGGGGGGTTGGTATTGTTTGGTGACAGAAGAATTGTTAGCACATGCAATAGCTATAAAGAATTGTTGGTGGCCTCTGCCTTTTGACCCACTAGGTTTTGTCTAGGGAAGAATGGACTTATAACACACCCACTTTTTGCAGGCACCTGCTGTCATTGCTTGTTCAAGGAAGAACCCTTATTAGAACCCTAATAGAAATATTAGGTGGCTGGGCAACCTAATAATAATAATAATAATAATAATAATAATAATACACTTAAAATCTGGATTGTTCTGTCATGTCATGTGGCTTTAAAAACAAGTAATGGAATAAATGGACACTAGTCCTCAAAATATGTGACAGAGTTGTTGCTTTGAAAGGCAGCAAAATAGAAATGTAGGTTGGGGGGTGGGTGATTCCTTCTCTTTAATATAGATGCCATTTGTTGATTTCATTACTCCTTTCCTATCCCTAACCAACAAGATATGAAGGAAATGTGGCTTTAAGTTGAATGCTGTAGTGTTGCCTTATTCCTGCTTGGATAGGGAATGGTATGCATCTCTAAACATCAGATTGTGGTCTAATAAATATTGCACGAACATCTACATATTGCTTGTTTAAACAGTGATGTTCCAGAAATGATGCTTGTTCCTGTAAGTATATTATGTGTACCAGTGCATTAAAATAAATACATTTGGGAGTCAAAAGTACGTCGATAGAGTATTGCCACCAATAATGCATTTCTGCCTGCATATGGTACAAGGACAGATTCTCTAGATGTATTATGGAAAGAGAGTAACTGAGACAGTAGTGAAATTGAAATTTGAGCTTAGCAAGTGACTCGGGGACCAGCCAGACCCTTTGAATTTAGTAGCTTATTATCTTGTTTTGGCACACCTCATGAATCAGCAATGTAATCTTCTCACAGCAGACCTGAATTGCTCAGCATCCCCTGTCAGAAACTTTGTCAGAAAATCAGTGCATGTCTGATTGTGAACTTGTCAGTGTGACAAATGGGGCACACTGATAAAGATGATGTTTTCTGTTTTTACACATGATTGCTGCAGTAGCACACATAGGGCACAAGCCCCCCAGAGTGAAGAGTATATCTACAGGGGACAAAAATGAAAAGCATTTTCTTACTTCTACAGATGTAAACATTTTTACAGTATGCTTCTTCCTCTCCCCCAACTTCTTCTTTTTAGCTGTAGACAGAGAAATCCATGCAGCACCCCATTCTAGTGAGAAGTTAATTCAGCTCTTCCGGAATAAAAGTGAGTTCACATTTCTGGCCACCCTACAGCAGCAGGTGTCGACTTCAGGAGTCATTCTGTCCATCCGAGAGTTGGAGCACAGGTAAGGGGAAACCCGTGGCTTATGTAAATCATTGCTGAAAACCAATAAAAATACATTGTCCACTTAATGTTTTATGCTGATATTGTATTAAGGCACCAAGCCAGTGAGGAAATTAAGTATATTGTTTTAATTGACTTTAGATTCTTCATTTTTGTTATACAAAGAGGCAGGAATGCTATGCCGTTGAACAGTGGTGTGGGGAACCTCCAGGCCTTATTTAGCCCACAAGGTCATTTGGGGCAAGCCACACCTACCTGCCCTTCACCTGATGCCGTAGATGACATCAGATGAGGGGCAGGAAAAGCTGGGACTGAGCTGAATGGGGCTACAGTGATTCCTAAATACCAATCAGTTGGTACAAAGCACAGAGTTTGGGAGTGTCCTTGCATAGCACTTCCCAAGGGGGTTTGCAGGCTTCTTTGTAAATATATATATATATATATATATATATATATATATATATATATATGCTCAGTTTTAAAAAAGGAGTATTTTTCCTTTCCTTGCGACAGCAGGTTTTGAGCTGCTGCCTATCAGCTGATAGGCAGTAACTCCAAACCCACTGGATTGGAGCTACGCCAATCCAGTGAGTTCCCCAATCCCTGCAGAGATTAGGCTTGGAATTATACCCAGCCTCAGTGGTACTTCAAAGCACCAAGCAGGGCTACCTGCAAGCCCAGCTCAGCGCTTTGAATTCCTGACATGCAGCAGATCTTTATCTCCCCTACCTGTCAATCACCTGGTGTCACAGTGATGCCAGGTGATTTGTGGGTGTCAAATGTAGCCCACCAGGGTTGGGGAGATAAAGTTCTGTCCTGCTGGGATGAAGAGATTCCCCATCCCTGCCTTAGAATGACTTCTCACAAGCACATTTGAGCTGCTGTTATCTCAGCATGACACTCCCTGCCAAAAAGAGAAGCATGCAAAGAGAGAAAAGAACTGCTTGTCTGGTAGTCTGTCATTTTTATTTATTTTGTTTGTTCTCCAATTTATTAGCCACTTTTCAAAAAAACCCAAACACATTTAACTCTAGGTACTTCCCCTAAAGTAAAGCCACTGGGTTGTTAATGAATAAAAACATAATAATAACATAATAATAGCAATGACAACAGAACATCAGAAGTCCTGTAAAGTACAAAATAGGTACAGGCAGAGTCAAAAGAGAAGTAGATCAAATTTATTAATTTAGCCAGTGCCATAGGTTTAACATAGAGATTGAGAAAGAAAGAGGGAGAGAGTCACGTTCCTTAAGAGGCAGGTGATGTTCCCAAGACTTTGAACAGCATTGCCTGGGTGCTAACTGAACACATTTCCCAAATACAGTACACAGAACATATGGAACCATATGCTGCATATATGTAAGCCACCCAGAGTGGCTGGGGAAACCAAGCCAGATGGGCAGGGGATAAATAATAAAATTATTATTATTATTATTATTATTATTATTATTATTGAGCAATATTTTGGTGAATTTCTATGAACTGTGGGTATTCCTGTAATTGAATGCATCCCTTTATTTATTTAGAAATGTTTTTTATTTGATTTTACAGGTATAGAATTATAACAGTAACAAAATACATATCCATATTTAAAGATTTCTCCAAATCTCTGGACTTTCCACCTTCTCCTCCATGGGTCTTATTGTCAACCTTTTCAACTTCATATTATTCAGTAATCCATATTTTATATCTCTCCATTTTGTCTATAAGATTTGGTACATTACAAGTGTTGTTGCAATCCTGCTAATGTTTTCATCTGCTTACAGTGGTCTCCCAAGTAAATTCTAAATTTTCCCCATTCTTTATTAAAGTTTCGGTCTTCTTGGTTCCTGAGCTTCCTGGTCAGTTTTGCCATTTCAGCATACTCTAATAACTTAGTTTGCCATTCCTCTCTGGTAGGGACTTCTTTCCATCTCCAGGCTAGTAACATCTGAGCAGCTGTTATTTATTATCATTTATATACTACTTAACATTTCAAAATTGCCAAGCATTTCACAGATACAAAAACACCAGTATACAATAAAATTATACTATAATTTTCATCATCATCATCATCATCGGCATTAGTAGCAATATTAGTGTTATTGTTTATTAGATTTCTTACCCCCCCCCCCCCGCAAGATGCCAATTTACCCAGGGCAATTTACAGCAATTTAAAATACAATATTAAAAACAGATAAAAGAGACCAGTTATTTCCACACATAAAATAGCCTCAGACTACTTACACTGAAGTAAGATGACAGAAAAAGTTATGACAGCTCTGTTAGTGGTGTGCAGCGGATTCAGCTGAATCTCGATCCAAAGCAGGGTGCTTCAGAGAGATTCTGGGCTTGTCCAAGGAGAAGCATTTTCTGTATGAGGTGCCCCAAACCAGAGTGCCTTGTGTTGCTTTGACTATTTAGATATATATACCGTATATAAAAGCTGCAGACAACTTGACTGCTAAAGGCGAAACTAATCTTTCTAAGTTAACTGTAGGCAGAACATGCCAGGGTTGGGGTGAGAGACACCAAATGCTGGATTGGGGAGAGGAGGGAGGGTTAGCTGTGTTGTGTCTGGTAGGCCAAGTTTGGAATCAGAGAGATTTGTTTTATTAGGGCTTTCCAGCCCCAGTGCTTTAGGAGAGGGGTATTCAAAGCTTGCATGCTTTATGCTCTTTTGCATATTCTGTCTCTGTGGAGTAAGAATATTCTTTAAAATGTTACACAAGGTTTTTCTTTTACTGAAGTCTAACCCAGTCCCTTTCTTTCAAATGCCACAGTTCCTTTTCATTTATTCCTTTTGATTTAATCTTCTTGTTGTTTTGGGAGTCTTGTGCTACTTGCTTGTTCTTATTAGAGTAGTTCTGGTCTGAGGAGTTTGCTTAAGTTCAATTACTGACTCAAGTGATTTTTTTTCAGCCATTGTTTTCCTTCTCTCAAGTTCTTGAAACCTTAGCCAGAAGTTACAACCCTTGTGTCTTCTTCCTCTTCCTTAGTTTATCATGCATGTCTTGTGGTTTACTTCAGCATGGATGTTAAATTTATAAAGATTGAATAGTTCTCTATTTCCTGCTTCACCATGTTTTATTTCATTTTAAAATAGGCTCTGTAGTTCTTAAGAGCCAACAATTAGGTCTTCGCTAAATTCAGTATACCTTAAGTGACTTGTGGCCTGCTTAATTGCATCCTTCTATCACATAAATATTATATGCATTTCAAAAGGTCACCTTAATATCTTAGAAAAGGAAGAAAAGAATACTATGGTTTTAACAGTTATTTTGTTAGCAGGAGTCATTTACCAATGGGAAATTGGAAATTATCAAATGATGCAGCTTTTTTTCTGTTGGTTTATGCCTGAAGCTTGCAAAGGAAGCATAACATCAAATAGACCAAAGGTGCTGGAAATGTGGATTCTGCAGTCTGAGCAGCAGCTCTTGCTGTGAACTATTTTTATCATGATGGGAGTGTAACTTTGTTCACTGTGCCTGGCTGTTTCCATTAATTAAATAAATGAGGTCATGTTACATCAGGCAATTATTCTAAGTGCACATTTGATAATAAATTGATTGAAATCATGGGGTTTGGGTCCAGTTATTGTACAACAGAAGACATGGTACAACTATTATGGGCTATACCACTTTAAGCAGTGGCTGTGTTTGGATGTTACAGTAAACCCTAATGTACGATGGGAATGAACCCAGCTTTCTCCCAGACTTACATACTCCCCTCCAAACTTCTTCTCCTCTGGTGGAGGAGTTCAGAAGCACTTCTATTTTTGATTAGCTGCAGGTCGTGTCAGCCAAACCTGACAAGCTGTGTTTAACTATGGTTTGTTTCAAATGAGCCATGTGGTTTACAAAGCATCTTGTTTCAACGAAACATGGTTAAGATTAACCACAATATAAGGTTCAGATACTGTATAACACCGAGGGAGGCTCAGATTCGTTTCCATGGTTTATTGTGATGTCCAATAAACACAACCTGTGAGTGACAGCTCATATGATAAAATTGAATTTTATTCTTGGTTTTCTTTATACAAGCAAGGATTGTATGTAAGAGCTCTTACCTGAAGATTAAAACTTACCTCAGGTTTTTTGAAAGCAATGGCTTGGTAGCTAACTAGATACAACTTTCCTGGCAGATGGGTGTGAAAGTAAGAGACAGAAGGTAAAGTGTATGTACAGTTTGTGTGACACTCTTATTATTCAGAGTTTGCATAAATAAATAGCATGACCTGTTCAGCTATACTTACCATGCTTAACTTCAAATGGTTTTTGGCTCTGTTCATTCATTTTCATAGAAAAGCAGGGTTTAAAACATTCATGGACCTAACTTAGTAATGTTCACTAATTTCAGTTGGCTTACTCTGAGTAAAACGTAGTTGAATCCTACCCAGAGGGTCCTGTAGAGCACATCTCTAGAATTATGCCACTATTAGTTAGGAATAAATTATCCATATTTTCACCCCCCCCCCCACATTTCTTTGTCAGCTGCTTTGTTTACCTCTTCTCATCCATTGCTCCGTATATTTTATGTCACACATTTTCATTGATAGTCTAGCTCTAGCTCAAAGGGACAAATAACTTATCTAGGGCAATTTGATTGATTTGGTTTCCAGTGTTACGGATTCTATTATTTTAAAATAATATGTTTATGTTATCTTGTAAAACCACAACAGCTGGGAGTTACTAGCAAGTTAAGCAATGAGCTTTTTATTAAAAGTAATAAAATTCACAGATATCATAATCTAATATTTGCCTTTCTCCAGCCATATGTGGCTTCTTTAGAAATGCCTGCTGGGATCTAGGAAAGCTTACATAAAAACAAATAGGTTTCATTGTATTCCATAAAAATAACAATAGGCTTTGCGAAAATTCCTCACAGAATATGAGAATGCAATTTCTATTATGTTAATTTGTCAGGTATCTTGCATTTGTAGTGCATCAGAATCCTCTGTTGATCACTAGCTCCCCCTAAACAGAACTGGAGTTCCCAAGAGCTGAAGGAATGACTGCTGAACCAGTTTTAAAGGCATAATACAGACACACCCACTGAAGTCAGTGAATTTTGTACTGTATTTGTTTCCTAGCATTGGGGAGCCCCATCCATGGCTTCAGTACAGATGGGGGATTGTTATATTCCCTATACAATGGTCCACAAGCTTCTTTTCGGGTGGCTTGAGATATGTTTTTGAAGAACATTTAACAAGTTGAATTCCTGGCTATTCAAATTGTAATAAAATAAAATTCAATATAAGACATAAAATAATCAATAACACACAATTGTCCTGAACCCCGACGTATGTGGTGTCAAGTCCTGCTGGCATACAAAGCCCCAAGGGTGTATGCTAGTGAGTAGTTTCACAGTCTAACGGGTCAAGAAAAACTCCAGATTTGATACAGTAAGCCATATCCAAAGCCCAACAGTCAGGCCCATTTCTTCTCATACCTATATCTATATTATATCTATATCTGTATACCATGTACTGATTGCTTGGGCAGAAACAACTACTGTATAGCATTTTCAAGGAGAAAATGTTAAAGTGAATGTGCTTGATTTGCATGTTTCTAATATTCAAATTACAGATATAATATGCACATGATGCAAATTAGGGTGCCCAGGAGTGACTCTGACACGTGCAGGTTCATTCTGTACAAATAAAATGTTATGAAAGAGGAATGGTAAAGGACCTTGTTACCCCCATCACAACATATGTCAGAACAACACTGTTCCCTTCAGGCAGCACAGGTCTGCCATGCAGAGGTGAAGAGAAACAGAAGTTAGTGCCACCAGAATCAAAGAAGGACATGGTATCAGTTTCATAGTGTTTTGCCTCCCCTATCTTGGGTAGCACTTCCTAGTGGTTACCCGACTGTGGAAACCATCAAGAAAGCAGGAAAGTTCTTTGGATGTTAGCAAATGGAAGGGCAGACAAGCTATTGGATGCAAGAAAGACTTCTGTTTATTAGTTGATAACAAAGTCTAATCATTGATATGAAATATAAAGCTGTACAATATAAAGACTTACAATAAGCAAAGACTTAACAGTAAATGAGCAAGACTTAACTCTAAGTAACATGTAATCAGCAGAATAACAGCTAAAATGAGCAAAGTAATTAGAATTTACAGAATGAAGCTCAGTAGTTCGCCCCTTCGGCTTCCAATTAACAGCTGGCTGAAGCAGCTTCCTGATAAGTCTCAACACTTCCCACAGCTGCTGAGGATCTCTTAAGCAGCAAGCAGGCAACCTGACGAGATGGTTTCCTAATCAGGTCCAGATCCCATCGGTCTGCACCAAGAGCGGCCTTCTTATACTCTTCTAGGCTGTAAGTGCTGCCAAGATCAACAGGTGTGCTCCTCTAATGGGGCACGGGAGTGGGTGCACATGTGGGCCTTATTTCTCCTGTTGGCATGGATCAAGGTCCACAGAGAGTTCATGACGTAGGCAGTCCTTGTGGCTGAGCTAAGTACAGTTCATGTCTTGGGCATGGTAACTTGTCAAACTAGGCAGGTATCTAGCAGTTGGCCAAATTCTAATTAAATAACGAAGTGAGGGACAAGCCCTTATCTAGATACGTAGTCCTGATTATATTAAAAGACAGTGGCGTCCTCATTATAAGTTGGCTATATGACAAGGCCCTCATTATACAGATAAATATATAAAGATTTAAAGCTACAATAAACGTTGAAACCAGGAAGCAACACCTACTGGCCCATCTGGTCTGGCACACAACAACAGTAGAAAAGGGAATATCAGAAAGTAAGAGGGCATTTTGCCACCCCTGCATGACAAAATGCACTGGTCATATTTCATTATGTTTTAGAACTGTTAAAAGTATGAGAGACTTGTCTTCTTTTTTAAGGTTGTCTTATCACCTTTAGCACCAGTGCATAAATAGATAGTAGCCAAAATTTGAGAATATTGAATGGTGGGCGGACTTCAGGGTTCTTTTGTTTTTATTGGAGGTGGGTTCAGATAGAGTGAAGTTTTGTGATTAACTTGAACCTATAGGTCAGGTCAGCATTGACTGCAAAAGCAGTTTTTGCAGCAGGACATAAAAAAGATGCCGCATCATAATTCAGACCACACTACTAGCCTTTAGCTTTGCAGGTGAGCTGATTTGATACATGATTACTGAGCCAGATATTAGACCTTGACATTCCAAAAGATTGTTGCTTTAAAGTGCCACTTTTTGCTGAACTTGAGTCATTATTATTGTGGTTCTATTTTGATTGCCTATGGATTTTGTAGCATATTTGAGTTGCTTTTCTTTCTTTTTGTCTTCCTTTACAAAATAACCTGATGGAAAAGTGCACTGCTATGGAGGAAAGTGTGCAAAATGACCTTGTTAATCTTGATTTCTTTGGTAGCTGGGTATCGACATTGGGATGGGAAATTTAATTGACTTTCAACAAGACAGGTGTCACTATATTTTCGAATCTACTGAAAGAGCACCTTGATATCTGTCAGTTTTGGATTTATTGGGTTTTTTTAGGACTGCCAACACAGCAGAAAGCTAGGGGACTTGAAGTTGTTGCATTATGTCTAGTGGATGGCACATGCTGATGAAAGTTGTAAGAGTTGTGTTTCACTGCGTTGAGCCCTGGCAGACATTATGGAAATGGCTGTGGCCTAGGCTTGTGATTCTCTGATGATCTGCAATGGAGGCTAAAAGCAGTCGTCCAGAGTGCTGCTTTGTGATCATGTGATTCTGCAGCTCATAGTCCACTTGGGGCTGTTAAAGTTTGAGCAAGACTTTGTTTTGGAGCAAGCAAGGCTATTTTGCTTCTGCGAAAGAAAGGTGCACCATATCATAGACTTGTAGAATCAAAACACAGTCTTGCCTAGGTGATGTCACCATCCCATGCCAACCTTGCTTACCTGCTTTATGATCAATTCGCTTGTGATCTGTGCTCATCCAAGACCATTTTCTGGTGTGTATTTTTCCCACCTCACCCATGAGCTGCAAATCTGTGATTGCTGCAAATTGTTTCCAGGTTTTACAAATGGCTAGATAGAGAGATGAAAAACAATCCTAAAGAATTTACAAATAACCAGAGCACAAAATTAAACAAACTTAATTGACAAATAAGCAGGCGGCTTCTGAAATCTGAATCCAACAAAGCAAGAGGAATGCAGCCTATGTGTTAAGTTGATATTTTATGTCACTTAGCTAATTGTTATCGCTGCAATCTGTATTGTGGGTGGGCTTTATAAGACAGCAACAAAATTAATTTTAGCTGATTGAAGGTTTTTTATGTGTTTCTCTTCTGGTCTAAATGAGCTGCTATGAATGGCAGCAAAAGGAAATGCTATTTAAAACTCAGAGTTCAGTCCTCTAGGCAAGATGGTGAAGGATTGGTGGACTAGATCATGAAGCTATTTTTTTTGTTTAAAGGGCAGTGCAGAGACTTTTGATACAGAAAATTGCCTGTTATTTACCTTAATAACACTTCTATTCCTGATGCTTAATTGTTAAAAATGCCTAGAATGGCTAATGCAGTGCCAGCTCACTTTCGCCCTGCCTTTACTCTTAGATCTCTGGGTTTGCATAGCTACTTATGCTGGTGAAGAGGGCAGAATTATGCGTATGTTAGTTTGTGGTCCTTTCTTTTGTTTTCAGTGTACTGAACTCTTGGGAGCATTTCTGATTCATTTTCCTTCTAACTTCAATTCCCTGGGGCATCCATGGATTTGTAGAGATCTGGTACACATAATTACCTTCAAACTTTCATATGCAGCTTAACTGAGGTGACTCACACATGACATTTTTTCTACCTAGAGAATTTCTGTATTGTAGAACACTTGTGAGAAGCATGTCATGGGACAATTTTTTTATTTTGTCATGAGTACACACATTGAAGTACCATCTTTCCAGTGTAGTTGCAGCAAAATAAATATGCCATATTTCAACTGCACTATCTACTATATATTTTGAATTCTCTCCCCCCCCCTTTGATACACATTTGGTTGCCTCTTAAAATATCATCACCATAGTTTGGGTGGTGGTTCCTAAGATCACACACACACACACACACACACACACACACACACAATATGGCTACTCCAGTGTTTATTATACTATAAAAGGGACTTTAATTTGACTAGAGCTATACAGTACTGTGATGTCTGTTTAACGTCAACGCTATAGTGTTTTCATTGATGAGTTAATATTTCTCCTCCAAATGTTTGATTGATTTCACACCTCCAGGAAACTGTGTACATAATTATATTAAATTAATATTTATTGGCCTCTACTGCCTTTTAGGGTTTCCGGACTTCCTACTGCTTTGTCTTTTTAGTGCTTGAATGACTGTCCCTAAGAGCGGTTCATTTTGTCCCATAAGGAAAAGCTCCAAAGTATATTTATTAGGACCATAGTGCGCAACTGTGGATTTTGTCGCTATTAACACTTGGGGCCAACAGTGGGAGTTGTCTCCATTGTCAGTGTAAGTCCAGAATTTGCCATCTTTTCATAAAAAGATGGCAAATTCTGCATTGGTATAACTTAACTTTCAGAACACTTGTGAAATCAAAAAAAGATATGTAATAGTTTATAAACAATACTACAGGTTCCCCAATCAGGGATGGGGAACCTGTAGCCCTCCAGATGTTTGCTGGGCTTCAACTAACTAGCATAGGCAGTGCTCAGAGATGATGGGAGTTGTAGTCCAACAACATCTAGAGGGCTACAAGTTCTCATTCAGGAACTTTAAAAATGGCTGCCAATAAGGGATGTGGCTGGCGCTGTGGTTTTAACCACTGAGCCTCTTGGGCTTGCCGATCAGAAGGTCGGCGGTTTGAATCCCCGTGACGGGGTGAGCTCCCGTTGTTCGGTCCCAACTCCTGCCAAAAGCACGCCCAAAAGTGCAAGTAGATAAATAGGTACTGCTCCAGCAGGAAGGTAAACAATGTTTCCGTGCGCTCCTCTGGTTTCGGTGTTCCGTTGCGCCAGAAGCGGCTTAGTCATGCTGGCCACATGACCCAGAAAAACTGTCTGTGGACAAAACGCCCGCTCCCTCGGCCTGTAAAGTGAGATGAGCGCCGCAACCTCAGAGTCATCTGCGACTGGACTTAACTGTCAGGGGTCCTTTACCTTTACCCTTAAGGCAGTGTAGGGAATCAGGGTTTCTTTTTTAGTTTACAGTCAGTTTTAATTATTTTTAAAAATGTTCTAAATAGTTGTTTTTAACTATTTTACTGGTAATTGTAAACTTCTTTGAGGTTGGTTTTTCTTTTTGCAAAAGGTATGTCAATTTTATGAAATGTCTACTGTCACGAGATTTAGTTCCATTTAGAATTGGCAATTGGTTATTCCGGGAACTATGGGAAATGGGCTCTGCTACATACAGTGCTGCATTATTTCCACCTCTGACTTCACAAAGAGGGGATAAATGATAAAATGTATTGAAGCAGAGCTAGTGCATGCCAGGTTTACCTGTAACAAGGAAATGAATAAAAACATGGAAAACTTAATTAAGAAAAAATGATTCTTCACTAATTAGTTTAAACACTAATAGGAAACCTAAAGGTGACTTTTTGTAACACTTGTATATATGCAGATCAGAATTTAGAATGTACAGTATTCAAGAAATGGAAAAAACAGAAATGTAGCCATTAACCTTTATGTTGCATGACAGAAGCCACAAGCTTCATTAATATTTATATGCTGAACCATTTAAGCCATATATAGTAGTACTACACTGGGAAAATCTCAACAGCCTTGTAGTTCTGAGTGTTCATAGTTCTGAGTGTCTCTGACTTGGCAGATGTACAGCATATTACTTCAGGAACATAGTCCTGCACCATTGTTTCCAGTGGCATTAATTGGATTACATATCATTTTTCATTGCTCTGTGGTAATTTACACATATTTCTCATAAAAGTCAATTCTCCGTTCTGTCTGGATCGGGGTGGGTAGCGGGAGGAATGACAGTTTGTAATATAATGCAAAATCAGCTGCATTTTTTTAAAAGAAAGGGAGCAGGATTATAAAAACAAAGTAGGGTAAACTGAAGATGGGATTCAGTGAATGTTTAAGATGACTAGCATCCCTTGCCAAAAAGAAATTAGCAGAAAATAATTGGCAACTTGGGTAGTGCAAACAGGCAAATTGATGCCCTATAAGCTTTTAAAGATCATTTGATGGGCAGCTGCTTTGTGCTCCCTTACTGTCTTTAGCAAACATAGAAGAAGCCCTTTATTTTTATAGCTTGAAAGTTATGGAACTTCTGAAATGATGGTCTACAATTATCCTTCCTGGCTTGTGGGTAGCAAATGGAAAGGCCTATGGTAGCTAGAGTTGGAATGGTTTATAAAATTATTGCTGATGCTGATTGCAGGTTGGTTTTTTATATAGAAATTGATGATGGTTTTTTATAGGAAGATTTTTCTGGCGCGCAGCGTAAATTAATAACGCAGAGTCTTCTTTAGTAAAATAATAAAAGCTTTACTGAGTTAAAACTTGTTTGCAAATAACACAGCATAGTGAACAGAAGATTTAAGCTAGCTTCAGAGCATACACAAAGTACAGGCTTCACTCCTGAGTCAGGCTCCATACACACACTGACTCCACCCTAACTCATGGCTCCACAGCTCACAGGCTCCAAAACTGACACCAAACTAACAGGTTCCAAACTGCCTGCCTGCAAGTAGATACAATACATTTATACAGTGGAACCTCGGTTTACGAACACAATTGGTTCCAGAAGTCTGTTCATAAACCGAAGTGTTCATAAACCGAAGCGAACTTTCCCTTTGAAAGTAATGGGAAGTTGATTAATCCGTTCAAGACAAGGAAAAACACCCCCTAAAGCAGCAGGGCCTTCGCTCCGATGCCTTCGCTCCCTCGCTTCCTGGTTTTCCTTGTCTAGAACAGATTAACCTCTTTGCTCTGATGCCTTTGCGGAGGCCGGGGAGCGTTTCCGCGACTGGGCTGCAGCCGCGAAAGTGCTCCCCGGCCTCCGCAAAGGCATCGGAGCGAAGTCCCGGCTCCGATGCCTTCCGGAGGCTGGGGCTTCGCTCCGATGCCTTTGCGGAGGCCGGGGAGCACTTTCGCGGCTGCAGCCCAGGCACGGCCGCAGTCACGACGGCTCCAAGGCGTTGCTGCATATCAGCATAATATTTCAACCATGTCATGGGTGCAAGCCCCCCCTGCCTACGCCCATGAGCAGAGACACTTTCACCCCATCTTAACCACTTTCAGCCAGATACCTATGTAGGGAAGGATTGCTCTGAAAAATAAGAATGAAGACCATTGCTGACAGCTATGTTAACAATCCAGTAGGGGAAAAATGCATACAGGAGTTGGTGCTTCAGCACTAGATAAAATAATGTGTAGCAAAACTATTATTTTAGCTCATTCATAAAGTTATGTGAAGAACCATGTCTTAAACTCTAAACCACTTCGGTTGTGTTTAGATTGGTAGGTTCAGCTGAATAGTTAATGCACAGATAAATTATAGTTGTGTCTCCTTGGAAGCCTTTGCAACATAGAATTGTGGTCTCAAAAATAATTCTTACTATGATTGCTAGGTAGAAGCACCTCTTACATCTAGCCTGCCAGAATTGCATTGGGAGGAATACAGTAAGCTGGGAGGATTTTGTTGGACATAGATATTGCCTGAAGACATAATGATTCCATTGTCTAGGCAGCTGCTTGTGTTATCCTATCCCAATGAAGCAGTTTTTCAAATGCTGAGATAGTGTGCTGAATTCATCTACCTGCCACATATAACAAAAGCACCTAGTTATTTTGCAGCCTACTCTGAAGAAGTATGTATTCTTGTACTCTGATTTCCTATATATAATCTGTAAAAAAAAGAGGAGAACATAGATAAACACTATCTGGGCAAAACACCTCTTGGGGATGTTATTAAGTCATGACCTACAACTTCAGTCACCATGGCAAGCAAAATCTTTGCCAAAAACATTTTAGACATGGTTTAAGTAAAGTCTATAGAATAGTACAACCAAGAAAAAAGGAGAAAGAATTAAACAATTTGGTCTTTTTTGGTTAATTATTTAGCTGTTGAGGTGTTGTTTTTCTGGAGAATAGCATGGCATATATTGTCTATAATAGCCAGCTTCCATTTAGCCTTGCTGACTGTGTTCAGCAGCAGGAAATCCCTTTTTGGAAAAGTTGAATGCTGCAAGACCTAACTTGTTTTCATTTTCTGCTGTGGTCCCTGTAGAGTATCTTAAATGCTTGTTCCTTGCTTTGCCTAAAATAGCTATAAGAACTTGAAAGAAGAAATGAAGGTTAAGAGATAAAGGTTCTTCCCTTTTGTGGATTACCAGTTTGGTGACTTTTGCTCACCTTGCCTCATGCTTGCTTGTTAACTCAGACATAAAAACAGCAAGAAACAATAAAGCCCAAACTGGACAGGTGTGTTTCTACTGACAAAAGACCACAGTCATTTTTATTTAAAGATCTGACCAGTTCCGCTCTGTCCATCCAACACCTTGCTACCTGACCTAGTGTGAAGCAAAGGCGCGAGGCCCTGATTAGATGCATGTTGCCTGTACATGTTACTCAAAAACAAGTCCCACAAATGCAGCAGTTCTTGCTCCCTAGTAAGTGAGCTTTGAGCTGTAGTCTAAGAATACAACCCATAGCTTACAGAGTAAGTAAACATGCAAAATATGGTACTCTTGGAATATAGAAATAGGTGAGACTTTAATGCCCCATCCTAAGCATGGTAATGCCACATTTAGTTCACTGGAACACATTTCCAAGCAAATGAGCTCTGAGTTGCAATAGTTTTGCAGGAGATATCTAGGAACTAGGGGTTAATCTGGTCTTAGGCTCTGATCTCTCCCCCCACCCTGGCTGCTTTCGTGAGTCTCTGCTGCAAGGTCCATTTCCACCTGGCCTAGGAAGCGGGGCCCAGACTCACTCTGAACAGCCAAAAGAAGCTCCTGGGATGCTGGAGGTACATTTCTGGTACAAATCTTGGGTTGGGGCAACTGGCTAAAATGTTTTACCATGTTTTAAGTGGTTCCTCTGTTTTGTTTTTGTCAGGTTGGTGTTGTTTAAATGTTTAGTTGGGGTTGGCAGGTATTTTAATTTGGGTATAACTGTAAACTGTTTATTGTTATTATTGTCATTATTGGTTTCTATTGATTTATTGGTTTGTTTGTTGTCTGTATAGGATATTCTGTTTTTTAAATGTTTGTTGTGTTTTTACATATGCTGGAAGCTGCCCCGAGTGGCTGGGGAATCCCAGCCAGATGGGTGGAATCTAAATTAATAATAATAATAATAATAATAATAATAATAAATCACAGAATGTTATTAACCAGACAACAAAAACCAACAGCAACATAGCAAGGACAGCCAGGGTTCCATCTAGTTATTTCATCCATGATAGATTTCAGCTTGTGTAGTCTGATGAAGTGGGCAAATCACTTGCCCTTCCTGAATATTAAAACCTGCCAGTGCTGGACTTGCTATTTGGACTTTAGAGTTGCATAATGCCTTTTGGGGTGGGGTGGACACTACAGTCACAGGCAGTGCTTGAACCCTGTTTAAAACACTAAAACAAAATATGGAGACTTGGATAATTCTGGATAATTATCACCTAGTATCTAATTTTCCATTTTTTTGAGTAAAATGTTGCAAAAGGTACTGGTTTTTCAACTCCAGGTGGTTTTGGATTACAAATTCCTTTGAACAATATGTGGCTCCCAGACTATTAAAACTTGCTTTTCTCTATGAGCTACTTTAGGCTCTTTTCTTAAGTTGTCTTCTGTACAGCATTTCTGAAGAAAGAAAGGGGAAAGAGCCCAACAAGGGATCTTTTTGTTCTTTGACAAGAGAAGGCAATTATGAAACATTTAAGTTCTGAATGGAGCTTCCCTGACAGCACTTGTCTCACTGATTTCTTTGACAGCAAAGTGTTGGAAGCTTCTAGCTTCCTCAGACTGACAGTGCTTGTTGCTGAGTGACAGCAAAACTAAAATAAATTGTAATCATAAAATCAGTTTTAAGGTTATAACTCCCTTGATCAAAGCTTCCTCCTCCTTTATTGAAAGCCCATAGGATGGCTACTTACACTTGGGGGGGGGGATTTGTATGTCTCACAAAAAAGGTAAATAGAGAACATCAATATGCATAAAATTTGCATCTGCTAATTTATATGTGTAGATGCAAATTTAGAAGTGATTACTGTAGTTTAAATAAAAATACAACACATCTCAATATAGTGGGGAAGTCTGTGTCCAGGTGACATGTGTGCCTTCTCTGTTGTATGGGTCCTAACTATTGATGGATAACTTCAAGGCTCCTGATCTTCCTTGTTATCTTCAAACCAGACTTGGTCTGGATATTCCTTTTTCCCATTGCTGATGTGTTCTGCTTAAAGAAGAAAATGGAACTTTTCCCAGATACACATCTTCCAAATGTTGGTGCATGCATTTCCATGCCCTGGATAGTAGGATTACTGTGTTTGGGTTTTCTTTGATGAGTGCCATGGCCTGCACTGGACACAGAGGAATGGTGGGAGGCACCTGATGGGGAACCCCCAAGGAAAGAAAGCTCAGAGCCCAGTGATTGACAGTGGGATAATAAAGAGTGGTCAGAGGGAGAAGAGGGAAAAGACTAGAAAGAGGAGGTGTCAGAAGCTGAAGACATAGCAGGTTTTAGAGAGCAGGGAGAGCTTGTGGCAGAAAGAAGTCCAGAAGGGGAAGCAGGGGAGGAGGGAGGCCAAGATACAAAGAAGAGCCAGGCAGGTGAGGAAGCAATGGTATCTACCCCTCCTGCTTTGATACACTCCCCTCCTCTGTGGTCTCCCAGGACTAGGAGGGGCATGCATGGGAGGAGCAAGGACAGGCATGCTGTCATAGTCTCAGATTGCTTGGGAAGAACCTGGTAGAGGAGGAGACTTAGGTAGCTGTGGGAAGTGGGGGGGGGCTCAGTCTCTACAACTGCCTGATAGGGGCAAGGCCTGCCAAAGAAGAGTTTCTGTGCTCATTAGGCCTAAGAGCCCTGAACAGATCCTGTTTCTTCTAATAAAGAGTTAACTTCACTTACTCCATCAATTTAATGCTGGCGTGCTCCTGCCATGAGTTTCTAGGTTATTTTTGCCTTCTCTTCAAGTTCATTTTCAAGTTGAAACATTTAATTTAAACATTTAATTTTGTTTTGCTTCTGTTGTAAACAAAATCTTCCCTTATGGGGTACACAAAAGCCCTTACAGAGTCCTTTGTAGGTTCTCCATCGGTAGGAGGAAATAAAAGAGACCAACCAGAAAATATTGAGAAGCAAAGCAGCTAGTAAGCTTGATCTTTATTGAACTGTTGCAACAGGGTGCCCTCTCGCGCAGGAGAAAAGAGAAGGACCCAGAACCAAGGTGTGCCCACCCTTATATAGACATTTTGAAATTCCCTGCCCTGGAGCTCAAGACCACCCCTCCATACATCATACATACATCACAGAAGGGGTGTGGCACAAGACCACCCCGCAGATACAGTTCACACAGCATCATTGATACATCATCTTTACATCACTGACATGTCACAAAAGTGGAGGGGTAGACAGGGGCCACACCAGTGCAACCCTGGCAAACATGTCCAGACAAGTCCTTGGTTCAAGATTAGCATAAGCAGACATGTCAGGGCAAGACCCAGGTATAAGGCAAACACCTCTAATCCCAACCACAATAGAACTTCATTGACATGTCTGGTGATGGGAATAAGCTTTCCTTGGCCAGCAATGAGCTCAGGAATTGTCACCTCTGGGCACTTCCTGGAGTCCCTTTTTCAAGGGCAAAATAGCGTTGGAATGGAGTAAACTAGCAAGGAGTTGATTTTATATGATTTTTTAAAGCTACATAACCTCCCTGAGCTGTCAAGTCGAAAGAATACATTTATGCATAATATTTGTAACATTTAGCAACTTTAAAGATGTGCCCCCCCTGCAATTTCCATAGCACTGCTTAGATACATTTAATGGCAGTTAAAACCTGATGTGTGTTAGATGATACAAACTCATTTTTTAATCCTTTCTCTCTCTTTCGCCAGACATGCATTCGTGCACAAATTCCTAGTCAGTAATTTATTGCATGAGTGAGCCTGTCAGGGTTTTCCATTTCACAATGCGGGTCAATATTTTTTTCTTGCGGAAAAAATGGTAACTGATACATATTGCACAGCATTCCATGTGTTTTTTTCCCTTGTCAAAAGTTTACCAGACTTTTGTTATAAAGGAAGCAGACTGAAGTCAGAAAGATGAAAAAGGAAGAAGAAGAATGAACAAAAACTCACCTTCAAAGCTGCCAGTGTTAACTTTTAAATGTCTCTCCCCCTGTATTTTAATAGCTGCCAAGGAAAATCTTCAGTACCTAGGTGCCATGGTATGTTTCAACTGCTGGCATCCTTAGGCAGTTGCCAAGGACCTAGTACTGGCATCTGCCCTCAGCCCTTTTTAACTCAATTTCAACTAGATAGCTCTAGATAGAAGCTCTAGATACCTGTCTCTAACTGCTACGTTCATTTCCCAAAATGCCCATCTCTCTGAGGCATTGGCTACAGTCACAGATCTCAGTAAACCAAGGGTGAGAAACTACTGGCTCACAACTTCTGCTGCTCAGCTGTGACCCCATGCAGCAATTAGGTTTAGAAAAATCAACTTCTTTTTGAACCAGTGGCATCTTTTTAAATATCTAACTGGTGTGGCAGCGGAGGGGGCAGTTTGAATGAGAAAAGGAGGGAGAGGGGAAATGGTGTGACCCTAACCATGATGTGACCACTAGGGGGCACTTTTCTGTGGGCCATCTCAAATCTGGGAGCAGACTCTGTCAGGTGCATAAGATTTCCAGTCTGTATTGAGAATGGCTTTGAACAGTGCATGATTGATGCCTAGCCTTAATTCCAGCTATATGTTATCATTGGAGGCTGTATTTTGGGTGGGTGGCTAGCATTATCACACACACGTACACATGCATGTTTAATTAAATGCACAGGCATAATAATAAGTGTAATTTTCAATGTTTTCATTAATTAACAGAACACATGACTGAATAGTGCACAGCATGTAAAATGAAATTGATTCTTCTTCTTTTTAAATGCAGTTACTTTGAACTGGAAAGCAGTGGCCTGAGAGATGAAATAAGATATCACTACAGATTTAATGGAAAGTCAAGAACAGAAGTATTTCCGTATCGGCTGGCAGATGGACAGTGGCATAAGATTGCGTTATCACTTAGTGCATCCCACCTCCTGCTTCATGTCGACTGCAATAGGTAAAGTTACTTCTTTGTACGTTTCTCTTGAATAACTGCCTGCTCTTCAGACTAAAACTAATTATTTGATGAAATCTGCCATAAAGTTCTGCATGTGCAAAAAAAAAAGAGAGAAAGAAAGAAAGAAAGAAGAAAATTGCAGAAAAAGTGAGTGTTACAGAAGACAGCATTAGAATGAAACAGTAAGCCTGTGATTATGAACAAAAGGCTGATTGCTGATTTTGGGGTAGCGGAGTAGGATATTGAATATATCTCCATGTTCTGTAGATATGTGCTCAAGCAATGTTTGTCTTGATTACATATTTGGACTGCACTGAGCTGTCCACAGCTTTCCGAGTGAGAAAGGCTTATCTTAGTATACCTCCATAGCTTGAAGGTGTTATTATGTTGTTGTTGTTTTTACAAAATTCTTTGGATGTAATCAAGTGCTTTGGGGGGGAATCTTTAAAATCTTTTCTAAACATAAACTTCTAAAAGTGTGATATACCTTAATTGCTTTGAACACCTACTACTAATTATCTGCATCAATTTGTTCTGCCGTTCTGTAAGACGTTCATAGTAGATACAGGCCTACTTTACTGGGGGGGCGGAATGGGGACTCGTCATGATATTGTAACATTTATTCATTTATTAATGTATAGGCTAGAGCAGACGTTGAGGGTGCAGAAGGAAACACACAGGCAGTTCCAGATCTACAAGCCCAAACCTTACTAGAAACTAACTTGTCAAGGTTACAAGATTCTACACTAGAATACTTAATGATGTTAGGTATAAAGCAACTTTGCTTCCAGTGTCTTTTAACTCACCTAAAATCATAATTCTAACATAACAGAAACAGAGAATACATTGAAGCATTAGCTATTAAAGACTTAAAAGCATTATGTTACACTTACTGCATCCTCTAAGAATCTTGGCTGAACTGGCATAAATCATAAATAACGAAATGGCTGCGAGATCTGGGGAGAAACATATGAGGATATTTGGCATTTTTAATTTGTCATAGGCTGCTTGTTTTTAGTTGGAATGGTTGGTTCCATGACCATGACATGATATTTATCACATTTGAAATTTATTTAAGGTATTTAGGAATGGGTTGTATCAGGTGATTTTGTCTGTACATGATGGTTATGTGATGGAGGGTTAACCTTATAGGAAAAACAATGGCTGAAGTGCTGGATAGTCATTTGTCATTTTCACATTTTCTCTCTGTGTCATGAATTGTGTAAAAAGATAGTTTCCTTTACATGCCTATATGATCCAGCACTAGGTGGTACAATATGTTTTATCTGAAAAAACATTTGGGTAAAATATCACCAAGGAACATATAATCATTTATTGTTATAGGAAATTATAGAATTCGTTTATTTTGGTTACATGCTTGAAATGCGCATCATAATGAAAAAACAAAGTTTTGCATAGTATAGATAACATCATACATTCAATATTTATATTGAACGTATTTTTTATTTTATTGAACAAAATTTGTGTTTTTATGTACAGTAACCTCACAACAGATAAATAGCAAAATAGCCAGCCTGCAAACTCAGCTGCCTACAGCATTTTTCTTTGTAAAGTGCTCTGCAGATAAGCTTCTTTTAGGCAGTAATCATGCAGGGGACTATGTGTCGTGAGCTACTTTCTGACAGCTCGCCATTTTTACATGGACATTCATGAACTGGAGCCCACTTAGCCCAAGTGCAGGGGGATTCTGCTGTTCTCGCTGT
Source organism: Zootoca vivipara (assembly GCF_963506605.1). Taxonomy (NCBI): domain Eukaryota; kingdom Metazoa; phylum Chordata; class Lepidosauria; order Squamata; family Lacertidae; genus Zootoca; species Zootoca vivipara. The sequence goes on from NC_083276.1 coordinate 59,487,533, forward strand.
AGCAGACAAACGTGGCTTCCTTTTGGATTCCTTACACCCCACCCCAGTAGCTGACAATCCAGAGATGGTGTGCTGCACTGTTTGCCCATAAAATATGAGAAATTCGTTTTCCATGACCAATATGCATCACACCTCCTAAGACGTACTTCATATAATGGGACAACATCAGTGTCTCTAAAATACACAGTCAAAGGGCATTTTTATTGAAATATGGTACATGCTTGAAGAGCTTGCATTAAAAAACACATTTCCACTTGCTTTCTCTATGGCTGAAGAGCTTAAAGGATTGCTAATGGGCACTTAAGCATATGCTGTTCTCAGTGGCATTTCCTAGAATGCTTTTCTTGCCCTAAAATGTGTACATATTGGTTTACAAGGAGCTGTTTGTTTATTTGTATACTGTTTATCATAAAAAGCAGTTGACAAAAAAAATCAAAAAGTTCAAATAAAACATCTGATTAATAAATTCAAATACCAATGGTACAATTGAGGGAAAGTCTGGTTAAACAGAACAGTTTGAAGCAAAATATTGTGGGGGGCATTCAGTGTTGATGCCTGCTAAATTTGAGTTGTTCTCAAGTTAAACGTCACAGAATTTGATTCACAATAAGATCATGCTGGCCACATGACTCGGAAATACTGTCTGCGAAAGCAGACAGGTGCCAGCTCTCTCGGCCTGTAAAGCGAGATGAGCGCCGCAACCCTAGAGTCGTCTGCGACTCAATTGTCAGGGGTACCTTTACCTTTTTAAGAGTGAAGAAAGCTACAGTTGACCTTCTGTTGAGTGAATTTGGAAAGCAACTTCCACAGTCCTTCCTAGAATTATTTAAAATTATATCCACTCACTCTTTCTTATATCATAGAAAGCACGAGGAACTAATGTAGATAATTAAATTACTGTTCAGTCTTTATGTTTCTACTTTAAAGTAAGTCCCATTAATTTCAATGGAGCTTGCTCACAAGTAAGTGGGTAGAGGATTTCAACCTTAATATATTGGGAGGAATTCGGAGGAGTTCAATATCACACTGAGGCAATCCTCCCATCAGGACAAGCATTTAGGCTTGCCAGATGGAACAATCCCTTTTCTCCCACACATGCTCTTCAAGGGGATTTCCCAAACCCCCTGCAAGCCAATTTTTGGGGGGTGCGGGGGAAGGGGGCAAGTCCTTGTAGCTCAGCCTTCTAGCATCAGTGACAATGAGCAGAAGAATACACCTTCCAGGTTTTGACTTGTTTGTGAATTGCTCTTGGCTCCAGCCTAGACCTGGCAGTCTCCTTTCTAGACTGGGATAGTGAAATTTCTGGCAGGTACTAGACACCAATAGAGCATGCTCTAGTTCAGGGGTGCACAACCTGTAGCCCTCCAGATGTTCTAGTTACAGGTAGGTAGCCATGTTGGTCTGACATAGTTGAAACAAAATAATTTCCTCCCCTTCCAGTAGCACCTTAAAGGTAAAGGGACCCCTGACCATTAGGTCAAGTCGTGGCCGACTCTGGGGTTGCGGCGCTCATCTCGCTTTATTGGCCGAGGGAGCCAGCGTACAGCTTCCAGGTCATGTGGCCAACTAAGAGACCAACCAAGTTTGTCATTGGTATGAGCTTTCGAGTCTGAAGAAGTGTGCATGCACATGAAAGCTCTCATACCAATGACAAACTTAGTTGGTTTCCCTCCAGATGTTATTGGACTACACCTGCCATCATCCCTGATCACTGGCTATGGTGGCTGGGGCTGATGGGACTTGTAGTCCAGAAACATCTGGAGGGCCGCAGGTTGTGCACTCATGCTCTAGTTGATAGTTCATATATGTATATGGGTGCCTCATAATACTTTTTCATGCTAGAACCATGTACTTAGCACTTCGTTTACTTCTAAGCTGTCTCCCTTGATAACATTTGGTAGTTCCATGGAGTGAAAGAAGGGTGGTTGCCCTCTGGTGCCACACTACTATTACAGCTTTTGAAGTAGAGGTCCCTCCAGCCTCCCAGTTTAATTTCCTTCTCTTCGTGTTTCTAGATGCAGTAGCAAACCAAGGCAGGTTCAGAGAAATCCTGACATCTTGTAAACACTTCTTGAAGGGCTGTATGTGAGGCACTGAAAAAAAAAGATAATGAACTTGATCCTTCCTCCTTAGAGTGTTGACTATAATTACTGAACTGCTTCTTTCCTAATGCTGATTGATAGCTCAGTTGTCTTAGCCTCTTTGACATGCTTATGTCCAGTAGTCTTTTTTCAGTGCATTTGTTCTGCATGAAAGAAAGGGTTTCTGCATTTTTTTAATTTGCTCAAGCTTATACCCCCCCCCCCCAATAAGAAAGTTCAATAAAATAATTTCAAATAGCTTATTCTGTGGTGACTAGCTCATGGACTAATTAGGCTTTTAAAGTTATAACCACAATGTGCCTGTTGGTAAATGCCAGATAGGCGATTGTGATTTGCTAATAGCTTAGGTTTAGAGAAAATGGGATGCAGGTGGCGCTGTGGTCTAAACCACAGAGCCTAGGGCTTGCCGATCAGAAGGTTGGTGGTTCAAATCCCTGCAACCAAGTGAGCTCCCATTGTTCGGTCCCAGCTCCTGCCCACCTACCAGTTCGAAAGCATGTCCAAGTGCAAGTAGATAAATAGGTACCACTCCGGCGGGAAGGTAAACGCCATTTTCGTGTGCTGCTCTGGTTCACCAGAAGCGGCTTAGTCATGCTGGCCACATGACCTGGAAAAGCTGTCTGCGGACAAACGTTGGCTCCCTCGGCCTATAGAGCGAGATGAGCACTGAAACCCCAGAGTTGTTCTTGACTGGACCTAACAGTCAGGGGTACCTGACACAGAGAGCCAGTGTGGTGTAGTGGTTAAGAGCGGTAGACTCGTAATCTGGGGAACCGGGTTCGCATCTCTGCTCCTCCACATGCAGCTGCTGGGTGACCTTGGGCTAGTAACACTTCTTTGAAGTCTCACTTCTTTGAAGTCTCTCAGCCCCACTCACCTCACAGAGTGTTTGTTGTGGGGGAGGAAGGGAATGGAGGTTGTTAGCCACTTTGAGACTCCTTAGGTTAGTGATAAAGCGGGATATCAAATCCAAACTCTACCTTTACCTTTACCTAGGTTTAGGAAATCCTTCAGGATGTTTACCAGATTAAAAGCACTGGATGTTGGGTCCAATGCAGAGCAAATGGTTGAGATTAAAGGAAATAGAGGTCCTTACCAAATGGTATTTTCAGGCTCGATTCCCTTCTACCTGATCCTCTTCTGCAATACTAGTTCTGAAGACAACTTTGAAATATTCTGTCCAAATGTTTGAGTGGTGCTCTGCCTTCAACCAACCCTTAAGTTGTAAACAAGCAAAGCGAAGCAAAGCAGCATGACAGTTGTGGAGTGTATGTGTGTGAGTTGCCTAATAATGTCACAGGCACTCTTGTGCAACCACATTTCAGGCCAAGGGCAGGTCAGTTTAGGAGTTTGGCTGCTTTGACCCAGTTTCTAAGTTTAGGGGACAGAGAATGAAACATACTTTGATGTCAAAGTGAAGCAAGTTCAAATAGCAAAGTGGCCAGCTGTTTAAGTGATGCAGAAAGACCTGAAGCAGCAAAGGTATCTGCACTAATCATGATAATTTTATCAATTGCCACCCTGAGCCAGTTAAATAGCACATTCTGCTAATGTACCACTTTTTAAAAAATAACAACTTATTACCTAAACTCTTGTATACAAAAGAGAACTGAACATCTTAATTTTTTCTCACCCAAGTCTTCTGCTGACACTTCAGTCAATTTCTTAAGGCTGTGAAAGTGATTAGCAGTGCCTTACAAAGGGCATGGCAACCAGGAGTACTGTCAAGAGCTGCCAGAGTATCTGAGCTTTCCTAATCTTCAGTGGTGGAAGGCTGTACTGTACTTGAAAGTACACGTGGAATCCAGTATTAGGGAGGGCAGATTTCACATATTAATTTTACGATGGCTTAGTAGCATCTTACTCTTGGAGATGAGTTCTGAATGTTTAATGAAAGGCAGTGGTTTTCTGAGCTGCTTTGAGCAAATTAAGTCACAGGAGAAAGGAATGCTGTTTTAGTTGGTAGACTTGTGGGTTTTGCATCCTTTAGTGGTGTTCACTGCTTTCCCTTTTAATTGCTCATTCAGTTCAGGTGAAGAAAATGCTAGTGTGTGAAAAAAAAATAGTTGTTGAAGTTCGTAGTTTACAAGGGGTGTTAAGAAGGAGCTACCACCATTCTTATCTATGGCTAATGCAAAATAAAGGTAAAGGTACCCCTGACCGTTAGGTCCAGTTGTGGACAACTCTGGGATTGTGCGCTAATGCAAAATAGGTGACCCCTTTTAGGTTTTGCCTTGAGCTGTCGTTGCAGGGGAAGAGGTGAAATTTGCTAGTGAATGTGACTCTTTTTTCACTTATTTTGAACCAATTGTATGCCCAATTGGCCTTTTTCACACTTAATAATAAGCCACCGTAGATGTCTTGTTGGCATTGAGCAGTGTGCTTGTGTATGCTGCCCAGTTGCTCCTCTCCTGATGTGAGCAACTGTCAACAAAGTATGCAGTTCTGGCTTATTGTTAAAGCTAAACCTGGGATCATGGTTTACTTATATTTTTAGACTGCCCTTCAGTCTTGATAATATATACAGGGTGATTAATAATGAAGTATACAATTTCCATTTACTATAAATGGAAACCATTATGAATCACCCTGTACTTTAGGCCACCTGTCAACTAAAGCTTTCAGGGCAGTGTACAAAGAATACCGTAAAATATGATATAAAATCAACAATAAAATAATACAATTAGTGAAGTCACTGCTGAATTACAAAACAGCAATAATACAAAAGTCACAATGAATAGAAACTGGCCAACCAAATGCCCCCAATCCATATTTATGCTTTCCAACTGTTCCATATGCAGTATAATGATTCGTAGTATCACTTTCGACACCTGAATGCTGATTAGTCATTGACCTCAGGCATTCAAATGTGGTGTAAAATTGTAATTTTAATGCTTAAATATGCAAAGAGAAGCTACTTGAAAGATTAGCGGCATTCTAGGCTATAAAAAATGAGGCTTCTTGAACATGTTGTGATAATTTAACTTTGCAGTAATGAGATGTGACTAGCAAAGGAGTGGGTTCAATAAAATGTATCCAAGGAAATGCATTTGTCCATGTGTTAGTCACTTTAACATCTGTTCTTCTATGTCCTAAAATTGCACTTCCCAATGGCAATTCAGAAGTCTGAGGGAATAGTTAAATAATTTCAGGTGTAACTCAAAGATGACCAAAATCAATAAGTGTTCTTGATTAAAACCCAGAAGCAATGATATTATTATTATTGGCATTAGCAAATGTCCAGTTGACATCTGAAGAGTAACAGGAGGGGGAAATGTTCAGCTAAATGCAGATAATTTTACAGTCACTAAAATAAAATTCTCCAAGAAACGTGTGACAAATTCTTTGGGACTTGAACATACTAGTAATGCTTCCACAAAATTTTAGATTAGAAAGTTATATAGATGTTCATGTTTATATACGTAAGAAAAACCTCTGCTCGGTGCTTTGGAACCTAATACTGTATATCAAATTCAGATCAGTTACTGGAACTGTAAAATAGTGTTTAAAAGGGAAATATATATATATAGGAAATTGCATAGCATTTGAAAATATATAACTTACAGAAAAATGTAATTGAAATCCATTAAGAAATCCCTTGCTGTTTCTTAGTATTATGTATCATAGTATTTTTCACCTGCTTTGAAACACCCAAAGTGTCTATATTAGCCCTGGCTATACAGTATGTGGAATCTCTCAGTCATCATTGATATATTCAGAGGACCCACTTCCATCTTTTGAGGCCCCTGGCCAGAGGCAGCTGGTGCCCATGACACCTGAAAGGGCCACTAGGAGGTCACAAGGGCATTGCCAGTGTGGTCAGAAGGGTGTGGCCAAGCTGTCCCCATCCTCCTTGCTTGCAAAGATACTGCAGGCACTTGGACATTGCAATTTTATAAATACTTAGCCCCTAACCACACTGGAAGGAAAGAAGTGGTACTTAAGACTTAACAGTAGTTTTGCCATTTGAGGGCTGCTTGGATGAATGCTATTTAGGTTAGATCCTCGACTATGTGAAATTACTGCCATTGTTTGTTAATATATTTTGTGTCCGTTGTATTTCTCCAGAATAACAGTGGTGCAGTAAACAAAAAAAGTCATGCCTTGATGTAGCTTGATTATGAAGCTCAGTGGTTGAAAGAAGGCAAGGGTATGGCTTTTACGTGCTATGTGTGACTGGATTCCTTGTTTTGTCACAGGCATTCTGTGTGTGAATGGAGAGTTGTATATTGCAGTCAACTGATTTACAAGACTGGGATATTATAATGGTTGCCTCTATTGTCGTGGTGATTGTTGGCTCCCTGTGTGATACATTTGTGGCATTGTGTAATGGAATGAATTGTTCTAAGCAGTTAAGATGATAGATTTCGGGATGAGCAAGCACAATGAATTTGATACATTTGAGCAAACTGCCAAATGTATGCCTGTTGTAGATTTCTCCTTGCTAAGCTTTCTAAAGCTTGTGCTTAGTTTCAGGGTACTCCCTCAGATGGTAAATAATGATAAACATTTGACGTCCAATGCATATCTACTTTGGGTGTATGTGTTATTGCTGTCTTTGTTGTTATGTTAAGTTATTTTTGTGTTTTTGTACTGTAAACCATCCTGTGATCTTCAGATGAAGGGCAGTATAGGAAATTAATAAATTAATAAATACTTGATAGACTGAAATGTAGCATCCTAACCCTAACCCTCACATTAAAAAAAAGCTCCCAGTATATTGGAAATGAGTATTGCAGGGTGGCGGAATAGGGGGTGGGGGTGGGGACTCTGTACTGAAGCTGTTCACTACATGTAGGGGATTTTAAACATGGGGAAAAGCCTTTTCTTGAATTCCAGAAATATAATATGCACACCTCAGTAATGTAATTGTGTAGAATGGTGCTAGGGCCTTACGTTCATCATATGGGAGCCTTCTTTCTAGTTTCCTGCATTCTGCCCTACTCGTACAGACTGAGACTCTGGACTACAATCTCCTCCTTGTTACCTCAGTCAGTAGAGCATGAGACTCTTAATTAATATCAGGGCCATGTGTTCAAGCCCCACATTGGGCAAAAGATTCCTGCATTGCAGGGGGTTGGACTAGATGATCCTTGTGGTCCTTTCCAACTCTACAGTTCTGTGATTCCGACTGAGGCTCCTATGGATCCGCTCTGACATTTAATCCAATCTATTAGAGGGGGACATGTGCTTTGCTTACTGGTTGTAGAGCACATGCTTTGCATGCCACAAGATCACAGGTTCTATCCTCAGTCTTTCCAGGTACAGCTGGGAAAGACAGCTGTCTGAGAGCCTGGAGAGCCACTTCCTGTCAATGTATACAATACTGTACTAGATGGACCATTGGTCAGATTTGGTGTAAGGCGGCTTTCTTTGTTCAGTGCTGACAGACAGTGCCTGTAGTTTCCTCTTGATAGAGACCTGATGGCTGTAGTTTAAGATGCAGGATGTTGCAAAGCTTTTCAACGTGGAGCAGAAAAGATACTGATGGACAGGTTTATGCCTTCGACGGAACAGAGATAATATTGCATTATGCTTTACTTGTGATGTTTTGTATTCATCTTATTTGTATGCGGCTAATGTGGCAGAGGGAGAAAGGATGCATAATGACAGAGAGAATAGTTTTGAATCAAACCTAGCAAGGCTCACACGAGCAATTCAGTCACATACTGAAGTGTGGAAGTAGATGCATTATCCCACCCTCAAATATTATGTATTTGGCTTTTACGCCAAATAACAGCATAAATTTAGATGTTAGACTAAAGTGGTAATGAATTCTCAAAACACAGGATGTTTTTTAATGGTTGAGGTTTTAGCAATCCGGTAGCAAAGCAGTAAAATGATTCTTCCCTTCAAGGAAATCCCTATTACACATTCCCCTTTGTGTTTCTATGATATCCCAGAAACAGAGAAGCAATAAACACAAAATATGATTTGAGAAAAATGCAAATAGACTTCAGGATGCATTTCACTGTCTTACCAGTGCAGTCCTTTTACACGTCCACTCAAAAAGTAAAACCCATATAGTTCAATAGGACACCCTGGTAAGTTCTTAAGGATTGTGGTCTAAAATTTAGAACTGATTGAGGGAGGGCAGGAGGGAGAGATGCTTGAAATTATATATAGCCTGGGGTTAGGATTCATTGACACAGGAGGTCATATAGTCCAATACCAGAGGGGAAAATGGGTGGTTTAGTTTCATCATGATCAATAACAGTTTTAAAGTGATATGTCTGCTTCAGGCAGTGTCTGAATCCTTCTGTCTAATGAGGGCCTCAATTTAAATCTGTACTCACAATTTGCGAATATGTCTCATATATGAATAGGACACTCATCTTGCATGGATTTTAGTTGGATACAGTTCTTAAGCTTACATCTTCAAAAGTAGAAGATAATTCTGAGGGTCTTGTTTGATACTTCTAAAATTATCTTAATTATCCAGTGGCCCTGGGGCAAGGCAGTCTGTAACCTTCATGAAGCACCTCTTCCTAGGTGGCAGGCAGGTCTTCAAGCAAGAATGGCACTATGGGGATGGACTTTCCCACAGCTACATGTTAATTTTATTTGTATGCTGCCTTTCAAAAGTTCAAACCATGCTCAAGGCAGCTTACAACATAAAAAATACATAACTGCAACAGAACTATAGATGATAGATAAACAGACAGACAGACAGACAGACAGACAGAGCTCAATCTGACATTTAACTGCAGCTCAAGGATGTACAGGATCAGGGGCATTGTCAGAATCTATGCCTTCAAGGCGCTTCAGAGGGCTTTGGAAACAGCAGTCTATGTGAGGCTTTTGTGTCCTAGATAAAGGAAATACTTCCAGATGTCAAGGAGACCCCATTGCAAGGATACACAGAGCAATCTGCCCAAAACTAAAATAAATAAATAAATAAATAAAGGTGAGTCCAGTCCCCATTATCATTTGTTTTAGCTCCATCTTCATTAAAAATGACATTTCAAAAGTTCAGGACACTGGAAAACATCATAATAGAAAATTCAATGATAAACATCTCCCAGAATCTCTGCAAGAGACCTTGGCTACCTCATAAACCTCTTTATAGGGTCAAGAAAAAAGGAGGTATAGTGATACCTAATCTAAAATGGTATAAAGACTCAGCTAACGTACACAATATCCTTTTGGTTTTAAAGGCTTAGACCAGGTCCCATGGTTAAAAGTGGAGGATGATAGCGGTCAGTACTTTATGTGTCCACCCCCTTATTAGAAAATGTACAACAAGACACTAGCAGACATTATTAACCCCTTTCTAAAATCAGATTTGACCATATGGAAGGAATGGAGACTGAAACTTTGACCTTTTGATTCCCCTTGACTCAATGACTCAACACTCTAGTCCCAATGACTCAACACTCTTCCTTTCGCACAGCAGCCAAATCAGGCTCATTTGTTAGGTGGGAAACAATGGGATTATATATACTCAAGACACTTCTACACTAATTAAAAGCCCCTTGCAGCTTCAGAAATGAATATTGTATTGGGAGATATACCACATGATTGGTTAGAGATACACCAGATTATACACTTTTTTAATGAGGCCAAATATAAGGACTCCAGCATTTTGAATGACCACTGGGAAGGAGAAACGTATCCCAACTATATTTGTATTTTGTGTTTTTGTATTGGGATTTTATGTTGTAACTGCCCTGAGACATGCAGGTATACAAATAATAATAATAATAATAATAATAATAATAATAATAATAATAATAATAATAAACGAATTACATCAAAATGTTGCTGATGGGAATGCAATTTACCTGACTCTCTAGTGGTGGTTTTGCCAATAAATTATTCCCTTTTGGGAAAACGATGTTCAAACAATCAAATGATAGGGACAATTGCTCTGACTATACCCAAGATCAGCCCTACTATCTTATTTAACTCCTCACATTAAGAACACAACCAACGAACACCCTCTATTTATTAACTGCAGCTAGATTTGGGACTGCAAAAAACTTTAAATGCAATTTTTTTTTGAAGCCTGGATTTCGCAAGTATGGGACATGGTGCTTATGGGAAAATTAACCATTTCACAAAAGGAATATCGATCTGAGAGAGGAAAGACTAACACCTTTTATAGAACATGATATTCTTTTACAGTAGTACCTTGGTCCTCAAATTTAATCTGTTCTGGGAGTCCATTTGACTCCCGAAACGGTTCAAAAACCAAGACACGGCTTCTTATTGGCTGCAGGAGCTTCCTGTACTCAAGCGGAAGCTGCGTTGGATGTTCAGCTTTCCAAAAACATTCACAAACCAGAACACTCACTTCCGGGTTTGTGGCATTCGGGAGCCGATTTGTTTGGGAGCCAAGCCATTCAACTACCAAGGTACCACTGTATTGCCTTTGTTAAGACACTCAAACATGGTTTTCACCCTTCATTGACTCATGGAATGTTATGGAGAAACACATTCCTTTGATTGCTATTCTTTAAATATCTAAAACTGCAACCATCAGCCACTATTTCTCTTTCTTTTCTGTCCAGCACTAAACTACTGTATGTATTCCTTGTATGGGTGTATTTTGTTACTTGAAATTAAAAATCAGTAAAAAAGAAAGAAAGTAGTATTTCTATCCTCATCACACTGCTAGAAACAAGCACAGGTTAAGTTTCTGTTAAGTTGCCATAACAAATGGAGAAGGATGCTGAAATATTGCATAGAATTAGGTGGATAAAAACAGTTTCAAATAGGATAGAAATATCAGTTTCACGGAAATCCATATTAAAAGTAGTATCATGAGCTCTTCACTAATTTGTGAATTTTACGATGAAACAAATTTCATGGTTAATCAAATCTCAAGCTTCAGGGAGTATACTGATTACTGTGGGGAAGAGCTTTTAGTGTCTTTGGGAAGTGCTCCTCAATTTGCTATGTGCAATATGCTGTTTTTGTGTCTTCAGATAAACCAGGGTTGGAACTTTGCTGAACTTTGTCTCATTGAGTTTAGAGAGAGGGGGGTGATGTATGGTTCAAAATATCTGGAAATGCAGGTCTTCCTCCCACCCACCCCAACTGAGGGTGGTGGGGAAAAGGGAAGCTTGTCACCCTTTATGCCATTAGGACAGTTTATCTTCAAACTGATGACCTGAACTTTGCTGCTCTGCAGTTCAAGTCTAGTAAGCATGAGACTTGATCAGCCCAGAGAAATTGGGAAAACCAATAGGGGCACTCTGGTCTTATGTCTTTCCTAGCCTGACTCTGATGTCTGTAAAACTCAACCCTGTCTGCTTCACTTCTATCACCTCTAGAATTGACTACCTGTCTATTTTGGACCAGACGTCAGGGACCTGGCAGGGCTTTCACGAGTGTGTGGTGGAAGTAAGGCAGAGCTGATCCAGGAGAATAGACCAGTGATTTTTGGGATCTGGTGTCCCTCACAAGGCAGGAGCCATGGAGGGAGAAGGAGGACAAGGAGTCAGGGCCTGAGGGGTGGACACAGGATGCAGAGGAAGAGGCTGCCCAGGTGAAGGGGGAATCAGCTAAATTCCCACCATTCCTTGCCCTGCTGTCTCCTAGCCAAGAAGGGCTTAAAGAGGGGAGAGCAGCGACAACTTCCATGTAGGAGAAGCCTCAGGTTACATGTGCACACCCTGTTAGAGGAGGGTATATAAGCTGGTGGGGTGTGTGGTACCCGTGTTACTGCAACTGCTTCGTAGGGCATAGACCTGGGAATAACTGCCTAGGCACGAGAAGTGTGTATCCGCATGTGTATCCTTAGGAGCTGCTGTAAGTGTGCGCTGTTGTCAATAAAGAATTAACTATCTGCTTTCCTTGGCTGGGTGGGCTCAGGACACCATATCACATGTCTCTTGTCCCTTTTATTTTTATCTGTATGCCCCCAAACGCTACCATTGCCTGGCTCTGGCTATGCTTTTTGGACCTAACCTATGTCTCCCCTGGACCACATCATTTGCCTTTTATCTCACTGAGTCTTGGCAAAAAATACATACTTGACAAGCATACTAAGTGAGTCATTGGAGTATAGCCATTATATGGATGGAACACATATACTATTTGCTTTGTTTTAATAGAACTTCAGCCTGAATTTAAGTACATTATAGCACAAAGATTTCTTTAAAAACAAAGTATCGAGTATAAGAATGTAATTATCATCATGCTGCAATAGACTAAGAAGGCAGTGAAGCTCAGATTATATTCAAAAATAGAAGCCCAGATGACTCTGGAATATCTACATGTAGGGCATGATGAAGAAGGTGCTTTGTTTTTGTTTTTTCATTATCTGTGATTTATACATTAAAACGTTTTTTTTATTAAAAAAGAAAGCAATTCTGGACTATTTAGCACTTATTCAACTCTGATCAGTTGTTGAACTGAGAATCTTTACATTTTGGTTGTTCTTTTTTTTTTTTAAAAAAGGTTATGCTAATCTCTCTCTCTCTCTCTTTCTCTTTCTCTTTCTCTCTCTCTCTCTCTCTCTCTCTCTGTGTGTGTGTGTGTGTGTGTGTGTGTGTGTGTGTGTGAGAGAGAGAGAGAGAGAGAGAGAGAGAGAGAGAGAGAGAGAGAGAGAGAGAGCCAACTTTGGTTACCATTTTATAAAAAAATATATGCTGCTATTGCAAATATCGTTATAGCTGAGATTTGTGGTTTCTTCTTCTTCTTCTTCTTCTTCTTCTTCTTCTTCTTCTTCTTCTTCTTCTTCTTCTTCTTCTTCTTCTTCTTCTTCTTCTTCTTCTTCTTCTTTTAAAAAAGCTTTAAATGTGAACAAGCACTTGCTTCAACATTTTAAAATTTAGGCCTGGTACTATTTTTCATCCCTTTCTTTCTCCCTCTGAGCCAAACAATAACTTCTTGATTAAATAGTTGTCAGGCCCTTTTGTGCACTCCAAATTCAATAAGAAAACACTTCCTTCAATATCTGAAATGTTTATCTAAATAGCTTTCTTCTTGTTAGATGATTGGGAACCCCTGCAGTATGACAAGAGTTGGACATGTGAAAAAAAGATCTTCCTTTTTACCAACTAGATGCCTCCTTTTTCGAGAGATAGAAAGCCGAATGAATAATTCAGCTAAAATAAAATTGAAGTGAGGTTCTTTCCTTTTAAAAAAGCCAACACAGTCTGTAAACACCTTTTTTTTTAATAAAAAAAAAAGCAATCATGCTGGGTACTAACACATTTTATATGGAATCAAGATAAAATAAGTGGTTGAAAGAAGCAGCAAGCTAATAGAAGTCTTAGTACAGGGGCTCTGAAGTATTTGTAATTTTGTTTTAAATGCATAGAGCATTGCAATAAATGAATCTAGAATGAGAACATGGGTGTTTATAATCTGCAAGTTCAGGTTTACCCTGATCACCTCCTTCCTAAAGGTATACTAAATGTACCTGGAAACAATAGCCTATCCACAAGGTTTACTGCTACTTTCCCTTCTGCTTTGCTTCCTTCTGCTTTATATTGGTTTGCTTGCCCATAATTTAGGACCAGATCAAATACTACAAGCAAAAGTTTCCTTAAAAAAAAAAACCTTTTAGGGAGTTTAGCTTGAATTGGACAGTTCTTATGCACTGAGCCTTAACCTCTCCAATTAAGTAGGGCTTTGGGTAGCAGACCTTAGCAAAACCTTGCCTAAACCTTCAAGGCTGTATTCATGTACCAACTTAATACCACAGTGTTTTTTGTTTTGTTTTTTTAATTTTAAGCAACCTAGAAAATGTTGTGTAATGTGATGAATAAATAAAAATAAATGTTAAATTATGGCTCCCTGCTACAGGGGAAAGGCAAACATGACTTATTATTAGAACTTGATACAGACTGTAGAGGTGTGGTGAATGTACACACCTGTACAGATTTCTAGAGGCTTGGCCAAATCAGATACAGTTCTTGCGTATTTGGCGCATGTGCTTGGAATATGTAGATGGAATATGGTCCAAACTGCTTTGCTTGCCATATATATTATGGACATTAATCCTGCTTTGTTTCCTGTATGTGCTTTCTTTAGTTGTATGTTTCTGTTATTGATAAATAAATTTCATCTATATAAGGGCTGGAACAGTCATGCATGATGGTTAGAAATAATTTATGGAAGCATCATAGCAAAGATGCAGAACTAGTGGTGCAAAATAAGATGTGTGGAATGAATCTTGTTTTTCAGATTCTGGTTATGGAAAAGAAATAGGTCTTTCAACTTCATATTATATATCATTTTTGTTCCCAAGTTTTGTCTGCTACTGGAAACTATGTAGCAACAGGGCAGTGCACTATTGCAGAGTAACTGCAAGGGCAGAATGTCACCCGCCTCTGCTTTTGTATGGGTGACACCAATTATAAGTTACATTTACTCCATTTTTACCACATTTAGACTAGGCATTAGTCTTAACACATGGGCTTTAAATAATAATAATAATAATAATAATAATAATAATAATAATATATTTAGCCTGCAAAGAAACCTTAAGTAGTAAGACAAGAATAAACCTAAATTACAGCTCATGGTTTGTTTGGAGAGGAGCAAACCTTGAACCTAGGTTTCGATGTAACACTAAGCAAAACTATGCCTTAGCTGCCACAGGAGCACAGCTGGAGTAGGGGAAGAGCAGAGCACCTGCACAAACATGCCTCACCTTCACCTTTAAACAATAGTTAAGCCTAACTGTGGCTTTGTCCTGGACAATGTCAGCTCCCTTTCTCAAGCTCTGGGATGAAGACCTTTCATTGCCTACAGACAGCCACCCAATCTTAAACAACTCCTCACCCACAATAATACAACCACCAGACTTAACATGGACACTGGTACCAGAGCCTGCAATAAACCCAGATGCCAACTTTGCTGCCACATACACCCGGACAACACCATTACTGGCCCCAACAACATCCAACATACCATCTCAGGACTATTTAATTGCTCATCTTCTAACATTGTGTATGCCATCAAATGCCAACAGTGCCCTTCAGCTCTCTATATTGGACAAACAGGCCAAACCCTACGCCAAAGGATAAATGGACATAAATCTGACATCAGGAACCACGAGACAGAGAAACCAGTAGGAGAACACTTCAATCTCACCCAGGACATTCTATACAAGATCTCAAAGCAGCTGTTTTATTACAGAAAAATTTCAGAAACAGACTGGAAAAGAGAAGTTGCTGACTTGGAACTCATTACAAAGCTTAAAACCATGGAGCCACCTGGGATGAACAAAGACACTGGATTCTTATCTCATTATGCATGATCAAGCTTTCTTTAGTGCCTCAGCCCTTGCTTCCCCCCCACAGGACCTATTGCAGTCATCAGCAGTCGTTAACAACCATCAACAGGTTTACCACTCCTATCAGCCCATCACCCATTCCCACCCACCCCCACCACCCTCTGAATATACATAGGGGTCTGGCTCTTCTGTTTCAGTGTATCTGAAGAAGTGTGCATGCACACGAAAGCTCACACCCAAATAAAAACTTAGTTGGTCTTTAAGGTGCTACTGAAGGAATTTTTTAAATGTGGTTTTAAAGTAATACGAAAATAAACCCACTGAAATCTGTACCTAATACCCTCTTTTCCGATGCTTTGGTATAATGTAAAATGCCCACCCCTGGTTGGGCAGAACTTTATAGATAGACTTCTTTTCTATCTGTAACATATAACAAAACACCCATTTGTGCCAATGAGAGAGAGCCTGTGCCAAGATGAGGCAGCCGGGTATATTTGCCCTGGGCCTCGGGCTAAGCTGGCTGGCTGGGGATGGGAGGTGGGCAGGGATTGACTGCTTTTTTGCTTATAACTTTATTCTAACAAGACTTCCGCCCTGGACCTTTGACAAGTTCTACACAGGCCTGTCAAGCACTGCTCTTTCTGTGAAAATAAACTTTTTAGCTCCTGTTTCTTGATAGTTTGTCATGTTCACTATATATTCAGGGCAACTGTTTTTATTTTATTTTTGCTGCTCCCCCCCCCCCGAAACAATAGTTTAAATTACCAGTACAGAAACTAACAGCAAGCAAACAAAAGGGAACTATAAATTGTTGGCCATTTGGATTATGGCTTTTTTGTTTTTCTTATCTTACGCCTTTCCCCCTGCTATTTTCATGTCTTTGTGACTCTCTTTTGCTTTATTGGATGCATTTCCTTTCTTAAAGTAAATCTCAGCCACTATCTGTCATCTTCTGCTATTCTTCCCATAAAGTCAGCTAAAATGGTCAGTAACACAATTAAAACCACATCCTTAGAACTGAATAGGGGAGAATTACAACCCAAAGGAGTTAATATTTCTTGGAGCCATTTTTTCAGATTCAAGCAACATTGCTATATTTTTAGCCTCTGTTTTGGAAGGCATTCTTCAGGATTTCATTCAGACGTGGAATCATGGAATTGTAGAGTTAGAAGGGACCCTGAGAGTAATCTAGTCTTAGCCCGTGCAATGCAGGAATCTGAATGAAAGCACAAATGACAGATGATCATATAACCTCTTATATTTGTGCAGCTGTTTATTCCTGCCTATTCCTGCCTAAATATCCCTATTGAAATTCATTTTGTTAGTTTTGGCTCAGTGTTCAAGTCTGTCATGGTCATTTTGAATCCTGATTCCGTCTTCTGCGGCATTACTGTACCTACCCCTCTGTCAGGGTTGAGACAGACGAGGAGGAGTGGTGGCTAGCCCCCCTGACAAGCCCCCACAGAGGAATCTGAGGAATTCACACCTGGGGAAGACTGGTGGCAGCACTCAGAAGAAGAGCAATCTGACAGGGAGGAGGGAAGATCAGAACTACAGCAACAAGCCGATCCAGAACCAGGCCCCAGTCAGGCAGGGTATCAGATGGCCCCTTCCCCTCCTCCCTTCTCTGCAAAGGAACGCAGAGCTGAAAAACGCCGGCTGCAATTAGAAACAGCTGCAGCTCATAAAAAGCGGGGGAGGGAACCTGCTACTTAAGAGAGAGGCCGACTGGCGACTCCTCAGCGTCTGCAACGTCGTACTGAAGTGCCTAGTTGCCTCGCTCATCTTGTTCTTGGTTCCTGTAATCTTGATCTGGCTTTCCTGACCCCGGCTTTTGGACTTCTGGCTTGAACTGACCTTGGCTACTCTTGACTCCCATGTAACTGTCTGACTTCAACTGGCTCTGACCAGACTGTTGACCTTGGCTTATCCGACCCTGTCTGCTGCTCTTCAGTGTGCCTACTTGCTGGCACCCTAACACCCTCATAGTTTGGTGTCATCTGCAAATTTGATGGGCATCCCCTCACATCCTTCATTCAAGTTGTTTATAAAGATGTTTAGCAACATTGGGCCCAGGACCGCCCTCCCAACAGATGTCAAAGAGGAAAACAACTACCAGACTTTTGGAAGACATCTGAAGGCAGCCCTGTTCAGGGAGGCTTTTAATGTTCAATAGATTATTGTGTTTTAATTTTCTGTTGGAAGCCGCCCAGAGTGGCTGGGGAAACCCAGCCAAATGGGCAGGGTATAAATAATAAATTATTATTATTATTATTATTATTATTATTATTATTATTATTATTATTATTACTTTAGGTCTGTGTTCTTGCTGTGTAGCCCAGGTTCCACAATCAGCTCATGTATAATATGGAATAATAATACAATATACCATACAGAAAAAAACATACCTCGTTGTGAACCCCCACCTTACATTAATTATATATATGTGGCAGAAGAAATACTGCCATATACCTTCACAGTTTGGAAGAGTTTCTATGCAAATTAGGATTGCAGCCATTAACTGCTAACTCAAACAACTTGAGTGAGGCACTCTGTTATTTCTAGCCCAGAGTTTTCATCTCTCACAAAGTAATATTTGCATAAAAAGTCAAGCTGTTAAGTAAGTAAGTGAGAGATTTTGGAAATGTTAACTTCTGGAACTTATTTTCTTTCTTTTTTACACACTGAATGTCTCTATGTGTGTACATATAAAACTTGAAGTTCAATTATATTATGATATGGCAGTTTTTTAAATCCACAGATAATTTGTATACATGGTCAGTTCTGACTACTTCTGTATATCAATTTGTGTGGACAAATATTACTTATGAAGCTGCTTTATATTGAAGTAGACAGACCACTGCCAAGGTCTTTCCCAGCCCTGACAGGTCCCGGCAGAGATTTCCCCCAACTTTGTTGACCCATTAAAAAAGGACACACACACACACAGAAAAGATATCATAGAGCAGGCATCCCCACACTGCGGCCCTCCAGATGTTTTGACCTACAACTCCCATGATCCCTAGCTAACAGGACCAATGGTCAGGGATGATGGGAATTGTAGTCCAAAACATCTGGAGGGCCGAAGTTTGGGGATGCCTGTCATAGAGTTTGAATTTGGGTTCTCTTCAACACAAAAGCTGAGCTCTCCTGCTGAGGTATGACCTTTTATGGGATTGAACTAGGTGATTGTCTGCAAGAAGAGCTTTGACTGTAACAAATGGGAAAAGTGCTGCTACAATTACAGGCGACTCCCCACTTACATGGGGGTTACGTTCCGGCACCCCACATGCATAAGTGAAAATTGCATTAGTGGGGAGGACCCTCTAAGCACCATTTAAATCCCCCTCTCCAATCCAGATCAAAAATACTGTTGATGTGTTTTAATCTCTTTTACTGTTAATTTTTATTATTTTGTTTTAAACTGGTTTATTGATAATTTTAATATTTCTTGTAAATCACATAGAGATTCGATTACAACAAAGTGGCATATACCTTTTGTCAACCAACCAACCAACCAACCAACCAACCAACAAATGGATGGTTATTCAGTCGTATATTACTTTTTGATGCACATGAGTACATACTTTTTATTGTATAACTTGTATATATCCCATTTATGGAGTGTGAAGACATCCTGTTGTTTTCAGTAGGCTATTTTATTATTAGCAATACTGAATCAGGAACCCTGTTACAATCAACAATATATCTGACTAGAAATTGACTAGTCAAAATGGATTAATGGCAGAACTTTTTAATGTCAGAACATGCACTCTAGTAATGTGTGGTGTGGGGGTAGAAATACAGGCATCCTAAAAACCACTTACCATATATGGAGAAAATGCACAGCAAGCCCTTGGTATTTAATCTGAATGGATGACTGAAGGAGAAGGTAAATAGAGGCTTCACAAGTGTAATTAGACCAGGATGACAATTGAAGAAAAATGAAGAGAGTCCTTTGCCATTTATCCCCTATCTTATGAATGCAGTATTCTCAAAATACACCAGGAAGGTGGGGTTGTTACAACCTTCTTCCATAAAGGGCAATTCTTTGTTAAATTCTCCCCAAAGCCTGAAACAAACCATTTGGGCCCGTATCTCATTTGTCTTCCTTATATTGTACTATTGAGCTGCAGTATAATACATGTCGATTTGTGTGCTTTTACATTGAAAAATTCATTCTTTTGTGTCATTGAAGACAGATATTGTGCAGTCCCTTCAGAGCCCTACTCGGTCAAATAAATAAAAATCCAATACTCCCTTGTAAGGAGTATTGTGTTGTGGATAGCGATACATTCCTTTGTTTTAAGCTTTGGGGCTTTTAGTGGTTAGGTTAACAAAAGATGGAATTCCTCATTGAATAATGACCAATGTTTTTAAAAGGCTACATACTTTCTACTAATACCATATAGGTAAAGAAAAATCTCTAATGTGAGTGTGTTATTCAGTTATTTGCTTTCTTAATGAGTATGTCAAAGGTTTTACTCACAGTGTAATCCTATATATGAATTGTTGAATTCAAAGGAACTTCTTGTTGTTGTTTAGTCATTTAGTCGTGCCCGACTCTTTGTGACCCCATGGACCAGAGCCCGCCAGGCACTCCTGTCTTTCACTGCCTCCCGCAGTTTGGTCAGACTCATGTTCGTAGCTTCGAGAACACTGTCCAACCATCTTGTCCTCTGTCGTCCCCTTCGCCTAGTGCCCTCAATCTTTCCCAACACCAGGGTCTTTTCCAGGGAGTCTTCTCTTCTCATGAGGTGACCAAGGTATTGGAGCCTCAGCTTCACGATCTGTCTTTCCAATTAGCACTCAGGGCTGATTTCCTTCAGAATGGATAGGTTTGATCTTCTTGCAGTCCATGGGACTCTCAAGAGTCTCCTCCAGCATCATAATTCAAAAGCATCAATTCTTCGGCAATCAGCCTTCTTTATGGTTCAGCTCTCACTTCCGTACATCACTACTGGGTAAGCCATAGCTTTAACTATACGGATCTTTGTTGGCAAGGTGATGTCTCTGCTTTTTAAGATGCTGTCTAGGTTTGTCATTGCTTTTCTCCCAAGAAGCAGGCGTCTTTTAATTTCGTGACTGCTGTCACCATCTGCAGTGATCATGGAACCCAAGAAAGTAAAATCTCTCACTGCCTCCATTTCTTCCCCCCATAGGAACTTACCCCTAGGTAAATGCATAGAAGATGAGAGCCCTAGTTTCCTAAAACAGTATTTGAGTAGAGGTTTGATTTTGAATTTGATGCTGAAGAGTGGAGGTGTTTATTCTTTAAAATGTTGATAGAGATAATAGATAATACTTCCACAGTGTCAGTGATCTCCAAAATATATGCTTGGAGAATGGAAATTGTTTTATTGCTCAATTAGATCAAGGGGACCTATGAAAGGGTATTAGCTAGCAAAAGAAAAGAAAATTACTGCAGTATTAATGACTCCAACTTTGAATATGCTTTTTTGCCTCAGTATTCTGAAGAATTAGAATTGATTGTAATTACAATGCAGGTAAGCAGTTACTTCCCATAATTATATGAATTACTCTCTTGAGTTCATTGAATGCTCCTAAGCCAAAAGTTTAAATGATTTAAAAAATATTTTACCATACATTACTATGTCTGCTTTTATTTGCCCTGGTCAATATCAATTTGGAAGACTATACTGCTGTATACTTGGCTTATCACAGCTATGTGATGATTTTCTTTTTAAGGTTCCATAAAAATTATAGGTAATTTATGTTTCTTGAAATGTATGTGTTTCCAGACAAATAGCAAGCTACAACACAAACCCAGTGATTACATTTAGTAAGGCCAGGCTTGAACAGGTTGGAAAGCTAGATTGAGTGTAAATTCATAAAACTGAAATGGATTGCGTTGGCTCATAGTTTGCTTTGGAGGCTGTATCTCATGTTAATTTAAAAAATATGATTGCAGTGCCTTTCATCAGTTTCTTACACATGTACACATTATCAGTGAAAAATGCTGATGTCTGGCAGAGCTTTACTGAATGATAAATGGGTTTTTGTTATCTGAGAGCATTGCTTCAATACTCTTGCTGACCTCCTGTAACAATTCTGTGAAGCACTTTAAGGACAATATTGCTCAGATTTGGAAAAAGTTGGGATCTGCTACAGTTGGATCAAGTTCAAGGGAGGTGTCCTGAGCCCTGTCTGATCCATCTGTACTGGATTGTGGCCTGAGGACGTGGAGCAGCTGCTTGGAGAAGTGTCGCCAACCACCTACCCTCTTGACACTTGCCCATCTTGACTACTTAGAGCTACTCATGGGGGTTGATTGGGTAGGTCCAGGATGTGATTAGCTTCACTGGAGGAGGGGGAAGTACCATCCATTTTTAAGAAGATGGTGTGGCACCCCCTCCTTAAGAAGACCTACATGGATCGAGAAGCATTAACAACTATTGCTGAGAGGC
Source organism: Zootoca vivipara (assembly GCF_963506605.1). Lineage (NCBI taxonomy): Eukaryota > Metazoa > Chordata > Lepidosauria > Squamata > Lacertidae > Zootoca > Zootoca vivipara. The sequence continues at coordinate 59,509,258 of NC_083276.1, forward strand.
AATTGTTTCTTTTTGGGCAAGGTGCTTGAGAGGGTGGTGATGGTAAAACTTCAGGCACACTTGGAGGATCCAGGTTGGTTTCAGACCCCATCACAGCATAAAATTTCCTTGTTTACCCTGGTTGATGACATTTGTTGGGAGAAAGGGGGGGTGATTCTGTTCATTCTGCTTAATCTCATTGTACCTTTCAATACTGTTGACCATGGTATCTGTGATATTCGAATGAATGGTGGTACATTACTACTACTACTACTACTACTACTACTTCAGTGGTTCTGCTCCTAAGTCCAGGAGTGTTTCCAGAATGTAATTATTGGATACTGTTGTTTGGCACTATGGCAATTGTTTTGTAGTATCCTGCAGAGTTGTCCCCATGCTATTTAACAACTACTGTATATTCCTGCGTATAAGACTACTTTTTAACCCAGGAAAATCTTCTCAAAAGTTGGGGGTCGTCTTATATGCCGGGTCGTATTTCTTATACGGCGAGTATATCCCAAACTCTATATTTTAACTGGAAAAGTTGGGGGTCGTCTTATACGCCCAGTCGTCTTATGCGCCGAAGTCACAGGGAACTGTCATGTGATTTGTAGTGGAATATAGGAGAATGGAGGGAAAATAGCCTGTTCTGGATGGTATTGCACTTCCCTGGAAAGAAGAGGTCCATAGCTTGGGGATGCTCCTGGATCCAGTCCTGTCACTGGAGTCTCAAATGACCTTGGTGATTGATTTGATTTGATTGTTATATTTTTATGCCACTTTCCATCCAAATGAATAGCAAAGCATAATAGAACTTCACAAATACAACATAAAACATATAGAATAATTAACAACACATCAGCAAAACAATTACAATTTATAAAACACTACAGTGGAATCTCTGGTTGCGGACATATTCCGTTCCGGGGTGCTGTTTGTACCCCGAAAAGTCCGCAGCTAGAGCGGCACTACAGGGTTTGCTGCGTTCTTAACCCGAAAAAATGCAACTTGAAGCGTTTGCAAGAAGAGATATGACTATTAACAAAACAACTAAAAATAAGCTAGACAGCATAATTACAACAAAAGCCATATGATACAATTCATGAAGTACTACAACATCATCATCATCATCTATAAAACAATGTTAACACCATTAACAACAAAATGGTAACCATAAACTAAACCAAACACTGTTTAATTCATATACACATGCTTTCCCACCCCCATGATTTATAATCTTTCAGATGGTATGGTCAGGGCCGGTGTTAGGGTTTTTTGCGCCCTAGGCGAGATCACCTTCTGTCGCGCCCCTCCCCCAGCCAATCATATATCAAACACAAATGTATTATAGGAAGAATGAAAGGCACAGAATTTGAAATTGTTAATTTATTTTTTTTTAATTGTGAAAACAATTCATAAAACAATTTCTGATTTATTTTCTCAAACAGAACACAGTTTTAGCACAGAAATCACTTTGAAAAAATGTTAAAAGTGATGCTGAAATTTAAGTCTCTTTGTTTCAATTTCACGCAAATCAAAATCTTATTTTACATGCCTTTTCCTTTGCAAATTTTGTTAACAGTTCCTTCAGGTCAAGCGCTCGATGCTTCAGCATGTTCAATTGATATACCGTATTTTACGGACCATAACACACACCTAGTTTTTAGAGCAGGAAAAAAAGAAAAATGTACTGGCATTCTTTGTGGGTGCCTGTGGGTGACGCTGTGAGGAAACTGGTGGAGGCAAGCAGCTGCTCCTGTTCTGGTGTGCCCATGAAGCCCAAAGCACAACACACAGGGGCCACTGCAAAGACAGTGCGCGCACACTACCCTTTCCTCCATGCAAACCAAGGAAAAAGACAGAGGGAGACAGGCAGGAACAACAGACATGAAAGCAAAATGAAAGGGCACTACAACTTCAAGTAGAAAGACAAGGGGAGAACTGTAGTTGGCTTCATCTAAGGGGCCATGGGGAGTTGGTGTGGGGCTCATGAGAATCCTAAAAGGAATTTGGGGGGGGGGAGTGGTGGTGGAGAGAATTGCACTGCACAGAGAGGGGAAGAAAAGAACAATAGTCCATGGCCAAAGAAGACACAGAAAGAAAGAGAGAGAAGCATGGGGAAAGAGGGGGGGGGGAGAGAAATAAAAGAGAAAAGCCACACTCAGGTTTGGATTGCAGCAAGAGAGCAATGAAGGAGCCGAATGAAACAGAGAGGTGTGTGTGTGTGTGAGTAGAGGAGACAGTCTTCAATGACTGGGAGTTGTGTGTGTGTGTGAGTGAAAAGAAGATAGAAAAGTGAGTCAGCCTTTCCAGCAGGGAAACTGAGGAAGACGAAAGAAAGAGGGAGATGAGCACTCGACCACCCTCCTACTCCTCTTTCCTGGGAGACGAGCCCCCACCCCTTACACACCCGACTGAGGGAGGGGGCGCCCCTCTCCCTGTGAGGGCTGGAAGTGCCCTGAGGCGAAAGTGTGGGGGAGAGAGGAGGTGCTGTCCATCTGCCGGTTCGCTGTCCTGCATGCCTATCATGTGGGGAGTAGTGAGGTGCGCCGGCAGCGGCCAGGAGGAGGAGGGCGAGGGCTGCGTGAGGGCCACACAGGGCGGCGAGGTGGAGGCGGGGAGGAGGAGGGTTCCCGCTCATCCCTCCGCTGCTGCCAACGCCAGCCTCTCGCAAGGGCAGGCACAGGCTCCTATGCCTGCTCTCTGGGGCTTTCCCTCCACCCGCCCCACAGGCCACAGAGAGCCAGGGAAAAGGTACGTCTGGCTGTGGGCAGGTGGAGGGAAAGCCCCAGAGCCGCATCCAGCGTTTGACCGGCTTTCCCTCCCCCAGCCTCAAAGCCAGCTGGCTAGAAGGGACATCTTCCTTCTCCCTGGCTGGCTGTGGGGCAGGCAGAGGGAAAGTTGGCCAAACGCTGTGCCTCCTCAGGCCCCTAGGCAGGGTCTCCCTTGAGGATGCCCAGCTGAGATCCCCTCATTCTTCTCCATAGGAAGGGGCGGGTAGACGAAAGAATCAGGGGACTGGCTGGCTGGCTGGCAGAGAGAAGGAGCTGCAGCAACTGCTGCTGCAGTGACAGCCACCAAAAGAGAAAAGCCGTGTTTGCCAAGATCCACCCTCGCGCACCACTGGGCTCAGCCATCCGTCCGGGGCGTGCAGTTGCCTGAGGCCGCCCGCCGACCTTGCAGCAGTCGCCACAACGGCCGTAGAGGCAACAGCAGCATGGTTCCCCCGGCAGAAATGGGCGCAAACCGTTGCCCCTCTGCGCCCTGTGCGCACCTGCACGGCGAAGCACTCCCTCCCCCCTCCCCTCGCTCCCTCCCTCTCTCGCTCCCTCCTTTCCCCACCGTAAGCTGAGCCTGCCCAGCAAATCTCTCTCTCGCCTCGGCTCCCAGTGTCGCCTCCTCCTTCCCTCAGGAGCCGTTGTGGCTGCCGCCGCCACCCAAACGCGTCATCTGGGGCTTTCCCTCCACCCACCGCACAGCCAGCTGGCTAGAAGGGATGTCTTCCTATTCCCTGGCTGGTTGTGGCACATGTGAAAGTAAAGGAGCAGCACCGGGCAGTGGCGGGGGGGGGGCAGGCTGCCCAGCGCCCTCTCCATTTTGGTGCCCTAGGCAACTGCCTAGTTAGCCTTAATGGACGCGCCGGCCCTGGGTATGGTAACCCCTGGTTTGTAAAGCCAAGGCATTTTTTCTTTAATGTCTGAGACTATGATAATTTACAAACTGGAGCTTGCAAAGCTGCCAAACTATGAATTAAAGTTGTGTTCACTGTGGATTGCTGTTTATATGCTAAATTTATAAACCATTGAAAAAACACGTCTGTGGTTATTGTTCCACCTCAAAAGGCTGCTGAACTTTGGAGTTGTGTGTAAATTTATGAAATTAGAAAATTGAATGTTGAATGTAAGACAGGTAGACAAGCATTGCCAGATTATGGATGCTTGTATACTTTTGGAAGGCCAAATCATACTGTATGATGCTAGCAGAAGCCATGGTTCAAGAATAAAGATTCAGGTGACTATAATCAAAGTTCCTCCAATTGCAAATATAATAACCACTCTTCTCTTCTCTTGGTGTTTTGAAATGTTCAGAAGAACATACTTTGTCAAGTATTGTGTTTGACAATCATTATCCTTTCTCTAACAATCACTCTTTGATGAGTAGCTTTCTACAATTGCTATGAATATATTAAATATATATGCATTTTATTGATTATAGATTAGTAATTCTTTACTGTAATTGATAAGTGTGAACTGTTTAATTATTATTTGCTGATGTTTACTTTTACTGTTTACTATTGGATTCTAAAGGATTATTGAATATTGCTTAATTTGATATAAGTTCATTTTAAAGTTATTGTAACTTTTTATATAGGATCGGATTGTTACTATTAATGTTTAATTTTATGATGATGATGATGATGATGATGATGTGTTGGAAGCCGCCCAGAGTGGCTGGGGCAACCCAGCCAGATGGGTTGTTGTTGTTGTTGTTTAGTCATTTAGTCGTGTCCGACTCTTCGTGACCCCATGGACCATAGCACGCCAGGCACTCCTGTCTTGCACTGCCTCCCGTAGTTTGGTCAAACTCATGTTCATAGCTTCGAGAACACTGTCCAACCATCTTGTCCTCTGTCGTCCCCTTCTCCTAGTGCCCTCAATCTTTCCCAACATCAGGGTCTTTTCCAAGGATTCTTCTCTTCTCATGAGGTGGCCAAAGTATTGGAGCCTCAGCTTCACGATCTGTCCTTCCAGGGAGCACTCAGGGCTGATTTCCTTAAGAATGGATAGGTTTGATCTTCTAGCAGTCCATGGGACTCTCAAGAGTCTCCTCCAGCACCATAATTCAAAAGCCAGATGGGTAGGGTATAAATAAAAAATGTTATTATTATTAAATATATTGTAATAGTTGTTGTGGCCCAGTTTCCTTGTAAATGAAAGCATTGGTTATGGGCTATCGCTGCATACTTGCATGTACAGTATCTGTAATTCTCATGTGGTGATGCTTTACTTTATCTATATCTGAAAATTCTATTTCTCCCCTTTTTCAGTTGAAAATTAAGAAATGTGATATATTTTGTTATGTTAAGCCTTGGATAGCAGCTTGTATAAGTGTGTAGTTTATCAGTGAGTTTTAATTTTTAAATTTTGTTAAAATTCTAATCAAAAAGAATTTGGCTAATAGTAGCACTTTGCTTCACAGGATTTATGAACGTGTTATAGACCCTCCGGAAACAAATTTGACTCCAGGAAGCAATCTGTGGCTTGGACAACGTAACAGGAAACATGGCTTCTTTAAGGTAAGCCTGAAAAATGGAACCAAATGAGTTAACAGCAATATGGTGATACATTCATCCTTTGCCTTTTACAACATCCAATAATTGGTGTTTTCATAGCAACACTGCCATTTCAAAGTTCAACATGCATGTGGATCAGCTACATGGAGTGAAAATTTCTGAACACATGAATTCAGTTTACACTCATTCTGTGCTACTTTTCCTTTGTAACATGTTTTGGATCAACTTAAAGGGAATAAGAAATGTGAATCTTTATATCAGAGCATGGAGTCGAAACATCTGCTTATCCTTCTCATTCAATTTTTCCTTATCTTTAGTCTCTTAACTCCTGAAACAATCAAAATATGTAAAGATATGGCCCTTTCCCAAAATATTCCTTCTACTCTAGAAGGAGATTATCTCTTAGCCGTTTGGCTGTCTCCACATATGGACGAGTCAACAAGAGAACTGAATTATATCCCATATCAGGTTTATTCTAGTGCATCTGGTGGCCTATTCAACTGAACCTGGCATGGGGGAAAGACATGCTTGCTGCTGGCTCTTGGACAGTGAACTACTGGAACGGACATTCAGTCCAAAACTTTGGGGAGTGAAGTCCAGAATTGTGCTGTCTAGTTCCCTACATCCAAAACTTTGGGGTTTACTACCCTATCCCACAGCATTGGTCATCCTAGCTGGTCTTCTTACCTAGACCAGCACTGTCTTCTTCTGAACTGTTCAGTTCTGCCTGCTCCACGGGAGATGGTGTTGGTTCTGTTGCTAACCTAGGTTTGGCCAAAATCTTCTCTATGACAGAAAGACAAGTAAAGTAAAGGGCCCCCTGACCATCAGGTCCAGTCGTGTCTTACTCTGGGGTTGCGGCACTCATCTCGCTTTATTGGTCAAGGGAGCCGGCGTACAGCTTCCAGGTCATGTGGCCAGCATGACAAAGCTGCTTCTGGCGAACCAGAACAGTGCACGGAAACGCCGTTTACCTTCCTGCTGGAGCGGTCCCTATTTATCTACTTGCACTTTGATGTGCTTTCGAACTGCTAGGTGGGCAGGAGCTGGAACTGAGCAACGGGAGCTCACCCCGTTGCAGGGATTCGAACCGCCGACCTTCTGATCAGCAAGCCCTAGACTTTGTGGTTTAACCCACAGCGCCACCTGGGTCCCTTTTCTAAAGTGTGATCCTGGCTGAACTCTGCTGGAGCCTTTACCCTCCCATGCAGTGGACCAAAGAACAGAGGGGTAATATGTAAAATAAAATATAAGGAAGCCTCTCTCACCATCCTCCTATTTTCTCCTACTACTGCTGCTCCTGCAAACTTGTGCACTGTTTGTCTTGTTGGGCCCACAGGCTAATAATGAATTCTGGCACTCATGCATCTGTGGCTCCAACTCCCAGGCAACAGCATATGTGCCACCAGCATTGCAGTTTGAAGCAAATGCCAATGTCTTTCTCATCCAGCTGTATGTGTAAAGACCCCCCCCCCCACCTACATTACCCAACTGGTTTTGGGGTGCAAGGGAGGTTGCAATGGGTAAGAATACTGCAGCAGGTTTTAATATAATGCAGATAATTTTTGTATCTCTTTTGTCCACCCACCCACCCACCCACTCCCCATTTAAATTAAGGTGGAGAAATGCTTTCTTACCTGGACTTTATTTCTCCATCTAACAGCTGAGCTGTCACCATGAAGTGAAATTGATGGCATTATTTTATTCTACAGCTGTTGGTTTTTTAACCTCAGCTGCTTCCCATAATTCTGCAGATGGTAAACATATGTTTATGCGTATATAGCAAAAAAAGGAACGGGGGGAGTAGTAATAGTTATATTGGTTTTGCCCATCTTTAATTCTTTTTTGATACAGACAGCCAGAGTCTAAGAACTGAGGTATATTATGCATTTATAAATTAATATTTCTACGCATTAACACTTTGGAAACAGCAGGATAGCTAATGATATGATAATGAGCTGCTAGTTTTTATTGATCATAATGTAAGTCGACATGTGCCTTTCTTTGCTCTATGATGCCTGAATATTTTACTAACTGTCTGCAGGGCAAAACTACATAATTGGCTGTTTTTTAAGCTTGCTTGTGAGTTTTATAAGCTTTACACTTTATTCTTGTTGTTACCCAATGCAAAAGCCTATGATTTTGATAGTTTATAAGCACACATATCCCTAGTCCTTATATTTACATACTCAGCAGGACCCCCTTTTTCTTTTGAAAGCAATTTGTTTCAGTGTTTTAGCATATAGAGACCCTATTTAGAGTTGGACACGACTAAACAACAACAACAATTATTATCAGCATTATACTTATAATACCTATTTCAAATCTATTAGGAGTGTAACAGTATACTTTGCTAATATGTTTTCAGTTCATCTTCTGCTTTTGTTCTTAATGGGAAAACTCTAAAATTGTAGCATTAATACACACTTTGGAGACACAATCTCCTCTTTCCTTTCACACCTACTATGTTTTCCTGATGTAGTCTTACCTGATAATGTATTCATTTAGTATTGTCTTTCACACTGTGTAAAAATCACTTCTGGAAATCTAGTGGAAATTTAGTGCTTGTTTCCATGTTCCAGGAAAAACTCTGTTTACAAGCATCTTAGCTTGGAAAATCATGGGAGTTTTGCACTGCAATTCCAAATGAAATTTGGGGTAGTATCCTGGCATACTGTTCTTTCCTGCTGTTTAAAATTTAGTGTGACATGGCAGTATATTGATCAAAAAGCCACAGCGCCATAATGCAACAGATATTGTAGTGTAAAGGGAACACTAGAAATTGGAACAGAAGTATTAGCATTATAAGCAGTGAAACTAACGCAATAAGCTAACAACAGCAGCAGCAGCAACAGCAACAGCAGCAGCAGCAGCAACAGCAACAGCAGCAGCAGCAACAACAACAACAACAACTTTTTTTATTTATACCTCACCTATCTGGCTGGCTTGCCCCAGCCACTCTGGGTGGGACTCTGGGTGGCTTCCAACAACCGTAAAAAGAATGAAACATCAAACATTAATAGTAACAATCCTATATAAAAAAAATCACAATAACTTTAAAATAAACAGCTTATATCAAATGAAGCAATATTCAATAGTAAACAGTAAAATTAAACATCAGCAAATAATAATTTAAACAGTTTACACTCAGCAATTACAATAAAGTATTACTAATTTTTTATCAATAAAAAGCAGCAAAGCACAATGCGTAAAATACCACAAAATGTACAAAACTGTGTAAAAGGATCAAATTGAGAAACAAGGACACACAACTTAGAAAATTACTTTTACAAACTATGCCTGAACTCTCTTCCCAGCTGCTTCTGCTATTCTCCAAGTCATGGTCTGGGAAAGGCTCCTGGGGCTGGAGGGTGGGGCAAGGCAGGTGGAGAAGCCATTGCCTGCAGAAAGTCTCTCTCCCCTCAGTTCTTCCTCTGGAGGAGTGCAGGTCTCTTACAAAGATTCCTGCGGCTGGGGCAAGGCAGGTGGAAAAGCCATTGTCTCTCTCCCTCATGTCTGAATGCAACTCCTGTGATCATATGATGGTGACCTCCTGTCTTATTCCTTTTAATTTTCAGTGTTTTTCATTTTTTAAAAAAGATCTGACATTGTAAAGGAAAATCTCACAGCTGCCCTTCATATTTGATAGAGCTCTGCATCCTCAAAACAGGTCCAGCAAATGCATAGGTAAGAGCCTAGGAAGAGCATTTTAGGAAGATGAATGGTAAAATGAGTTAGGAGAGCGTAAAGAAAATTGGTGAAATAGGTCAGTGTATCTGGCTATTAATCAAGATTGGTGGTTTGAGCCCACCCATGGATGACTGGGCAGGATTCCTGCTTTTCAAGGGGTTCAACTTGATGACCTTTGGGGTCCCTTCCAACTCTACAATTCCATGAAATATGAGCATTCTGTATGGAGGTGAATATCCGTAAAGAAGATTTTTACAATGATGTGTAATATTATTGCAAATACAAGACAATATTCACAATTCCTGTAATCTGTGCAGTACGTTCTCTGTCATAAGGCCCTGATACAGCAGCTGTTGCATTATAGGATGCTAGCTGGTAGTGTCAGTGGATATAACTGGAGGTAGTGCTATAGCTGTCGCTGTCATAATCCATTGAAGTCAAAGGCAGAGTATAGACTGCAGCTTGACTTTTCCTGACAAAAAAGCCCTTTATTTATATTTGACTAGTCATCTTGAAAACAGATTCTGGTAGTTGCATACCTGTTTAGGGAAGCTTTTAATATTTGATGAATTATTGTATTTTAATATTTTGCTGGAAGCCTCCCAAAGTGGCTGGGGAAACCCAGCCAGATGGGCAGGGTATTATTATTATTATTAGTAGTAGTAGTAGTAGTATTACCATCGTGGCATCTAAAACCTGGACGTGAATAAAAATGATACATGTGTATAAATAAGTTTTCGGCATGCATAATGAAAAGAGCACACCTTTTAAAACATATCGTTCAAGGCTTAGAAACAGTGCACAAAAATCTGATATTAGCTAGGCTTCATGTTGCCACCACCCTCTTTCAGCTGAAAATGCTAAATAAATTCAAAATTAATGCTTAACAAACAAGCAAATGGTGGTGGGGGGGAGCATTTCTGATATGTTTATTTTTTAACATTTATTCATTTATATAGCAAATAGGGCTTTTTTCAGCCAGAACTTGCTGGAACTCTGTTCCAGCACCTCTCAGGTGGGCACCATTGCCATTATACGGTAAGAGCAGGCATCCCCAAACTGCGGCCCTCCAGATGTTTTGGCCTACAACTTCCATGAACCCTAGCTAAGAGGACCAGTGGTCAGGGATGATGGGAATTGTAGTCCAAAACATCTGGAGGGCTGAAGTTTGGGGATGCCTGGGTAAGAGAATAAGGGAGGCAGACATGGTGAGTTTCAACACCTTTCCCCAGAAAATAAATAGCACTGAGTAAGGCTATACACCTGTGGAACAGGTCAACAGGTGCTTAATGTTAAGCAAAGGCAGAATAAATCTTACTAAAGTGAGGTGAAACAGTTTGGTTGTGATGCATGCCTGGTGTGCTCAGTGGTTATTAATTAGGCTTGCTTTAACTTGGACTCCCCAGGCCACGATGTCAGTGAAGCCTTGTACGACCATACTGCCTAGATGAGCATTTCAGTGTAGATTGAGATGCACACCCAGATATGACTTTACACCAGCTACATACACAGATATATATCCTGTGTTAGGGCAAGGGTTTGGGTTTTATTTTTATGTATTTAAACATTGCCCTTAGACATCCATGTGTCTGTAGTTTTAATACATCGATACATTGTTCACTAGCATTCATTTTCAAAATCATATTAAAGATTGCTTTGGAGGTTAACCCTACCAACTGACAATGTCTTGTCTCATTACTCATATGACTTCATTATTCTCATAGATGAAAAGGTTAATAAATGTTCTGGATAGTTATTTTCATTAATATTTTCAATTAATATTTGATCTTGAAATAACAAGCAGGAAGAGCTGCTTGCTGATTACCTTTTTGCTATCCGAGACAACGAGCACATAAATGTTAAATGTTGCTGCATCTGCAAATCTTGGAGCACTATATTTTATTTATAGCAGGAGCTCACTATTCCAAGCAGGATATGATGTCTTCCATCTGCTCAGTAGCATCCATTTTTCTGTTGTACTGCCGCTGAAATAATGGCTGCAATTTCTGATCAAACCAATATTTTGATTATCAAAGGATAACCTTGACTGTAAACTTACTTTTTCACATAAAGTGGTGTGTGGGTGGGTGTTTTCAGTACACTTTATGTTCCTCTCCTAGATCTAGTTCACCATTACTGCATGCATGTCTATCAAAATTTATTTGAATGCTAAGGGTCTTAGCCTTTTTTGTTATCCAGTTCACATATGTTGACATGTCCAAGGACTGAAGACCTCAGCATTTGGTTTTAAGGTGCAGATTTAATCTGAATAAAGCATCACATCACACTGAGGCTAATCAGCAGAAGAGGGGTGGAGAAACCTTTCTCTGGAATCATTGAACTATGAATGAGTCACCTTGTGAAAGTGGCTTCAGCCTAGAATGGTTCCATTGGCATTTGCTTTCTAATAGACCTTTCAGAAGTTTTCGTTCATATGGTTTTCATTGCTTGTCCTTGTGTATGTGTCTGTGCTTCTGTGTGACTGACGGACTACAATTCACCATATGCTTTTCGTTTCTGTGCCATTGAAAATAGTGAGACTTAAGCAATCTTATTATAGGGACACAGGTGGCTCTGTGGGTTAAACCACAGAGCCTAGGGCTTGCTGATCAGAAGGTCGGCGGTTCGAATCCCTGCGACGGGGTGAGCTCCTGTTGCTCAGTCCCAGCTCCTGCCAACGTAGCAGTTCGAGAGCAACTCAGCGGGAAGGTAAACGGTGTTTCCGTGTGCTGCTCTGGTTCGCCAGAAGCAGCTTTGTCATGCTGGCCACATGACCTGGAAGCTGTACGCTGGCTGCCTCAGCCAATAACGTGAGATGAGCACGCAACCCCAGAGTCATCACGACTGGACCTAACAGTCAGGGGTCCCTTTACCTTTTTAAGCATTCTTATTAGCCAAACTCTGGACTGTGGTGTTGTATCTGGATCTTTACTTAACGCCCTAGGAATATTATTTGAAGGGCATGGTAAAAATAGTTAAGTGAAATATAAATTCATTTAACTTTTCATATAAAGTGAAAGTCATAAGGTCTCTGGCTGACCAGGCTTTGTGTTCAGAATTTTTTACTTGCCAGAACAGTTGTTATTTGTTATGTTTTACCATGAGGTTCCAGAGTGGGCTCTAAAACACATACCTGATCTGAATGTATTCCCCAAATCAATAATAGGCTATTAACATTATTTCTATTTTTAAGATCTGTAAATATTTTTGTTAGCTAAAGCAGTATTAACCAACAATATTGTTGTATTTTGTACTCATTTTTTAATGTGAAATTGATAAATAGTGAATGAAGTCAAATGAAAGTTAAGTACTTTGGGTTGTTTTAATTTCAACAGGAAATATTTAAGCTAGTGCGTAAAGTGACCAGTACAGTTGGTTCTAAAAAGTGCATAACTGGTTAGCCGGTGTTAAATGTTAGTACTTCACTTACTCATGAATCATAAAAACCTATCTGAAATTTCTTTTTAAAAAATCAAAAGCTATGGTTTTTTTAATTGAAAAAAGGAATTACATGTTTACCAGTCTATTCAGTGGTATCTTTTTTAAAAGTTCATATGATTTTAATTTGTAAATCAGTAATATTGTATTAATTTGTTATGCCTTATCAAGACATAACTTGTGAATTATTTTGTACAATTTTAATTGTATGACTATAATCTATATTACCAGCTATCTCTTCTGTTACAAAGGGTATCATTCAAGATGTGAAAGTCATCTTCATGCCTAATGGATATATAACACAATGCCCTAATCTGAATCGCAGTAAGTAGCACTTTTAAGTATGTATATTTAAAATTAAGTTTACAAAAATACTTTTAACAAAAAGGAGTGTTTTGTAGTGCCTATTCATTTGTTGCACAACAATGTTACATTCTTCGTGGGAAGTACCACTTTGTAGTTGAACAACTAAGACTATGTTTTGCCAACTTTTCTCAGTAAAAGCAGGCTGGGAAGTTATAGATATAACTGTTTTACTCCTTCATGTGTTCGACTGCGCATATTTATTTTCTGTTCATTTAAACTGATCTTATAAGTGACCTAGATGACAGTTTCATTGGGAAAGCCAACAAATTCTGGACCCCCATTTTCCAGTTTGCATTGAACTAGGCTACACATTACTATAACCACACCAGATCAGTTCAGATTTGTCTGTTCAGAATTCTGATGGCTGCATTGCTTATAAGCCAAAGAAAACTGTACTGAATTGCAGACTGTGGGATACAACCCTTCCGCCCATGCTTTTCTGTTACTATAGGATTCCAATATTTCCAATAATACGTCATATATGTGTGAGACATCCCAATTTAAATTATTAATTTTATTTTCTATTAAAATGTCCATATGTTTTCATTTTCTCATAATCTTTGTAATATTTGTATTACAAATGCTAGAATCCAATAGCTACTGAGTTAAGCATATGGTAGTTTGTTTTGTATAATATGGTTTTTATCTGTTGTTTACCTTCCTTCCTTTATTGAGCCTGTCCAACCTGCAGTGACTTCTTAAGCCTGGTTCAAGGAATTATGGATTTGCAAGAACTTCTGGCTAAAATGACAGCAAAAGTAGGTACCTGACCTTTCTTCCCAGTTTTACATCCAAGTTGTCATTTGCTTCCCATATTTGGGCAACCATGTACCCATTTCTCATCTTTTTTCAGTTTATGTATCATTATGTCAAGGATTTATTTCATGCTATAAATGGAAGAATAAGTGACTGATCCACAAAGAATGCATTTTTCCTTTTTGTTTGAATCATGTGGTTGAATACTGATGCTGAGGCTTGCCTAATGGAATAAGAAATGGAATAAGAGTTTTTATCTAGCCTGATTGCATAGTTGTCAAACATGGTTGTTTCCTATGTTATTCGTTTCCTTTCCTAGAAATAAAACACATAAAAATCCATATCCTTCCAGTTATTTTGAATAACCTGTTCTATATCTAACCCTTCAGTTCTTACATAATATTGGGTTTTTTTTGCATGGGATAGCACAGGCATCCCCAAACTGCGGCCCTCCAGATGTTTTGGCCTACAACTCCCATGATCCCTAGCTAACAGGACCAGTGGTTGGGGAAGATGGGAATTGTAGTCCAAAACATCTGGAGGGCCGAAGTTTGGGGATGCCTGGGATAGCATGATGATGAGAACTGGAGGTCATGGGGATTGGGGTTCTACCAGCAGTCAGGCAGCAGTGCCTGCTCATCAGATGCTGTCTAAATCCTATTTTGTTTCTGAGCTGCCTTCACTTGTTCTATTTAATCCCACTGTTCCATGAGCTTATCTTGTTTATAATAACACACTTTCATAGTATTAAAATGCCAATTATAAAACAAAACATTGTGTATACATACTGGCTCTGTTTTTACATCATTGATAAACCATAGTTTAGCTATGCATGAGCAGGAACAAACCTCAAATGTAAGTGCTCTCCCATTATCTTCCCACAAGGCTAGGACGACTTCAGCATTCCTTCCTCCTCCCACTCTTAAAGCAGTGGTTCTCAATTTTTTTTATCTGGGCCACACTTCCAGGATAAGAATTTGCTTGTGATCCCAGTTTTTTTATTGATAAGCAATACAATGGAAAACAAAACAACTCCTAGCAGGGCTTGATTTACAACACAGAACACTACTACTTTATAATATGATCATGGGACATCCAGAAAGTATAAAACAATGCAGCTGCATAAGAACACGAATCACCCCCAAAATATAATTATAAACAAGTCTTCTCCCATACTCTGTTCGAACAGTGATTCTGGATCACAGCTAGGATTGTACTCAATCGCACTTGATGATCTTGCTCTCATTTAGATGTCAATCTATATTCTGCAAAGATAGATGATAGATAGATAGATAGATAGATAGATGATAGATAGATGATAGATAGATAGATAGGTACCACACTACACTACACCAAAATGTTTATTTGATTGTTCTTGAATCTTCCTGCCACACTTGCCATCCTCCCCTGGTGCACCACACTGTATTAAAGCCCGCTTGTTGTGTCATCTGGATCTGAGATCATGGTTCATAACAGTCGCCAGGGTCAAAACCAAATCAACTTTAAACCATGTGCCACAAATCTAGGTTGTTTAAACTAACCAGGCATAAAGCATGGTCCCTGGTCTAGATGACACGACAAGCCTACTTTAAGGGAAAGTCAAACTAAAATCCTCTGAAGTCCTCCCAGCTGTGTACCCTGACTAGGAGGCTTCTTCCTGCTCCACTGGTTAGCAGGACATGCAGTCATGGCCACTGTCTGTTTCAAATATTTGCAAACCTGATGGTTTGAAATCTGGAGCATAGATCAGCCAAAGATAAGCCCTCTTAAGCCCTGCTGATTTCAGTGGACAAATGCTTAAGGCTGCAGTCCTATAATGCCTTTCATGGGAGTAAGTCCTGTTGAACAAAATGAAACTTACTTCTGAGTAAGCATGCACTATTGACCTTTTAAAATGAATGGAACTTAAAAGTGCCATTGCATTGTTTATTTGTTTTTGTTTTCTATGAAAACTGCACAAGACAGTACATTCTACACTGAACCCCCCCCTATAACCCTGTTTAATGTCCCCATATTATTTATGCTTTCCTTTCTTATCTTCCATCTTCATGTTCTAATTCTACTGTCTTAATCAGCATGCTTTGGACTTGATCACTTGGAGAAAGAGAAATATTAAATTTCAGTTCATTTTACTTCAGGAAAGTGAGATAATTATTCTGAGACATGCTGATGGTCTTAGTAGGTGCCAATTACATAGTGCATTGAGTGACTTGTCCTTGCTGCAGTTAATTATATTTTTCTTGCTGATTTTTTTAATATTCTAGATAATACGTAATTAACATTCTGAAGGTTACAAGCACCCCTACAAGTGGAATGCTCTTTACCTTTTTATTCCATATTCACAGGAACTGCTGTTTCATTGCCTTTTGCAGTACATAAATTTAGTATTTTGTTGCATTCATGGACCATTGAGAACATGTCACACTTGTTTGTCAGAGAAAAGCAAGCAGAATGCAAAATTGCTCATTTTATTTACTGCTAAATAGAAACTTAGTGGTTCAGTTCTAAAATGACACATATCAGTTGTCATGTCTAAGCTTGAAGCTTTTGTCCCTAATTGGCACACCTGTGTAATCAGGTTGTTGTGGCTTTATGGTGAGTGTCTCATTTTTTGATATTTGCTAGTTATGTTTCAAGGCTGAGATGTGACATTGAAGTCCTGGCACAAAACAAATCATTCTTGTACATTGTTACTAGAATATGTATTTAATGATGAAATTATGTGGTTTGCCTGCTCTCTTTCACCCTTAAATGCCCCTTTTATCCCTTTTAAGTAGACTTTTTTTCTTTTTAAGAATATAAAAAAGGTGGAAAAAGTCCCTCTTTCTGTACCCATAAGTACAAATAGCATCAGATTACTTTTATTGACTTAGATTTGGTCTTTCAACAATTGAGTACTCAATCTGATTAAAGGCCTAAAGATTGCTACTTTGCTCCTGGAGTGTTTAGGATCAAATTATTTCAATACGGAAGACTACTATGATTGATTACTATGGAATTTGCACTGCACCTCCACCTCCCCTTGCCACCATGGCAAGTAGGAAGAGAGACTGAGGAGTTGGCTAAGCCTGTTGTCTCATGTATGAATCCTGCATCTGCAACAGAAGTATCTGCTGTTTCAAATGCAATTTGTTTCCAAACATGAGATCAAATACATGATAAGTCTTTCCCTCCATGAATTTTCTTGTTTTTTTCTAAAGCTGTATGTCCTAATGACTACCGGTACCACCACACCTTTTGACAATTAATTCACCTGCAAAATCATTCTATCCCACATGACATAAAGCATAACCTGCTACAGGTTATAGCCAGCGACAACCCAGCAACCATGAGCCTCCAATATAGATAAAATATAACTGATACATAATTAGAACACAAATGTTTATTAATTCAAAACGTTATTAAAAGTTAGCTAAGCAACATATCCAGAATCCACCAAAATTTCCCTCCACCAACATCCCGGATAAACCTTCTAATGGAAAGCAAAAGTGTGCTGGACTTTATCCTTGCATTTGCTTTTATAGGGGTAGATGTTGTTTCATTTATTTCTGGAATTATGGAAGTATCTCTAGAATACTCGTAATGGTTCTGAGAGCACAGGTATTAGCGGTGTGCTCTTCCTATATTTATCCAGAGGCCAGGCTGCTTATGCAGTGTGCAACCTTCTTGCACAAAAAACCCTTTTTATGTTATACCCATTATGTCCCTTTACATCCTGTAAATGTTCAAAACATATGCTGGAAGTGGTAAGGCCCTGCGCCTTGTCTGAATTATGGCTCCTAACAGGAGTATACATATTTACTGCTGGATGTGTGGTATGTTGTGAATGAATGCAGAGTTGGCCTGAATCATATGCTTCAGACAGCAAGGGGTGGGGAAGTGTTTTAACATTAGAAAAGCAATGGATCCGGCCAGAGTCCCATCTAGTCCAATTTTCCGTTCTCAAATACCTATGTGAAACCCATAAACAGGAGCTGAGAACTCTGCTCTTCTAACTTGCAATTCTCAGCAACTGGTATTCAGCGGCATACTGCCTCTGGCAGTGGAAGTAGAACATAGCCATCATCCTTAGTAGCCACTGAAAACCTTATTTTCCATGAATTTGTCTAATCTTCTTTTAATGCCATTGGAGTCGGTTACCATTACTGCTGCTTGACGGAGCGAATTCTTTAGTTACTATATGCTGCATGAAAAGGTACTTCATTTTGTCTGTGCTAAATCTTCGAACACTCAGCTTCATTGTATGCCCTGGAGTTCCAGCAGTACCGTGTTTCTCACATTTTAAGACATGTCTTATATTTATTTTTACTCCAAAAAACACACCATGGCTTATTTTCAGGGGATGTCTTATTTTTTTTGTTAAGCTTTTTAATTTTTTACCGGTATTAAGCTTTCAGAGTTTTGCTGGGTCGGGCTCGGTGTGGCGCGCGCTGCTGCCCTTGCCGGCTCCTGCTGGGTCGGGGCTCTCCCTCTCTGAGATAACTACGAGCTCTTCTCCTCCTCACCCCCCAGTCGTGACACAGCCACCGCGCGGGCTTCCTTACCCAGGTTGCAGTGCAGCGACGAGGGCGGCGTGGCGACGGGCGACGAGGGGGCCGGGGAAGGCTGAAGCAAAGGCGGCGGCGGGTCTTTGGGGCCGCCAGCGCCCGGCAAAGGTACGGCGGGAGGCGGCAGCATGAGGTAGCGATGCGGAGGGGGTAGGCAGCGCACGCAGAATGAGTGGAGGCACGGCAGCAGCTTGGGCCGCCAGCTCTGGATGTTCTGGCCGCACACCCCGCAAGTGTCCAACAGGTTGAGCCGCGACTCTCCGTCGGCCCGGTCCGCGGGGCCTTGCCGGCTTTCAGCCTCGTTTTCCCCACCCATGGCGACAGGACCAGCCGCGGTGGGCCCTGCTCCCGCCATAGGCTCGTCCATTGTTCAGCGGCGGCGGCCATTTCAGGCGCGAAACGCCTCTCACCCAATGGCCGCTTCTGCTCTCACCCGCCCCCCGGCCTGCTCACGAGCGGAGCCCCGCCCCTTCACGGCCGCTGGGAGCAAGCGACGTCGGTTGCTCGTCGGTGTGATTGGCAGGCTGTTCTGGGCTTGGTCGAATTCGGGGTGGGGGATTCATTCAAGAAAGAGCCAGCAAAGACAGCTGCGTGCGCTGTGCTGAGCCCCGACTCAGCGGGAGCCGGCAAGGACAGTAGCGCACACCGCGCAGAGTCCCGACTGAGCGGGACCCGGGAGAAACAGCAGCGCTCGGCGAGGCGCACGCTGCAAAAGCGCCATGCAGACCTGCTCCCACCACTGCTCCCACTCAACATGTCTTATTTTTGGGGGATGCCTTATATTTTATTGCCTCCAGAAAATCGTGCCATGTCTTATTTTATAGGGACGTCTTAAAATGTGAGAAACACGGTATAAGAGAGGGAGAAAAACTTTTTGCTATCCATTTACTCCATGACATGCATAATTTTATATATCATGTATTATAAATTACAAGTCACTTCCCTTGGGACTTCCCCAGTCCATCTCTCCATGGCATTCTATTCAACCCTTATTCTGCTGCATATCCTGCATATTGATAAATTCTAAGAAGCCCGATGGGAACCAGGGAAAGAGCTACATCTGTGAGCTTCATGCTTTGGGTTTGACTAGTGGATTTGGTATACAGATCATAGCATTTTGAACTTTTCCAGTTCTTAACATTTTCCAGAATAGAGAGCCAAGAATTGGACACTAAAGTTCTAAATGGCTACGTTGTTATTTATAGACATAGTAGTTATGTACTAAAAAAGTTAATAATTATGTGTTGCAGACATGGTGTTACTTTGATTGCCATTTAACAGATTAGACAATTGTCCTGAGATCCTCATCCCATATACTGTACAGAGGTTTCTTTAATTTCAACTGAACTAAACAGACTAGCAAAGCATATGCAATTGCCTTCTATGGATCTGATTTATACCAGCTTAAAGTCATGCTGTGTTCATGTGATTTTGTCAGTATGATAAAACCTAATTCCTCTGAAGATCACTAAGCTGTGCTTTTACTTTCCTTTGTATGAGCCCATGTGCATGAATTCCAGGAATTAAATCAAGTAACTTTCATTTATAGCTAAATTATGCAGAAATGAGGCTTAGTCAGTTGGAAAACTGTCACTGTGAGAAGACTTGTCAAGTAAATGGAGTGATCTATCGAGACAAAGACTCATGGGTAGAAGATGATCACTGCAGGAATTGTACTTGCAAAGTAAGAAACTTCTAACTTATATATGGGGGTAAGATGACTCATTACAATTCAGTATGTTTGTTGAGTACATAATATCAACTTGGAGGGTTAGTTATTGGCATTATGCATAGCATTATGTACAGAGTATGGGGAGGGAACCAAAAATGATACCTGCCTAAAAGCAGTTTCTTTCCTGTATTTAGATGGCTGTGTTTTACTGAACATTTTGGTGTTTCCTGTGTACAATTTAGAATTGTATTACTGAAGTTTGTGGGCAAGGAGACATTATCCTAATTGTATGCACAAGTTGCATTTTGCATGACAACAACATGTATATTGTGTTCGTGGTATTTATTATTTTCAACATCAGAGGAACAAAAGTTGATTAGTATGTAAACCTTGTACTGTTGAAATTATTTGATAACTATCAGAGGAGAGGTTTTGTTTGCCCAAGAAAATAGAAAACTGTTTGTTAAAATGAAGATGATTGACAGAAACTGTGAAGGTGTTATTTTGTGTTTGTTAAAATGGGTAGATGGCTTCTATTGTCTAGCCCACTTAGTGATTGGTGGAATAAGGGAAATAATGTATATCTGAAATTTAATAGATGTTTGCATAGGTAGCAGCGGGATATGATTATGGTTGCTTCAGAATGGTGAAATTGTAGCTTGCAATATAGCTTATCTGAATATTCATATCTAAGCTAGTTATTTTTTCTGCAAGTTTATAATGCTTCCCACCCCCTAAAATATACATTACATTATACCAAAGATAGCCAGTGGGGTACCCTGCAGAGCTTTTCAAACTTCTAACTCCCATTAGCTCTAGCCAGCGTGGTCAATGGCCAAAGATGATGGGAGTTGTAGTCCACAACATCTAGAGAGCACCATGTTGGCTAACCCTGCTTTATACAGATGTTTTAATCCTATTTTTCTATTATTTTATAGAGTGGAGTAGTGGAGTGCCGGCGAATGGCCTGCCCACCATTGAACTGTTCGCCAGATCGCCTTCCGGTCCATTTAGCAGGCCAGTGCTGCAAATTGTGCAAGTGTAAGTATAGGTATTGTGCTCTCTTCTTTTTCTCAGTCAAACTAATTTTACATGCTTTTGTTGTTGTTGTTAGTTATGTTGTAAAGTTGTGGAGTGATGTCACTTCAATTTGGGAAGCTCTAGTAAGTAATTTGAAATTTGACTCTGCCTTGCATTTTCTGGGAGAGAGGCATCCTGGAGTTAAAACATATGCTCATATCATGTAATAGACGTAACATTCATAATTAGTAAAATTTTATTTTTACACATGATTCAGGCCACATAAGGGTAATGTTTGGAAGGGACGGTAAACTGTAGCTTTGTGCAACATGAATAAGCCTAGCCATCTCCCAGTCTTCTGCTAGTCATTTCATCTTAATCAGGGATTGCGGTTTAACATGATTAATAGCAGGCTTCCTCAACCTTGGCCCTCCAGATGTTTTGAGACTACAATTCCCATCATACCTGACCACTGGTCCTGCTAGCTAGGGATCATGGGAGTTGTAGGCCAAAAAACATCTGGAGGCCGAGGTTGAGGAAGCCTGATTAATAGTATGTTTCAAAAGAAGCCAACGTCAGATCATGGGTTATGGAGCTGGGTTGTTGAAACTAACCATGATTAGCGTCAAACTATGATTCCTGGTTCAGATGAAATGATAAACCATGTTGAAAGGGGGGCAAAGGCTTCTGAACTCTTTCTGTGCAGAAGGGGAGAGGGAACACGTGGGCCCAGAAGGAGACCATGGTTTAGCATTAGGACTGAATTTAACCATATAATCACAATAATCTTTTGTTTTGTTTCATGTCCTCTGATTAAAATATGAATGAATGAACAAACCTACTCTTTCGTGTTTTTTTGGTTGACACCCGTCTCAACTTGTTGGTGTACTTGGAAGTATGTTAGAAGAAATAGATGTAAACATTGATTAAAATTGATTGCAAATCTTGACAGAATGATATACTTGGGACAGTTTTTGGGGTCCATGTTTTTCCAGACACTGAAGCTGTCTATACTGATGATACTGTGTGGATTGATTTCTCTGCCCTTTGTCCATACAGTCATTGACAGTATGATCAACTGTAATTGTCTTTCCTTAGGGTTTATTGAACAGATAATTAGCCATTTTTTTAAAAAAAAACACACAACCGAGTTAAAGCAACTACCATTTCTTACCTGAAAAATGCAGGAGCATTCTTTTTTCTTTGTTATCTTTAGTTAATCCCTCCAGTACAGAACATGCTTTTTGAGATCAAAGTGACTTTCTGGCAAAGTCTGACTATTATTCAGATTTTTCTTCCCTTTTTGTCTATACCCAGCCTTGTTATATAGGCTGTCATATTAGAAGCTGAAAAATACCTCCACCAGCCCTGTGCCCATGAACACATCAGAAAGACAAAATCTAGGTTTTATATTTTCTAAGATGATGATTTACAAGCTATAGCTGCAAAAATGCCACATTTACCACACAAATGTTAGCCAGGTGTTTGTTACAGTCAACAGATGAATAAGACAAAATGCAAAGTTCAAAACAGAAAATAGGGAGTCTCAATAAGACCAATTGTTTAAAAAATGATAGGCTAAGAGACACAACTATATCTATATATTAATATAAAAGGGTATGACTTAATCACATCAGTAGTGTACTGTTGGGTGTTGGTGCTCATCTAGCTTCCTGCTGAATTGCTGCTGCTGCTCGATAGAGGGTGTGACAGTGAGGAGCCTGGTGCCATGCAAATGTACCATCAGAGCCAATCTGTTGAGTGTTCCTACCCTCATTCCTGGTAAGCAGCAACAACAGATAATGGGAGATCAGGTGAGCACCACTGCCTAACCACACTATCTGCTATTGAATCGCACCATACCCATGTGGACAGGTCTTCTGAAACATTTCAGTATGGTGTAATATTTTTAGTTCCTCTGCTTGCCCTAGGCATATTACCACCTTTCCTATTTCTCGCCTTTTACCTCAGACCTAGTTGTATGACTGTTACCAAGGAAAATTATAGATAAAGTAAGGTTTTCTCCCACTCTGCAGTGCTTGAGGTTCTTGAAGGGGAAATGATTTAAAGAGCAATGTTATTTAGTATTCCTCTTTTACTGGAGTTAAAGAGGACATTCTTTTTTATTATGGCTACAGTAATGCAAATATGCCAGGAAGTCATAACTAGAGGTGGTAATACATTGTGCTATTAGGAAGCAACATTTGGGTTTAAGTTGTAAGTTATTTTAAACTGCTTTTAATATTGTGTTGTGATGTGTTTTAATGTGCCCTGCCCTGGGACCTTAGGGTGGAGGGCAGATAATAAATTACTTAATTGTAACAACAACAACAACAACAACAACAACAACAACAACAACAACAACAACAACAACAAATTTGAAGCTTTCATTTATCTGTATTAATGACACAACCTGGGGGAATTTAGTTTATCTAGCTTTAATAATTTGGAGCACTGGGCACCTTATTACATATGTACCCCATGAAGTCACAGTGTCTAAGCCAATTCTTTTCTAACCAAACAAAGATTTTGGAGCTAATATGCGTTCTATTGCCAGAAATGATACTTGCTTGAAAGTACCCATAATCTCAAGGATACTGAGGGTCTGTTTAAGAATTGAGTGCCTGTCATTTTGAGTAGAGATCTGTACTTTGGTCACACTATATATATATATTTGTCTCTGGCAACAGTGCTATTCTACCAAAATACAGACCTGTAGTTCCTCAGAAGGCAGGTATATCATGGAGCTATATCTGGTATGACTGACTTTTTTACAGTAGTCCAACCCATATTGTGCAAACAGAGGCCTTTTGAGTTGTTCCAGGTTTTTCTCTCTGAACTGAGAATTTTTTTATTTATTTACCTATCCTTAAATGAATTATATTCCCTCATTCATGGAGATATATCTGGCATGGCTCAAGGGGCCTCTGCTTGGGAAAGCATAGCATAACACACAACTATAAAGTCTGTTGTATATATGCATTCCTTTCTGGTTATGCTGGCCACATGACCCTGAAAAACTGTCTGTGGACAAACATCGGCTCCCTCGGCCAGTAAAGCGGGATGAGCGCCACAACCTTAGAGTCATTCATGACTGGACTTAACTGTCAGGGGTCCTTTACCTTTTAAGAAATACAATATTTGAGTTTTAGTTCATTTGTAAAAGTTTCTAAAAGGCAACCAGCAAAGAAAAGTTAGATCCATATGCCCCAGAAGCTAATTTTAATGTTACAGATACCGTCAGTGTGGATCTTTGTATGGTGTCTTTCTTTTTCCTTGTGTTTGTTAACCCTGTATTTCCAGTAGTGATCTAATCAATTGTGATAGTTAATGAATGCCTGTGGCTCACTTGAGACACAGCTCCAGTTATCACAGGGGCACAGTTCTGTTTTCACCTGTCTTGATATGGTGTAGATCAGGCATCCCCAAACTGCGGCCCTCCAGATGTTTTGGCCTACAACTCCCATGATCCCTAGCTAACAGGACCAGTGGTCGGGGAAGTTGGGAATTGTTGTCCAAAACATCTGAAGGGCCGAAGTTTAGGGATGCCTGGTGTAGATAAATCAGATTCTATATATTGTGATCCAGTACGTAAGTCCATCCAGATTGTCAATACTTTTCCCATACAGGCATATCTTAATACAAATGTACTGTGCCTGCTCCACAGAATGTCACTGCCATGACTAATTCTGTTTATGAATCGAGTTCAATATCTGTTCTGCTTCTCCTATTACTTCAGGTCACTAAGTAGCCTAGTTTGTCGAGAGTGAGTTGTGAAATGGTTCAAGATAATAGTTTTTGTAATGAATTTACTATTATAGTCAAAATAAATGTGAGCAATTAACACTGGCTGCTGCTGAAAGCAAAATGAGTACATCATATTTACCACAGTGCATCTAGATTGACTTAATGCAATATTGTTTGTACCAAACTGTATAATCTATCTGCACTAAATACTGATGTTTTTATTTCTTTTGAAAATTCTAGCCAAATGCATCTATGGAGGAAAAGTGTTGGCTGAAGGTCAGAGGATTTTAACCAAGAACTGCAAAGAATGTCGTGTAAGTTTTTTAACCTTCTAAGTTGCCTGGCATGCTGTAGTCCATGGGGTCACGAAGAGTCAGACACGACTTAACGACTAAACAACAACAACAACAAAGACTGCAGTCTCAAGCATTATGACTGCAATAGGACTTACATTGGAATTGTTTACTCTTTCACTTTTAAACATGTGTGGTATCTCCATAGTTGCATGCCCTGGGTGGTATAGGAAAGTGTGTGCAATATTACCTTCTCTGCTTCAGATGCTTTTGACAGAAGAAACATTTTTTAGACCGAGTCATAAATTCTAATCCATTTTTCCTTTCAGTCCTTGCAGGCTGTTACTATTTTGTGGAAGGGATTCAAGCACATACCAGAAATTTAGCTTTGCACAACTAAAGTAGGATTAAAGGGCTCTGTTGCGATAGCACAACAGATCCACAAAAAAGAAGACCTTTTCAGTTGGGAAAGTGACAGGAAAATGGACTGCAAAGTGGGGGAGCAACAAACCAAGTGATTTTCTCTGTCTTTGTGGAAAATAGCTTCCTTTTCTGAGCCCAAACCTGAATTGAGCTCAAGAGGGTTTTCTTGACAGCAGTGGGTGATATTTCAGACCATGTGAACCAGCCCCATGTGGTTAATTAAGCTATTTCATACTACATTTTACTTTTACCTTGTGTTATATTCTATGTTTGCAAATGAATTTCAGTTCAGCTTAAACAATAACTTTTACCATTATTATTTTTAAAATAACTGAAATATATTACTGCTTTGACTCGGTACTCTTCAATGTTTAGATGCTGGTGGTTCAGGAGTAAGTGCACTAGCTCTCCTTGGAGGGTTGCTGTGTGAAATGTGAAAATCAAGTATCTAAATATGTGGAGAATTTTCATATATACAGGAAAATTCCTGCTTCTCACAAAGCAATTCATGGAGGGCCGTAAGAATGACCACAAGGAAGGGGAACCTACCACACTTGGAACCTAGCATGCTTATTCCTACAGCCCATACCTTCATGATAACAGTGAATAGCAACAGTAGCCTGAAAGGGCTACAAAATCAGACATCTAGAAGAGTTTTCTTCTCCATCAGATTCTCCTCTCTGTTCCTTCTCAAAACAATAATATCTGGATCCTCCGTGGCACCCAGAGGGTTTCTTTGTTTGCTGGGCTGCTATGTATTAGCTTTCTCCCTGGGGTACTGTGAGGTTCAGGAAACACTTGAGATCTGTCTCTCAGCTGCTGACTAGGCATGGAGGGCAGCTGCTGAGTCCCTGGCGCAAATCAGGGCAAATGTACAGAAATGAATTATAAGAAACTTCAAAAAGCCTCTAGGCTTAGCAAAAAACCAGATATGAACTACTGTGTTCTGGTGATAAGAGTATCTGATCTTCACTTTAGTGCTAATTGTGATTTTATCACATAGTAAATGAAGTATCCAACCCTGCCATTGCTTCAATACTGGCACAGCAGCTGACATTTTATTTGCTATGTTGGTATTGCCCTTGGCATATCTATCTATCATATGCAAAAGACTCATATGTATTTGCTGTAAGTGAGGAAGAGGTAAGGATGACAATAGTTCCTTGTGCTTAACTGATTCTCAGCCTGTGAGCCTAGAGTAGCAATGTATTTTTGAAGTAACTTGGTAAGTCAGGTTTTCATTTCAGTTGCTGCAGAACAAAGTATCAATTGTACCATAATAAATAATATTGTGGGCAACCCATCATCATTACATGTTTTCTACTTTTCACTAGTGAAGGCATGAATAGCTTTTTAATTGCTTCCAAGCTGTGGAAATCATAGAGCTAGTTTTCAGAGCTGCCTTCCTTTTTGTTTCCTTGCCCATTTTGCATGGAAGTATCATGGGTGTCTGCTGTCAATGCCTTTCCCATGCTTTTCTTTTGTGAACATCTCATGACAACCAGGTATTACTGAACTTTAGAGGGAAAACAGTTCTCTCTCAAATTGATATGCTTAATCTTTCACTCATCAGAACTTCCATGCTAGTTTGATACTAATGCAACAACGTTCTGCAAAGAGAACAGATAGTTAGTCTGGGCATGTTGGGCGTTGTCGAGTGCAGTGAGGTCCTTGCTGATCAGACCAGTACCATTCTTACTTTTCTTTGTCATAGTCTGGCTGTATACACACCTTACTGTATAACCCCGTCCAATCCTGGAAACTGTAGTTTACCCTGTAGACCTGCAGTTCCCAGCACCATTAACAAGCTACAGTTCCCAGGTTTGTTTTGAAGAAGAACGTGCTTTAAATGTCTCGTATGTATGCAACCTTTGTTTATGTCAGTCTCTGATTACAGATTACAGAAAGTAGAAGAAACCGTGGAATTTTCAAAAGTGTAACTCTTTAAAACATTATTATTTCCAGAATGGAATTTTAGTAAAAGTAACAGAGACCTGTCCTCCATTGAACTGCTCAGAAAAAGATTACATCCTCCCAGAGAACCAGTGTTGCAGTGTTTGCAAAGGTAAGTAGGATGTTGGCCGGCATTGTTAATAGTTATTGTGTCTTCCTTAAAAGAATGTTTGGTTTGGATCTGAAAAGCCTGCTGTAAGGCTTATGGTGTTGTCTTGGATGCCTTTTATGCATTAACTGGAGTTCATAAAAGACCTTCAAAGCTCCTTGGGGATATTGTAGAGCATTTTGAAATCAGGGAAGTTAATTTTCTTTTCTTTTTTCAATTTGTATAGATACAGTCTGTGAAGCATGTATAACTTCCTACACATTGATAACATTATATAAACCCATTCAAATAACATTCCTTCTCTCCATTATTAAAACAAAACAAAAACAGTGTTTGAGCAATACTGAGTTCTGATGGTAACATTTGTATTTTTAAAAAAGTTTATATTTAATGTTCACATTAAAGTTAGAGTTACAACCCAAACAATGCCACCAGTGCAAAGCTAAACCCACAAATGCTGTATTGTGGCATTGTGGTTTCTTCCTGAATTTTCCTATTCCTACTCCCTTCCCATGTCTTTAAGCCTCCGACAGCACTGTTGCCAAAAATTATCTTTCTCCTTGAAAGCAGAGCTGCTTATTTCCCTGACTACCCACAGTCATGATGAATTCATATGTAATTATTTTTGCAGTTAACATTTTTGCTGTTGTTTATAATGTAGTCATCAAAGACTATATAACAGTGGAACAATTTCTTGATTGCAGCTTAATCGTGCTTTTGTTATTCTCCCCCCCCCCCATCCTTGGTGAAATTTACTGCACTATCATAGATTATGATTATGTAACTTGGAGTCACAGATGTGATTGTGCATTTTTTTCCATTGGGTGTCAAAACAAAATAATTGATTTTTGTTGTTGTTGCTGCTACTCAGTTTCTTGGATTACAAACATGGGCTGTTGCTTTGCTTGCAGGGCCAATGCCCAGCACCTCCAGGCAAGTCAGAAGAGGGGGGGGGGCAGGTGGGCCAATTGGAATGGGCCTGCGACTTTGAGGGGGCCTACTCCAAGCTCCCCTTGGTAGAAGCAAAGGGGAACCCTTTGGTAAAGATTATTGAAATGCAGCCTACATTTCCCATCTGGCCTGGACCTCTTGCCAGCTTTGCATGGCCGTGTCTCCAGGTAGGGCTGTCTGAAATCCTGGGGAATAATTGTCAGTGTAGGGAGTATTCAACTAGATGGACTGATGGTCTGACTCAGTGCTATTTTTCTAGAAAAAGAGATGCCGGAACTCACCATGAACACCTTCCCCATTTTCTTATATGGTGCACACCTGAGAGGTGCAGGAACTAAGTTCCAGCTGAAAAAAGTCCTGGGCTTGACTCAGTATAAAGTAGCTCCCTATGTCTCTATGGCCTTAACCTTTGAATATGAAAAAGAGTAAAAGAAAAGAAAAGCATATGGTTAAACATTTTTGAATAACATAATTTTTAATCACCATATATTAAATTAGGTTGTGTGGTTTTTAAATTGACCTTGGTGGCAATCAGGTTAGAAGTCACTCAGTGTGCTCAAATGAGTACTTTGCAGTGCAATTCTATGCATGTCTATTCAGAAGCAAGCCCCGTTTACTTCAACTTCCATGTTTGTGTGTGTTGGAGGAGGTTGAAGTGCAGCAAACATTTTATTAATAATGTAGCTCTGCTACATTATTACATTTACTATTTATATAAAAGAGGTTTATAATAACTTTCAGTGGCACCTTCAGGAGGCTCTTCAATTAGCATATTTTCCATTTCTTCCTGTCTAGCCCCAAGACCGGACTTGAGACAATTTTGCGTAAAGGGAAGGAGTTCTGTTTCCTCAGATGCAAAAAGCAGACATTTCTCATGCATTGCTGTGGGACTCTGAGACACCTCTAGAATTCAGTTTTATTAAGTCCCAGAAAGATGCTGATAAGTATAAATTTAACAGGTCTGCTGCTTGCAGAATTGTAGCAACAGGGCTCTCAACTACACAATGGCTTCTTTCAGAATTTACGTACTGTACTTTGGAGCAGCTTATTGAGTACAAAATACATGCATGTAGAGTCATTTGTGTTACTTAGAATATATGTGAGAGCAGCCATGAAATGATCTTATTGTGAGAAAAATAAATACCGTTCCACTGGCCTCTGTTTAATTATTTCTGAATTGCTCGCCTATTGCAATTCAGTGGCAACATATTTGTGCAACATAGTGCTTTGTGCCTATATGCATATTTCAACTTCTTTTCTTCCAGGGATTTTGATTGATTTACAACCTTAAAGCTTTGGCACTTTGGCACTTTTATTAAAGTAGTATTTTTTCACAAATATGTTACATATTTTTAATTCATTTAAAATCTTATAAATCAATCTTAATAGATAAATTGAATGTAGCAGCTTGACTTAGTAGTGTTTTTAATGTGTTAGTAAAGACTATTGTTGCTATCCTGCCTGTTTTGACCATTCTGTTGCCTAAATAAATAGCTAAAAACTGTAGTTCTGGATACAAGTGCAATTTTTTTTACAGATAATTGCAAATTAAAAATGGTACTTCTTTTTCAATACTTCTAAAGTAACATCGATACTACATGGGGTCTATTGCAAATGTAGGAGACCCTTTTCCCACTGAGCGCCACATAACTCAGGGCAGTGTTTTGGTGTAGTATGGGGCCAGAGATGCCCCATACTCTGTATATCTTAAGCTCCTCACTACCCCATTCTCTCTTAGAGAGTGGCGGGGTGACAGGTGATGATCTTGAGGGAGGGAGGGAGGGAGGGAGACATGGGGTGGTGGTGATTTAAAGAGATAATGAAATGATGATAATCTTAAGTAAAGGTCAGTATCACCCCATACCCTTTCTCATACATGGGCAGAGCTCTTTCTTTGTTACTCCCACCTAGGGATGTAAGAAGGCAGTGATTTCTGTTCTAACATGTATTTGTCACAATCAGCACTGTTTCTGTTCCACTGCACTTCGGCTTCTGCCAAATACCACATGTGACTATTTTTGCAACTTACTTTAATCTCAGTGTAAAAGAAATGGCAAAACAATGTTTAAAAAGTTATTAATTGCCTATAATGTGTGGTCTTAAAAACAATAATGATGTAAATGAATGCCAGTCATATTCACCAGGCCAATTTCTGTTCCTGACCACAGATGAACATGCACTTTTGGCTTCCTTTTACATTTTTAATCCCCCCCCCCAACATTCTTTATCCCATCCCATCAGTTAATGTGCGCACGCACACACACTCATTCAAATTCTTGTTCTCTCTCACACACATACTCACTGACCATTCTGTCCCTCCTTTCTCTCTCTCCCTGTACCTCCTCCTCAGATAATAAATGAGCTTAGGAGAAAGCACCCTTTAAAAAACAACAACAACACCTAATTGCTATACTGAAGTGAAGTCAATGAATCAGGCTGAATCTGAAGACACTGTGGACTACATACAACAATGGTTCTCCATCCCACTGGCATCTTAAGAGCCACCTCACATAAAAGCCACCCACTTATGCTCTCTGGGTGTCTCCTGACTGATCACAGGCATGAGCTTTTCAAGAAAAGTAACATGTGAACTCAAAGTGTGCCTGATAAGCTCTACTGTTAACATGATAGAATTTTTTCAGATTGATGTGGCCATGTAAAGTGCCACGTAACAATGATCCACTGTTACTTAGGTCATACACCTATTTCTTAATGTGATCCTGTGTCTTGGGATGATCAGAAGAAATTGCATATAGAATAAAGCAGTTGGCTTACATCAATGAGAAAAATCATGTCAATTCCAACCATATTTTTATTTGCTTGAGTTCATGGGGACTTACAAGTGAGTATGCATAGATTTTCAGACTAAGTAGCTTTGGAGCAGGTCTGAGGTTGCTATGTTATTTGACTTTTTGAGAACTGTAACCTATATGCCTAATTGGAGGAACACATTTGAAAGGATATGTGCCAAGCCAATTGTACAATTATTCAACAACATGAAATGAGCTTGTCTACCTATTCCCTGAAGCGTAGAATTTGATTACTATTATAATTAGCTTAAAATGATAAATGGGTCATTGCACAATCAAATAACTTAAAAAGCAAAACTTAATCTTGTGGAAGCAGTTGTAATAAAGACATAAGAATGCCCTCATCAAAGGAAAACCAAGGGTAGAAAAATTGCTCTAAATGCTGGAAGAGCATTCACCTGAAATGTTTGAAGAAGGAATAGAGGTCACCTCGTTTGTCAAAGATCTAGAGTATATGCTTTTTTCAATGTGATTGCCTTTTGGAAGTCTATTTGTTTTTCAAATGTTGTTAAGGTACTACATGCATTTATGACATACATCTATGTGTATGGGGGAATGTTTTGCACATTTGTTCTAAATTGTTTGTTGTTGTAGCTAATGTTCTATTGCCTTGTCATCTATGCTGGACTGAAATGAGAAGTAGTCGTATAAAGATCCCCACCCCCTTCGTTTTTAAACTTCATTTTTAAAACTTGAGACAGTAAGGTTTTAACAGTAGGCCATATGAAAAAATTAAAGTGAATGTGTCAGATCTAAAATTCAGAGGGGGACATTGTTTTATTATGTTGTAATCTAGCCAAAGCTAGTCATAATTATGGAATATTGAAACCAGTTGACATTGCTGACTTAAGTATCCTTCTTTTCAATGAGACTTGGTCATGATTAACTTTCACTAGATTTCACTTCTAGTCTCCTTGGAATCTATTCAACATCATCATAATTTCCACAGGATATTAGGATTTGAAATTCCAAGTCCCTGGAGAGTGATCCCATGTGTATTGTTGTTTTCACCCCAGACCACTGGCCCACACTAATTGTCTTAACTACTCAGATAGTGGGCTAAATATATTCTTCATTAGCATTTACAAAATTTAGAAAGCATTAGTATAAATCAAGTGGCACCCAAATGGAATCATTTAAAAAAGTAAGACAATTTATTATTTATGCAGTGCCATCTGTGTACATGCACTTTCAGAATTTTATAAACTCTCTAAACTGTCTCAAGCACCTTATAATATAGATTTTGGCAGCAAAGTAGCCACAAGAGAGTTGGATATGAGGAGCGGTGCTTATTGATAACCAGGGCTTTTTCCAGCCAGAACTCACTGGAACTCAGTTCCGGCACCTCTCAGGTGGGCGCCATTGCTATTCTGAGAGAATGAGGGAGGTGTTCATGGTGAGTTCCAGCACCTCTTTTTCTAGAAAAATAGCACTGCCAATAATGTAGTATTCTGTTAGAACTCATCACTCCTCTCCAGCAATCTGCATAGCTGCTCTGATGCATCCTAGAAGTGTGCTCTCTTTCTATTGAAGGATTTCTAGCTTTCATTTCAGTGGATAACAGAGTGACATCATACAAAATAATGTGGTGGAAGAGCATGCAGCAGAGCTTCTGGAGAGCTTATGTGTGGGCAGGCTCAGTTAGGAAGAAGCAGTGCTTCAGGCATCTTGGCTTCAGACTATGTAGGACTTTAAAGGTCAAAACCAGCATCTTGAATTGGGTCAATGAAGTCAGTGCAAAACTGAACTAACACACTCAGAGTGGCCCATCCCTAATAACACCCTAATGCTGCATTCTGGACCAGTTGCCATTTCTGAGCAATCTTCAGAGGTAGCCATACACACAGCATGTTATAGTAAGCTAATGTGTGTGCTACCAGAGCATAAGCAACTGTAGTCAGTTTCATACTGCCTAGAAAAGTGTGCATGTGGCATAATTTTCTAGGCAGTAATCTGTCTTCTCAACCAATAAAAGTCCCATGTTGTTTGGATTAGTTATTACTATCACCATTATTTCTTAAACGTATATCTTGCCCTTCCTCCAAAAGGAGGTCTTAATCCAGTCTATCACTGCTCTCAGACACTGGTTTATAACTTCCACTGTTTCCTTGGGTTTGATGGAAAGGAGAGAAAGAAATGGCTTAAAAATTGGGCCTGAAAACTTTTCATGGATAACTTCAGCAAATAATATGATGGAAGTTGTACCAAATTCTTTGATTCTCAGCAATGGTGTGTGAATATATACAGCCTGGGATGTGTGAAGTTCATTTCATGTAAATCTTTCTTTGGAAATCATAATGCAAAGTGTAATTCTATCCATTTTTTTTAAAAAAAGATAAGTCTTATTGAAGGTGATTCACAAATCCCCTATATGGAGTTGTTAGATTCTAAGAATTCAGACTTTCTGACAGCTAAGCTGCATTGAAAAAGATTCCACTAGGATATTTTTTTAAAAGAAATAACAGACTAGAGTTCCTAAAACCAAGTTAATGGGGGGGGGCAAAAAAATCTCACCCTGCACATAAAGGAAAAAGAATTTAAAAAAATACCATATTACAGACAGTTTTTTAAAAAGTTGGCATTATTTTAGAATGACATGCAGCATTACTGTAATATTTCACATTGCTTTTTGTTTTGATGTTAAGTCACTTTCACCTGTCATCTAAATAAGACTTTGATTCAGTATAACCATTAACATATTTTGTGCTATCTGTCACCGTTTCCTTTGAGCTTGACTTGTTGGAGCAAAAATGGAGCGGTTGGTATACTATTAGTGTGAGATCAGCCAGTAACACTGTTGTCTAAGCATTTTCTTCAGTTTGAAAAATATTATTGAAATCCTTAATGGTTTAACTATTGGTCCCTTTACATTGAAACAAAGATTGAAAGATGGAAACGTAATGTAGGCTGTCCTTAGAAGGAACAATACCCTGAATCCTGGTTGTTGTTGTTGTTGATGGTGAAAATAATAATAATAATAATAATAATAATAATAATAATAATAGGATTTTAAGGAGGAGAAACCTATTATTTGCTTTTGTTTTGCTTTTACTTTTTTCTGGATTTGTGATATGCTTGGATTCATTCTGGAAGAAAGCTGGGCTCAAAAATCTGATAAATAGCATCTCCATATACAATTGTGTTCCACAGAGGTCTGTCTGGCATCTTCATTATACAGCAGTTAGTGAATTCTGATGACACACCTCTTTCCCCTGGCTTTTGACACCTGAGTATATTTTTGACAACTGTATATTTTTAGGACCTATTCTGTTTTTGTAATTGCAAATTGTTTTAGCTTTGTTTTTAGCTTTGTTTTTAATATTGTGTTTTAATTGTTGCAACCTGCCCAGAGACTTTAGGCTGAAGGGTGGATAATAAATTAATATAAGAATAATTACACAGCTTTAGAGGATCATGGGTGTTGAATTGACCACATTTTATGCACCCCCAATGCACCTTGAAGATTTGCTTCAGATTTGCTTCAGAATGCCTTTTTTCCTGGTGGTTTCCTCCATATTTTTGCTGGCTTTTGAAAGTGTTTGTCTTCTCATTTCTGTGTGGTTTCAGAATAATTTGAAGGGGCAGCATTTTATTTGATAAATACACATTGGTGGCTTTATTTTTATTTTTATTTAAAAGCTTTTTCCTGGTTGTATGCATTAGGGAACAGAAGTCCATCCCCATCTCCCCATCATCTATTTGAGAATCAGTTGGTAGGCTTCTGTATTTGTGTGTATGTGTGTAGTGCACAAAAGTTTTCAGGAATTGCTTCCCCTTGCATTCTGGAACAATGTGTACTGACCTGTTATAATAATATAAATCACATCGTATGCACATTTAACTTGTGTGATTTCAACCATATGTGATAGAAGGCCGGCTAGTTGAAAATCTGAAGGTTAAATGCAGGCAAGCTTAAAGGCTCTTTTTGCACCTTATTTTCCCAGCATGAAAACCTCCCCAGCCAATTTCAGGGGTAGGAGTGGGTGGGTGGAGGAGAGGTTGGAAAGCCTCAGTTCTCAAGTGGAAGTCCTTGCACAGGGGTTCCATTGATGGGACATTAGCTAACCACCCTGCCCTATATATTTATTTGAGAGCCCACCTTATAAAGCTCCAGTGAGACTTACTGCTGAGTATACCTGCATATGATTGAGAATTCTAATCTATTGATGAAAATTTAAGCAGGGTGTTCTTTATTTAATATTAATTGATCCAGAACACTTTTGTTTTGAGTTCTCACGATTGCTAGCTCTGGCTGTGCCCTCCTACAGAATCTAGCCTCTCAGTGGAGTACCATTAAGAAAATGTGTCCCTTAACAGAAGATTCTCATGCTATGGAATTTTGGCTCTGTTATGACAGCATTCTTAAAAGTGGTGTGATTAGTTTCAGTAGAAGATCAGTGTAAATATAGACAATTAAGCACACAGGTCCTTGATAGTGTGAGGCCCTTGATAGTTCAGTCAGTAGAGCATGAGATTTTAATCATAAGAGTTGTGGGTTCAATCCCCATGTCGGGCAAAATATTCCTGTATTGCATTGCAGAGGGTTGGACTAGATGACCCTTGGGGTTCCTTCCAATTCTAAAATTCTATGAAAGGTAAAGTACATTATGTTAGTGTGGAAGTTAAATGATATTGTATTACTTCTAGGATTCCTATCTAAATTAAATAGTATAATTGCTGATTTAGGATTAAGCTTTTTATTGCTTTCACTCACTCTGATACATTGTTGATTGTGCTTTATATTTCAGGTCATAATTTTTGTGCACAAGGACACAGATGTGGTGAAAACTCAGAGTGCAGAAACTGGAACACGCGAGCTACTTGTGAATGCAAAAGTGGTTATGTCTCTGTCCAAGGGGATTCTGCCTATTGTGAAGGTAAATAATGTGTTCCGCAAAGTAACTTCATTGTGGTCTAGTGAGAAATGTGCTGTTAAAACAAAAGCAGAACAGAGCGTCTCATTATCAAGTTCAATCTTCATGGTAGTATAAATGATAATATCCTCATTTGATTCTATATGTAGAAAGTTCAGATGACCCAGACAGATGGAAACTTTATTGTGAAGTTCCCAAGTGACTGACTGACTTCCTAGCATGTTAAAATGTCATCCTCCTGGTTGTGATTGTCTTTGCAATATATAAATTCCAGTAATACTGCTGCTTAGGCTGATGGCAAGTGTGTTGCCCCAGACATGAATAATCTGTGTCACAAATTGATAACAGTTGATAATAGTATATTTAGGCAACAAGTAAAGATTGTTTTCATCATGCCTTTCGACTGAGGTAAAAATGTGACCCATGTATCACTATATCTACAGATAGTAGGCTTTTAAGAAGTGGTTTTATGGTCTTCTTTTAATGACATGGACTGCTCTGAGGTATTCTGTTCAAGAGCAGAATTTTAAATATAAATAAGTTGTTGTGACTGTAGATAGCATCTTGTGAGGTGTGATGAGCTGCAAATACTGTTTTCCCCATAGTATTAACTTGGTAAAAAAACCTGACTCTGTGGCTGGGGTGCTCCTGTGGATACTCATTACAAAGCAACCCTGTTTATTACATACAGGAAAATTTTGTCAGTATCTCCTCCTTTCCCTGGGTTTCCATGGACAAGCTAGCTCACTTGCCATTCAGAAATGGTTTGCATTGCTGAACATGCATAGGAATACCATCCGTCATGAACCTTCAGTACTGAAGTTTCAAGCATGTAATGAAACATGGCTTTGTTTGTTTCCCTTGTCTTGATCGGATACTGTTGAGTTTCATAAATGGCTTTTTGAGACCTATTGTTGGTAACGAAATAGAAAGGCCTCACTTGGTGTCAATGTTAATGCATGAGGAATGCAGTGAATTTAGAAAGACTCGGTTTTTCTGTTGTACCTAACCTTGGTTTGGCTGAGGCAAGTGCTTCAAACAGAATACAGTGGTACCTCGACTTACGAAGGCGATCCGTTCCACGGCGCTCTTCGTAAGTCGAAACCTTCGGAAGTCGAGGCATTCGGAAGTCGAGGTACCACTGTACATTTTCCTCCCATTGTGAATCTTCTTTGTCCAGTCTCAATTTAATTGATTAAAAGTTGTCAAAGTTGTCATTTCTTAGCCTGCAGCTTAAAACAACAATGAGACATCCCTAAAGGGACCCAAAGCTTTTGGTGTTGTAAAATTCCATGTTTTCGATTAAACTCATTTTTTAAACTTTTAAACTTGGACTAAAATTGTTATCTTTTTGTGTTTTGAAAGAAAAAGAGATAAGGCACAAGCACAGGAATAAAAGTACGAGGAGGTCTGAAATGTATCTTCTCTTATCTTCATTCTCCAGCACTTTGGGGTGCTTCAGACATTTGCTGGACATGTTTGGAAAAGGAAGCATGAATAACTCGTGCTTTCATGACCATGATCATGGTGCACTAGCTAGTACTCCGACACAGTGAAGGAGAAGCTAGCTGGATTAGGAGGACCAGTGCCACTAACACCAAGCTGGACCCTGAGATTGAGCTACAGAGAGATCCCTACATTTGTTCCCCTGGAGATAGCACTCCATGAGAATTTGCCCTCTTTTTAGACCATGGGCTTCATGCTAAACTATACCTGCTCACAAGCAAAGGCAAGGCATGAAATGGGAATTGACTGTGATAGGTTCCAAGACTGAGGGCTACACCATAAGGCTTCCGGCCCGAGGAGGGATGTTGCATCTCACCTGAGTAATACACAGTGTCGGAGTTTTCTGTCTGGAAATATCAAAGGTCCTACAACTCCAGTTTGATATGCTGTCTGATGACCTGATAGACTGGCACTACAACTTTGGGTTCTTCTCCCTCTCCCCCAGAATCCCCTCTTGCCTTGTAGGCTTCCATTCATCACCAGAATAGGACACCATTCCTCTAGGTCAGGCCCTCAACTTGGCCCTCCAGCTGTTTTGGAACTACAGCTCCCTTCATCCCTAGCTAACAAGACCAGTGGTCAGGGGATGATGGGAGTTGTAGTTCTAAAACAGCTGGGGGGGGGGCAAGTTTGGCCATGCCTGCTCTGGGTAATGTCCAAAGGTAGAATATCAGATAATGAATCAGATTCCTGTGTGTTTGGGCATGAGAAGATATATAATCTGCTGCTGCTTCTGTTACTCCTGAAGAACAGCCTTAAATAGTCCTGGTTGAACATCTGTCTTCCCCCCCTACCTTTTTGCTCCCCTCTATCTATATGGTTCAGTTTTCTAGGAAGACTTCTGAATGTTTTGTATTGTACATATATTAATGTGATAAACTGGCATTCACTTTGGCTTGTACTATTTTGTGGTTTTCTCTATTTATGGCATTAGTGTTTATGAGCTTGGCCTTCATGGATCTTTTCCATTTTTAAAAAGTGCTTTCTTTAGAATTATTCTTGAGCTGGCTTCCATCCATCTATATTTGAAATGGAGAAGAGATGACACACTTGACAAGCTGTTAAAATATATTGCTGGAACAGGGAGATAAGACTAAGGAGTGTTCAGCGGAAAGAGATTTGTGGGTATCAGCTCTGCTTAGCTGGTCTGAAAAGTTACTAGTATTCTTCCCCATACATGCGTGGACGAAGAGGGCTATAAGAAACAAATCTCAAATTACAAAAATAAATAAATCATATTTATGACAGTATTTCTTGCTCAATCTGCCTGGATTGCTCAGTTGGTTTGAGTGTGGTGCTGAGAATGCCAAGGTTGCATATTCCTGTATTGCAGAGGGATTGTATTAGATGATACTCAGGGTCTCTTCCAACTCTGCAGTTTTGTGGTTCAATGATTCTATGAATAAACCCATGTGAAAGGACCATGATCACATCCCATATATCATCTGGTGAATCATGAAAACAAAGTTTCTACTGTACTTTAATCTGAAATTGCATGTTCCAAAACATACATATGGACCTTTCCCTATTTTTGTTTAACATGATATCTGACCTGAAGAAGACTACTACAAAGCCTTCTGACTATTTTGTAAAGCTTTGGGTAGCCCCAAGAAAGGTTATTTTTTATCTAATCAACCAACATGGCTGCACTTACTTTATAAATAGACTGATTCACATGATAGTTAACAGGATTTCTGTAGGAATGTCCACTTTGTGTGATGCTCTTAATTCCTTTTATTTGAGAAGTAATTTAAATTGGGCTTCCAAATGCTCAAGCATTCCTGTTATTCCACCATGCTATTTCAGCACCATTTTATTGTGAATGTATGCATCAGGACCTGTTATGTCTTTGTATGCAAGGTTTTTCTGTATCTAGAAAGACCACAATTCTACTTCACAGATGGTGGGTGCGAAGGAAGAGAGAAAGAATAGATTGCAATATCACCGGGACATCAAATATAAATTCTTCATTATGCTTTGCCGTCTTGGAGTGTTTAAAATTCATCCATTGGGCCAGATGTTGTGTTACAGCCCCAAAATACACATACATTGGGGTTTTTATTTGCTTTTCACCTGGAACCGGTAACATAGGAAGTTGCTGTGAAAATGCTCCCTTTTTGCTGTTATATTAGGGATTCATTTGAGAGCAGTCTTCAGCATGGCACTGCACTCGGGCCACATTTACTTAAAACACACAAATGTATTCATAAGTGGTCATAGGACAGCTAGAGCAAGAGTTAATTAGTATAAATATTGCTGTGATAATGGTCTAAATTTCATTCTATTGTTTCAAAGAAATTGAAATAGAAGTAGTGTTTCATACTGCTTCTTTTGAGATCCAAGGTTTCCTGTCTCTTCACCTGATCTGAAAGTAATTGTATCCTAGTTCAGAATGTGCTGAATCAATAGTAATACTAATAGCAATGATAATAAGCAATCTTGTGTCCCTCCATCTATCCACCCATCCCCTCTCTCCTCCCCATCAACCACCCCAGATCTTCTATACTGCAGCAATGGTATTGCCCTTTAAGAAGCCTTGGAATTTTAATAAACTTCAAGGCTACCCTCCTCACACATTGCATTTGCACAGAAGCAGGTGCTTGGGAGCAACCATACGAGATGTCTTTTTCTTCAGGTCCCCTCCCTTCTCCAACCCTGTTTTCTGTCTCCTGGGTTCACTGTTTTGTAATGCTCAACACACACACCCTTCTTACATACATATATGCACTTGGGAAAGGGGGGGGGTCCTAAGAATCAAGAGTGCCTGCTGTGACTTGCCAGCTGGATTACACTGAAGGTAGGTTGAACATCTGCTTTCTTAAAAGAATGGTTGGACCTT
The DNA here is from genome assembly GCF_963506605.1 of Zootoca vivipara. Lineage (NCBI taxonomy): Eukaryota > Metazoa > Chordata > Lepidosauria > Squamata > Lacertidae > Zootoca > Zootoca vivipara. The sequence continues at coordinate 59,549,524 of NC_083276.1, forward strand.
GGAGGAAGGGCTGGAGCCCTTGAGAAAACATTCTGTTGGCCTGATTCAGCATGGTGGCTAGGGGTTCAAAACTACTGCATTAGAGGACTGTTAGTCTCAAATACAAACTTTTTATAGTTACATAGTGAGGAAGGTAATGGAGAAGCTCTATACAGTCAGCAAAATCAAGACCTGGAGCTGACTGTGGCTCAGATCATCAGCTTCTTATAGCAAAATTCCAGCTTAAACTGAAGAAAGTAGGAAAATCCACTGGGCCACTAAGACACAATCTAAATCAAATCCCTTATGAATACACAGTGGAAGTGAGGAACAGGTTTAAGGATTTAGATTTGGTGGACAGAGTGCCTGAAGAACTATGGATGGAGGCTCGTAACATTATACAGGAGGCAGCAACAAAAACCATCCCAAGGAAAATAGCCTTACAAATAGCTGGGGAGAGAAGGCAAGCATAATGCGAGGGAGATAGTGAAAGATACAGGAAATTGAATGCAAGGAGAGACAAGAGGGCCTTCTTAAACGAACAATGTAAAGAAATGGAGGAAAACAATAGAATGGGAAAAACCAGAGATTTGTTCAAGAAAATTGGAGGTATGAAAGGAACATTTCGTATAAAGATTACCATAATAACGGACAAAAGTGGAAAGGACCTAACAGAAGCAGAAGACATCAAGAAGAGGTGGCAAGAATACACAGAGGAATTATACCAGAAAGATATGGTGGTATCGTACACCCCAGGAAGTGTGGTTGCTGACCTTAAGCCAGACATCTTGGAGAGTGAAGTCAAATGGGCCTTAGAAAGCACTGCTAATAACAAGGCCAGTGGAAGTGATGATATTTCAGCTGAACTACCATTTAAATTTTTTAAAGATGATGCTGTCAAGGTGCTACACTCAATATGCCAGCAAGTTTGGAAAACTCAGCAGTGGCCAGAGGATTGGAGAAGATCAGTCTACATCCCAATCCCAAAGAAGGGCAGTGCCAAAGAATGCTCCAACTACAGCACAATTGCCCTTATTTCACATGCTAGCAAGGTTATGCTTAAAATTCTACAAGGCAAGCTTAAGCAGTATGTGTACTGAGAACTCCCAGAAGTGCAAGCTGGATTTCGAAGGGGCAGAGGAACCAGAGACCAAATTGCAAACATGTGCTGGATTATGGAGAAAGCTAGAGAGTTCCAGAAAAACATCCACTTCTGCTTCATTGACTACACAAAAGCTGTGTCGACCACAGCAAACTATGGCAAGTTCTTAAAGAAATGGGTGTGCTCATCTGGCTCCTGAGAAATCTTTATGTGGGACAAGAAGCTACAGTTGGAACTGGATATGGAATAACTGATTGGTTAAAATTGGGAAATGAGTATGACAGGGTTATATATTAAAAAAATTCCTTCAGTAGCACCTTAAAGACCAACTAAGTTTATATTTTGGTATGAGCTTTCGTGTGCATGCACACTTCTTCAGATACACTAGAAACTTCTGTTTCTAGTGTATCTGAAGAAGTGTGCATGCACACGAAAGCTCATACCAAAATATAAACTTAGTTGGTCTTTAAGGTGCTACTGAAGGAATTTTTTTATTTTGCTTCGACTCAGACCAACACGGCTACCTACCTGTAACTAGGGTTATATATTGTCTCCCTGCTTATTTAACTTATATGCAGAATTCATCATGCGAAAGGCTGGACTGGATGAATCCCAAGCCGGAATTAAGATTGCCGGAAGAAATACCGGTATCAACAACCTCAGATATGCTGATGACACAACCTTGATGGCAGAAAGTGAGGAGGAATTAAAGGGCCTTGTAATGAGGGTGAAAGAGGAGAGCGCAAAATATGGTCTGAAGCTCAACATCAAAAAAACCAAGATCATGACCACTGGTCCCATCACCTCCTGGCAAAGAGAAGGGGAAGAAATGGAGGCAGTGAGAGATTTTACTTTCTTGGGTTCCATAATCACTGCAGATGGTGACAACAGTCATGAAATTAAAAGACACCTGCTTCTTGGGAGAAAAGCAATGACAAACCCAGACAGCATATTAAAAAGCAGAGAAATCACCTTGCCGACAAAGGTCCGTATAGTTAAAGCTATGGTTTTTCCAGTAGTGATGTATGGAAGTGAGAGCTGGACCATAAAGAAGGCTGATCCCTGAAGAGTTGATGCTTCTTGAGAGTCCCATGGACTGCAAGAAGATCAAACTTATCCATTCTGAAGGAAATCAGCCCTGAGTGCTCACTGGAAGGACAGATTCTGAAGCTGAGGCTCCAATACTTTGGACACCTCATGAGAAGAGAAGACTCCCTAGAAAAGAAATGATGCTGGGAAAGATTGAGGGCACAAGGAGAAGGGGACGACAGAGGACGAGATGGTTGGACAGTGTTCTCGAAGGTACCAACATGAGTTTGACCAAACTGCTGGAGGCAGTGGAAGACAGGAGTGCCTGGCATGCTCTGGTCCATGGGGTCACGAAGAGTCGGACACGACTAAATGACTAAACAACAACAAAAAGTGAGGAAGGTAGGACACAGTACCGGAAAATGTGTTAGAGTCTTCCATCTCAACAAACAGTATCAACAGCAAACAGTATTCTGTACCTGAAGCTCACATGTTCTATTGGCCCTATTTCATTTTCAAGCCGATTGGCACTGGACTATTTGGGTTTGCTAATAGAAGGAACCTTACTTAAAGCAGAGTCCTCATATTTATTTATTGAGATTATATAGCTACCCCATAACGGAACTTCTCTGAGTGGTTCAGAAAAACAAACAAGTTAACATCAAAAATATTTTTGGATAGCTGCCTTTTCCCAGAGGTTTTAATTAAAAATTACATTTTCCCTTTCCTTAGCAAGCCAAAAAATGTTTAGTCCTTCATGTTCACAGTGAACTATCAACCTTTTACACAGATAGGATTCTAGCATGGTTCAGAATTATCCACTGGAAAATATTTCAGTAGGTTCTCATTCAGGCTGCAGAAAGCACTTTCTATTGAGGCACTGATGTTTCTGAGTCGTGGACATGCTGACCACAGGTTACTGATATTTCACAAAAATATAATTGGAATAGTAGGGATGTTTACATGGGATGATCAATGGGTTTGGGACAGGTTAAGTGCCTTTCCCATACACAATTGATCCTTTCTTGCAAGTGCCCCACCACAGAAACATGCTAATTTAGCAAACATGGAATTGGGACTACATCTTTGCAAACATTCATGATAGCCTTCCCGTTTTATCAAACATAGCTTTACATATACATAGGAAATAAATGGTAGAATGTAAGAAATGGCATTCTACAGTAGAACAATGGTCTACTCAACTCCATTTATTTTTCCAGCAGTGGCATGTTGTTAAGTGGGAAACCTAAAGAATGAATGAGAGTAAAAGACAAAGTAGTGAACTGCTACCTATTATCTATTTGTTGCAATAAGAAATTAATTACACACTGATTAATGTACTCATCATCATGGATGGATATATTTGAATTCCATTTTTATATTGCACCTTTATTTTGTATTCTTCAGTTAACTCCCATTTTTGTGTCTGTCTGCATATTTTTTCCCCTTTAAAAGTCTGCATGAAAATTCAATTTATTTCAGGCATCATGCGGTCACTGGGTTGGGCTCCGACTCCATTCTGGTGACAAAGGCAGAGGCAAAAAGCTGTTCGGAAAGGGGGTGGCTCTTGATCAGTTTCTTGCTCCTGCCTCTACGAAGCAGTCACTTCCCTGTTCACTCCTGCATTTCCTATTCCTAACAATCAGTTCAACCTTTTCCGTCTTTCTTACTCTCCTTGTAAATTCTGTTGCCTTATGGTAGCTCCCTTCCTCCTGGAAAGGCTGCTCCCACTCTTTTTCCACCCTGATTTCTACTTTTGCTTTACGGCTTTCTTGCATTAATATTTTTAACAAAACTAAACATTTTCTTTCTACTATTTTTCTTCCCCTCCTTGACTGATTTTCGGCAGACAGGGATCAGTATTTAGCCCCCACAAAGCTATTTCTTTCTTCCCACCAAATGATTGCTGAAGTCCACTGTCTTTTGGCCCCACGCTCCTGACCTTTATATAGCAGCCACCACATCACACCACAGCATGTGTTGACCACTCTCTTCTGCCGTCTTGCTCCCCTCTCCATTGATGTCACTGGAACAGCAAAGCCTGGTATCGGTTGTGGCCACAGCCTCTGCTCTTCCACTCCTCCGCGCAAGGGTAAATGGAAAGGGGGAAATGTGGATCCTGCCTTAGAGGCTGCAGCACTGCAGCAAGAAGCCCGGTTCAAATAAGTGCAGGCTAGAGGCACACACCTTTTGTGAGACCTGGTAAAACCCACCCCAGCTCTTCACATACCCTAGCAAGAGGCCAGCTTGCTATTCGTCCCAAGCAGAGCACAGGATCCCCTCCAGGCAGTGGGTGATTCAGATCACCCTTTCTCCCAAATGCCAACCATACTTTTGCAGTCATATTTCCTCCAATAAATTCATTTTTAATTCATTTTATTTAAATATTCAAATTTTACAAGCAATTTCCCCTAATGTAATTTGTTCTTCTACCGTATTTTATTTTTACTGATTCATGCATGTTTGCACACAGTGCATGATTTTTGTATGCATCACAATGTGTGGAAAAGTGCAAATTTCACAGGTTAGCTGTGCATGGGTATTTGTTCAGAAAGTGCAAGTTTGTTCAGAAAGTGCAAGTGGTAATTTTCAGGTATCCTTCAAATAAGATGTTCATGACTACAAGCTTTTAATAATCATTTTGAAATGCTTGTTACCAGAGCTTTTAAATAATAATAATAATAATAATAATAATAATAATAATAATAATAATAATAATTATTATTTATACCCCGCCCATCTGGCTGGGTTTCCCCAGCCACTCTGGGCGGCTTCCAACAGAAAAATAAAACACAGTAATCTATTAAACATTAAAAGCCTCCCTGAGGGCTGCCTTCAGATGTCTTCCAAAAGTCTAGTAGTTGTTTTCCTCTTTGACATCTGTTGGGAGGGCGTTCCACAGGGCAGGCGCCACCACCAAGAAGGCCCTCTGCCTAGTTCCCTGCAACTTGGCTTCTCGCAACGAGGGAACCGCCAGAAGGCCCTCGGTGCTGGACCTCAGTGTCCGGGCAGAAATCTTTTCCTCTCAGATTTCCCCTGGTTGTTTTGTTATATGCATGCATATCTATGCACCTGTTTCTACAGTGGTACCTCGGGTTAAGAACTTAATTCGTTCTGGAGGTCCGTTCTTAACCTGAAACTGTTCTTAACCTGAGGTACTACTTTAGCTAATGGGGCCTCCCGCTGCCGCCGGAGCATGATTTCTGTTCTCATCCTGATGCAAAGTTCTTAACCTGAGGTACTGTTTCTGGGTTAGCGGAGTCTGTAACCTGAAGCGTCTGTAACCTGAAGCGTTGTAATTCGGATACCACTGTATATCTGTTGTTCACTATTCTCTCGAATTGGCTATCTCTAACCCATTTGGGAATCTAGCATGATTCCGACTCAGCCACTTAGAATAATTTCACTGTGTTCCCATCCTCTTCAAGTTGTAGAAAGCACATTTTCTTTTCTATCCAGACATGTTATCTGTGTCATGACGAACATACATCAGTCCTCAGCTCCCCTTGAGTGCTGGTTGCTGACAGTGCTATTGCACATATCTCTGTCCAAGTGGTGTGCTTGCCTCTGATATGCAGTCCTTCCTCCATGGATCACAGAGTTTCACACTGTATCACGGATGCCTTTGAAGGCACCAGCAGCTTGGGTGGCTTCTGCTCTCCTTTCCTCTAATTACATATTCTCCCACTGCAGTAACTGCTGGATGTTGCATCCATGTCTCCTGAATCAATTGACTTGTAGACTACTGTAGGTTTCTCTACGTTGTCTGTCTGCTAATTCTGTATTTGCCCCTAAGGGATACATCTCATGCTGCTTTTTTCATAACAATTGTCTGTTTCCCTCCCGATATTGCACAGTAGGATATTAGTAGTATCCAGACAGACAAATTATGAAGGATTCTTAGCCATATACACATTGTTACTCAATATATTCTGCATAAATGTTCTGAAACTCAGGTTTTGGTATCCATGTCAGAACAAAATTATAATATAATAAATGAATCAAAATTGCTGTACACCCTGCTATATTGTTTCCTAACATATTTAGACTTCTACAAATGTAAATCAGGGAAGTGTGTGCTGCAATGTGCATCATAGGAACTGCATCCCGACTATGTGTTTGCGGCCTCAGATTTTAATTTCAAAACTAGTTTTTCATTCTTCTCAAGTGGGAAAATCCACTGTGTTGGTGGTCATCACTGCATCTTGTATGAGCAAATTCCACAGTTTTAACTGTGTGTAGTGTTTTGGCTATCCTGAAGCTTCCAAGATTGTTCATTAGGTGCCTCAGAGTTTTACTGTAATAAGGGGGGGGGAGTGTCTTTCTCCATACTGTGCACAATTTTATGCTCCTCTACCCTGCCCTCCCCTTTACTTTCATTTTCTAAAAGGCCCCAAATGTTGTGAAGAGTCTTGGGCACAGTGGTCATGCTGTGACTGACCCTTCAAGAAGGCTCCAGTCTTCTGCACCTCAGTCAAAGAAACAAAAATAGGGGTAGAACAAGGAACAGCCACCACCAGCTAAGACTAATGAGGAGCTCTTGGAGTTCCTGAAGTTAAGCAGCCTAGAGACAGCAGTCAGAGGGGTTTGACTGATTGACAAGCAAAAGAAAAACAGCAACACAAAAAGGCTTGTAGCTCTCCTAAAGCTATCTCTGTCTCCAGGAAGGGACATGGGGTCTTGGGAAAAGGCATCACCTGCCACTGGCTGTGACCCTTGGGCTCAGAAGACTGCCAACCAGAAGACAGCTGGACCTTTGTCTCCTCAAGTCTCAGAGCCTGCAGAAGGGTGCTACTGGGAGTCACGCTCAGAAGTCCAACCCACCAGGATTGCTGGGACCACATTGAACAGAGAGCATTTACAGCAGCCATGTCAGTGGAGAACCACAGTAAAGCAAAAGTACAGGCAGAAGGCCTTGTTTTTGTGACCCTGTGTGTGGGGATTAGGACCAGAATTGCCTGGGGGGGGGGGAGTAGGAACCTGTAACAAGGGCTAAAATGTCAATAAAGTCAAAACTATTGAACGCTTCTTGATTGTGGTGGCAGTTGCTACTCATATTTGTGCCAGTTCCCCAGGAGGGTCTTACAGTTGTAACCTTTCCTCATAGGGAGTTTCTCCAATACCTTGATTACTTGAGTTGCCTTTTTCTGAATCTTTTCCAGCTCTACAACTTCCTTTTTTGGGGTTAGATGACCAGAACAGTATACTGTACAGTATTCCAAGTGCAGTCATGCCGCATGCCTGTATAACAGCATGATGATATTGGCAGTTTTATATTCAATCCCTTTCCTAATGATCCTTGGCATGGCATTTACCCATTTCACATCTGAGCTAACATCTTTACTGAGCCATGATCCTGAGGTTTTGTTCCTGGTCAGTCACCAACAGTCACCTCTTGAACTTGTATGTGAAACTATCTATCTATCTATCTATCTATCTATCTATCTATCTATCTATCATCTAAATATATATAATTCACCATTCTACGCTTATTTACATTGAATCACCTCTGCTATTTTACTGCTGATTTGCCAATCCCTTTCTGATCTAACCAAAGTTTGGAAGTTTCTAGAGTTTCTGAAGCTTCCCTGTGAATTTTTGACTAAGCCCTGGTGCTGAAGTCTGCCAGTGTTACCATTTTTCATTCTCATTTCAGCTCTTCCATGTCTTAATAGATGAGAAAGACAAGAAGTAAATAAAAGTAGATATTGCAGAGACTTTTTTCTTTTATTGACCTTTAGTTCCTAATAAGGAGGCTGGCCCTCTTAACTCTCTGCAGAGGGTGCTGCTTCAGTTGAAGTGATTTCCAACCTTTTATCTATATTTGATAGAAAAGAGACATAGGACTTAAAGTAGAGGATTAATTGGAAACCTCTTAGGTGCACTTGGTTTCTGGATGACTGGATCGGAGTCCTTGTTTTGAAAGGTCAATTACTTACTCAGTTATCTTTGGTGCTGTGCAGAGGTAAAAGCAACATTTCCTGTTTATTTACTTCTTAGCCCCCCCCCCCTTTCATTGAATAGACTGCTGGATTATGAGCATAAAATCATATTCAATAGCTTGTCTGTTAATCTTTGGTAGAAACATCTAATTGACATTTAGAAAAATAATCACAGCCAGGGCCGTCTTAAGCGCCCCTGGTGCCGTGGAGCGGCGGATCCCTCCAGCGCCTCCCCACCCCGTTTCCCAGTGCGGTGGGCGAGCGGGCGCAGCGCGGCTGCCACAGGCGCTGCTGCGCGGCGGGTGGGCAGGCACAGCGTGGACCGGCCGGCCAGCGGGCAGGCACAGCTCGCAGCGCCCTCCTGGGTGCCCTGCGCCACCGGGGGTCTACCTAGAGCCGGCACAGCGCGGTTGCCGTGGGCACAGCTGCGCGTCGGACCGTCGGACCGGCCGGCCAGCGGGCGGGCGCAGCTCGCGGCGTCCTCCTGGCAGGCCAGTGCCTTGCGCCACCAGGGGTCTACCTAGAGCCGGCCCTGATCACAGCCAAGTAGTAGAGAATTAATAGTGTTTTGTACTATTTTTGTTCCTAAATAGTCCTGCTTCATTCTGCTAAATTGCACATTTAATTGGTAATGATTTTGATTATATTCTGTTCTTGGGAATTGAGTGACTGAGAAAAAATGGTTGGCATTAACTAAGATCTTTTCACCTCTCGGTTAATCATTTCAAACAGACTGAAAAATATGTTCCTTTGGTTATAGCTCAGAATGAGCATGTAAAAGAATTAAGTGCTCTTAGCCGAGTATTCTGTTGACAATGAAATACCACCTTTCCCTATCTTAGCACTAATTGACAGACAACTTATCAAAGGGCCAATAAATGAGTTATCTAAGGCATCACGCTCCTTTTCTTACCACTGAGTTTGCCCAATAGTGATCATTTTGAAATGGCCCTTAATATAAAGCAGATGGGGAGCCACAACAAATGGAGTGCTACTCACCCATCCATCCCATCCCATCCCACCAGTTTTCCTCACCACCCAAGACTCTGTCGGCATCCTGTGCCCAATGAAGATTCCCAGTCTCATTCAAACTTTTACCCCCCACCCATTTTAGCTCCCCCCCCCCCATTTTGGATTTTTTTCTGGTTGGTTGGCGTGGGCATGCTTATGAATTTTCATTAAAGAGCATTTTATAATTCTCAAAGCCAGGCAAATATGACTATGTATCAATCAAAAATAGAGTTTTAGACTCTCTGGGCAGGATTCACCTAACTAGCCCCATAAGCAGAAGTCCAGCACAAGGACTTCTGCTTGCATAAGGGGGGGGGGGCTTCCCTTCTTTCATCCTACTTGCACCCCCCCCATTTGTATCACAGGGGAGGGGGGTTAGGAGAACCCCAGAACAGTGCACAGGAGGAGAGGAGCTGAAATGCTTATGCAGACAGAAATATTGGAAATGTATGACGTTGAATACCAACCACTTTCGCTTTATAGCTTAAAACAGATAGTAACACCTAGGGTGGAAAAAAATCAGCACAGAAAGGATACAGTGATGTCTAATTACTAAGGCAATAATACAATCAATGGGAAGTAAATCAAATACAGTTTAGAATACTATTAAAATGCCTATTTACATTTTAGTTTAAAGAGAACTTCAGTAATTACATTCCAAGTGGGAATGTTTTAACCATCACTTGTAGCCAAAATGGCTTGTGTTACCACTCAATTAAAAAATAGAGCAATGTTTAAAGTTTTTGATCAGCTTAGTTGATAACCGTGTGTTGTGATTTGTGCATTTGGTCAAATATGTCTTCAGATAAAGGGTGCTGAATGAGAAGACCTTAAAAAGGGAAGGAGCTATAGTGGAATAAGTAGTCTCTTCTTAATTAATTTAATTAATTAATTTTGATTCCACAGTCTACTTCCCCTTCCATTTTTGGCACAGTGCCTTCGTTGTTACCAGTACAATACCATTTTACGGTTCTAGGGGTAAAAGTAAATGTTCTATGGCATCACATAGCCAAATTTGTAGTGGTGATGTATGACATATTTGTACATACAGTATTTGTGGTGGTGATGTATGGACTTTTGGCTGGATTTTCCCCATCTATTTTTATTTTAATGACCATCCTTCTGCTTGTCCATCTTCACTCCAAAAAAGCACTTCAAAAAATAAATTGGAATTTTTCTGTATCTAATTTACACTTTATTACATACTAAACCTCCTCCAAGAGTTCTCACCTACCACGGAATGTGTTTTATGAAAGTACATTCAAAATTCTGTCATTACCAAACTGTACAAAAAACTATTTGTTTGCATCTTCTTTGCATCTAGTATTAAAATCAATCTTATAAACATTGACATAAAATCCTACCCAAAAGCACATAAAAAGAAGAGATTCTTAAAAAGGGATTGCTAGGTATATAATGGAGCAAACAGAATGTACTGTATATGCCAAGTGTATCACATACAAGCACTTATCATATACAAAGCACGGAACGTATGGGTAATAATGGTAAAACCGTTCCTAAATTGTGTTTCTGGCTGGGTCCTAGAAGAGAAGAGGCCCAAAGGCGTGGTCCAGGGTGAGACCCTGAGTGGGAGGAAGTTTGCTTCTTAGATGTGCCCCCCGAGTGGGAAGTCGGGGAAAACATAGTTACAGCCAAGTGGAACGCACACCCTGTTTGTTATTAGTCCTTAGATTACGATCTTTAGGCTGCTGTCAGGATGTGTCTGAGTAGGCATGTGGCAGGGAGTTGTCTTCTCAACATAGCCAAGCATTTTTATTTTTTTAATAACGCAGAGGAGCTCTTGAGTTTCAGTGTCATTTTCTCCTCTTTGCTATTACAGAGCATTATTGCCAGGGTTGGTGTGGTGTTATCACTTGAAGACTTAACACCATGGAGAATAGTAAGCTTACATCAGCAGGGGGGTGGAAGGGATTTTTGGCTTCCTAATGTTGCCTCCTTGTTGTTCTCTTACCCCTGCATGGTAAAAAAAGGGGGGGGGGGTTGGAAGCAAGAGTGAGTAACGCAACAATCAAAAGGTTTCAGAGGTGATGGGAGGGCCTAGTGTTGAATTTTAGCTGTGATTTTGAAAGCAGGTGTTACAAGATTGGATTTAGGAGTTGATGTGGTCTGAGAGCTTGATAGGAAGGAACTAACTGGTGAGTTTATGAAGGAACTTTCGGCCCTTCCATGTATTCCCCCTCCCCACTATTTTGGCAGGGAGGAAGCATAATCCAGACTATACCAAATTTATCTGAATGTTTGTGCACATGTGGAAGTGGAGAAGCTATGTTAGCTATAAGGCCAAAAAGGGGGGTGGGGGTGGAGAAAGCATTTTTGTTAAAGCAGCAAATGTCAAACAAATTAATGGTACTTTGTGTCAAAGAAATAAATTATTCAGTCTCCAAAGCTGGTAGGAAAATAATAACATTTATGCCTGTACTTGCCTGTGGATGGATTTGTGTTATCAAAACCTGCCTATGTATTTACAAGAGAATTAGTTGAAATTGCATATTGCAACTGTCAAGCCCTGGAACAGTTGAACTGGAATTATTTGTTGTCCCCTGGAGTTGCTTCAGTTATGCTGGTGTAATATCATGCTGAGAGTTATATGAAAATGAATTTTAATTTCTAATAAGGTAACCATATGTTTATGAGTTATGCTGTAATAAAGTGTCATAAATAATTATTGTTCCAAGCAAATTCAACCTTGCAGTCATCAGTCCTTATGTTTAACAGCTCACTTGTGAAACAGATTGCAACCATCACGGTATGATTTATCTTCTGAAAATACTCAGATTTGCAATAAAAATGCATTTGAGCTATGCAGTCTTTCCCCTCTCATTCAGTAAATGTACCTGAGCTTTAGAATTTATGTGCTGCCATGGGTAGTTGGATGTCCTGAAGATCTACCATTACTTTGCATGTGTTAATAATTAGTATGTAGAAATTTATCTCTTGTTTGGTGCTAGGTGAATGAATATATTAATCTAGTCCCCATTAAAGTCAAGTGAAGCCTTGGCATTGACTTTCGTATTTTATGACCTAATTCTAACGCTATCTGTAGTAGGAAATAAATGTTGAGGATAGGTTATAACTGTGGTGCCAGTACTTCAGAATTTATGGTAATTGTGAGCATTGTGGACTATGGACAGAAACACTAGTGTGGCGCCTAGAAGGGTATCTAGATTTGCTTGATTAACAAATCAGTTATCTCCCCATCTATCACACAGAATAAGCTGCTTTTTAAAAACAGTTTCACTTTGTATTTAAAAATAAATGTAGGTGAAATTGTTCATTTTGCAGCTAGACAGCTAAGAATCCTGTAACAATTTAAAGAGCAGCAAATGTACTGTGGCACAAGCTTTCATTAGGTGGATGCTTCAGGAATTCAGCGGGTCCATATTCCAGAGAAAACTCATCTGACTGGCTCTTGAATCAAGTTGCAGATTGGAACAGGGTCATGCTCTGGAATCTGCAGACGTCTGAATTCTAAGATGTGTCCTGAGGACTGTCTTTTAAAAAGTGAAAAAAAAGTAGAAATGTTGTGTGATCTAAGAGACCCATGAACACACCTCTGTGGATTTTTTTTTAAAAAGTTATGATGGATTCTCCCACCTCTATGTAACCTTCATTTGCTTACAACCACATCAACCATCTCCAGCACCAAGGCTTCATGGTCAGATAAAAAAAGCCTTGCCTTTTCAGACCCACAGAATACTATGTTTGTTGTCTAGGCTTGTGTCCAAGCCTGTTGACCCTCAGTGAGGGTTAATCTGCTGGGAAGTAGCATAGAATCAGTTGCTGATTCTACTTTCAATTAACATAAACGGAATGCTAATTTTGATATTTTATTATATTAATTAAGTGGGAAAACAGGGAAATAGTTTTCCAAGTGCTATGTCAGAGATAATGATGACTGTTATGATTCACTGTTTTACTGGTTCTTGAGATTGTGAATAATACATTTTTGTATGGGGAGGGGTAGGTGTTCTTTTTACTTTGTTGTTGTTGTTGTTGTTGTTGTTGTTGTTGTTGTTGTTGTTATGTACTCTGTGAATGTATGTAACAATGAAGAACAGGTAATAAATATGTTAAATAAGTTTACACACATATCAGAATAAAAGCAACAGTAGAAGACTGAACAAAAAGTGAGAAGGTGTAAGGTGGATAAAGAATAATGTTTGTTCTGGTGAAAAGTTAAAGCTGAGGGTCTGAATTGAATCGCTGAGAGAAAGTGTATAGAGTGAATGAGAATAATGATGTTTTCACACACAAAGCTCAAAACACTTTTTGCTTCAGTGGGTTTATAACACCAATGTAAAATCAATACTAGCCAGAATGCTCATTTCCATTACAAATACCTGTTCTGCATTAACCATGATTAGACATTCACATAAATAAGCGAAGGAAGATTAAAAGGCAATTTAAACTTCATGTGTGAAAGTGCCCTAAGAGGAAGTCACAAAGGGACAATTTTATTGGAATAATATTCCTATTGTGTGTGAAAACCTTTAAACCTCCCCCTTAAATAAATTCAGACAAGACTCAAATTTTGGTTAGGTTTTTGGCAGATGCTGATCAGAAGGTCGGCGGTTCGAATCCCTGTGACAGGGTGAGCTCCCGTTGCTCGGTCCCAGCTCCTGCCAACCTAGCAGTTTGAAAGCACGTCAAAGTGCAAGTAGATAAATAGGAACCGCTATAGCGGGAAGGTAAACGGCGTTTCCATGTGCTGCTCTGGTTTGCCAGAAGCGGCTTTGTCATGCTGGCCACATGACCTGGAAGCTATACGCCGGCTCCCTCGGCCAATAATGCGAGATGAGCGCGCAACCCCAGAGTCGGTCACGACTGGACCTAATGGTCAGGGGTCCCTTTACCTTTACCTTTAGGCCACAGCTTTATAGATTACAGCAAGTGAGTGGTTGCATAGGCTCTGGTTCGACTAGCTCCCTGCACCGTTGCAGGTAGTGCTGATTCAGGGCACTACCATGGGTCAGCCTAGGGTGAACACCCGGATAGGCAGAAAGCTGGGAACATGCTATGTCCACTACCCAGGTGTCCCCCTGGACTCAGGAACGGGCACAACCCTCTCACAGGGTTGACCAAACCATTGAGTCCCTGGATTCCTTTAATGGAATACCCTTCACCTAGGGATAGTGAGAGCGCTCCGCCATCCCTATCACCTGAACCAGAGCCTATCCACAACCTTACAAGTTGTGATGATTTGCTACGCGACAGGCGAAACCCAAATGGCACCAGCCAATCAGCCAAGTGGGGAAAATTCCTGCCATGCCCCTGTCCCAATGACAGACAACACACGACAGCATAGCAACGTCAAGCACACAAGCCCTAAAAGTAGGGAGAGGTGGACGGGTGTTCTGATGCAAAATGTCGAAAGAGGAAGCTCTGGGTCACCTGCATGGTATATGTAGGTCCCTTGATCTGATTAGCCTGCATCCCATTGGCCTGATTGAACCCTGCATCAAGGGACCTACCAACTGGGTGTTGTGGCTATCCAATTTTACCCACCCACAACACAAGGGTTTGGTTGCCAGGTCTCACCGCAACATATGCCCTCTTTAAGGGACGACCTGATTTGGAATAATAGGAAATGAACTAGGGAGTGACTCTCTTATTGGGACTAATATATTCAAATTTAGGACAGGAGGGTGTTAATAGGGTGTGTGGGTGTATGGTGTGTGTGTGTTTGTATGACTAGAACCAAACTTGCTTAGCTTCAGGCTTTGGCTTCATGTTTACCTTGGCTGAACAAAATGTTATAGGCCACACATGAAAGAGATTGGAGAAAAAGTGACAAAGGGCTTGTCCACACCAGAGTAAAGGGGGCCCCATTCCAGAATTCTCCCAGACCTTTCCCCCTTTAAATGTTTTTATATATGTATTCTGCCCGCTTCAGACTTTCCAATGATTCAAAATTGCGCATTTAAAGGAGTAAAGGTCCAGGACAATATTGGGATAGGGAGGACATCATGCATATGATGGGGAAATAGGCTGGTGAGAATTCACATTTTGCTTTGTTGTGTACAAGCTGAGAGAGAGAGAGAGAGAGAGAGAGAGAGAGAGAGAATCACTTTTGTCAGGGACTTAATTTCTTTATGCTCCCATGTTTTCCTAACTGTACAACGTGATAAAGTCTTAGGCATAGTCACTCTTCCACTTCCTGTACAGTATAACCTTGGTTGAAATAATAATTTTGCAGTAATACATCCTTGGTAGGTGATAGCTTATGAGTGTGAACAGTAGGTCCTGTAGTACAGCAAATTCCAGACAGTATTAATTGGTTCTGAGCACAACAAATATATATTTTCTAATTTCTTTTAAAAGCTTGAGAATGGAAATGTCAACACAATGCAGCATTGCTTCAAGTTGTCCTTCTCTTTCATTATAGTGTCCAAGTTGCAGCTGCTAGTCCACCACCTGTTTGCAGAGGACATTGTTACCCCAGAGTACATTGCTAATTGCATTTCACAGCATGAAAGGTCATTCCTTATAAAATGCTAACGTTTTGTGGCTGTTTAAATTGACAAGGTAATATACAGCATAAGGTAACACTGTAAAGCAAGCACAAACTGTGAGCTAGCGTGCATTCTTCCCTTCCTGGAAGCTCATGGTTTGCGAAGGTTACCTTTGGCAAGATCTGAAAAGAAGAAAGGCCTGATAAGTGAGGGAAAATATGGAAGTTGCAGTTTACAGTTTAGTAAATGCAAATACTGTATAGAGAACAAAAATATTGGCCTAGTAGAATATAGGCAGATTTTTTTTTTACCTCACAATTATATTCTTCTAGTTTGAACTTAAGAAAGCATTAAGCTAAACACATGATTATGGTGATGAATTTATATATTAATATGCTTTAACTGCTATTGCTGCAGTCCTGTGCACAATTACCCACATATTCGTCCTACTAACAAGTAGGATTTATATACTGCTGTGTTGGTGATGGTAAAAAATATGTTGATGGCAGCAACCGCCACACTCACAACCACCCCTGAACTGTGAACTCTTCAGATAATGACCACCTTTGAAACAAATGTTGTTTATTTCTGTATGTTTAAGATTGATGCGTGATTTCAGAATGGGGAAAGGTGCCAGAGTAGCAACCGCCTTAGTCTGCAGCCCTTGGTACACTTTCTTGGAAATAAGCCCACTGCTAAAGTGTAGGATTGGCATGCTGGACTGTAAAGTAAAATAGAGTCCAACCAGTTACATGCATCCAACATGAGGATGAGAGATGTGTTGTAAAAAGGAAAACCTGGAGGGCTTTGTGATATGTTTGGATGTAGTAGATGATGCCTTGCTGATTGCAAAGATTGATTTGCGTAGATTGCCATTACTGTCCCCTTCTAAATAAAACTGCTGAATCTGGGCATGGCAAAGAAAGCTTCACATTGAGCAGTGCTGCAACTGTAATCAGCAATAAAGTTCTAGCTACACACAGAGTAACGACAGACATCATTTTATGCTCCATTTTGAATTATTACTATTACTATTTTTATTATTCAGTTTATATCCTGCCCTTCCTCTGGAAGGAACTCAGGGCAGCATGACTTTAAGATATTCAGAACATTCAGAAATTAAGATATTCACAATATTCATAAATATGCCATATTTATACAGTATTTGTTGACTGATAGGCATGATTAGTTGCATGCCCAGGCTCCGTGGCCTGCCATCCCACACCATGTATGGAAATGAATGACCACTTGTGACAGCATACTTTTTTTGTGGCTCAAATTAGGCATCAACTTTATTGATTACAAATGTGTTCTTTGGATTAAAGGTAAAGGGACCCCTGACCATTAGGTCCAGTCGTGGACGACTCTGAGGTTGCGCGCTCATCTCGCGTTATTGGCCGAGGGAGCTGGCGTACAGCTTCCAGGTCATGTGGCCAGCGTGACAAAGCCGCTTCTGGCGAACCAGAGCAGCACACAGAAACACACTTTACCTTTCTGCTTGGAGCGTTACCTATTTATCTACTTGCACTTTGACGTGCTTTCGAACTGCTAGGTTGGCAGGAGCTGGGACCAAGCAATGGGAGCTCACCCCGTCACAGGGATTCAAACCGCTGACCTGATCGGCAAGCCCTAGGCTCTGTGGTTTAACCCACAGCGCCACCTGCTTCTTTGGATTAGGCATCTGCTAATACAGCCAACCCATCTGCTGGTTAATTCACCAATGGGTTGAACCAGTGGTGAGGGAATCTTATGACATATCAAATATATCTGTCTGAGTGCCCCCATCTGAATTGAACTGAGAACTCTTCAGTTAATGACCACCTTTGAAACAAATGTTGTTTAGTTCTGTATGTTTAAGACTGATGTGTGTCAAATTTTGCGGCTCAAATTAGGCATCAACTTTATTGAGTACAAATGTGTTCTTTGGATTAAAGGTAAAGGGACCCCTGACCATTAGGTCCAGTCGTGACCGACTCTGGTGTTGTGGCGCTCATCTCGTGTTATTGGCCGAGGGAGCCAGAGTACCGCTTCCAGGTCATGTGGCAGCCATGACAAAGCCGCTTCTGGCGAACTAGAGCAGCACACGGAAACACTGCTTACCTTCCTGCTTCCTATTTATCTACAGTACTTGCTCTTTGACATGCTTTCGAACTGCTAGGTTGGCAAGAGCAGGGACCGAGCAACGAGAGCTCACCCTGTTGTGGGGATTTGAACCTCCGACCTTCTGATTTGCAAGTCCTAGGCTCTGTGGTTTAACCCACAGTGCCACGCCACCCGCATCCCTCTCTTGGAAGGGCAGACAAAGGCTTACAACCTCCCATACCACCCTGACGAAAGCTTTTATCCAATGCCTTACCTGCTATCCAAGCTGACCCAAATACCTGCTCACTGCCAAATCACTCACATCTGCAGCCAACACTTTAGCCCGACCACAATATCTTTAATCAGACATCATTCCCTGATGCTGAGAACTGGATGTCATCCAGAGGGTCTCTTTATCAAACTTGATTTTGGGCTGCTGAATCTCCCAGCCACCTAACTGCTCCACCCTCTGCCTCATAGTCTGATTCACCTTCTTTCTTGCCCAGTTGATACAAGCTGGTTCAAGGATGTCATGCCACTGCCTTGGTAGCAGAGGATGGTTCCAATTGATCAACCTCTGATTTAAGGGCCCAGCACACACCTCAATTGTGCTTGCCCCTTGGTCCAGCTGCTATTGGCCAATCTGCAGTAGACTAAATTCAAAAGTTCCCAAGCTGGTGGGAGAGGTTGTTAGTAGCTAGTAGTCATCTAGGGAATCCAAATGGTGGGATGTCGCCATGCCACAACACCACATAACCACTGAAGGTAAGTGGAATTACTACCTTTGTTCCTGCTCATGTACTGCTTTAATACCTTACTGCTGCTGTTCATTGCTTTTGGTGATTTATTCATAGGATCATAGGAAGCTGCCATATACTGAGTCAAACATTGGACCATCTTTTTATTGTATCATTATTTATTTATTTGCATTATGACATCTTTTTGTTGTACACTGTCTTGAAGGCCCCCTGTTTTGGTGGGTAGAAGGCAGCCTATAAAATTTTGATAAAAAGAATGTTTGGCTTATGTTCTTCCCTTTTACAAGTGTCTAATTTTCACTTCATTTCCTACTCTGCATAGATAGTTTTTATCTGCTCCTGTAGTGCCCCCACACTTTTGCAACCCCGTGGTTAAAAGCTTTCTTATGTCTCATTAATTTGCAATGATGTTTCAATTTTTAACACTAACTGTGCTCCTCTGATTAAATCATCACATTTCCACTGTATTTTCATAACAAGAACATAATTTAATTAATAGTAATAGATGCTTGCTGCGATAGGTGTTCTGAAACAACCATAAATGGAATTTACATGCTTTGAGTTGCATGCAGTATTCATTCCTGAACAGACTACCTACTATAACCCTCTAGATAATTAAAAATGAATTCAGGTTTGTCAGGATTTTGAAGACCACTGTTTTGGGTATTCTGGCATAAGTTTTCAACTGACGTATAACATCAAAGTGAACTGAAGTGGGTGAAATACAACCATCAGCTATGTATGAGTAGATCTGATTGGAATTTACAACTAAGCTATGTGATCAACTTGTTGCTCACCTCTGTAGTAGTCTTGATGCCATATCCACATTCATGGATCCACTTGATTGAATGGATCCATGAATATTGTGGGAGGGAGTAGTTCCAGCTGTCCTGAAAGAGGCAGTGATCCAATCACTCCTAGAAAAGTACATCCCGGGCTCATTAGCTTATGATAGCTACCAACTGTCTGGACTTGGTGGTGGGCTGGATGAAGGCCAAGGAACTGACTTTGAATCCTAGCAAGGTGGAGATGATGGCGATATCAACAACAGTTGTTGTTGTTGTTGTTGTTGTTGTTGTTGTTGCCTGCCCACCTGACTGGGTTGCCTCAGACACTCTGGGTGGCTTCCAACAGAATATACAAAAACACAGCAGAATGTCACACATTAAAAGCTTTCCAATACTGGGCTGCCTTCAGATGTTTACAGAAGATCATATAATTATTTATCTCTTTGACATCTGACGGGGTGGCATTCCACAGCACAGGCATCACTACTGAGAAGGCCCTTCATCTGGTTCCCTGTAACTTCTCGCAATGAAGGAACCGCTAGAAGGCACCTGGAGCTGGACTTCGGTGTCTGGGCTGAACGATAGGGGCTGAAACACTCCTTCAGGTATACAGGGTCGAAGCCATTAAGGGCTTCAAAGGCCAACACAACTTTGCAATGTGCTCGGAAACATTGTGGGCGGGTGGTTCCTAAGCCTGTATAATTGGTCAATTGCCTGCTTAGGATGGGATTATGCTCCCATAGTCTGGAGATGCTCTTGGATCTATCTTTGGCACTAGAGGCCCTGGTGACCTCAGTGACCAGGAGTGTGTTTTATCACCATTTAGCTGCCTGACTAAGTTCAAGGTGCTGGTTTTGGACCAGGATACCCAAAATATTTTCTCATCCCTTATATATCCAACAAATCACTGCACTTTGCAAGTGAGGGCCTTCTGCAGATGCCATCTTACAGAAGGTCCATTCTTCACAATATAGGAATCTTTATTGGGCCTTTAGTGTTGTGGCACCAACCCTTTGGAATTCCCTCCCTTGAATATTAGACAGCTCTGTTGCCTTGTCAGCATCTACTGAAAACCTTCCTCTTCCAACAAGCCTTTTAGCAAGAGATCAAGAGATCTTTCCCAGTTTGCATCTGTATCCAAATTGTTTTTAAGATTATGGTTTTTGTTTTATTGCTTTATTTCGTGTTGTTTAATACCCTAGGGTTCTTTGGAAGGAAGACTGGTGTATAATTTTAATAAATAATAAACAATCGTGTGATTTGCTTCTATTGATCTTCACTCTTGTAATATTTTACTTACTGTGGATGAAAAACTACACATATGTACATTTCAGTTTGAATAGTATAATTTCAACAAAAACATTTGCATGTCTGTAAGAATAAGAACAAAGACTCTATTATTCTACCTGTATTAATATTTTCTAGCTGTTGGGGTTATGTTTGCATGGGTATCTTTTATCAAACACTTAATATGCTAAGGGAGAGAGATTTATTTATGTAATTCATAAACAACAAAATCAATTTGAGAATGCAACAACTTGTAAAGCTATGACGTGCCAATTCTAGTGACACATTCTCTCACAAAGCTAAATAACATATGACAAATTCATAGTGTTCTGAGTGTAACAGATGTATCAGATTGCAAAAGCAGTTGGAATAAAAGTTATTGCCAGCACTAGGCTTTAGGGATTTAAAAATGGAGACATTTTATTCCCTGTCTTGTCCATCTCCTTGGAATATGGCACAACAAAATTGAGCACAGTTTTGTACTAACTGTATAGAGGAACAGCATCACATATAAGATTCTGGTGCTTTTCATTACTACATGTGATGGTATTAATCTGATGGATGTCTGAAGCCAATGGAGAAGCAGGATCAAATTTTATAAAACAGAGAATAAATGGAAGTGTAGTGTCTGCTTTCCATTATGTTCTGTTTTGTAACATTTTAGATACTGTGGCAGAAATTTAACCTGCTTTGGTTCTCCTTCAATCCATAGCTGCCAACTCTCCCGTTTTCCCCGGGAAACCCCCGTTTCCCCTGCTGTCCCCAGCCGAAAAAAAATGATTTTTTTGTTTTTTCCCGGTTTATTCTGGCGCGGCGGCCATTTTGGAACTAGGCGGAACATGCTCAGAAGCGACTTTTGATGGTTCTCTGCCCAGTTCCAAAATGGCTGCAGCGCGACTTCTGGTGTGGTGGCCATTTTGGAACTGGGCACAGCAGCATCAAAAGTCACTTCTGAGCATACTCCTCCCAGTTCCAAAATGGCCGTCACGCTACTTCCGGTATGCTACTTTCGGTCTGATCCCTTATTTTTCAGAGAGGAACTTGGCAGGTATGCTTCAATCTGAATTTTTTAGTAAGAAGAATTGCTGGAATGTTTGTAAGTACAGAAAAGAATGACTTTCTCCCCTGAATTATTTGTTCTTAATTTTATCAAACTCTTAACATATCCAATTTTCTGTTAATCCAAATAGATTAGATAGATAGATAGATAGATAGATATTGAAAGGTATAGGTATATAGTTTTAATTCTAGCAATGATTAATGATCCCGGGCCGTGTTTTTAGCTGTTGTTATTTTTATCTGTAAGCCACCTTGAGTCCATTTTGGGGAAACCGGCAGAGGCAGGGTATAATAATAATAATAATAATAATAATAATAATAATAATAATGCCTGAAGTTGTACCATCACCCAATTTTTCAAATGGGCACCTGTGTGTTTTAAAGGTCTGAAAAATAATGTTATATTTCTGATCAGTGGTTTGATCAGGACACATGGGAATAATTTAAAGCATGCAACTTCCATCCTAAAATACAAATACTGTTAGAGGACCATGTCACAGCAAGTCAGTGCCTGCACATAACACTAAACCAACATTTCCAGGTTTAATAAAGCAAGATATGTGTGAGTTGTACGCAGCCAGCCCCATTCTTGCCATTTTGCTCCTCCCTCCATGCAAGCAGCAAAATAAACCAGAATCCAGCACTTAGTTTCATATTACCGTTGAAACTATTGTTAAAGACTTCACAATAAGGCTTGGTTATAAAACAATTGCTTAAAGGCTGAAAGGGTTTGACATATTTATCTCGATAAAAGAATGGGAATATGTTGATAATTGTCATGATTTGAAAAGTGGAACTATGGTTCAACTTTTTTCACACAGCGTAGGACAAAGTAGTGGAGGAGTTAAACCCACAAAAAGGAATTTATATGTTTAACCTTATGAATAGTTCATCACAGGGGCAGATTGCCCAGCAACTTGCCTTCAGGTGTAGTGGATGAACCTTCCTTAGGGTCTAAAACTGGATTATCATAAACATTTTAGTTATAGGACACTTCTATCCAAAACCAGAATAATGGAAGAAATGCCTCAACATTCTTATTTCGTAACTCTTGAGACCACACAGAGGGATTTTGTGCATTTATAAATGTTTTTATTGTACCAGCACATTTGTACAAACATTAAGAAAGAGATATGGGTCTGCCCAGTGCTTTTTGTGATTGTACTCACTGGTACAGAGTACCATCACTTCTTTTTTTGCTACACAAGGCAGCCATTTTGTGCTGGCCTATCACACTTTTATCAAGATATGTCTACCAGCACTTCTTTTTTTTAAAAGCAAAACAAAACAAAAAAGCACTGACCCTACCCAACTATCACTATCACATTTAAATTTCCCATTTCCCCATTTATACTTTGATTTGTAATTTTTATGAATGTTCTTTAAGCTATTTATTTATTTTAAAAAAGAACTATTTTGTACTAGGTTCTTTTTGGCTTATTTTCTACTTTGGCCTCCTTATACCTATTTCAGGCCTTCCTTTTCTTTCTTTTCTTTCTTTTTTGCGCAAGAGCATTTTGTTCCCATTTAAAGAATCTGATTAAACAAATGTGATGGTATTAATCTTCAGTGTTTAGACATATCCAGAGGTGCAGAATTACATCTTGTCAGACTGAAAGGTTAGCTGGCAGGAATGCCATCTTCCTTTTCTGACCTAATAATTCTTGCAATTTTGTTGTGGGTGTTACCCAGTTCCTATTATGCACTTTCAAGGTCATTCTGCTTCAGTGGTGGTGAGAAAATGTGAATTTCTAGAGTGCTTTACAATTGTCTTCAATTAAAATGCTTCATAAATAGCTTTGAGATACGAGCTTTTCCTTCCTTCCTTCCTTCCTTCCTTCCTTCCTTCCTTCCTTCCTTCCTTCCTTCCTTCCTTCCTTCTCTCTCTCTCTCTCTCTCTGTCCCTCTATGCAAAACATTCGCCAATTTCCCTTCATATCTTCATTTTGATTACTGTGTCTGTCTCATTCATCTTTGTCATTTTTGCCCCACAGGCTTTAACACAGATATTGCAATTGGGTGCCTTCGTTGTATTTATTGCTGAAACAGGGGTATAAGGCATGAATATGCAACTGCATCTGCAAATGTAAGGACAACCTGAACATTTGTAAATGTAGTCCCTTAATTCACATATTGAGAAATCACATTGTTTTACAATCCAGTTCTAATGATATGAATGGCAACAGTGCACAGAGTGGCTTAAACTACAGGTATATCCTATCTGCACAGTGCAGAGCAAGTTGGCTAGTTGCAATTCCTTTATTATCAGCAGTGGTGTGGGTGGTGTTATTAGTGGTGTGGTGTGGGGAGTAAAACATGACTTTAACATAGCATGTTATATTCAATATGTCCATTCCACATCTGCGGCTCTTTCTGTTCAGTGTAACAACATTGAATGATTTCACTATGCTGTATCCGGCAGTAGCCATTCAGTTGTGACCAGAACTCTCTTACACTAAAGTGATGACCAGGTGAATATTCAGTCATGCTGCAGCACAGAAATTTTTGAAGTTGTTCTGTCAATGAGCAATAGAAATAATTTCTAAAACATAGCCAAATGCCTAATCTGTGGTTGTGCTTAGATTAAATATGAGTAATAGTCATTTTTCCTCTTATGTTACCAGTGAAACAATATAGAGCGTTGGTGAACGTGGGAGGGGGCATTCAAAATGAATATAATTCATATTTTCTGTTTAAATTAAAATTTAGAAAAAAAAATGGTCATGGAATGTAACTTTATGGGTGAAATGGTCTTTCACGTATATTTTAAACAGATGTGGAACTGTGTAGAAAGCAAGTTCTCACCCCCCCCCCCAATATCTTAAACCAAGGGAAAAAAACGTATTAGTTTTTTCAGATATTGTTGATAACTTCCACCTCGTCTGCAGTTGCACAGACCCAAGGAATCCCTTAAGGCCCTTGAACTATGCACTCAAGGAAGTAAAAACATCAGTGAAAAATGTGGAGTTACCTTATGCATTCCTAACACCATCTGCCAACAAGACAAATGAAGAAAAGCATACAGTGCTCCTTCAGGCCTTGTTACTTTGGTGATTTTAAAAGTGAGCTTAAGGGAGATGTTAAAGATTGCACCTTTTCTTACTATCCTTCTTTAGATAACCTTTGAAAACCATTGGAATCTGTCTACAGTCATTTGGAGTAAGACTACTTGTTACTGTGGCAATTCATTCTCCCCTCCATTTGGTTTGGGGGCACTGATGGTACCTCAGATTCTGAAGGTCAGGCTTGCTACACTATTGTGCAGCTTGCGTTAACCTGTTACCCTTTAGGTAACTTTATTTGCTTCTTGGTTTTGCAGCCTCTCCAGCTGAATCAATGCTATTGTGAAAAGGTCAGCCACATTTTGAAGAGCCTTCACTTTGTAATGGAATGCAATGCAGAGTTTGCGAGCTTTATTTCACACAAGAATCAATTTAAAGCCCCTTACTGACGTGAATGTGTGGTTTTCCTCTAATGATTTTTCTGTTAATATCAAATTTGTGTGAACCACAGCACATCTTTTTTTCCCCTTCTGGTAAGAAACTCATTGCTTGACAATAGTGTCCAAATATACCCTTTAAAGTAATCAGCATGTTGTTGCATTTTGGTTTTGTTGTTGATGTTATTCTGCATAAAAGGCCCGTGCAGGAAAAAATGGACGAAAAGGGCCTGTGTGAAGTTTTAGTGACTACAGACCTAAATATTTTTCCTTGGGGGAAGGGGAAGTTGATTGGAGAGTATTTTTCTGTGCTCTGCTGCATCTAGGCTGACATACTAGGTATTCATTAATTATGGGGTAATTCCTGAGGAGTAATAATGAATGACCCTCTTACAGTAAGTTTTCAAGTACACGGGAATTTGTGTGAAGGCAAACAGAATGGCTCTTCCATGTTTTTTTTTAACAAAATTGATATGCAGGGTAAATTGTGCATGCTCATCATTTTATATGTGTTAAGGATAAATTTGATGATGTCACCCTCTGATGCTTCTCTTTATTAGCTATAACGTTCTTTTCATATTCAGTTTAAAATTTTATTAACTTTTTTTGGGGTAAAACATTTTTATTCAATTTTCCATTATAATAGATGTCATGGACCTGGGGTCCCTAAGCTCTCTTTCATTTTGCAGTGTTGGAAATAGGCCCCTGCAGGGGGAGAAAAGCAGAACCAGGGGTAGTTTATTCAGGACACATATGGGAAAGTGAGCTATATTCAAGCTGTGGGCCGTATTTTAAGTGAATGTGTTTTGGAATGGGTTGTGAGAATTTCACATAGCTTGCGAGGTATTTGGCTATTGTTTTTGTGAAGTTCTGTACCTCAGTCCTTCTTTCATCCATGTACTGTATAGATCCAGGCATCCATGTTTTGCATTGAGTGTTTTTATCTGATTTTGGTATCAAAAGTGCTTTTGATTCATTTGAGATTTGAAGTGCTTAATATTGATTGAACAGTATTGTGTTGTGATAAATAAATGTAATAGTGTTTTATTTGAAATTTCAAAGATCTAGCTGTGTAATTAGGAAATGTCACAGCCTTCCCTCAGTTTTCATATTTGCCCATGCAAAACTGCAGGCTTTCTGAGACTCAAAAAATGGTTGTCTGGCTTTTGTTTTTACTTGTGAGGTACTATTGCATTGTTTAATTTCTGACCATTCATGTACTGAATCAAACTTACAGACATACATATGTCCATCTACTAACTAGTCTGAGAGTTAGTGCTATCTTTGCCAGAAATACTTACATAGCTGTGTGAAATGCTTTGGCCAGAAGGCAAGCGAGTTATCATCTGTTAAGCCATTTGGTGCTTCAGGGGACAAACTGTGCTAATGCTGTTAGAACCACACTGAAGTCAGATGCTTGTATTTGATATTTTTCTTTAACACTACACTTTTTAAACCTTGGGGGGTGTTTTGTTTTGCTGTGTGCCAGTTATATATCTCAGGCTGTTTTTATGGCTTCTTTCCAATATGATCTTAATGAATATAAGAAAATATGGAACCACATTTCTGTGTAAGTAAATGTGTTGATTAACTGTGGAGGTATTTCTATTTATCAGCCATATATATCCATCAACAGACAAGATATACAACCTCCCAACCAACATACATTAGAATCCCCATTTTCTAAACCATAGTGGTATAAAGTTCTATTTCTTATTAATTCAGAGCTTATTCTGCTATGGTATAGCATATTCTGTTTTTTATTATTAATTTGCAGACTATTCCATTATTGTAACTGCAAGAAAATAGCACTTCCTTTTAGTTAGTCTCTGATCTGATTGTTTTGCACGTGTTTCACTATACTATTTGTAGAAATAAATTTGTACTTGCACAAAGTACACACAATGTACTATTTGTATTTATATCAGTATGAGAGCACATAAAACTGGAGTTAATTTTAGCCTTGTTATTTGCATCAGTTGTATCCTTCATATATTTTATTTTGGAAGCACTGGCACACTGAAAAACATTCTACTTAATTTAATGATCTAACTTAAGTCTCGCTTATTTTATTCATACTCTAGAAAATGAATTTAAATAGGTAAATGTGTGAGATGCACTAAAAACAGGAGCTGAAACTGGAACATATTTATGAATAGTACTCATGATGGCTTTTAAGATGTCATTGCTAATAGTGAGATGTTAAGGTACCACTACTCAGGCAAGTGGAAGCAGCATGCAATAGGCAAAGGTGTAGCATGCTGTGTTAAGTTATGTAAACCATCAACTTGCCCAGAGGTAAATCATACATGATTCTCTTGTCTTCTCACTGTGGCAGAATGTGTTTTGCAGGCAGCTGTTACCTCAGTAGAGTTCTGGACAGACTTCCACAATTTGACCCCATTAGTTTTATATGGCAGCCCGCCAGGAACTTGGTTAATCTTCTGTTTCTGCTCTCTGCTTGGCCTTGCAAATACAGCACGATTATTAAAACTGGAACATCATAAACAACAATCCCAGTACGCTGCTGTTTACCGCATTTTTCACTCCATAAGATGCACCAGACCAAAAGACGCACCTAATTTTTAGAGGAGGAAAGGCGGAAAGCCCTGGTTTTTTTGGGAGCAGCTCACAGTCGTGCAGCTTTTTTGCAAAGGGGGAAAGCTCCATTTTTTTTAGCATCAGCTCAAAGTTGTGCAGCTTCTTTTGCAAAGGGGGGGAAGCTCCATTTTGGGGGGGGGATCAGCTCACAGTTGTGCAGCTTTTTTCCAAAGGGGGAACTTACCTTGCAAAGGGGAAAAAATATGTTTTTATGGAGTTCAACTCACAGTTCTGCAGCTTCTTTAGGAAAGGGAAGGGAAGGGAACAATTTCTACAGTTTCCAGACAGATAATCTAATCAGCCAGTCACATGTCACTGGGGAAACACAACAATGGAGGCCTGGGCAAGGGGGTGGGGCCGGGAAGGGAGCTAGCTTCTGTTATCTCCCTCCCGATCTCTTGCAATCAGCTGCTGAGTGGGTTCTCTTTCCCTCTTGTTAGCCTTTAACTCTTTCTAAAAAAAAAAAAAAAAGGACGATCTGCTTTGTGCCCCTGGGCAATTCGGCTCCAGGGACCATGCATTCGCTCCATAAGATGCACAGACATTTCCTCTTACTTTTTAGGAAGAAAAAAGTGTGTCTTATGGAGCGAAAAAATTGGTATTTAGTATCTCACAAATCGTGTAGACCAGGTTTTAGGCTTTTTTCTCTTACCATTTTTGGTTGCTCCATTATGAACGCTAATTGTTGGGACTTAGGCTGTGGCATTCTGGATCAGTGCAGCAGCAGGCTGCATTTATTAAATGTGACCTAATTGTCTTTTTTTGTGTGTGGTCAGGATCTACCTCTCTTAAGTGCCACAACACATTGGCTAGACATAACAATGAGCCAGCCTTTCTGATGTGGTTTATCCGGGCATAAACAGTTTGCTAGTGCATACTGCTGAATTGTTCCTGCTTCACTCTTCCCCTGGTATGAGTGGAATAAACGAACCAGGAAAGCTGGTTACATCCAAACCAAGGAATATGGTTTCTTCTCCCTACCAAACTATGATCACTAGCTAACTTTAATCAATGGTTTGTTGTTGGCTTAATTATTGCAGCTTGTTGGGCAGCAAAAACAACAACCCCATGACCTCTGATTGGATGTAATGGGAAGCCAAGGGTGCCTAGTTTGTTTATCCTGCTTGTACCAAGGGAGAAACAAAGCAAGTATACTAGCATGCTGCTGATTCCTGATAAACTACCACAAGCTGTCATGGTGTGGCAGAAAAGTAGAACCTTTTTCATTCCCCCTTATTCCGCTTTATTCCTTTCTATGCCATCTTTAATTCTTTACTCTAGTCAACCTGAGATCTAAATAGCAAGTGGAATACCGTGGCCCCATTTGCTTCTCTAGGCCTTTACCTTCCCACCATTCTTAAAGGTTAGATGGCACTCCAGCATGGCATGTGATGGTTTGTGTGGATGTACTGTCCACTTAAGGGATGCAGGTGGCGCTGTGGTCTAAACCACTGAGCCTAGGGCTTGCCAATCAGAAGGTCGGCGGTTTGAATCCCCACAATGGGGTGAGTTCCCATTGCTCGGTCCCAGCTCCTGCCAACCTAGCAGTTCGAAAGCACACCAGTGCAAGCAGATAAATACTTACCGCTCTGGCAGGAAGGTAAACAGCATTTCCGTGCGCTGCTCTGGTTTTGCCAGAAGTGGCTTAGTCATGCTGGCCACATGACCTGGAAAAACTGTCTGTGACAAACGTCGGCTCCCTCAGCCAGTAAAGCGAGATGAGCACCGAAACCCCAGAGTCATTCGCGACTGGGCTTAACTGTCAGGGATCCTTTACCTTTACTGTCCACTTGCAGCTGGTATTCCTGTATTTGGTTATAATTTTGGCTAATAACAAGCAGAAAAACTGTTTTTTATTTTTGCATTCATTTAAGAAAAATTAAGACTTCTCCTTAATTTAAACACTTCAGGTCAGTGGGCAGTATCCAACAAAGTGATTCTGGTAGTGCAACAATTTTTTGCTTGCACAATGGTACGAGAGTCCCATGGACTGCAAGAAGATCAAACCTATCCATTCTTAAGGAAATCAGTCCTGAGTGCCCACTGTAAGGACAGAGCTGAGGCTCTAATGCTTTGGCCACCTCATGAGAAGAGAAGACTCCCTGGAAAAGACCCTGATGTTGGGAAAGATTGAGGGCACAAGGAGAAGGGGACAATAGAGGACAAGATGGTTGGACAGTGTTCTTGAAGCTACTAACATGAGTTTGCCAAACTGCGGGAGGCACTGGAAGACAGGAGTGTCTGGCGTGCTTTGGTCCAGAGTCGGACACAACTAAATGACTAAACAGCAGCAACAATGGAACAAGACCTCGCTCTCCTCTTGCAATGCACCCCACACCTTCCCCAAATCTGTTTCAGAGAGTTGGGGGAAATCCCAGAACAGATTCAGGGACCATGCAGGGAGAAGATAGGGAAGGGAAGTTCCATTGCACAGCTGAATGTCCTTGCATTAGCAGAGATACAGTACCGGTACTTGATTGGATACTGCCCATTATGAGTGATCTACCTTACAATGTTGTTGTAAACTTCATTGGGATTTGTATGGAAGGCCATATAAAAATATTTTAAATAAAATGGCAAGATGGGAATTATACTGGCATCTGGCATCTACTAGAGTTGAGCAGTAATGAATTAATATTGCTTAAAGAGTTTAGATTAATTATGGATTATATGTTCATTCCAATTCCTGTGCGTTCTAGTTTTAGCCCTTTTAATATTTAAATACTGTGGTTGACCTGCATGGCAGTGTGCAAGTTCAAGGAAATAAGGATGATTTTAATATTAGCCTAAAATATAGCAGGTTTTTTTTGGGGGGTGGGGGGGGGAGAGATTACGTGTGCTTGGATAGCAAGAAACCAAACTGTTAATGTAAAACTGCAAAGTGTTTGAAAAAGTTTGAGAAGTACGTAATAATTGTGAAGCAGAGAATTGCAAGAGAATCATGAGGCAGATTGTAAGCTGATGCCTATGAGGTAGGGGATATACTTGTGCCTTTCTGAAAATAGGTCTGCACATCTGCATTTCTGCATATTTGTCACCTTTTAGTATGCCTTTGCCTATTGTTTCCAAACTTTGTTGTATTTTATATGAAAGTGTAGTTTGTAAGATCTTCATGAAGCCTGCTGGGTTGCTTCCTGTACTCTAAAAAGCAAAGTGTGTACCACATATGTGCTATTCTGGAGGTTCAGCCAATTTTGGGGGCTTGGGGGGCAGAAAGTATGAGGGAGATCATTGCACAAGCAGAAGACATTGCACAGGGCGCTTGCTCACAGGACACATTAGGTGAATACAACATTATGTATTTAGAAGACATCAAAAGCAATTGATGGTTTATGTTTCACATATGGCAGAGGGATGGGCATTCCACAGTGTCAGGTCAATGGCAGAAAATGGCTGTTTTGGGGTTACCACTCTGAAATATTTTGTAGGGTGTGAAGCCATGTCTAAAGCTTTGTCTGATTTAAGTCATTGGTCTTTATCTGGTGGATCTTATCTGAGATGGGTTTCAACAGCAGTACTACCACGATGCATTTGTATGATATAAATTAAGAAATGGACTCCCAAATGCATGTTGGGGTTAACAGTGGTTTTCTGGTCTGAAAAGGTTGAAGGCTACTCATCTAAGTGATCTTAAAGATCTATGTAGGTACAAAGGATCTTTCAGATAAGCTGGGCCCAATATGTTTATGACTTTATACAGTGCTTTTTTTCTGGGGGAAAAATGTCTAGGGGTACTCTTATTTTCCTAAAGGTAAATGAAAAGAGACCCCTGACCATTAGGTCCAGTCATGACCGACTCTCGCGTTATTGGTCGAGGGAGCCGGCGTACAGCTTCCAGGTCATGTGGCCAGCATGACAAAGCCACTTCAACCATTACACCATGGAACCTCTGTCTCATTTTCCTACTCATATTGAAATATTGCCCCTCAATGAGACCAAACTTACATTCACAAAATGTTTAGGGGTATGCGTACCCCTGCGTACCCCGAGAAAAAAGCACTGACTTTATATGTTAGCAACAAACCTTGAACATGGCCAGTAGCTGGCTGGTAGTCAGTGCAGGTCCTTCAGTGCATGTGCTGTACTCAACAACCTGGCCACAGTTACTGGCTACTGTTTCTGAACCAGTCTCAAGAGAAATCCCACATAAAGTGCATTACAATAGTCTAATTATGAGGTTATCAATGCATGAATCATTCTGGCCAGTCTATCTCTAACTAGAAAATAGCATAGTTGGCATATTAACATACTGTAAACTGAAAAGATGTGTCCCTTGCCCTCCAGATTACATGGTGCTTCAGGGACAAAGATGCAGCCAAACCCCAACCTAACCTATTCCTTCAGAGGGTGTGAAACCCTGTCCAGACCTGATAAACTCCCCAACACATAGATTGTCTGTCTTCTGATTTAGTCTGTTTGTCGACCTTCAGTTTTTTCGGTCCTTATGAATCAGGCTAAATTGGGAATTTCCAGCTTGGTGCATATGGTCTGTTTTCCTCCTTGTTGTGTTTTTGTGTGTGCCCTTAATACAGATGTGGATATCTGAGTGCTGAAGTTTGTAAAATGCATAAATTGTTTGTGTATTAATATGGTATAAAGAAGGCATGACATAGTATCTACATTTGACTTCGTTTGTTAAAATGTATTATATTACTTGATAATTATAAAACATCATTAAAGGAAACATCATGTACAAAAGTGAAAATATACTGTTCAGTTTACATGAGAATATAATTTGTGCATTCTTTGCAGAATATACACAGTTCATAGCAAAAATGTACAATGTAATGCATTTGTGATTTAGCATAATGATAGATCTCAGCTTCATGAATTACACCTTCAGGCTGTTGTATGGTGTGCTGTAATTTCATTGCGATAATTAAATCATCCGTGAAACAAAACAAAATACCAAACTCAACACATGTTAATCTAATCCATTTATATTATTTATTTATGTGCATGTGAGAAGAAATGTAAATTAAAAGTTGCAAATGCTTGCTACTGAAATTCATGCATAAAACTTTCAATCCAGTTTAAGAAGATGGTGTGGTGAACAGTTGGAAAAATTAAGTACAAAGTTTTGTTCAATGACCTGTATTGATAAATTATTACCAATTAATTAATACGTCACTGTCCTGATGCCAGTTCTTATTGCAGTGATGGGTCAACATCTGAAAGAAGAGTGGCCTAAACTGCAAGAGGATATCTGTGTTTCTTCTATACCATTACCACCAAAAGTAGTTCCTGACTAGCTTGTAATTAAGGATACTGGTGTAGCACACTTACCCAGTATTACTTTTTCTGGAATTTGGAAAGCCAAGTGCCACCCCCAGAGCATCCCTGAAGATGCCTGGCACCATCATCAATATCATTTTGCATTCCTTAAGGGGCCCTCTTCTGAGTATCTTGTTGGTATATTGTTGGGTTGTTGTTTTTTTAAAAAAAGATGCCCCCAAATTATTGTTTCTAAATGATGTACAATTACAGTCAAAAACAGACCTGAAGGTCCCCTGCAAACAAGAAAACCAGACAAGCAACTTATTTCCTGTTATAATCATGCAATTCTGAATTTCCCCCTTCCCACATGGTTCCTATTCATTCTTAAACATCATTTGACTAGCTTATTAGTTTTACTGATTGTTGGTTATGGATAGAATAACCAAAACTTCCTATTTTACACTGGGGAACAATTTTTTTTTTTGGTGCATTGACACCTGCAGTTGTTCTAACCTAATTTCAATGTGCTGATTTCATATCTAAGGTCAGTTTTGTTCTGTGAGCTCTAGGTTTTTTGCAATTCATGTTTTTCACTTTTCACCTGAATATTCATTTTTCACAATGCAAGAATAAAATATTTTATTAAACACATAGCCAAAGTAGTACAATATGATTATAAATGTAAGTGACTTATATAGCATTGAACATGACATGTATAGCATTGAAAATGACATGTATATCTATGTACAGTTGGAGGTATGCAAAATAAAAATCCCTTGGGATACAGTATATACAAGCTGTTGTTATTCAGGTAAGAGCTTGTAACTCTTGTGTTTGTGGACTTGCACAGGGGATTCTCGTTTGATGGCCCAGCAGTAGTCTGACATCATAGTTTTGTCCCATCGCCCTTGATAATGCTCTTCCATTGTCTTCAGGTCTTGATAAAAGCGCTCTCCCTGTTCATCACTGACTGCCCCAAGGTTTTTGGGGGAAATTGATCTAGGTGACTGTTCAGGAAATGGAGCTTCAAACTCATATTGCACCCAAGATTGTGGAAAGCCAACAACATTTTTTCAACCACAACCTCATAGCTGTCTGCTTTTTTGTTGCCAAAGAAGTTTTTGATAACTGCCACGAAAGACTGCCATGCTTTCTTCTCTTTGCCATTCATCTTCCTGACAAATTCCTCATCTTGAACAAGGGCACGAATTTGAGGTCCATCAAACACACCTGCTTTGATCTTCTCGAAAGACAAAGCAGGAAAAGCTGCACTATATGTTGAAAACATTTACCTTCAGTATTGAATGCCTTCACAAAGTGTTTCATCAAGCCATCTTTTTGGTTGATATGGAAGGAGGAATTCTGGATTTGATTCTGAGATGGATTTAAAAGAATTAATTTGGAATTTGAAAAGCGACATAGGAGGTAAGGATGAGATCTTGCAGATTATTATTATCAGGATCTCATAAGCCAATATTGACCTCAAGGTCTTTTGCCTTTATGTGGTTGAATTAAGCTTTACTGAACATATAGCTGTCCTTATTTGACATAGGAGACATGAAAAAAGATGGCTTGATGAAACAGTTGGTGAAGGCATTAAATACTGAAGGTAAATGTTTTCAAATACAAGCGCAAAATCTTACCTGAATAACAACAGCTTGTATATACTGTATCACAAGGGAATACATTTTTTTGCATACCTCCAACTGTACATAGATATACATGTCATTTTCAATGCTATACATGTCATGTTCAATGCACGTACATTTATAATCATATTGTACTACTTTGGCTATGTGTTTAATAAAATATTTAATTCTTGCATTGTGAAAACCAAATATTCAGGTAAAAAGTGAAAAACATGAATTGCAAAAAAGCTAGAGCTTACAGAACAAAACCGACTTCAGATATGAAGTCAGCATTGAAAAAACATATAAGAACAGTTGAAAAATCTCATTCAACAGAAAATGAAAAAAAAAAAAATGTTCCCCAGTGTTATTTGCACTTTATTACAAATAATGCCTTCTGTACTGAATTCAACTAACAAGCTCTGTCAGTGGAATCCCTGTTCAAGGACTTCTGTTTGCACAATGGAGAGTTCTCCCCTGTCCCTGCCCCCATGCATGTCCCATGTATTCCCCAAAATAGCTCAGGGGTGGGTGTTGGGAGAAACCCCATAACAGCAGGTGTGGGGAGGGAAGGAGCTGAAATGCTTGCCCTAATAGAACAGTTACCTTAGTGTGTCGTTGAATTACTCCCAGTATGTCACCCCAATACTTCAAAATGCTCATTCAGGGCCTTTCTCCATTCTCTTTTGTCCATGTTATAGAATCACTGGGGCAGCCCTCCTTCCTGTCCAACTTCAGATCAAATCCATAGTGGAATTGGGATTCACCAAACCCCCTAATGAATCAAAGTATTATGAGCTGCATGGATGAACTTTATTTAAGTGGCTTGTTATCTTGAGATTGCAATCTTTCGGCATAATTGCCTGTGTTTCCTTCCTGTTTTAAGAACCAGAATTCTTTCCATGAATCAAGTATGTAACATTAAATAACATGAAACATATTCATGGGAGAAAATGCTCAGTTATCACACAAACTTTGAAATAACAAACAGACTTGGTTCTATGTAAAGGCCTGACGATATTTTGCAGTAAATAATATTTTCCATTTACGAATCATGTTATACAAAATATTAAAATAATATTATGAGGTATGGCCATGTTTGTCATCGTACAATTCTCTGCAGGTACATTTTATAACAATTCTCCCCCCCCCCAAAGTTTATTCTGCGTAATTGGCAACTATTACTTCCTTTCCCGTACAGTGTATATTCCAGAGTTTGGCATACACAAACCTTTGAAGTTTCTTCCTTGTTTTAAGTGTCAGCTTGTCATTAGTCAGAAATTAGTTCCAGTTGTTCTGAGACCTTTATGTTCTTCTTCTTCTTCTTCTTCAAGGTTCAGGTATCCTAGGATATCTTAAGTGAACATATGAGAACCCTAACTACAATAATTGAAGATTAAGTTGAGAACACAATGAGCATAATCCAGCCAAAGTTGAGCACTTTTTAGTTCCATCGATTTCAGTGAGAAAGTGAAGTACATGCTTAACTCTCAGTGGGATATCCAAGTGCGTGACTTTAACTTAATTGTACTCAACACAAAATGTAGCTATTTTCAGTAGTGTAAAATCTGCTGTAGGCATGAGAAATTCTCACAAAAGAATACATTTAAAATATAATTGGACACTAAAGAATAAATTTTCCCCACACAAAGCATTAAATATAAGCTGTGGAATCAAATCTAATTGGTAGGATTTTTTAATATATATATAAAAAACCTCACGTTGTAAGGCCAAGTCACTAGGACACACTTAAATCAAATTAAGTTACCTGAGACTTATTATGATACTTTCCATAACAGGAGCATGAATATCTGCAAGAGGCGACAGGTTCATTGAATGTTAGCTTGTGAATTGAACTTCGAAATTGCATTAGATATTACTTTTAGAGTTAGTAGGCAAGGCCCTTACTTTGGAAAAATATGAGTTGTTGTTGTTGTTTAGTCGTTTAGTCGTACCTTTGTATGTCAGCAGACTATGTAGCAAAAGTTCTCAATTCTTTTGTTTCCTGTCCTATAGAGAGCCTCCTACTGTATTGTAAAATTCCCTTTTGGGGGGGATTGTTTATAACTATAACATTTCATATTGTCAAACTGAATTTACTTTAAATCAGTCCACATTTGAATCTGAGATTGAAATGTATCCATTTATTTAAACTGTACCAATAGCCTTTTGCTGACTAAGGTTTTGGCCAACTGTTGATGGGAATGGCTGTCCAGTTAACAAACAAGTATTATGTAATCCAGGCATACGCAAACTCGGCCCTCCAGATGTTTTGAGACTACCATTCCCATCTTCCTTGACCACTGGTCCTCTTAGCTAGGGATGATGGGAGTTGTAGTCCCAAAATATCTGGAGGGAGGAGTTTGCCTATGCCTGATGTAAACTTTCAGCACTATTTCACCTTTCCTTTCCTTTTTTCTTTCTGTTGGAAACAAATATGAAATGCAATATGTAATGATTAGGGACGCGGGTGGCGCTGTGGGTTAAACCACAGAGCCTAGGGCATGCCGATCAGAAGGTGGGTGGGTCGAATCCCCACGACGGGGTGAGCTCCCGTTGCTCGGTCCCAACTCCTACCAACCTAGCAGTTCAAAAGCACATCAAAGTGCAAGTAGATAAATAGGTACCACTACAGTGGGAAGGTAAACGGTGTTTCCGTGTGCTGCTCTGGTTCGCCAGAAGCGGCTTTGTCATGCTGGCCACATGACCTGGAAACTGTACGCTGGCTCCCTCAGCCAATAACGCGAGATGAGCGCCGCAACCCCAGAGTCAGTCATGACTGGACCTAATTGTCAGGAGTCCCTTTACCTTTACCTTAGGTAATGATTAAATTAAAAGAGATATTCCTATGAATATACACTTGGTTCGTTAACATATTTTGAGAATAAAGACAATGTTGGGCTGGATCCAGAGCTACATTTCTGTAAACAGAAAGCTTTCTTATGTTTACAGAAATATCTGCAATCCAATGGAGACTCCTGCTGAAGAAACAGTGAGGAAGGTGGTTCTCCCTACAACCTTTTGAGCCACCTCCCACACTGTTCTGGGGAATCCTGTAACCTTCTGGAGCTGATTTTCAGGGGGCACAGGGAGCTGCAGGGGAAAGGAGGAGCCCGCAAATACGACCTCCCCACTTTTCCCAGTTAGAGTAAGCAGGATTCCATTCATGGGAACTGGAGACAAGCTCATTTAGGTTGGCATAAGGACCGCTATGGTTTACATGGTGCTGTATTTGGAACCAGTGAAGAATTTTCTCCTGCAAGCAAATTGGCCAGCTTGCAGATTTTTGCCTACCTCATAGCAACTCTCACAACTTTGGCAGAAAAGGCATTGGGCTGGATCCTTAGTCGCGTGGGTATCCTATTAAATGAGTCCAGGAGGAGCGACTCTATCAAGGACACAGGGACTGAAGGGCCAAAACACCTCTCCTAATGGCGCCCTGTGTGAGGTCATGGGCCCCAATCCAGGTCAGGGGCATCTCCCCAGCACAGGGTCAACCCCACTGGGTTCCTATCAGGCAGCAAGTGGGCTGCCTAATGCTGGATACCTGCTCAGTGCCTTAGCCAAACCTACTCTTACCTGTAATCAATAAAGTTGTGGCCTAATTCAACCTGATATCAATATCCTATGTTTATTTTCTCCGTTCTCCCTGCACTGGCCACAGACATCATATGCCTGTGGCTGCAATAAAGTTGCACAGGGAGTGCAAAATCCAAGGCTTCCTTTTTTATATTAATTTGCTGAAAGCATTTCTTGAAAAAACAAATAACTCAATTTTTAAAGTATTATGCCCCTTTTCTTAATTTGTTGTTGATACGTATACAAAAAAACAAACCAAAACACTAGACCTTTCAATGTGGTCTATAGGAGAGTGAGGAATTGCTCTTGAATAGTATTAAATTATACATTACTTTTTAAAAAGTTTTAAAAATAGCTACCTAAATATTATTTTCCCCTCAAGCTGACATCTGAGTTAATGTAAACAGCTGTTTGACAGAAAATAAACTTGTTTTGTTAAAATACTTGCTATCTCAAATCCCAAGTCACCAGAAAAATAGGATTACTGCCTGTGAATGAGGTGATATAGTGGAAGATTATACCTTTAGGCACAGTGCTGAGCAAGAGGTTGAATGCTGGATGTGGAATCCAAGAAGGCACCCTGGCTTTAAAATAGTCTTTTGAGAAAAAGAATCTATTTTTTAAAAGCAGCTTTTTCTCAAGAGTGATTAAAATTCCTGAATTTCATTCTTCCTGCTAGCTGAACTCTACTTCTAATCTGCCTAGAAACAGAATCCTGCTCTTTCCTAAGCATATCGTACAAGCTCCAAAGGGAGGTAGTACACACTGGCTTTATAATGCAGCATGATTCTGAATACACAGGGTTTTTTTTTTTTAGAAGGAGGGTAGGCATGTTACATACAATGGCATTTCCATGTCCATAGGAGTATAGCATCTAGATCAAAGGAAGTAATAGTACCACTGTATTCTGCTCTGGTCAGACCTCACCTGGAGTACTGTGTCCACTTCTGGGCACCACAGTTCAAGAAGGATACTGACAAGCTGGAACGTGTCCAGAAGAGGGCAACCAAAATGGTCAAAGGCCTGGAAACGATGCCTTATGAGGAACGGCTTAGGGAGCTGGGTATGTTTAGCCTGGAGAAGAGAAGGTTAAGGGGTGTTATGATAGCCATGTTCAAATATATAAAAGGATGTCATATAGAGGAAGGGGAAAGGTTGTTTTCTGCTGCTCCAGAGAAGCGGACGCGGAGCAATGGATTCAAACTACAAGAAAGAAGATTCCACCTAAACATTAGGAAGAACTTCCTGACATGCCATTCATTCTACTTGCACTTTGATGTGCTTTCGAACTGCTAGGTTGGTAGGAGTTGGGACCGAGCAACGGGAGCTCACCCCGTCGCGGGGATTCGACCCGCCCACCTTCTGATCGGCATGCCCTAGGCTCTGTGGTTTAACCCACAGCGCCACCCGTGTCCCTGGGGCTTCCTCTGTAGCAACCCATAAATTGTAGAATTCCTCCTCCACATATATGTATCTATACAGCTTCCACTGTACGCTGAAGACAGTTAAGGTATTGCAAATTATTGAGCCAGTGTAGATTTCACAGTAGACTTATAAGATCTGTTGCTAAAGAAAATAATCAAATCAGACAGCCTGGCTGGATTTTTTTTTTTTTACATGCCTGGATAATTTTATGGCCATTATTAACTCTAGCAGTTGTAAAAGAAAAGGTAAGTAGACCTATTTAGGCACTATGCACTTACCTTTCTGTGCAAAACTGCATACTTAAGCAATTATATGAAGTGTGTGTATATTTTCTCATTAGATCTGACATAATAGATCTGATGTAAGTGACCAATTTCGAATAATGCTGCGACATTAGGTCTCAATTTGGTCACTTAATGATGTTATTTCTGATTTAATGATAAGTTCTAATAGATTCAAAAATGTTTTGAAATTCTAGATTACTTTTGTAAATAACTAGGCCTGTGTGTGCTGCAGATCCTGTGAGTGGCTATGATTAACAGGTGGGAGGGAAAGCAGCCAATCAGAAAGGATCTTGGTGTTCTACTGGTACTGCACATAGCAGAACAGTACTCACACCCTGTTTACCCAGGGGAAAAGCTTTAAGAGACCTAAATCTGAGGAAATACCTTTTTGTGCCAGATAATGTATATATTCAGGCTGAATGGGAAGAGAGAAGCTCTGGGAGACATAGCAGTTGTTTAACCAGCAGAAGAGTGGAGCTTTTCATCACATTAATAAAGAAATGAAATATATATAGTTTGTGCTCTGGGCTGTATGTTATACTCCCAGTTGGGATTGGCATCCAAGTGGCATCACCTCTCTCCCCACCACCCTGCCCCCATATTTCATCACTATTCAAGGTGTTAACTCTTGAGTTGACCTTCACATAGTGAGTTTCATTGTCCTCTAGTGTGTCTGCTAAAGATGCAGTGCAGGGACCATAATGTAGTGTAGAAGAAAAATTAAAATATTTGTTTATTTTGTCCATTTCTATTCACAGATTATCTTAACGATATCATTAGAAAGTTGCATGGGTACTTGGGTATAGTCTATCTTTTGCATCTGGTTTCTGTTCTGAAACAGTGACTGAGAAACTATTTTTTAAAGAGAATGAGGGTGGAATTATTGATTTTAGCCCTTGGCAATGGATTCTCAGTTCTTTGATTTGTTTCTTTCTGTGGAAGAAGATCTCTGTTTGTGATCACACACATGGAATTTAAAATGCAAGCTGTCCTTGATATTCTTAAAATGGTGCTATCCTTAGGGCCAGATATTCATCTTTATGTGCTGCTGGTTGGCTGAAATGTAAAGTATTGATAAAGTGCTAGAATGTATTTTAGAAAGTTAAAAAAAAAAGTTTTGGCAATAATGCCGAAGAAAAGACCTGCATTAACACAGGTATAATTTGCTTTGGAATTGTGCAAACAATTAAGAGCGGCTTATAAATAATTTAAATAAATAACATAAATAACCTATTTTGGAAAGGTGTAAATAATGTCCAATTAAATATCCAAAGTATGTAGATTTCCTCATAAAATGCCAGCATACTGTGTGCTTAGAGCCAAATTGTTCAGTGTTTATGCAAAAGTCACAAAACATTGTAATCTCTATAGACCTTTGGCTAATTTAGCGTTTTATGGCTTTTTAAACGTATTTGTGAGAGAGGGGTTATTGTGTAACAACAATCTTGTACCTAAGTGACTTCACTTTTTGAGAAAAGCTGTATTTACACACAGGAATACAGGAGAGGCTGGTAGAGAGACTGATAAAGGAGAGACATTCCTTTAGATAACTGGACTCCAAGTAGTCTAGAGATTTATAACACTTTAAATTTGGCTCAGTAGAATATAGAAAGTCAATTCAAGTTCTTCGAGATTGGTATAAATATGCTCACCAAACAGGATCACTTAATGTCCTCAGAGCTGCATTATGCACTAGGTGCAGCTTCTGAACAGTTTTCATGCCCTGTGTAGAACATGTTACAGTAATCTAACCAGAAGGTTACATAAGCATAGATTACAGTAGCTAGTCTGTTATGATCCAGGAATGGCCATAGTTTTAACCAGCCAGAGCTAGAAATAGGCACTCTGAGCCATTGAGGCCACCTGAATCTCCAGTATCAATACCAGACCAAGCAATACCTCAAATCTATCTACCTGTACTTCTGCCAGATCCATGTGTTCCTTCTAGACTAGAGGAGTACAACCCCATCCAGAATAGGCCATCTGCTCAATTCCCAGATCCAAGAACCAACAACCCACAATCTAGTTTGTTACTACTTCCAGACACCTGCCTCATTTCACCTGGTTCCGGTAGGTAAGAGAAACAGAATTTTGTACATGGTATCTGTACATGGACGCAAAACAGTTTGAAAGAACTGGCCTTTCAAGAAGATACTGTCAATTCAAATTCAAGCACTTTCAGGAAACTGAAAAAGGCCAGTTCTTTCAAACTGTTTTGTGTCCATGTACAGATACCATGTACAAAATGCACAAAAAATATGTCAGGAAGGATGCACAAACATGTATAAATTAAGGCTTCCATCTTTTAAGTACATGCAATTGATAACAACAGAAGGATCAGATACACCTTCCCCACCCCTTTAGTGACTTGCATGATTTGATTTTTACAGCTCAGTGAGAAGTTAAGGTTCACTGAGTTCAATGGTGGTATGTTTGCAGGTAAGTAGGCATAAGGATGCGGGTGACGCTGTGGTGTAAACCACTGAGCCTTGGGCTTGCTGATCGGAAGGTCAGCAGTTTGAATCCCCGCGATGGGGTGAGCTCCCATTGTTCGGTCCCAGCTCTTGCCAACTTAGCAGTTCAAGAGCACATCAAAGTGCAAGTAGATAAATAGGTACCACTCTGGCAGGAAGCGGCTTAGTCATGCTGGCCACATGACCTGGAAAAACTGTCTGCAGACAAACATCGGCTCCCTTGGCCAGTAAAGCGAGATAAGTGCTGCAACCCCAGAGTCGTTCGTGACTGGACCTAACTGTCAGGGGTCCTTTACCCTTTTTATGCATAAGGTTACGACCTTAATATGTAATATATTTTGAAATAATTGTGATGTATGTGCACCTCAAAACGTAAGATGAGCCTGCTGGATCTGATCCAACATCCTGTTCTTATAGTGGCCAATCAGATGTGGGAAGCCTGCAAGCAGGACCCGAGTACAACATTTTGTCCACTTCTGAATCCCAGCAACTGGTCTTCAGAAGCATGCTTCTGACAGTAGAGGGTAGAACATAGTTATCGTGGCTGGTAGCTGTTGATAGCAAAATAAATTGCTTTCAAGAAGTAGCCCTTGTGAGAAAGGTCTTAGTGGCATTAATCTATATGCAAAAAAGAGCTGAATCTATACCCTCAAAGCAAGTACATTTGCTTAATAATGTGGGTTTATCTTATATTGGCTTTTACTTTTGAGAATTAGATTTTAAGCAAGCTTTGCTTGAGGAATGCATCTAAGATTGAAACATTCCTATTAAAATTCTAAGAATAGAATTTCTATTGATAACTTGTTCACAGAAGCTGTAGCTCTTTGAATGTGATGTATTAAATTTAATTGTTTGCGTGTTTGCTTTGGAATAATTTTGAGTAATAAAAATAATAGCTTTTTAATCTGAGCATTTGGAGGATAAATCTTTTTTCCAAGTCATTCTCACATTTGCTTCTCCTTGCTTTTCACCTTTCTGTTAAACTGCAGCTCATAAACTGATACAAAGTGCAGAGTTTCTAGCAGGAAAAAAAATCCATTATTGTACATCTGTTACAGCATCAAGTCATTAGAGAAGGGATTTATTTGTTTTATATTTTCTCATTTTAAAGGTGAATATCCATGGCTGTACATCATTACAGACAAATTTTAATGTAGTCTTTAGCAGCAAAGGAATAAAACGAGAAATTGAGTAACATGTTTAAACGTGGGTGTAACCAAGATTTTTTGTTGGGGGGGGAGGCTTTTATCAGGGGGCAGGCTTTTATTGGGGGGGGACATCATATTTGTATTAATCTGTATTGATTTTTATTGATTGGGGGGGGGGAGGCAGCTGCCTCCCTGGACTCCCCTTTATACCTATGTGTATAAATAGCCAAGTTGTAGTATTGTCACTATCCTGCATTTTGGTAGTAGTGGCTGGAGCACCCTTGCCTTCCACAGCCTGGAAGAAAGCTAGGGGATGCTTTTTTCCACAGCTTCCCATGGTTGACCTTTTTCACAGGGTCAACATCTCCATCAAGGTATCCACCATAGCCTAAGGTATAAGACTGATTATCTGTAATGTGTTGGGATCAGTTACTTACTGTTGAGTAAACATTGTGTGGGGTTGTAGTGTCAGTTACTTACATCTCCTTGCAATTCAGTAGATTGAATTTTGTACTGAGTTCAAATTTTCTTACAGGCATATAACTTATATTGGTACTCAGTATCTCTCTGATTCCGTTTCCTTTCTGTAAAATGCCATTGCTGACCAGTCTTCTTCTTCTTTGGTGAACACTCATTGTAATACGAAAGGCTGTACTGCGAAAGGCTGGACTAGATGAATCCCAAACCGGAATTAAGATTGCCGGAAGAAATATCAACAACCTCAGATATGCAGATGACACAACCTTGATGGCAAAAAGTGAGGAGGAATTAAAGAACCTTTTGATGAGGGTGAAAGAGGAGAGCGCAAAATGTGGTCTGAAGCTCAACATCAAAAAAACCAAGATCATGGCCACTGGTCCCATTACCTCCTGGCAAATAGAAGGGGAAGAAATGGAGGCAGTGAGAAATTTTACTTTCTTGGGCTCCTTGATCACTGCAGATGGTGACAGCAGTCACAAAATTAAAAGACGCCTGCTTCTTGGGAGAAAAGCAATGACAAACCTAGACAGCATCTTAAAAAGCAGAGAATCACCTTGCCTACAAAGGTCCGTATAGTTAAAGCTATGGTTTCCCCAGTAGTGATGTATGGAAGTGAGAGCTGGACCATAAAGAAGGCTGATTGCCAAAGATTTGATGCTTTTGAATTATGGTGCTGGAGGAGACTCTTGAGAGTCCCATGGACTGCAAGAAGATCAAATCTATCCATTCTTAAGGAAATCAGCCCTAAGTGCTCACTGGAAGGACAGATCGTGAAGCTGAGGGTCCAATTCTTTGGCCACCTCATGAGAAGAGAAGAATCCTTGGAAAAGACCCTGATGTTGGGAAAGATTGAGGGCACTAGGAGAAGGGGACGACAGAGGACGAGATGGTTGGACAGTGTTCTCGAAGCTATGAACATGAGTTTGACCAAACTGCGGGAGGCAGTGCAAGACAGGAGTGCCTGGTGTGCTATGGTCCATGGGGTCACAAAG
Source organism: Zootoca vivipara (assembly GCF_963506605.1). NCBI lineage: Eukaryota > Metazoa > Chordata > Lepidosauria > Squamata > Lacertidae > Zootoca > Zootoca vivipara. The sequence goes on from NC_083276.1 coordinate 59,594,301, forward strand.
AGTCGGACATGACTAAACGACTAAACAACAACAACATTGTACTACCAACCTTGCTATATGCTTGTGAAACATGGACCACCTATAAACATCATCTTCAACTCCTCGAAAGATTCAATCAATGGTGTCTGCGAAAAGTTTTACACATCACTTGGGAAGACAGGCAAACTAATATCAGTGTACTGGAAGAAGCAAAGATCACCAGTGTTGAAGCAATGATTCTTCAACATCAACTTTGTTGGACTGATCATGTAGTGTGGGTGCCTGATGATCGTCTTCCAAAGCAACTACTCTATTCCGAACTTAAAAATGGAAAGCATAATGCTGGTTGTCAACAAAAGAGGTTTAAAGACTGTCTCAAGGCAAATCTTAAAAAATGTAGTATAAACACTGACAACTGGGAAACACTGACCTGCGAGTGCTCCAGTTGGAGAACAGCCTTTACCAAAGGTGTCATGGGCTTTGAAGACACTCAAACTCAGGACGCAAGGGAGAAACGTGCTAAGAGGAAGGCACACTTAGCAAATCCACACCGTGATCAACTCCTGCCCAGAAACCAATGTCCCCACTGTGGAAGGACATGTGGATCCAGAATTGGGCGCAACAAGGAATACTGTGGGAATGAGCAAGTACTGTGGGAATATAACAAAGTATTCTGTGATATACTTTGTTATGATTGCTATTTATTTGCATGGCATCTGAGTGTGCAGTGTAAGTTTTACAAAAATCACTAAGAGTTTGTATTCGTTTTGCAGCAACATTCTCTGAAGCCTCTGAAATCACTACTTATCAAGGCATCTTTCCATCACTACTTTCAGGGCTGTCTTCTGCTAATGCCACTTGTCTCATCTGGAAGCACTGCAATGTGTTGACACGACATGTGAATTTGCTTCTTCAGGACACATTGGCTGGTGCTAACTCTTAGAGAAGCAGCAGCTATTAGAAGTGACAGCCCCTCCATTATCAAGAGAATGTAATTATGTTAGTTCCTGGTAACATGGAAGTTGTCACTGTTCTGCAGGGAAGTATATTTAAGATTTCTTCTAATTTGTTTATCAGAGTACATGACTCTGTCAGTTAGGTTACTAGGAGTCGTTAGCACTTTTAATTATCAAAGGAATGTATTGACAGGATTCGGAAGTACTATTGAAACTGAAACACTTTCGCTAGCTGTAATAGAAATGCTGCTATTTATATTTTAAAATGACCAGATGTTAAGCTCCAGAATCTTCCTCAGTTATATTTGTTGAGGAGAAAGGTCCCCGATATCTCAAATGTTGCATAACAGAGCCTATCCCTGTTGAAATTGATGGAAGACTGATACGGCTTTTTTTAAAGCATTTAGATCGTAATTCCGGAAGCTTAGCCATCAAGGACACTCTATTGTTTTAACAGAGCAATCCTTGGTCTTGGGCACATTCCTTGCAGCAACAACCTATTGTGCAACATCTTTGTTTATGCCTTTGAGGCATTTGGGGCTTTCAATATAGAATGGAATGCATGAGCAATGTCTATTCATTCATATGGACAGTAGATTGTTTTTAAAAATGACAGGTTTAAGTTATGTTGTTACATTGCAGTCCTGCACATGCATACAGAGACAACATAAGCTACTGAATGGATTCATATGTAAAAGGGGAAAATATCCTTTCAGAATAAAAACAAAATAAAATAGCTTTTAAAAAACCCCTCTAGAGAAATAGGTGCCTCAGGGGTGTGGAAAGGGAAGGGCAATAATTTGTTTCAAGGCTGTAATGAGGTGACTCTTAAGGGAAATTCATTCAGCACAGAATAAAACATTTTACTTGGGTTTCCCCAAAAACAAAATATGCTACTATCATTGAATATTTAAGGACTTGTCTCTTTCTTAAAAACAAAAAAATGGTTCATTAGTCATTCTAGGTTTTAATGTTTGTCAGTGAAACGTGCTCCACTTATTAGCTACTAATAATTTATTCAGAATTAAGCAAAGGTTTTAAGGTGTCCGCAGACAGGTCCGCGGAGTACTCAACCTGAAGCGTACTTAACCCGAAGCATGGGTGTAATTGGTTCCGGAAGTCTGTTCATAAACTGAAGCGTTCATAAACCAAAGCGAACTTTCCCATTGAAAGTAATGGAAAGTGAATTAATCCGTTCCAGATGGGTCCGCCACGTTCGTAAACCAAAAATTCGTAAACCAAGGTGTTCATAAACCGAGGTTCCACTGTACATCATATTTGTCAGCAGTGCTGCCTGTTGCTGCTGAGCAACAACCAAAATGAAGGAGTACTTCATGCATTTATGAATAGGCATTACTTAGCAGCCTGTGAAGCTGCTGCAGTTCTGGGTAGGCGTGTTGCTATTGAATGGCAAGGCGGTGTCAGCACGGCCCTACTGGACCCAGCTGACATTCCCAAGCTGCACCCTGATGAGGGCATGGAGCTGCCTCTCTATTGTCAGCAACGGTGACATCACACTACAATTATCCCCACCAAACAAGCCTCCACTATTTTATAGGATGCTTCCTTTTTCTTTATGTAATTCAGGCTCAGTTTGTGAACTTCGTTTCCCTTCCTATAGCAAAAGTAGTTTCTTCCTCTTTTTCCTTTGTTGAAAAATGCATTTCTCTCAAGTTGATGCTAATATTAATTGTAAAGTACTGTATTTTTCGTTCCATAAGACGCACATTTTTACTCCTAAAAAGTAAGAGGAAATGTCTGTGCATCTTATGGAGCAAATCTGTGGTCCCTGGAGCAGAATTGCCCAGGGGCTAAAGGCAGGTCGTGCTTTTTTTTTTAAAGAAAGAGCTAAAGGCTAAAAAGAGGGAATGAGAACCCGCTCAGCAGCTGATTGCAAGAGATCGGGGAGGGAGATAAGAGAGCTAGCTCCCTTCCCGCCCTTCCTGGCCCCTTGCCTAGGCCTCAATTGTTGTCTGCAGAGGGAGACATGTGACTGGCTGATTAGATTATCTTTCTGGAAACAGAGAAGCTGCAGAACTGTGAGTTGAACCCCATAAAAACAGGATTTTTTTTCCCTTTGCAAGGAAACTCAGCAACTTTGAGCTGATGGAGCTTTCCCCGTTTGCAAAAGAAGCTTCCTCAAACATTTAATAGGGGGAGGCAAAGGCACCTAGCCTCTAGGAGTTGGCTGCTATGCCTAGGACACTTCAAGAAAGCAATTCCCCCCCCCTTGTTTTCCTCCTCTAAAAACTAGGTGCATTCTATGGTCAGGTGCGTCCTATGGAGCAAAAAATACGGTAATTTTATGACACTAGCACCTTGTAGAATGCTTTTAACCTCATTCTAAAACAGCAAAAGGTTTTTATGACCCAGAATTGCAGGTGGTTGGAAATTACACATTACATAACTTTAATTATGATAAATTCAAATCAGCTTTCCTTTGATTAAGAGATTACATGCTACCATGTGCACTTCACAGTGCTCCTGAACATCTGGCTGCAATATCTCTATGCTGTGTGGATTTCTTTTGTACAGTTCTTCTGAAGTTAGTGTATATACTGCAAAATTGTGTTGTTAATTTTTGTGATTTGTTACATTTTAAAGGTCAGATTCGGAAACACATTCAAATGTATGTTTTTTTATAAATTGTTATTTAATGCTGAGCTCAGAGCACATTGCAGACAAAAGCAAATCATGCAATCAGAAGATTGAAAATTAATTTATTGAAAGGTACTCTGAGAAAAGCCTTCACATTATTAAGGGGATGAGGGATTGATTTAGAAGAGGCTGAAAGCTAACAGCATGTAGATGCTGAAGGGATAAAAAGATGTAATGGTTTCAATTTATTTGAAAGCCTTAAACCTCTAGCCCAGTCCTTATCCAATTGAACAAAATAGGAAAGATTAGATTATCTCTTTACCTGTGTGAGATGACAATAACTGGAATTTTATGCCCTGGAAAGGAATCCCTAGTTGCTTGTATTTAGGTGCCATGTCATCTTGTTTGTCCTAGGTGGCAGCGAAAAACCCTTGTTCTTTCACTGGTCTTCTGCTTATTACTGCCAATGTTTTGTGTTTCATTTCTAAACCCCGTCTCTTATATTGATTATTGCTGTTGATTATATTTTTATTATAGTTAAGCTGCAACACCACTTACCTGAGAGTGAACCCCAATGAATACAGTAGGGTTTCCTTATGAGTAGATATGTTTAGGATTGCATTCTTGCACACTTTCTGACCCACCTTGAATACTATTCAGGGCAGATTGCCAGGATAGAAATATTTTAATAAAGAAGTAAATAACTGCTTTGCACATAAGGTATACTTTAAGAAAACTTCAGGCATACATATGCAAATAAAACTGAGATAGAGAACAAAATCAAGAAGACACCAAAGGAGGAAATTCAGTAATGAGAGACTTCAGTTTGGATGTTCTGGCCACCATGATTCATGCAACACATACTCCACTATTGGACTACCTGTACTGTAATGTCTTCTATGTTGGGCTTCCCTTGAGACTCTTGGATTTTTACTACTGGTATACATTTTTTTTGTGCTAGTCATGGGCTTGTGTACTGCTTCGAACAACCTAGGTACAAAGCATTTCTGCCCTTTTAAATATTCTTGTTACCGAAAACATCACAGGGCAGGAGGAATGTAGCAAAAGGAAATGCAGGGATGCCTCTACCTGGTGGTTCAAGAGTCTCGGGGCGCCAGTGGCGAACAAAGGCTAAATTGCACCGGGGCGGGGCAAACAGCTGGCTGCCCATGGGGGGGGGTTTGCTTTCCCTCGCAGTTTCCCTTTTTCTGTTTCCTTCTTCCCCTTTTTTTCCTGTGGGGGAATTTTCCAGCGGGAGCTTTTTCAGGAGCGAAGTTGGGCAATTCCCTTCTTTTGGCACTCTCGGGGAATTTGCGCTTTGCAAATAATCTCACTCTTCCCCACCCTCGTCCAGCCCCGCCCCTCTCCCCAGTGTGCGTCCTCTCACAAACCCAGAAACCTCCCTTCTCTCTTCTTTCCCCCCCAGCATAGAGTTCCCCCTAATGGTTAACCATGGGGGGGGGAGCGGGAGAAAGTGTGCAAGACAGGAGTGCCTGGCGTGCTATGGTCCATGGGGTCACGAAGAGTCGGACACGACTAAACAACTAAACAACAACAACCACATGTTTGCGAAATGAGCAGCAGTCGAGCTCTCGTACAGTGCGAGATGATGATTAATAAAGAGGGAAAAGGCACTGCGAGGGGAGGGGGCTTTGAAAGGAATGTGTTTGCAGTGGCGGCGGCAGCTGGGGGAGGAGGAGGGCCAGCGTTGATCATGTAATGAAATAATAAACTGAAATCCTGAAGTCTGATTTGGGGGGTACCCGGAGAAGTTCGTTCTGTGGACATGCGCGCGCACACACACACACACACACACACACACACACACCCTCCCCTTCTTGAATGTCCAGGTCTTACAGAAAGATCATAAAGGAGGGAGGGGGAGGAGGTGGCCAAGGCAATGGGAAGTCCTCATATGATGGTGGTGCAGGGGCTCTAAGATGCAGCTTCCGGGCTGCCTCCACCTTCCCTGACCCCAGTGCTGTGAAGGGAGGCTTCATGCTGCCTACCGGAGCAGCCCTGATCCCAACTCCTACTTGCATGGAAGCAGGAGCGGGCAGGGATCTCGGAGGGAGGGAGGGAGGAAGCGGGGGGGGGAGAGAGAATGAAAGAGAGAGGAATAAGTGCCATTGAGCTCAGTCAGTCCCAGTTAAGCTTCCCAGTTAAGTTAAACTTTCAGGTTTCCAAATAAAGGGTTGAGAGTGTAAATAACTTTCTGTGGACAGTTGTGTAGGGGTTAGAGAGTTCAAACCCTGCCTCTCCACATTATTTGGTTAATTATGCATATATATTTAGGAGTCTGGTCCATTAAATTCAGCGGTTCTTACTCTGAAGTGCGTAGAGGATTGCTCAGAAGTAAACCCCATTGAGCTCCTCAGCCCCAATTAAGCATGTCTTTGGCATTAAATCCTGTGAAATCCTGTATCAACTTATCTAGAAGTCCCATTGAACTGAATGAGACTTGCTTCTGAGTAGACAAGCATAGGATCATAGCACTGTAAGTCACCATCTTTTTACACTCTTATGTGTACATTGGGGGGATAAAATATGGAAGTGTAAGTGGGGTTTATTCTAAGCTCTGACCCCTCCCAAGAAGCCAGCATACTGCCCATCCCCAAAATGAATGAAAGAAATTCAAAGAGGGAAGAGAAAATAAGAATTAACACAGAAAGAGGCAGGGAAGAAGAAGAAAAACATCACAGGAAGAAGACTTGAAATTTGGGGAAATGAGAAAGACAGTGAGGGAGCAAGAAAAAGCCAAGTTTCATTGAAAAGAATGTGGTAGTAAGGGGATTCACCCTACCGCAGTTTATTGGTCAAAGAGATTATTTACCTTTCTTAACCTGCAGTTTGGCACCAAGACTCCTTTCCTGCTCAAAACATAACTATAAAGCTGAGCCCCACCCCAAATCCTATTTTTTGAGTTACTAGGATTTGCAGTCTGTTACAAAATGACTATTCTCCCTGTAAAATACATTGGGAAACTGGGGGTGGGGTGGGGGTGGCGGAGAGATCTTTGCACCACGGCACTGGATATGCTTAAGACGGCCCTGAGGAAATGTAACAAACAGCCCTGAAGGATTTGTAAAGTGTCAGGAGAATGGGAAGGATACACATGTGCCATGAATGTTACAGGGACTTGATAATCTGTATTCTGAAGTTTAGAATAATTTTGCATGCTTGTGTTTTATGCGTTTCAACTAAATTTTACAGTCCCAGTGTGACATTAAATAACTTCCTACACAAGCTAGTTTTCCATGCTTCTAGCTGGCACTGCAGCATCCAATTGGCAGTACGTCATTGTCTTTAAAAAAACAAAAAACCAGTACCAGTCAGTATGATTAACAGTACCAAGTCTACTGCCATGAATAGTCCCTTTATTTTTAGTGCAGGCTGACCACAGCTTTCCTGCATTGTTTGATGGATACTCAGATGTCTGAAAACAAATGGTAAACATACTATCCAGGAGTTGTGATTGGCTGATAGTGTTCATGCTTGTTTTGAAGAATCTGTTTATGATTGTTTTCAGGAATGTGAATGCCCTTCAGGTATTGTAGAAAAGATGTGGTCAACTAAATTCAAGGGCCCGCTGTTTGCTGCTGCAACATACAGCAGCCCTAAAGTAGATTTATGCTTCCAGCTAGCTAGAGAAGCAAAATTATATTTCAGTGAATGGAAAATGCAACACAGCTGAGAGTCCCCAGTATTTACTAGAACAAATTTCTAACAATGTTATTGAAGAGAAAAGAATGAAATTGCTGGTTCATTTCGTAGCCAAAAGCAAAGCAATTATTATTACTTACTGAATTTGGAGGATGAATAAGGGTGGGGAAAGGGAGGCTTTTATGATCATATGTTGAATGGCAAAGTGTTTGCTATTCCCCTTGAGTTTCATAGCTCTTCTAGGTTAGCTCACTTCTGGTTATGCCTAAGGAATTCAGCATTGTGATTTGAAAAGCAAAATGCCTGTTATCATATGTATTTGGGTATTAATTTATTTGTGCTTGTCATGACCAGGGAGTAGGGATGCACCAGGTAGCTCTGCCTACGAGTCTGTGAAAAAGAGTATGATCTTATGCACAGCTGTACATGTGAAGGCTTACTCATAATCCTGATTGTGTCAGCTGGAGGTTTTTGTGTGAGAGCAGCTGTATGTGTAAAGGCTCTGTTGCTACAGATGGTTGGTGCTTTGTGCTCTTTACAGAAGATTATGGGGCAAGGCTATTGGGATTGTCCCCACTCTCTTAGTTGATGAAAACAGGAGCATTAATCAAACACAGCTATTGATGAGGCTAGAGTAGCCACTAGAAATAGAGGTGTAATTTTATTTTCTGCTTGAGTAGTGGTGAAGTATTCATTTTGCATGAATAATTGCTATAATGCACCATACCACTTGATTCATACCTCTGACAACTTTTATACAAGTTCTGTGTTTTTTTCTAATTAGAATATTTCTGCATCTCCGTGCATTCTCACAATATACACTGAAACTTAAATAGAGCATTGCAGAGAACAAAGCTAGTGTTAAAAGAATCTGGAGCTTGAACCAGGAAGATTCTGAATCTGTGACCTAGTCCAGTGCAGCACCTTTGAATGTTAATTGCATAGAGCCTTTTTCAGACACTGAACAGAAGAGCCATATGCAATGTGAGCTCCTTCGAACTGTATATAAGGCCTCCAGGTTCACCAGACCTGGTATGAATACTAGGAGGTTGGGGTTTTGCTCTTGCTTAGTCAATGAAGCTAAACCTGTGTTCCAGCTCCTGCACCTTTATAACTTCCAACCTCAAAAACTTGATCAAACTCCTTTTCTAGCTTCACCTCCAATTCCAGTGAGGTTAGCTAGATTCTAAGGAGTAAGATGAGCCTGGGCTTCCCCCCAACACTAGAGCTGTAGAAAGGGAGAGATTATCTTCCCCCGCCCCCCAGCCTTGAAAATGAATGTGAGCTTGTAGCTTGAGTAAGTTCTGTGCTTGCTGGATCTGAAGAGAGAACAAATTCCGCCCTCCCCCTCCACTCAGGTGGGCGTGGTTTGCAGCATCAAGCAAGGCTTACTTGGGCGGGTGCCACCCACTTGCTTAGGTGGCCTTTGACACGCCCTCCGGCCAGGTAGGACAATGCACATCTGGCGGGTGGGTGGGGTCAAGGCTAAAGAAAAAAGCCTGAGCCTTGAGGCCAGGCCTCCTTTGCTCTTCTTCCTTCTAGGAAGAAGCTTCTGCCTCTTCTTTCAGGCTCTGAATCAGAGGTTGATGGTGGAGGTACAGAGGCTTGTCCCGTCCCCCCTGTGTCCGTCCCCCCCGCTTTCTGCCGTAGGAGCAGAAGGTTGTCTTCCAGGTTATTGGAACTCCAACTACCAAACACAGACACAGGGGCAAAGAATGCCCACTCACTTCTACCTTTCACCACCTCTGAGCCGGCTGGGAACTGAAGAGCAGAGAATGCAATGACTTCTCTGTCAATAAAGATGGGTTCTAATGCACCATACCACATGTTCATTTTCATATATATGTATGCATTAGAAATAGGCATGGAATGCAATTGCCATGATTGTTTGGGGACAATGGGTGCCCTTTTCTTTGGAAAGGTAAGCAAACTGCAGGCTTCATCTTCATTTAATTTTTCAGAGGCCAAGTCTTTCAGAATGCTATCATAAAAGATTGCTTAGGACATAGGGATTCAACATCAATTATACATCAACAAATTTATCATTTGGAAATTCTGTCTGTGTGGATTTGAAAGAGTAAGCGAGTCAATATAATAGGACATAAGGGCGCCAAAAGCAGGGTACAAATATTAGACATAAAAATAAAGCAGTAGAGTGAGTGTCGTTTTGATAAATGCTGATAGAAGTAAGTACTTTAGCATAATTGCTCTTGACTATAGCTATGTTAGGAACAAATAATTCATTTTGAATACAATGCTCCATTGTTCCTTCTGATCCATTAGTAAAGAAAAAAATTCCATAGCAAGCATGGAAATTGCTATAATTATTTTAATGTGTATTACTGGATATCTTAAGAAGATAGGTGAACAAAAAAAGTTAAAATAAGATCAGGATTGATATCCCTTGAAATCTATCTGAAAGGTATTATAAAGTTATCAATTTATTTTTGTTGCTATTCCTAGGGTTTGGGATGAGTAAGTAGTTTAAAAACAATACAAAACTCCCCAACAAAGTAAAATATCCTACTATTATACAGTATATAATTAAAGCTATAGGGACACGGATGGTGCTGTGGTTTAAACCACAGAGCCTCTTGGGCTTGCCGATCAGAGGTTGACGGTTTGAATCCCTGCGATGGGGTGAGCTCCTGTTGCTCTGTCCCAGCTCCTGACAACCTAGCAGTTTTAAAGCATGCCAGTGCAAGTAAATAGGTACCACTGCGGGAGGAAAGTAAACAGCATTTCCATGCGCTCTGGTTTCCGTCACGGTGTTCCGTTGTGCCAGAAGCAGTTTAGTTATGCTGGTCACGTGACCCAGAAAAGCTGTCTGTGGACAAACGCCGGCTCCCTCGGCCTGAAAGCGAGATAAGCGCCGCAACCCCATAGTCAGCTTTGACTGGACTTAACTGTCCAGGGGTCCTCTACCTTTTTTAAAAAAATAATTAAAAATAAAATAAATTTTCTGAGCATGTCTTAAAAGCCAGCCCAAACAGAAATGTATTAAAACATTTCAGGGAACTACACAAGATTGGACTTGAATAAACTTATATGGGAATTCCACAAAGACCGTCTTTCAATGCGTCCTTACTGTTTATGCTCATTATGCGTATAGGTATTTGGATGTTTTGGTGTGTATGTTTTGCTTGCTTTTTTATTCTTTTATTCTTCTATCTTATCAAAAATAAAGGTGAGAATATGTAGCTAATTCAAGGCTTTCAAGGAAGAGGCAATAGAGAAATGTATTAAAGGGTCTCTGCCTTTGAGTACCATTGACAGCAGACACATCTAATTGTGTCATTGCAGAGTCTGTAACTGTGATACTACTGAACCTACTTCAGTTCTGTAAAAGTGTTTTGGAGTAGAGGAGCTAAACATTTTTCTGTGAAAGGCCTTAGGAAAATGAGATTAGATTGGCCAATGCATTTCCATATAAACCTGATAAGGTTCATAGCGCTGGAGATCTATATGACTTGTGGTTTTATAATTATTTAAATGAATTGTTGCCCTGGAGAAGTAGAGCTTATGACACCTGCATGCTAACCTTCTTCTAAGGAGCTTAAAACAACTAATGTGAGCTTTTGCCATTTTATCATCACAACAATCATGCAAGGTAAATTTGGCTCAGGCTCGGCAGGTGTCTGTGGTCCAAATTTCTAACAGTGGCTCTTCTTGAGTTCCCCAGACTATTGCATAGCAATACATTAGAGTTTCTGACATATAGAAGCAAATAAATAATTCAGCAAGAACAAGAAAAAAACTGGCGTTTCAGTATGGTTAAAAGCACCAAGCATAGTAGATGTTCAAAAAGTATGTTGGAAATATATGAAACCTAATACAGCCACTTTATTTCCATGGATTTTTCAGTGTTACCTCCTCATACTCTGATACCTTAAAAAAAGACAATGAATCACTACTCCTTTTGTGAATAGGCTTTCACCACAATCTATCAGAAAAAGCAGTGTTGCATATGTTATACAACATACATGTGTTATAATTTATTTACTTTCTATATTTATACACCCCCTCTTGGATACTACAATGTTCCTTGGATGTGTAATGTAGGTAACTCTATATTTTGCAAGAGCAGTATTGCTGCTTGTGACACAGTTTCTGTCATGTCTGCTACATTGCAGAGGTGTGAGCCCATGCCCAATTTGAGGAGGGCAGAGAAGACCAAGCTGGATATTGAAGCACATGCCATACATCACTTCCATACATCACTACTGGGAAAACCATAGCTTTAACTATACGGATCTTTGTTGGCAAGGTGATGTCTCTGCTTTTTAAGATGCTGTCTAGGTTTGTCATTGCTTTTCTCCCAAGAAGCAGGCGTCTTTTAATTTCGTGACTGCTGTCATCATCTGCAGTGATCAAGGAGCCCAAGAAAGTAAAATCTCTCACTGCCTCCATTTCTTCCCCTTCTATTTGCCAGGAGGTGATGGGACCAGTGGCCATGATCTTGGTTTTTTTGATGTTGAGCTTCAGACCATATTTTGCGCTCTCCTCTTTCACCCTCATTAAAAGGTTCTTTAATTCCTCCTCGCTTTCTGCCATCAAGGTTGTGTCATCTGCATATCTGAGGTTGTTGATATTTCTTCCGGCAATCTTAATTCCAGCTTGGGATTCATCTAGTCCAGCCTTTCGCATGATGAATTCTGCATATAAGTTAAATAAGCAGGGAGACAATATACAACCTTGTCGTACTCCTTTCCCAATTTTGAACCAATCAGTTGTTCCATATCCAGTTCTAACTGTAGCTTCTTGTCCCACATAGAGATTTCTCAGGAGACAGATGAGGTGATCAGGCACTCCCATTTCTTTAAGAACTTGCCATAGTTTGCTGTGGTCGACACAGTCAAAGGCTTTTGCATAGTCAATGAAGCAGAAGTAGACGTTTTTCTGGAACTCTCTAGCTTTCTCCATAATCCAGCGCATGTTTGCTATTTGGTCTCTGGTTCCTCTGCCCTTTCGAAATCCAGCTTGCACTTTCAAGACCGGTGTTATGTGGTCTTGGCGGCTCCTCCCAGTCACCAGTCTAGCTGCCGCATTCTGGATTGGTTGTAGTTTCCAGGTCACCTTCAAGGTTAGCCCCACATAGAGCACATTGCAGTAGTCCAAGCAAGAGATAATTACAGCATGCACCACTCTGGCGAGACAGTCTGCGGGCAAGTAGGGTCTCAGCCTGCGTACCAGATGGAGCTGATAAACAGCTGCCCTGGACACAGAATTGACCTGTGCCTCCATGGACAGCTGTGAGTCCAAAATAACTCCCTGGCTGTGCACCTGGTCCTTCAGGGGCAAAGTAACCCCATTCAGGACCAGGGAGTCCTTGCCTTCCTCCTGTGCTCCCAAAGCAGTACTTCTGTCTTGTCAGGATTCAACCTCAATCTGTTAGCCGCCATCCTTCCTCCAACTGCCTCCAGGCACTCACACAGGACCTTCACTGCCTTCACTGGTTCTGATTTGAAAAAGAGGTAGAGCTGGGTATCATCCACATACTGATGAACACCCAGCCTATACCCCCCTGATGATCTCTCCCAGCGGCTGCATGTAGATGTTAAGAAGCATGGGGGAGAGGACAGAACCCTGAGGCACCCCACAAGTGAGAGCCCAGGGGTCTGAACACTCATCCCCACCACCACTTTCTGAACACGTCCCAGGAGGAAGTAATGGAACCACTGTATAACAGTGGCCCCCAGCTCCCAGCCCCTTTAGACGGTCCAGAAGGATGTTATGGTCGATGGTGTCAAAAGCCTCTGAGAGATCCAGCAGAACTAGGAAACAGCTCTCACCTTTGTGGAGATCATTAACCAGTGCAACCAATGCAGTTTCTGTCCCATGATGAGGCCTGAATCCCTACTGGAAGGGATCCTAATGGTTCGCTTCTTCCAGGCGTGCCTGAAGTTGTTCAGCAACCACTCGCTCGATCACCTTGCCCAAGAATGGACATATAAAAAATATAAATATAAAATGCACATTTAAAACATTGTAATTAGCAAGAGAATAAAGTATTATTGTAAGCATAGGATATATCTTCTGGTGTTGCTGCCAATTCTGCCAACGATGGTTCATTGTGGGCAGTGGATATGGAAGCTCAGGCTTGATCGCCCAAGTCTCCATTGGGTTTGACAAAGCTAACTTTTCTGTAAGGAGACTGTTGTTGAGAGAAGCCTCAGGGCATTTCCTCAGCCAATATTATTTGGTCTGTTACTAAAACCAGACTAATCAGGTATGTTACCAGTTCACTGAGATTGCTTCTGAATCTCTTATTCTGGGCTTTGGGTGCTGTTGCAGCTGCAGGGCAGACAATGTCACTTTGGCTTAAGTTCTGCTCCTTCTTCTTCTCCCCCACTGTCTGCTTCAATGATTCAAGGCTTGCCATGTTTGCAGGAGGAACCAGTGGCAGTGGGGGCAGGAAAGGGCAAGTGGGTGATGTTTGTGTCAAAGGCTTTGGGAGAGCAGGAAGAGCAGCCAAGGTGAGAAGCAACCACATCCCTTGTTGAGGTAGAATGTATGAGTCACAGAGTGAGATTCTGCCAAGGCAAAAACTGCTCTTCTTAAATACCCTGTTCTAAGGTTTTCATATTGTTTACATACTCTGTTTACTAAACAGCATTTTCATATATGCAAATTCTAAATGTGTTTTAAAAATAATTTGTTTCAGACTGTCAGATGCTTTATGAATATATTATCAAGTATCCTAGTTTAAGTAAAAGTGGCATGTTTTCCATTAATGCATTTATCAAAATTCTGCAGCCGTTTACTTAGGGTTAAGAAAATCTCCTTTCTGTTGAGAATATGAAGTGTATATTTATTACTTGATATTTTTTAAATGGTTTAATTCCAGCAAATGTTAATTACTTGATTTTGTGTATCTCTGTCTAATGCTAAGAGCCTTTTAAAGAAAGAGGTGTTCATACATAAATATTGAATTAGCAAAGAGCTTCAACTTCAGATTTGACTTAATGTGCCGCACATATGAAATTCAGCTTCCTGCTGAACCAGACTACACTTGCTTCACCTCCACAGTTTATTCTTTTGGGTATTTGTGATGACAGAAATCTTTCTTATCCATAAGACCATTGTGAGATTTCCCCCCACCTCCAGTCTCTCTTAATCTTTGCCGCACCACTTCTTCCCTTATGCCTGCTCTGTCTTCTTTCCTTTAAAAGCCCTGCCCCTTTGCTTCTGTAATTCTTGGTGGTTGTTTTAGCTCAATTTCTCTTTCCCAGACCCTGGGACTCTGTCTTACATTTTGCCAATAATATGTCATTTCTGGGCTTTGTAAAAAATTTCTCTCTCTCAGTCAAGTGGATATTTTAATTTTCTCACGGAAATTGCATTTTGAGGAGTACTGAGGTACTAGATGTACAAAAGTTTCCTAGTGCCTGAAATAAAGCTCCTATGCAGCCTTATAGCTAGAGCAGAACTTCCTCCTTTCCGTTGCAAGAAGAGGCCCTCTAACTATCAGAGCAGCCACTCTTTTTCTTTCAGGAAAATAAGAAAGGAAGGCCACAACTGTTTTTCTTTCCTGTGCAATTTGTCACTGTGACAGATCATTATGGGAAATCTTTCCTTATTAGTGTACCCCCATTTTGTAAGGGTTTCCCTAAGAAGTACTATACTGTACTGGTTTGGTTGAAATGACTGAAACTCCCTAAACTGTTCAGCAAGTTGGGTGAAGATGTTCTAAGCCAGGCACCCCCAAACCTCGTCCCTCCAGATGTTTTGGACCATCCCGTCCTCTTAGCTAGGGATCATGGGAGTTATAGGCCAAAACATCTGGAGGGCCGCAGTTGTTCTAAACCTTACTGACATAGATCTTTCTTCAAGCCTAGCCCTGAGGGGTGGGGGCGGGGGCGGGGAATGAGATTTAGATTTACTTTCCCAAAGTTACAAAACCTAAAGAAGCTTGGGAAGGATCTTTAGAACGTGGTCAATAGCTTAATGACCTTACAGTCTTAGTGCAAAGGGAATATTTTAATGAGAAATTCTGGAGAAATGTCCTTTCTGACCAAAGAACTCAAATGTCAAAGTATATCCAAAGTTTCTTTAGGAAAAGAAAGAATGATGGACATGGACAATTCAAAGTGTTGGTGCTGACCTTTAAAGCCCTAAATGGCCTCGGTGCAGTATACCTGAAGGAGCGTCTCCACCCCCATCGTTCTGCCCGGACACTGAGGTCCAGTACCGAGGGCCTTCTGGCGGTTCCCTCGTTGCGAGAAGCCACGTTGCAGGGAACCAGGCAGAAGGCCTTCTCGGTGGTGGCGCCCACCCTGTGGAACGCCCTCCCATCAGATGTGAAAGAGAAAAACAGCTACCAGATTTTTAGAACACATCTGAAGGCAGTCCTGTTCGGGGAGGCTTTTAATGTTTAATTGATTATTTTATTTCATTTTTCTGTTGGAAGCCGCCCAGAGTGGCTGGGGAAACACAGCCAGATGGGCGGGGTATAAATAAATTATTATTATTATTATTATTATTATTATTATTATTATTTAATAAAGGAGAGATAATCTTACCTTATACCTCTTTGAGCAGAGTCTTGGATTTCAGAGTATGTGTACAGTTCCTTTCAGAAAAGAGGTAAAAGACCTTGCAGAGCATCTTTGGTTACCTGACTTGGGTAGGTCTTAGGGGACAAAGGGACCAGGGCAGGGGTGGGGTGGGAAACCACTAACTTGCAAGCCATACTTCGCCCATCAATGATTCAGATTTGGCACACATTTTCCTCAAAGCATGCTCACCTGCCCGACACCTGCGACATCTGGTGTGGGGCAGGTAAAGACAAAGCTGTCAATGCCTAATCAGGAACCTTATACTGTGCACCCAATTGTTCACTGGCAAGGGAAAATTCAGGCTTTGGCTCTACTATCAGGTGATGGGTGGTAGACCTGAAGCCTCAGGTGATTTAAAGCCCCATGTAAGCCCTATGGCAGCCAGTAAGGTAGAGAATTGTGAAGATGATGGCCGCAGCCAGTAATCAGGAAGGCTATCCCAGATACAGCAACTGATACTAAGCTGATGTCACAGTCAAGGAGTCTGAAAAGGGAAATGGGAAGCATCCGTGATTGGGAAGTAGTGCTGCCTGGGCAACCCAGAATTTCAGATACTTAGAAGGGCCTTAGGTGATGACTGGCAAGAAGGAAGAAGCCTTTGGCTGAAGCACCTAGTACTTCAAGTGTCTTAGAATCATAGAATCATAGAGTTGGAAGAAACCACAAGGGCCATCCAGTTCAACCCCCTGCCAAGCAGGAAACACCATCAAAGCATTCTTGACATATGCCTGTCAAGCCTCTGCTTAAAGACCCCCAAAGAAGGAGACTCCACCACACTCCTTGGTAGCAAATTCCACTGCCAAACAGCTCTTACTGTCAGGAAGTTCTTCCTAATGTTTAGGTGGAATCTTCTTTCTTGTAGTTTGAATCCATTGCTCTGTGTCCGCTTCTCTGGAGCAGCAGAAAACAACCTTTCTCCCTCCTCCATATGACATCCTTTTATATATTTGAACATGGCTATCATATCACCCCTTAACCTTCTCTTCTCCAGGCTAAACATGCCCAGCTCCCTAAGCCGTTCCTCATAAGGCATCGTTTCCAGGCCTTTGACCATTTTGGTTGCCCTCCTCTGGACACGTTCCAGCTTGTCAGTATCCTTCTTGAACTGTGATGCCCAGAACTGGACACAGTACTCTAGGTGAGGTCTGACCAGAGCAGAATACAGACTTAGCTGCGGCTGGAACTAAAAGGTGTTGTTTGGTACGTACCTGCAGTGTTCAACACTCATTGCCTTCTGCAATGGCCCTTTTTATTGATATCTGACAAGATGTAAGAAATTAATAGACAGTATGAGCTTCCCAATAGATCAGTGGAGCTATGCCAGCTTGCAACACTGAATACTGATGCTCCAGTATTGTCTTTCTATTTTTGTTAACATCTGCTTCCCTTATGGGAAGGTCAGGTTTGTGTGAGTGATAGCTATCAAATGATAAGCTTAACACTTGATAAGCATACTTTCAATGATGTGCTGATAAGGCTGTCTGTGACAGCAGAGACATGATAGCCATTTCACTCAGTTATCCTGTGATAAACATGGTTGTTTGAATTGGCCCTATCGTATTTCAGATGCATGGGGAATATACCGTAGCTCTCTTTGGATGGCTGGTTTCCAGTTATTGTTGCAGTAAAGAACAAAATGTCAAGAGAATGAAAGCTGCCAGAATGCAAATATTAATGAAGTACCTCCACATCAGATGAATGCCGTCATCTACTATGCCATACTAAGCCATGTACTATGATGCAGTGATTCTTACTGAAAAGCTTTGGCCCCAGTGACTCTTTGTCATTACAGCAAACTAGCTTATGCAGATGGAAGTTAGTGATATGTGAAGGATCATTATGCTGTGTCAAGTTTCATTTTAAAGACCATAAGTAGAACATTTTTATAAGAAAAGCAAACTACACCACCATTGCAGGGAAAGACATAAATCATGTATTTTTATCACCTCAAAAGACCACCAGAAGACAAGCTCTAATATTTCAAATGCGACAAGCAATCTACTCACATGAATCACAATTTGAGTTCCATTATAGCCAAAGTGATGTGTACCATATTGTGGTTTATGGATAGTGCTGTTACAATGTTGCAGATTTTTTTAAAAAAAATCCTGGGCATTTAAACTTGTGTATTTTTACAGATAAATGAAATCACAACCATTACTTTACATCCTTTGATCTGAACATATCTTAGCAAAATCATTTTACTAGCAGGAAGTCCTGGGGGGAAAGGAAATGATGCTTGTTTTAAACTTTTATTATTTGGAAACCAATTCTATACAACCTAAAATCAACAATTAAATTACATTCACAAAATTTATTTAAAAAACACACCAAAAACAGTGAGTCAGATTAATATATCAACATAGCTGGAACCTCCCCCTTGGAAAGCCTGTTTAAAGAGCTAAGTTTCAAGCAAGCACCCAAATAGATGCCCGGGGCTCCTGCTTGTTTGTGTGCTGCCTTGCTCCTCTCCATCCCAGGATGCTGCAGTGGCTTAGATAGAATGGTGCAGTCTGCTGCTAGCCTGGACTATGTCACCAAAATCCAGCAGGCAAAAAAACCTACATGTTGACAAAAGGCTACTTTTATGGACCACCTTTTTTTTAACCTTTAACCAGCCTGTAAATTTACCTGTAGCTCTTCCTGCCCCATTCCTGTAGGGAGGAAAGCATGGAACCTAAGATGGGAGTTAGCAACTGCAAGGAGCTAGAAGAGAGTGTCATACATGCTCCCATGGCAGTGGACCTTGGTTGAAATTAGAGGTATACATAAATAAAGGAAGACAATGCCACAGAGAAACTATTCAAAGCTGTAGATTTTTACCCTTATTGCTATCAAAAGTTTAATGTAAACTTCACTGATATTTTTTAATGAATAGTGGTATGTAAATATTTTATGAATAAAAATAAACTAAGAAACTTTCCATTTTTTACTAAAAGAAAATCCTAGTTAAATCTGTAACATTTGGTGTTTTTTCAGCACTCCCCCCTTTTTACTGACATGGCTCATGTCTTTCAAATTCATTGTTGAAGCTTCAGACAAACATGGAACCTTGTCAGGTTAATTTTTAGATGGATACCTTACTAGTTCTGACATATTTCCTATCTCTCTTCCTTTACATCTATGATTCAGTATTATACATGATTAAACAAAACCCTTTCAAAGGAATGAAATAAAAGCCTGCATTGTTTTTTAAAAGATAGCAAGCAGAGCAGTGTAAGCCTGTACTTACAGCCAAGTGTGCCCCATACGGCTGCAGAGCACTATGGTTTGATAGAGAGAGTGACTCTTTTTCCTTGCCATTTGTCTTTCAGGCTTTGACAGTCCCCCCATTTTTCAAGGGGATTATCATTCAGAAATAGCAAAAGCAAGGGGACTTGATCGCACAAGGTATTTGTATCCCATCTTTTGCCTTCAAGCCATCATTTCAGATTCAGTCCAGACCACTCACTGATCAAAAGTCCCTGTCAGTTGACAGCTGCTTGGTGACCAGTGCAAAGTGATTTCGTTAGTTGCTCAAGCTTCCTACTTACTGCATTGATGTCTATAGGATAGTAGTGTTCATGACAGCTGGTCTACTTGGCACTCAGCACACAAATACAGGATTGCATCAGCGTGGGAGGCAAAGCCCCTTTCATCATTTCTACCAACATGAAGTAGAACAAAGAACAATGAAGCTAGTTTTGTTGTCCTTGTTTTACCTATTCAGACTCACATGAACTCTGTCAGACTTTCAGGGATATCTGTATTCACTCCAGCCAACTAGAAAAAGGTATGTAACAGGACAGTATTTTCTTAACACCGATACTAGAAAAATAAGAAATGTAAAACTGAAATGACTCATGCAAATGCAGTTTATGTACCAGGAAGATCAAGCACAGCTGGACAATAAAGCAAAAGCCATCTGCATCCCAAATATTGCCTTTAGGTAAATCCTAATGCAGGGGTTCTTAAGCTTCATCGCCACCTGTCCAAACCTGCCCCAAGTGTAACTGAAATAAAACGGAGGCAGATGGTGCACCTTGCACATAACAGTTTTATCCCTGATGGGGTGAGCAGATCAAAGGAGAATAGTAGGAGCTGGTCTACCCACAATATGCTTTAAGATACCTATGGGAGAGGGATCCGAGAGAAGAAGAAAAACACCTGTGAATAATAGAATTTTTCCCATAATTGTAACAATGCTCTGCAGCCTTTCTAGACCATATCATACCTTTCTAGAACATATCATACTACTCCCAACTTTGGCAATTTTATCTTCTTCAGTAATTTGAATGAGGTCACATGTGCATATTATTAAGAAAAGGGAGACTTTGTATTCCGTTTGCCGCAAAACCTAATATATTTGGAATGAAACGTAGGGCATATGACTGATAAGAGGGATAAGTAAAACTCCCCTTGGATTTTTTTCTAGACTCCTTCCGCTGATATAAGAATCAATCCAGACAACATTTTGTCTGTTGAGGATTCTTAATGGTTGTCTCATATTTTGATTTAAGTGAAATTTCTTTGACAACTCAGAATGATACTGTACTGTTACAGGCATGTTGTTTTGTTGTGTACCATAAAACTTTCTGGGATTTTGTATTGTGTGATAAATAATGGGGAATAGGTAAGTGCTTAATGGGGAGTGATGAGTATCTAACTGCATGTGAATCAAGTGCATCCACCCAGGTTGGAACTGGGACAGAAGCTATTTGATAGTTTTGTCTGAATCTAGTGTGTGTCAAAAGGAAGCAGTTTGCAGGTTTGAAAGCTTGGTTAGAGAGCTGGATTGGGTTCTACTGCATTGTTTTGGTGTCTCTATTCTACCTACACATATAACCAGGTGTATCAAGAAAGCGCCAGCTGCCTTCATAAGTGTCTTGGGTCACAATGCTTTCACAGCTTGACTGGATGGAACTAGCAAGAGGCCACCTCTATGATACAGAAAGTAATCTCTCCTCTGACAGAATAAAGCTAGGGCCATAGTGGGAAAGGGTTTCCCCAGCACACTTGAGCTACGTTTCCTCCAATCATTCATGTTCTTACTCAGGCTACTTGTCCCCAAGGCTGTCCTCCAAAGTAGGCCAACCTTATAAAAGGTGATGTTAAATATCAACTTCTTGAGGAAATAAGTTCACAGGCCTTTTATTGAAATCAATGTGCTGAAAGAATGCATGTCTAATTTGTAATTGACTAATTTAATCTTTCTCTTTAACACTTCACAATTTTGGAATACTCCAATAGATGAGTAATTACTTTTAGGAGTGGTGGTCAGCATAGCTGCCAAGTTATCCCTTATTTTAAGGAATTTTCCCTTATGCTGAATAGGCTTCCTCGCGAGAAAAGGGAAAACTTGGCAGCTATGGTGGTCAGGAGGAATGCCCATAAAGTTAATGGCAGAATTGTAAATGTTCTGCTTTTTGTGGATATATGTTGGATATTTTTATATAGCATTTTTCATATTTCAGTGTTGTATCGCTGAATATGTGCAACTGTGCAGCTGATTGCAATCTCATGGGGTGTTTTTTCCCCCTCAGATATTGATGAGTGTGCTGCTAAGATGCATTATTGTCATGCCAACACAGTTTGTGTTAACCTGCCTGGATCATATCGCTGTGATTGTGTCCCAGGATATATCCGCGTTGATGATTTCTCATGTACAGGTAAGCTCTTAATATGATCACAGTAACACCATGAGACTTTATTAATATCCAGTGGTGTTCATTTGGAAGGAATGAAATATTCTTCATATTGTATGAAGGCAATAGATTTATTCCTTGAGGGAAAAATATATCCTTGAAAGTTGAAGAAATGTTTTCTGAGAGGGGGGGGGGAAAGGTTTTCCTATATTTATATAAAAAAAGTAAGAATTTAGAATCCAACTGTTAATACTTCTCTAGAGTGGTGATACCTCATTACATTGTTCTGCAGTATATACACAGGTTATTTCTCTTCTTCTTAAATGCTAAATTTACTGTCAGGGAAGTGGGAGAAGAGAGTGCTTGGACTGAGCCAGTTTCTGCTGCTTCTCATCCCACCCCATAGCTGCCAAGTCTCCCGCTGAAAAATGCGGGATCAGCAGTGGCACAGCACCGGAAGTTGCTTCTACGCATGTCCAGACATGCGTAGAAGCAACTTCCGGTGCCGCTCTGCCCGATTTCCGGTGCCCAGGCACGGGCGGAACGGCAGCGGAAGTCGCTTCTACGCATGTCCGGACATGCGTAGAAGCGACTTCCGGTGCCGCACTACCCATGTCTGGGCACCGGAAATTGGGCGGCCCCAGCACCCAAAATGGAGTCTCCCTGGCAGGTAGGAAATCCGGGGGATTTACGGGATTTTTTCCAATCTGGGCTGCCAACGGGAAACGGTTTAAAATACGGGGGTTTCCCGCAAAAAAGGGAGACTTGGCAGCTATGTCCCACCCTCCAATAGAGAACAGGAGCAGAGGAATATGTTATGGGGTACCAGGTCCTGGTGTGGGGTACAGAAGCCTTTTTGCATTTGTGATGGAGGTGACTGGCACATGGAGTATATTTCATGTGATTATTTATTTACACGTACTGTAAAACCGAGTTAAGTATTTGTTTGAATAACAATTAGGGGAATGTTTTTGCTTGTTAATTGTTGAGAGTTAATATTTGCCTAATTCTTAAAGAAGAATTGAACAATATGGAACAAATACATCAAAGTCAGTAAATTTTTAATCTATCAGTAAAAAGCAGTAATGAGGAGTCTTAGGAGAGCATTAGTGTTTTTAACTAATATCTGCAGTTGGTTTGTTGGAAGATTAGGAAGAAAAATAATGTGTATTTCCCCTAGAATTTGAGAAAACCTTGTTCTTGCCTGTACCTGAGAAGATAACTCCTGACAGTTGTCTTAGGAAGGCATGGATAACTTTTAAGTTTCATTTCTTTTGTTTTGGAGCAGTGAAAGGCACTGTTTCTGAAATGAAATGAGCATTTTAAAGGGCTGCCTCTCTTTTCACCTGGAAACATGGTCAATACAAAAAACAATATGTGAATGATTATTCCAGAATTCATGTTCTGAATATATACAATTCATAGGGCAAGGTCTTAGGGAATAAACAGGAGCTTGGTATGGAGCAAAAAAAGAAACATAAAAAATTGTGTCTTCAAGGGATAAGGATTAAGGTGTGCACAGCAGAATTGGATATATTCCAACCTTGGATCTATTCAGGATTACAGAAATGTACAGATAACTCATACAACTTGCACAGGGATTATGTTCTGGGGGTCGTATGTAGTGTAAAGGTGAAATTGTGTATTGTCAGGACAAAGTAGGGAACTGCCTTTCCTACTTTTCTTAAGCCAGTGGGCTCCAGCAGTGCTGGAGGGGTGCCAAGATTGGAGACAAAGTGAGCACAGAAGCCAGGGGTGAGGCTGGTGCAGTGCACCCGGGTGATGTAGGAGGGGTCGAAGAGGAATGCTGGGAGGTGACAGCACTGAGACTGTCTCTGGGATAGTACTCCTCATCTGTAACTTGGCCCCCACCCCCAGGTCCAAACACAGTCCATCCCAACCCACTTGGCCTCTCTCCAGGGTCATCAACAAGCAGCTCCTTTGAATTCCCTCCCAGCTCCTTCCTGATCTGACCAGCCTCTCTGCAATGTCTCTTCAGGATTTATGAGAATAAATTTGAGAGACATGATGACTTCATCCATTGCAAAAGCTTGCTATTTATTCCTGCCTACTGCTTCTTAACAGTTACCAATTTATATTATGACTTTTACTCCTTGACCCTTGGTAACTAAGCTTACTTCATAACTTGTCACAAGGGGCATCCTTAAAGTATTATATATAAATATATACGTGTGTGTGTGTTTCTGTTGCATCATAACTTTCTAGTACATGCAATCTATTTTTCTTCCTAAATATTTTTTTTACTACTGACTTTTCATTTTTGAAGAACTACATCTGTCTTTAGAGATTAATTTTATAGCTTATCATTCAAGTGTATTTTGGTGTGCTTTTGTGCTACAGTGAATTGCTTCTAACCTTCATTTCCCTGTTGCATCTGTTACATGAATTCGCTAGATTGTCTTTGGTAGGCAATAAAGAAATCTCTGGATTCTCATATCTATAAAAGAATGAGTTTCATATGGAGAGTAGGACAAGTGTAGACTGGCCTGGCGCAATTTTAACAAATGGTCTGTGAAAAAATAAACAGTGATTTGCCAAAGGTCTCCCTGGAGCTACAAAGACATCTGAAAGCTTTATATAATTGCATTTTCAGTACAGATCCAATAGTGGGTATTAAAACCCTTTCATGCTTTTGTGAACTGTCTTTGTATGGTGGGAAAGGGCTATTTACTCAAGCTGATAGGTTCTCAGTTTGTCTCAACCTGATCACGTAATAAAGGCTTTTCTTAGTTTCAAGTACCATATGTACATTTTCTCTAATTTGGAAAAGACCGAAATTTTCTAATTGACTCCTTTGTGCTTTGTCAGAATGCAATTGATTATAATTCACCTAAGGCTGCAGTGTAATTTAAGAAATTCATTGTGTGTATGTATTTATCCACTGTTCTCAGTTGGCGGAAAGCGTTACTAATGCCCTTTGTAGCCCCTTTGTGGTAGTTTGGTGCAGAAAGAGGGAACAATTGAGTTGCAGCCCGGTGACCTGTTTAGGCACCTTTCAGGGTGATGGGCTGACCCTGAGGCTTGCAGTCTGTGTGGTGGAGCCCTGGGATGGTATAGGCCACCCACCTGAAACTATGGGGCCTTGGACGGTTGTGTGTCTATGTGATACAGCAAGACCTACCTACACACCTTCACAGTATAGCCCGAGGAAGGTGTTAGCTGGTACAGCCATACCTCCATTTCCTACAGACAGGGGTTTCGTTGCGTAATGGCTGCAGTTTTACCTTAAAATTAGAGTTAGTTCCCAACTGATAGTTGTTTCCCTCTGTAGGTGTTTTTTTTTGGGGGGGGGTTAACTTAAATAAAGTGGCCTTAGTTCAACTCAGGCCGTGTATCTGACTCTACTCAGCCTTCAGGTTGCAAACAACCTTCCTGTTTCGGGCACACTGAATTTTTCAACTTTCAAATTCCAAAGATGAGGGGTGCTAAATGAGTGTGTCCAAAAGATATTTTTGTTAAAATTATATAATTTAGTTTTGCTTGGTAAGTAAAATGTGTGTAAAATTGCACAGACATCATTAAAAATGAATGCCAAATACTTGCAGTTACATTATATATTAATATTATTTTTATTCATCATTATTATCATTATCATTTTCAGATGGTAAAATTAAAATTCTTTGGTTTTCCAAAAGCAGTTTTTCTGCTTATTCAACAAACATAGATTACCAAGCTAAATGTTGTCCAATAAAAGATTTGAATTCCTCACACGCAAAAGTATATTTTTAAGCTTCCTCACCAAATTAATTTGCAAAAATTAAGTTCCAGCCCCTAAAATGGTCTATGATCTACCTGTTTTCAGCAGAAGCAATCTGTGCTGACTATTTATCCCAGGCATCCCTAACCTGTGGCCCTCCAGATGTTTTGGCCTACAACTCCCATGATCCCTAGCTAACAGGACCAGTGGTCAGGGATGATGGGAATTGTAGTCCAAAACATCTGGAGGGCCAAAGGTTGGGGATGCCTGATTTATCCCTTTCCTCTCCCCAACTGATTGTACAGGGTGCTGGCTGTTGGTCCTTTGAGAATCCCAAAGCCACTTCCCTTCCCCCTACTCAGAGCAGTGAATTCTCTCTTCTTTAAAAAAAAGAAAAGCTGAATTAAGCATTTAAGTGGAAAAATGTATAAGGCATCCTAAAACCTTTTTTAAAAGTAGTCCAAAGCCTGACTTCCTCAACACTGGAACTACCGGTAGGTATGTGCATAATTACAGACCCAAAGGTGTTCTCTTCCTACAGCAGAAAAAAACAAATAAACTCTTCAAGGTAAGCACTTTTATGAAAGTATTAAATGTCTTGCATGTACTGGTTTTATTCTGCTATTCCATTCTTTACGTAGGCATAGTAGTAAGCTGCAATAATGCAACAAGAATGAAATTTTCAGAAATTCATTGGCTGTAGTCAAAGTTGTTACTCTCTTTCACAGAAGCAGCTGTTACTATTTTAGGGGAAGAGCACTGAGTGTGAAATGTAATCACAAATCCAATAAGAATTCCTCTGTTTTCTTTAATTCTTGTGCAAGAGTCCGCAAACTCATTCTCATGACCTTTTAAAAAAAATCTCCGATAGAGTGTATATGGCACTGGTTTTTGTATTGTTACGCACACCTGATAGATACATCGTGACACTGCACTTCAGTAAATCTTCCACCGGCCGTAATGTAAAAGGTAACCTAACAGTTCTAATGCATTTTCTTTTGCTGCTTACAATTCTCACAAGAATCCAACCTAATGGATTTGTGGCTCCTAGTTTTAATGTGGTTTTTATTTATTTATTTAAAGAATCACTTATGGCACCTAAAGCTACTAGGGGGGAAACATATTACCCCTTTAAAATATAAAGTATTTGTGTGTAGCATGAACACATTCCAAATTCTGTGCACAGATATTTTTGTTCTTTCCTTTGAGAAAAAAGTTCCACAGGTATGCTCAGGGATCTTATTAGCATTTCTGTACTCATAAAAAAGAGAACAGGTAAGGTCCTGTGTCCATGCGACTCCATGTACATTTCTGATTCCCTATGTTCATATCAGAGGCACAGCAATACAGGGCCATGCCTCACAGTTGGGAATTGTGTGTCTGAATTGCTAGAGGGAAGTATGTGAATCATTCCAAAAGCCTGTCTATCTTAATTTTGGCTTGTTTTGTTTGTGTTACTTATTAATTCTTCAAGCTTTACATTCTCAATATGTGAAATACATATTGGAAGCAAAACGAAAATTTGTAGATAGGGTAGAGTAGATTATTTTCATGGTGTACCATTAGGCTAGTCTATTTCATTCTGCAGGAGTACAGATTTGTCATTGGAGTGTTTTATTTAAGAAACAGCTTCTGCAATTGAAATGTTATTTTTGGACAGCATGCATGTTGTTGTTGTTATGATTTATAGTGCATAGAGATAATTGAACTTAATAGCTTTTCTGTCACCATTTTTTTATTTGGCATTTATACAAATTTCTCTTGTTGCTTCTGAAGAATATAACTGCACACATTGTATTGTATGTGGCTATCAACAAATTGTAAAAGAAAAAGTACAGTATAAAAATATCAAGCCAGATCCAGTTCTTTTTGAAAACATCTTTCAGACCAAAATGGGTTTTGAATGGTGCCATTACTGATGTTAGATTTGAACCCATTTATTTTTTCACATAGTGACTTAACTGTTTGTTGCATGTGGAAAGCAAAAGAGAATTTCTGGAAGATGTTGGAACATGAGCAATAAATTTATTATTGTGGTTGGTGTTAGGTCCTGTAATAATGTTGTGAGAGTTGGCATCTGGGTTTGTTGCAGGGTATGGCCTCTATGTTTGTATCTATGTTATCTGGCTCGTCATTGCTGATGAGCAGCTGTTTTAGATTAGCGTGCTGTCTGTAAGCAGAGACAGGCCTACAACTTGAGGATTGACAGGTAAACATAATTGTCAAGGATGGGCTGTAGATTGATGAGTTGCTGGTGTAGTGTTAGCTGGGAACTGTAAGTGACAACTGGAGTCACAGTGGCACCTGCACTAGAAGTGTAATATTGCTTTAAATGTTTGCCTCCTTTTTTATCCATGCCCTGAACAAAAAAAAACTGTATGGTGTTCAGAGAGTCTGGTAACACTTCTAATTATTTATAATATCTAGTAGGCTCTGTGTGGTGTTTCAGTTCAGGCACTATTGTACAGCTGACATTAATGGTGTATGTTCGTGCCTTCTGATCTACCATGTGTGAAATTCCACTGTGAAATTTGACTTGTCTGATCAAAATTCTGTTGATTCTGTTGATCATTACTCAAAATTAGTTGGAAATTTTGCCCAAGCAGAAATTTCATTTGAGTGCATAACTACAGTTTATTCATGTAATTCCTTAACAAAAAAGTTGTGAAATTGATTACAGGATATAAATTGGTTTACCATTCCATGTAGATATAAATTGGTTTATCACTCCATGGATTTTGATTAGTCTAGGGAAAGTAGCTACATATTATGTGAGGTTTACACAATTAGGAGAATGACTAGAGAGGCTTTCTCCCCCATAGCAAGACTCTCCCCTTGATTCGTAGTGATGGGTGAACCTTCCAAGTCTTTCCTGGAAGTATGCAAGGAAAATGGATTGTCTTGCTAGATGTCTGAATAAAGCAAGATATTGTATAAACCAGGTATAGACAAACTCGGCCCTCCAGATGTTTTGGGACTACAACTCCCATTATCCCTGACCGCTGGTCCTGTTAGCTAGGGATGATGGGAGTTGTAGTCCCAAAACACCTGGAGGGCCGAGTTTGCCTATGCCTGGTGTAAACAGTTTGAAACTTGTTAACATTTACATACTAACACAAGAAATTTAGGGTGTAATTGATTGTAAAGGTAAAGGGACCCCTGACCATTAGGTCCAGTCGTGACCGACTCTGGGGTTGCGGCGCTCATCACGCATTCTTGGCCAAGGGAGCCGGCGTACAGCTTCCAAGTCATGTGGCCAGCATGACAAAGCCGCTTCTGACCAACCAGAGCAGTGCACGGAAATGCCGTTTACCTTCCCACTATTTATCTACTTGCACTTTGAGCTCACCCCGTCGTGGGGATTCGAACCGCTGACCTTCTGATCGGCAAGCCCTAGGCTCAGTGGTTTAACCCACAGCGCTACCCGCGTCCCTTTACGTGAATCCAATTGATTGTAAAATGAGGCCAACCTGGGTCAAGACTTTAATTTCAGTAGAGTTTAAAATTCATACATTTTTGGAACACAGGGATTCTTAATTTAAAGGCATTATTTTCCCACAGCACAAGAAATTCCCCCAGCATTTTTATTCTATGCTGCAGATTTACTATGATACCTGTTGAATTTAGTGAATGTCTTTGCTTCTACTTCAAGGGTTTTTGGAACAGCACTCATAGGAAAATTCTATATGTGGCATATACAGGGTAGTAAGTGCTTTCAGATTGTAGTTCTATTTTTAATGAAAGCATATTTCAAAACTTTTTATGAATTGAAGTGCATTGCTTATAATTTCATTTTTGTGTATGTGTGTGGGCTGAATATTTCATGGACGGTGTATTGACTGAGGCAAACCTAATGATTTTTTAACTCAATGATTGACTCTTGAGTTTCAATTACTGTACTGTTGTTCCAAGTGGGCATGTAAGACGACCCCCAACTTTTCCAGTTAAAATATAAAGTTTGGGATATACTCGCCGTATAAGAAATATGACCCGGCATATAAGACGTCCCCCCGACTTTTGAGAAGATTTTCCTGGGTTAAAAAGTAGTCTTATACACAGGAATATACAGTACATGTTTTGAGCATCCTTAGATTGATACAGAAATCAAATGGAGTCCACTGGACCAAGGATGAGCAAGGTGGTCTTTGCTTGACATTCTGTAATTGTGTCTTAGTGCTGTACTGGATTTTTGTGGTACAGTATTTGATTTTTTTTAAAAAAATGTGCAAGTTCCTGTTTGAAGGGCAAAGCTACCAACAGAGGAGAAACAACCCATTGTGAAGAACATAGTAATGAACAGCAGCAGCACCTAGTTTGATGCTTCATCAGGATCAAGTCTCTCTCCCTCCCCCCCCCCCAGTACAATTCCTAGTGTATTCCAGGTTTTTCCAGCATTAGGGCCTACAATAGAACTAAGAAAGAATATCTATGCCTTTTTGCTTAAGGTGTGTGAAAACATTACTTATTTTCACTTCATAAAGGGGCTAAGCAGCTCCTACAGGAATTTTCAGTACTTCACTGTTAAAGCTTTGGGTGAGTTGGTTGATGAGAGTTTGTTCATGACTTGGGGGTGAGTTGGTTCATGACTTGGTTGAAGATTCACCAGATGAGCCTTTCAAAGTCCAACGTAAAGTCCACTAGCTGACAGTGGGTGTTGAGCAGCAGATGGCAGAAGCAGAAAAACAGGAAGTTGATGTTTCTGCTCTTTGGAATATGGTGACCCCATCTACATAGGTGAAGCTTTCTGCAAGCCCTGGTACTCTTACAAACTCTTTAAAAGATCAAGAAGCCATGGGAAATCAGGCACTTCCTCCTGATGCCAGGAACCTTTGCATCATTGGCTGTCTTATCTGAAAATTGCAATGGAATCCAGATTGGAAGCATTAGATTTTTTTTTTAATGGTCTATCATCTAGATTGGCACTGTTCTGACCGCACACTTAGCAAAATAAGGTCTCTGACCCTGCTGTGCCAATAACTACCCAATTTACCTACCTGTGAAGATTTATCCGTATTGATGTACAATTTTAATTTAACAACAACAACAATATCAAAGTGAATATAGATTTTTAAAAATAGTTTAGGTACATTTATTGTTTAGATATCAGTCTTAAAGTAAAATGTTTTGAAAATGCAAAGTCACTCCATTCACTTTAAACACAGAAGGGCTTTAACTAACAGACGTGGTTGCCTGGGGCCCAACCAACTGCTTTAGGCAAGAAACAGGAAGAGGGATTGTGTCATGTTGTAGGTACCCTGTCTTTAGTTTTGGAACAGGAGACTTTTATGCCTCCTAGCACTGCTTGAGGATATAAGCTAATCATGAAGTGTGTTCAACTAGAAAGAAACTTTATAATTCCTAATCATGCATTTTAGAAGCTTTTTGGCCTTAATCCACATTCCCAAAGTTTGTCACAAAATGGAACAACTCATAGCTTAGGACACATATCTGTTGCCACCCCTGGCTTACGAGATACTCCACTGTCTATCTTGCCAGTAGAAAATATTTGTTTCTATTTTTTTGACATACTCATAAGGTGAGGGATGTTGCCATCTCCTGTTGAAGGTTACGTACTGTATTGGAAATACTGAAATACACAGGAACCTTCGTTGAGATCTGAAATACTACATGCATGTTCAGTATGCGTACAAAAAAGCCCCTCAGGACACTGAAGAGCAGCACCCATAGCTGCCACAAGGATGAAAAATTTGCCAACCACTGTGAATTTGCAGAAGTAGAATAATAGAATCATAGAGTTGGAAGAGACCACAAGGGCCTTTAAAGTACCACAAGTACTTTAAGTGTGGTCATAGCCCCTCTGGATTATTTTTTTTATGTTGCCTTAACTGAAATTAGGGTAAATGCAGGATAGATACTTATTGCCATAATCATCCCATCCATAAATAAATCAGAATGAATGCTCAATAAAGACTGGGCATAGACTAACAACTATGCAAACGTTCTGCAAGCAATTCAGGATAAATGCTGAATAGATTAGTTTTCTGGGGAAGTCTAAAAACTTTTGATACTCTGTTGTGAGTTTTTGCATTTGACTTTTCTTCTTTAGAATGAGTGCTCTGATGTATTTATTAAGTTGGATTTAGCATTCTAAACAACCAAATGGGTGATTATTGATCTCATGTGCAAACAACTCAGAGATCTAAAAATCAACATATTGTAACTATAATATATGGAACTTGTAACTACTGTATTAAATCATGAAGCATTACCTAAAATATCCATACAGAGAAGGGGGGGGGGTTTCATTGAAATCTGGGTGAGACTCCAATCTCTCTATCCTGTAGTGCCTCATTATATCATGTGTACAGAGTTTGTTTGTGAGAGGAGGCAAGACCAATTAAAACATGATATTGGAAACAAGTTACATAAGTTTAACTGGATGGTACCATGGATCTGAGGCTCCAATACTTTGGCCACCTCATGAGAAGAGAAGACTCCCTGGAAAAGACCCTGATGTTGGGAAAGATGGAGGGCACAAGGAGAATGGGACGACAGAGGACGAGATGGTTGGACGGTGTTCTCAAAGCTACCAACATAAGTCTGACCAAACTGCGTGAGGCAGTGGAAGACAGGAGTGCCTTGCGTGCTATGGTCCATGGGGTCACGAAGAGTCGGACATGACTAAACGACTAAACAACAACAACGATGGATCACTTCACATTTTGTGGTTCCAGCAGAAGAAATGTGGGCTGCAAAAGTTGATGTACCGGTACAATATTGGCTGGGGAACCTCCCCCACCAGTACTGCTACATTGTTCTTTGGGAGGCAAATTGATCAGAAAGATATCTGCTTGAGCCAGTGTAATTGGAGAAAACAGTCCTCAGCTTGATAACGAATAGTCTAGCTTGATATTAAGCAGATGTGTATACTAAAAGAGTACAGTAAAAAAAATTTTCCCCAGGAGTAATTACTGAGTTGGAATGGAAA
Source organism: Zootoca vivipara (assembly GCF_963506605.1). Classification (NCBI taxonomy): domain Eukaryota; kingdom Metazoa; phylum Chordata; class Lepidosauria; order Squamata; family Lacertidae; genus Zootoca; species Zootoca vivipara. Next base: position 59,626,346 of record NC_083276.1, read on the forward strand.
GAGGTTTATTCCTGGAGCTGTAAGAGGGACCCATTTCCTTTGTATCAGCTAGGTGCTGGATCAATGACTATAGGTCAGCAGCTTGAGCTACAGGGGAGGAGTCACATTTTTAGTGACTTATCTATTCACATATATTTGCATTATGGGATTTGCAAATCGTTTAGACCCCTGTTTTGGCTTCAAGTGGTATATAAATAAGTAAATAATGCAATATGACATCAAACTTCAGCTGTTGTGACATGTCTTCAGCTACTGTGTTGGAAAGACTTTCACTGTTCTCTAGACTTTTCCCACACAGCATCCACAGTCCTGCCATGCACAGTGGCTGGGGTGGGTGGGAGGGGGGGATTAAGATTCCTGCACCAGCCTCTTCACCAACGTACTTGGACGGACCTGAAGAAGGGAGACAAAATAGAGATTTTAGCCGGATGTCTCCTTGCCTTCCTTGTACGCAGCTTCTTATCTACAAGATATAACACAGAGAATCTGCACTCTGGCCTTCAGTACATTACAGCTGAACTCTTGAACTTGGTGACACTGAATAGTAATTTGTAAGATTGCATATATCTCTCCCAGACTGATTTGAGACTGCACAGATAAACTTTGGGGAATGAAGAATAGCTCAGTGGCACAGGTCTCAAATTCAGTCCCTGGCACTTCAAGTTAAAAGGTGTGTTAGTAGGTTTAGTGGGGGACAGCTGCTGCTGCATGAGAATGGCTGCTTTTCATAGTAGACAACACTAGGTCTTATGAACAAAGCAGTCAGACCTGGAGCAAGGCAACGTCTAATGAATTCATATATAATTTGAAAAAGCGCCTTGGGCCCAATTTGATAGAAGACACATAGGGATAGGCATTGTGTGGGCTTTGGTTTTTGTATTTTCTACAGAGGGAGTGGCATCACTGAATTGTGGCAAGTTTTCTCATATATTTTAGTAGATATCAGTAAATACAACTGGGGTTAGATTATTATTATTTATTTAAGAAATCACCTTTCCTCTTAGTGGATAATGTACTTTGCTTGTTCTTGCCTCTTCTTCAGTCATCTGTTGAATTGCTCAGGAAAGAAAGAGTAGAGAAGACTGGAATTTTAATATACTAATCAAGCAGTGCCAATCTTTTAAAAATCCTTTAAAGTCATCAAAAAGCCAAATCGAGTAGAATACTTAACTTTAGTCCTCTGTAGCACATCACATTATACAGGGGTGTATTTTACCACATATATTTGTCATCTTCTTACTCAGTCCTGAACTAATTTACCATTTTGATGCTCTAAGTCTGATAGATATCCACACTTCTAAAACAAAACCTGGAAGGGCGTGAAGTGTTGTAGGAGGAGGGGAGATGGAGTTTTTTCACCTTAGTATTTATTTTTTAACCTAGAAATAAAAAATAATAATTTCCATGAATAATTCCTAATCCAATTTCTTAATGGATCAGTGTATTTTGTTCATGTCGTGTATGTGACTATGCAAAAGGCAACAATATTTTAAGTGCATTTACATTGTCACAGATATTTGTTAGCAATCTTGTCATAAAACAAGATTTCATTATCTATTGCACCCAGCAGAAAAAATTACTGAACACTGAAATAACAAATGTGTTTTATTGAATTTTCAAAGAACGTTTGTTTTTAAAGGAATATCAGACAAATTTCATATATGCTTTAAGAATCTGAATCATTTAGTCATTGGCTTTCTGCAAAAAATAAATAAATGACTAGATCTAGTTAGCTGTTTTGATTATTTCTAATTGTATTTCCTTATTTATGTCCTTCAGCCATATGAAAACATTAAATCGTATTAAAACAATATATAGGCAATAAGACAAGAAAACTAATTCAGCAGCAGCTTTGCAGATAATAATGTAAAGAAACACAGCCATTAAAATAAGGGGGGGGGGGAGAGAAGAAGAGCACTTATACTATACCATCTTCACTTGTCATCTAAACTAGAGAAAGGCTGCTTACGTCTTAAGTGGGCGGCGGTTGTGGCTCCAAGACCCCTAGAAGCAATTCAGGTGGCTGGCAGTTGGGAAATTCTTGGGCCAGCTGCGTGGTGCACTGGGAGTTCCTGCCAGCCACCAATTTGAACTCTGGCCAATCCGGCCAAGCCTGAGGGCAGAACCTGGGAGCGGAGCAGAGTCTAACAGCCTTCACTTTGGTCCACTCCCAACCCTTAAAAGCCATCTGTGACTTGTCCTTGGCACCACTTTTGGCAGGGGAGAAAAGCCCTCATATCCCACCTTCAGTTACTTGTGCTTTAGGATTCGGATATGCTAACCTTTATTCCCTCTCTAGGGCTCTGCATTCATGGGCTTTGCTGTGGTTTTCTAATGGTTGCCATGTTCGGAGCTGGGAAGGAATTTTCTGCAAACAGATTGGCCCTGTTTGCAGGTTTTGTCTTCCCTATATCAGTAGTCACAACTTTGGTGGTTGTGTCTTAAAGAAAGAGGAGGTCCTGTACTCATATATTGAAAAAGTGCTGTGGGTGCTAGCAGAAAATGGGCGCCAGCAGAAAGGAAAGAAGGGCGCTGGTTCTTCATACCATTGAGTAAAAAAATAGCTGTAATTATAAGTAAATCCTATTTATGATATCCTATATGTTCTGGGTTAATGACAGTCTTCCAAATTTGTGTAAACAAGGAAAGTCGGAATAAGTAAATGTTACATATTATAGCTGTTTGGTTTCTTGTTCATGTTCAGAAAAGTGATCATCACTGATATGTTGTGCAATTTGATTTCCCTCTAAAGTTTATATGTATGCATTCCCCTTTTCGAGCTGTGATTTAGGTAAAATATGTATGTTTGTTTGTTTTGGAATGCATCCTAAATCAAAGCAGTAAAGTTTTAAAATAAAAATGTGGGCTACCTGTAAAGATGATCTTTTATAGGCATTAGATTTACTGTAATTTATATGTTTCTCCCTCACGTCTCTTTTTAATTGAAAATTGCACAACAATGTGGTGCAGGTCTATTCTTTTAGAGCTGTAACCATGGCTTTTGCATGGCTGTGACAGCTCTGAGAAATGATTAAATCCAAGGGCACTGAAATAGCAGGATGAGACAACAGGATTATAGAAAAGTCACCTGTTGAAGTCTGAAGTCAAGTGTTTTAAGAAAAACAAATATCAGTGAAATTTGAAATACAAGTAATCCTGCATCACAGGGGAGGCAGAAGGATTGTATTTAGATGTTAAAGAGGTCAAGTCTGAGAAATCTGATTTGATTCCTCTCTGATGTAGTAGGAAAAGTTACCCAACCCTATGGGCATGTGCCAAATCTGAGGAAATGTAAGTAAAGCCTTGCTTTACCCATGGCTCTAATGAATAATACTGTTGCAGAGCTCACTTTTCCATAATTCAAGGTCACAACATGTCACTCAAGAACTTTTCCAATATCATATTGATAAGGTCTCAACCAATTAAACAGCATCAATTAAAATTTAAAATATATCAGTCATATGCTGGCAATGAAATGACAGCCAACTCATTAACTTCTTGGAGCATTCTGTAACAAAGCAGTATTTTCTTCAGAGCCAGCAAAGATGCATATTTAGATACACAGCTGATGACACATATCTTTACCCTGGCTTTTGATATTATTTTATTATTTATTATTATGATATCTGAGACAAGGGCTTTCAGGGCCCACACTTGTCCTGTGATTGTATTCTTTTCTGTATTTTAAATTGTTAAACCAACCCGGGGACCTGTTGGTGAATAGTAGGTGGTGATGGTGGTGGTTTTATGATCAATCAGTTGGAGGCTGAATTCTGTTGCCTTGAAGTAGCTATGGAAAGGACTCTGCTCTGTCCTGTAGTTTTTATTGTGCTAAACTGCTAAGTTGATAATTATGCTGATGAAGAACTGGGCAAAGTCAATAATATTGCAAAAGCAGATGTTGCCTTGCTCTTTAGCAGAAAACCTAAGCTCATTGCACTGTGCCCCCACCCCCGATGAACTCCTGGGACTAAGCTGTTTGAAATTATATTTTATATTTGATCTGTTGCAATGAGACTATACTTAATAAATCACCAATCTACACCGTTAGATTAACTATAATAAATTTGATTGGGGACTAAAAGTTATTATTACCCTGTGTGGGGTTTACTTTTACACAGAAGGAAAGATACCAATTAATTTGCTGACAAAATTAATGTCCAGATTGGAATGAAAGCTGCACTCCTTGGCTATTTAAAATCGGTGAAGTCAATACCTACCGGTAACTGTGTGTAGAATTGTACCAAAAGCTACAATCAGTTTTTGAGTACTGTAGAATGTGTGCATTGTGTGTGCTAGTGTTTGTAGATAGATAAATCTATAGTTATAAAATTAAGGGAGCATGGGCCTGGGGAGGCCCAAGCCACTTTCCACTTGGGGTACATGCAAATGATGTGTTCTACATCATTTGAGGGTTTTGCCTTTAGGATCATGTTTTGAAACCCATATGCAATGAAGAGGGGCTAGATCTGTGGGACATTTTCATGTCCCTGTGGCCTGTGTGATCTGATATTTGTATGCTTGATCAGTAGACAGATCCTTTATGACATTAGTTACAGGTAGATAGCCGTGTCGGTCTGACGTAGTCGAAACAAAAAAATTTAAAAAATTGCTTCCAGTAGCACCTTAGAGACCAACTAAGTTTTTCATAGGTATGAGCTCTCGTGTGCATGCACACTTCTTCAGATACACTGAAACAGAAGTCACCAGACCCTTATGTATAGTCAGAGGGTGGGGGGGGTATTACTCAGAAGGGTGGTGGGAATGGGTGATTGGCTGATAGGAGTGGTAAACCTGTTGATGACTGTTAATGACTGCAATTGGTCTTGCAGGAAAAAGCAAGGGGTGAGCTGGCATAAGAAAGCTTTATCATGTATAATGAGATAAGAATCCAATGTCCTTATTCAGACCAGGTCTCTCCATGGTTTTAAGTTTGGTAATGAGTTGCAATTCAGCAACTTCTCTTTCCAGTCTGTTTCTGAAATTTTTCTGTAATAAGACAGCTACTTTGAGATCTTGTATCGAATGTCCTGGGAGATTGAAGTGTTCTCCTACTGGTTTCTCTGTCTTGTGATTCCTGATGTCAGATTTATGTCCATTTATCCTTTGGCGTAGGGTTTGGCCTGTTTGTCCAATATAGAGAGCTGAAGGGCACATTGTCACTCAGTGACGTAAGATGCTCTCCAATTGAGGGTTTGGTGAATGAAGGATCAGTGCCCACTATCTGTTAGACATGGTTTTCCCATCAAGTGCTGTGATCAAGTGTCACAGGGGTAACAGCAGTAGGAAAAGATGTGTGACAGCTGAGAGGGGGGAAATGACGCTTCATTTGCATTGTGTATGTTTCTTTAACATATGGAGACAGAATTAACTGCCTGCTTTCCTTACTCTTTGCCAGTAGAACTTCCCATGCAAGTTTATTCTTTTATCTCTGGTGATAATCCTTTTACTAGACTTAAAAATGTCTAGAAATGTCTTGCACTCTCTGTAATCCACCTGTTGTAGATCAATACATTTTAATAACCAAGACCTCTAACGTCATTTACTGCACTCATTTTAAGCATTAAAAGGCTTAATCAGTGGTTACCACTTACATGTAACAAAGAACATTTAGCAATCTTTGCTTTGTGCCGTTAATAGTGCAGTATATCATTTTGTGATATCTGATATTACGCAAAAAGAGTAGAAAATGCCTTCTGGATTCTGTTCTTTATTTAAAGTACCTTTGACACATATCTTATTCATCTACTTTAGAATCCCAAACAATCATAATCTTTTGAAATCTCTTTACCCGTTTCTTCAACGAAAACAAATGAGACCATCAGAAGCAGCCAGTTAAGCAGATACATGAATATTGCAGTAATGTTCAAGCCATAATCATTTTTCTGATTTTCATTCTGCTCAACTGAGAAAATTGATAATTGCTCCTATTTGTATAAATCCTTCCCATTGTGTGTGTTGATATAGTTTCAATAGGACACAGTGCTGCATTTCAGACATTCTTCATTTTAACCACTTAAAATGAAAATGTGATTCTTGACATATCTTTTTTAAAAAAGAAGCAGCATCTGATTATAGGCAGAACACTTGGGATTTTTTAAATAAATTAGGTTGGACACTGTAGGCTTGATTTAAATCAATATTTCAGAAAACATTTCAGGAAGAAAGTGAGAGCATTGAACCAATAGAGTGCTACTAGTGATGGTAATAACTGCAACTGTTTTTAGAGTTGGGACAAACTTGAGATGTTGGATATTTCATAGGCCTACCCCAGTGAAGAATTTAGGTTTCTCTTCATCCCTTGCATTACATAGCATCTGACAAAATGACCCTGTAAACCTAATAAGAAACATAGTATGACCAACTGCAAGTACTTGGGAATATTGCAAATTATAGAATTTTTATTGCTCACCTACACAATTGTTGCTCACTGGAAGGACAGATCGTGAAGCTGAGGCTCCAATACTTTGGCTACCTCACGAGAAGAGAAGACTCCCTGGAAAAGACCCTGATGTTGGGAAAGATGGAGGGCACAAGGAGAAGGGGACGACAGAGGATGAGATGGTTGGACAGTGTTCTCGAAGCTACGAACATGAGTCTGACCAAACTGCGGGGGGCAGTGGAAGACAGGAATGCCTGGCGTGCTCTGGTCCATGGGGTCACGAAGAGTCGGACACAACTAAACGACTAAACAACAACAACAACACAATTGTTATTGTTTTTGGCAGTATTTGTTTAGAGGTTTTAAGAAGCTTTGTTACAGAATGCAGTATCATTATACATTTTCTTAATTGCTCACCTGCCTTGGACTATGTTGAAACGTACTCTAAAATTGCTGTTGAATTTTTCTTACATTAATTCAGGGGCTTATCATCAGGCAGAATACCCAAGGGTTTCATAGAGAGAAGCCAGACATATTTCAATAAGAATTGTAAAAACATTCCCAGGGACTCTGAATGCTTACAACACAGAAAGCTGCTTTAAACCATGTCAGACCATTTGTTCATCTAGCTCTGTGTTGTCTATGCTGACTTGTACCAGCTTCCCCAGGTTTTCAGATAGGAGTCTTTCTCACCTCTTTTAGGAGGTGTTAGGGATTGGACACAGGGGTGGTGCTGTGGTCTAAACCACAGAGCCTAGGGCTTGCCGATCAGAAGTTTGGCGGTTCGAATCCCTGTTGTTCGGTCCCAGCTTCTGCCCACCTAGCAGTTTGAAAGCACATCAAAGTGCAAGTAGATAAATAGGTACCGCTCCGGCGGGAAGGTAAATGGCTTTTCCATGCACTGCTCTGGTTCGCCAGAAGCGGCTTAGTCATGCTGGCCACATGACCCGGAAAAACAGTCTGCGGACAAACGCTGGCTCCCTCGGCCAGTAAAGCGAGATGAGCGCCGCAACCCCAGAGTCGTCTGCAACTGACCTAATGGTCAGGGGTACCTTTAACTTTACCTTTAGGGATTGGAAAAGAGACCTTCTGCAGGCAAAACAGGTGTGCCACTACTGAGCTATGACCCTTCCCCATTGACACTAGTATTGTCCTAAGCTGAAAATTGACGTGAATTTGGAGATTCCTACTCAGCAACAACAAAGATGGAATTATAAGGGAAGTCAAAATAATTTGATAGAATCAAGACTAAAGCAAAACAAACATTGTCTGCCTAATAGAACTGAAGTCCTTAGAGTTGAAAACAATGACCTATTTATATTTCTGTCTCTAAGTCAAAGGGAAGCTGACTTCAGTCTTGCATAATCTATCTTTTTTTAAATAGAAAACCTGTACTTCCATCAAAGGTGCTTACTTAGGATCTCTTAACACAATTCAAACTGCATTTGGATTATGAACATATTGTTATAGTCATGAGCTCCTTCTACTTCTGTTGGAAAAATACAGGATAGATGGGGAATGTAAATTTATTAATTCTCCAGGGTCTCTGGATGGTTTTCTGTTCCATGGATTATGGTATCCTTAAGTGCTGCCTGGCAGAGGTAGGAACTGGATAATATTACTTTGTGGTAGTTTTGTTTCTGTCAGAAAGCTTGCAGAAGGTGATGCTGAGGAGAAATGTTCTATCCCACAGGAATTTTATTAACAACTTTCTTAGCAGGCGTCTTCTTAATTTGCTTTAGCCATTCTTGGTTTGTTGCCTAGAATTATATATCACAGGGGAAAACTGCTAAACTCTGCCTGTGTATCATTCAACACAATTCCTTTACATTTCACATACTGTTTCCTCTTTGAATTACCTCTGTTGCATTCTGAAATTTCTCCTTCCCTGTCCCAATTGATTTGCTTATGGGAGAGCATTTAATTTCAGCATAATAGCATTAGTTCAGCAACATCTGCTGGCTGCAAAGCCATAACTATTCCTTTTCACACAAGTGGTTATTGAGAGAAAGACTGGCTTGCAGCAAGGGTGGCTAATCTGTGGCCCTCCAGATGTCATTGGGCTACAACTCCAAGCATTCCTGATGGCTGGGACGGATGATAGTTATAATTCATATTCCAAGCTTTGTGAAAGAAACAAAAATGGTTGCATTTCCAACTTCATGAGATTGCTTGAACAACAAAGAGGGAATTGCTATACATGCATATCAGCAGCACTTCTGAGGTGTTCTGTTCCTAAATCAGGTTAGGCTGATCATTGTCTATAGCTATTCTCACAAATCTTTTAGGAATTTTTACACTGCATTTTGATTGAGATCCTTTGAGCTGGTTGCTGGTTTTGAATTAATTTTAAGGATATTTATTCCATATAAGTCTATATTTTCTATAGATATATACTGTAGCCTAATTTTTTATCCCTTGTTTGTGCAGTCATTAATCACTAAGAATGCACAAGCAAGGGGTCAAAATTGAGGCTTCCCAAAGTTGACTGCAACAGGGTCATTTATTATCATTTTATTTTCATTGTTAATATAATGCCAGTATTTATCTAAAATGTGAAAGTATGAGTTTATTTAAGGGATATTTGAGGGATATTTAAATCACACTCTTCTCTGCAAGCCAGCTAGTTAGTAAATAAGGCAAGCTAGCTTGAGGATAACCTCCTTCTGTCAAATAACTTCAATGAGATAAAGGATGATCTTACCAAAGCAATGTAAAAGAGAAGCTTGCAACCTATTGATATGCACCCGTTCTCCCCCGGAGTAGTCCATGTGCATCCTCCAAAGCAATTATTGTTGTGGTATTTTTCTGCTAAAATGTGAGGAAGGGAAAAGACTATCTGAATCTTCAAAGTGAGTTCAGAAAATCAGAAGCTGTGACACTGCACATTGCTACATAGGTCAGCAGTCAGTCTCCTGTACCCACCAAGAACTAAAGGAATTGTATTCATCAAAAGAAAAGAAGAGGCTGTGAAGATTCCTCTCTCTTTAATCACAGAAACCAGCAACATAAAATTCTTATTTCTCATTGTAACTGCAAGCTTCTAGCATGAGAAAAAGCAAATGCTTTGATGAAAATTATGTCAGCCATATAGGGCATTTACATAGTGAGCAGACTCAGATGGAATTGGTAAATCCCAGGTATAAACAATTAAGAAAACCGATTCTTGCCCTCATCACTGCTCAGTTCAGTTTTCAGGAAAGAGTTTGCTCCAATTACATCAGAACAGACGTTTTGTGTTTCATTTCCTGTTGTATGAATAGACAACTAATAAAGAATTCAGTACCGAAGTAAAAATGATAGGTGATAGCAGTCACAATGCTTTTATAAAATGCAAAGCGTCTCCTCATAGATACTTGCATGAATAGCACTACCATAGGTACATGCATGGGACTCCCCCCACCACCACCATCTCTTGCTGTGTCCAATGTTATACTAAACAAAATAGTTTTGGTAAGGTGGCGGGCACGCTTTAGGAAGGATGAGCAAAAAATGGACACCGTATGTGCCACTTTGTATCCTGGCCCACAATGTTTAGAAGTTTGAGGGTCGGAAGTGTTAAGGGAATAGAGCTTGGGCTTTGCTAGAACAAGTGTACATGCCTTTATGTAATTTCCAAGGAAGAGCACATAGAGGGCAAAAATAAAATGCATGACCAAGACCCTGTAGACATTTCAAAGTAAAGTGCAATAAGCTTAAGGTGCTGACAAGGATGAGGCCAGCAGCGAAGAGCAGTATAAAATGAATTACTTGAACCGAATAATGATAAACTAAAAATAACATGAGCTACAGCAGTAAAGATGGAGTAGAAAAGCTTAAAAGTAGAACAAGGAAGACCCCCGAGATGTGGGCAGTCCATATAGATGCTCCTATGTCCTAAGGCAGGTGTGGGGAACCTTTGGAACCTTTGATCTCTGTATTTTAGAATTTCTGTTTTGTTGGAAGCCGCCCAGAGTGGCTGGGGGAACCCGGCCAGATGGGCGGGGTATAAATAATAAATTATTATTATTATTATTATTTGGCCTTCTAGATGTTGTTGACTACAACTTCCCCAGCAAGCATAGCCAGTGACCAGGGGTGAAAGAAGTTTAAGTTCAACATCTGGAGAACCAAAGGTGTCCCACACCTGCCCTAAGACTTGAATGGTGCAGTAGTTGCCCCTGTGATCTTGTGGCCCTTCGTCCTCTGTTATTTGAATTCACTGCTAGCTAACAATAATACAGCTCTGTTTCAATAATACAGCTCTGTTTCATTTATTTTAAAATAAATAAGAACAACAAATATCTAAGTATATGATACTGTAGATAGGAAAATACATGGTTGATTGATGTTAAGCCTAAGAGGAAATTCATTTCTACTGAATTTATACTCTGAATGCATGAGGCCATGGGGAAGTGCTAAACCATATTACTATCCAAGAAAAATAAGAATTTAAGTGCAGGATTATGCAGGAAGACAGGAGTAGTAAGATAAGTGTCTTTTCAGCAAGGCACAGAGCTTAGGAGGGATAGAAGCAATAACTTGAAATATCAAACAGAGAGCAACAACTGAAAACTGTGAGTGTTATACAAGTTCATCAGATATTCAAGTCAGAAATCTGGGAGCTTGGGTGGCGGTCATTTGATGACTGGGTGCAACATCAAAATATCTGAGTCACAAAGTTCTACCAAAAATATTCTCAGCTGTAGGCAGTACATACACCAGTGTAAAGAAAATGCTGATATATACAGAGAACAGCAAGGCAAAATATATAGGAGAAATGTGCAAAAACAGTGCATAAGAGAAAAATAAAAATATATTTTAAGCAGCACAACTTTCCTGTTCATTAGAGTGTGGTGCTGTGCCAAGGTTGGAGGTTTGATCTCCGTACAGGACAGCTACAACATACTTCTGCATTGCAGGGGGTTGGACTAGATGATCCTCGGGTTCCCTTCCAACTCTATATAAGTCTATGATTCTAATATTTCTAAAGTTACACTGAAATACTAAAATCTAGGAACATGCGTATAGAATACAGCGCAGACGTGGAAGGACTGGAGCAGACAGTAGAAATAAGGGAATCAAGATTATAGTGTCTTCATAGTATGCAAAGGTAGAACTCAAAGACTAGGAAAAGGAACAAAATCAGGTTGCACTAAGTGGACATTTGCCTCCATATCATATCATTAAGATGGACAAGTGCCTTCCAGTCTCTAACACCAGTGATTTTTGTGCTTTGAGGCATTGAATATTCAGGGAGGAATAGAATTCTGTGACAAATGTCCCCCAGCAATCAAGAACTGTGTAGTTTGCATGCACCTTAAGGTCCAGGTACCTTAGGAACTGCTATACTTCAGCAGTATGCTAAATCCAATACTGTAAGAGGTGTTACTTGTGTGGTAAGCTAAGCATGAAGCCACTGGGAAAATTTGGATTCATATTTCTGCTTTCTTTAAATATGGACATTCCTCATGACGTGGCAAGAATTTTAGGAAAGCGACATTCTGAAGGAATGAAACTTTACTCCAAAATTCTAGAGATTTCATTGAAAAGGTCCCACCAAGTTTTGCCATACAGCTAGTGAACCAAAAGCAGCTTTTCCTGTGTAAAATTATGAGATGATCCTCACAAATAGTTTTATAGGCACAGTTGTGCTCATCAGAGTTCCAGGGTTTGCTTCATTTTACTGCATGATAGGACAGCGGGTGGCGCTGTGGGTTAAACCACAGAGCCTAGGGCTTGCCGATCAGAAGGTCGGCGGTTTGAATCCCCGTGACGGGGTGAACTCCCGTTGTTTGGACCCCTGCTCCTGCCAACCTAGCAGTTTGAAAGCATGAAGTGCAAGTAGATAAATAGGTACCGCTACAGCGGGAAGATAAACGGTGTTTCCGTGCACTGCTCTGGTTCGCCAGAAGTGGCTTTGTCATGCTAGCTACATGACCCGGAAGCTGTACACTGGCTCCCTCGGCCAATAATGCAAGATGAGTGCCGCAACCCCAGAGTCACCCATGTCCCTAGTGTTTAGTATAGCAAACACAAATACATTCCCCCATCCCCTTTTCTAGATTTTGCAGACTTGAGGCAAGTTTTTCAGAGGCCGGGGAAGTCATCCAAGTGCTGCTGAAGCAATTTAGCAAATCTGGCAATTTCACGGGTATTTCAATATATCCATATTAAATAGAGCAAACAGAATGAGTAGCTCAGAGAACTACATGAAAACCTGAGCAAGCAGTAGTTATGCTGTCCTTTGATCACACCTAGGTCATATTCAGACTTGCCAAGACAGCACCAACACTACTTGGATATGTAAATACAATGAACTTCAGCTTCTTCCCCTCTGTCTGGTGGCTGTGTAGGGGTGGATCCAAGACTTTATAAAATACTTGTCATTACTGTTCATTGCTACTTCAGCTCCTTGGTGTTGGAAGCAGTCATAGGCTGCTTTTTCTCTGCATGGCACCAGTCAGAAGGTCAAATTTTAATTAATGATAATAAATGTATGGAGACTGTCATCATGCTACAAATACATTTTAAATAAAGAAATTCAAATAACTACTTGAAAAAGAAATCTACTGAGTAATACATAACTAGTACTGCAAAATATAGGAATAGATGAAGTGGGGTCTGGGAATGCAAATTCAACTAGGGCACTGACCTTTACTGATCTTTATAAAATAGTGCAGCAGCAGAAATCTCAGGGTACAGACTAATTTAAAATTTTGGCACACAGTAGGGAGGAAAGGAGGGATAGATGCTACTCTACTGCATATTTAAAAGCCTGTACAGTGAAGTGCTGAGGCCAAAATAATTAAAGGTCACTAATGGAAATATTTTTAATGAGATAATTAGTTATGTTTACTTTGGTAAGATGTTTCTACTTCACATTTATTTACATATCTAGCAGAATTCAAATAGGAAAAGTTTTATTTCCAATCTGCGATTCATTTTGTATGAGCTTTCTAGATTGGAAAATGGAAAGAAATGTATATTCATTTGTCTAGGGGCAAAAATAGTACAAACAATTTATATTACACTGAATAATGAAATGGCATATTATGGGAATGTAAAAGTAAACATGCTTTTTGGCATCTTTTCTATCTTTCTTTAAAAATTAAATTTGAATTAGAATAGTTCTTAAACAAATTCAGTTGTGCCATCCCCTGGAGATGATGAAAAGGAACATTATGGGGAAATATAGACGGTAGTGATTATCTTTGAATATTAGCATTCTTACAGCCTGCAACAGAGATAGGGGACTTGTGGCCCTTCAGATGTTGTTGGATTTTCATCAGCCTCAGCCAGCAAGGCTAATAACCAGAATTGATGGGAACTTGTCAGGGATAGATTGACTTTCTCTGGATAGCAATGTGCTATATGTGGGACTGCCTTTGAAGCTGATTCAGGAATTGGTACACCTGATACAGAATTCAGCAGTTATGTCCAGGCAAGGCAGCCTGGACATATAACACCAATTCTGCTGGTATGACTACCTGTTAGCGGCTACCAGTTAGGTTTGGGGCTCAATTCAAAGGGCTGGTTTTAAGGATTCAGGATCCCAATGCCTCAAGGACCACATCTCTCCACTTGAATCAACTCAGAGCATGTGAGCCATCATCTGAGGCCCCCCTTCTTATGCTCTCACTACAGAAGGTCCATAAGGTGGCAGCATGAGAATGGGCCTTTTCTGTGGTGGCCCACCACTTGTGGAATGCTCTCCCCAGGGAATCGTGTCTGGCACCATCTCTATCTATTTTAGAAAGAAAGAAAAAGCCCAAACTTTTGTTTTTTTAAAAAATAGATTTTTTTATTGATTTTCCAATATCATTCCAATAACAGCCTCATTGTAACAATACCAATTTTATCTAATTAATACAATTATTAATACCAATTACTCAAATGTCAAATTATACAATTTAATTAAACTGGCACCCTCACATGCTAGAGTTGAGTTCATTCTTCTACAGCTATAATCATGTGATTTCTATTCGTGTTGGTATAATAGGTAATTGATAAAGTTTCAAGTGAGGAACTTTAGCTGCAATCCTTATTGCTTCCTGTGTGTAAGTTTTTTCCATAATAATTTCCCATCCATATATGGTGTGGTATCCTTTATTCCTGTAACTGTTGATGGTTCCCATCATGTCCCAGGAGAAGCTGTTATCACACAGTTTCCAAAAGTCACTGCATCGGTTCGTCCCGTGCTTTAGCTTCCAGTAAACAAGCCGTCTTCGCCATTTTTTGCCCAGACGTTTGGACCTTAATTTGAAGGGTTTCAGACATCTATGGCCTATTTTAGTGGGGCAGGATCTGTAAGACCTGTCTTTTACCGTATCTGTATTGATGTGCTTTTAGGCTTTTATGATTTCTTGTTTATTAAACTTACTAGTTTCTTGTCATCCAAAGAGTCCCCAAGTGACTTAAGTTGAAAAGATGCATAAATACATTATACCATAGAATAGGCATCCCCAAACTGCGGCCCTCCAGATGTTTTGGCCTACAACTCCCATGATCCCTAGCTAAGAAGACCAGTGGTCAGGGATGATGGGAACTGTAGTCCAAAACATCTGGGCTACAGTTCCATTTGGGGATGTCTGCCATAGAAGAATGGGATGGGGGAATCATGCAACACAATAATATTCCATGCAACATATTGAGGGGAAAACAATAGCAGTAAAGGGACCCCTGACCATTAGGTCCAGTCGTGACTGACTCTGGGGTTGCGGTGCTCATCTTGCGTTATTGGCCGAGGGAGCCGGCGTACAGCTTCCAGGTCATGTGGCCAGCATGACAAAGCCGCTTCTGGCAAACCAGAGCAGCACATGGAAACGCCCGCTGTAGTGGTACCTATTTATCTACTTGCACTTTGATGTCAAGGCTGCTGTGGATGGGTCCTCCAGGGATGTTCCAGGGATGTGGGTGGGTCATCCAGGGATGGTCCTCCTCTTTCTTTCACGGGGAGCAGCAGCAAAAGCAGGGCAGCAAATTGGTTTAAGACATGGGTAGGCAAACCAAGGCTCGGATTTAGAAGCCCAATGGGCTTCTAAATCCAGCCCGCGGATGGTCCGGGAATCAGTGTGTTTTTACATGAGTAGAATGTGTGCTTTTATTTAAAATGCATCTCTGGGTTATTTGTGGGGCATAATTCGTTCCTTTATTCCCTCTTCAAAATATAGTCCAGCCCCCACAAGGTCTAAGGAACAGTGGACCGGCCCCCTGCTGAAAAAGTTTGCTGACCCCTGGTTTAAGTTTTACTGACTCTGCAGTTGTCCTGGCTGCTCCTCTCCTGCCTCTGGTGGGGTGTGTGTGTGTGTTTTACTGACTCTGTTCATTTTAATTGGTCTTAATGTAAGTTTGCTTTTGTGGGTCACTTTTGTGAGGAGTGTGACATACCGTATTGGCCTGAAGGATTAGCCTCACTCCCCCTCCCCCCCAATTCTGACTGTGAAAAGTTAAAGTGCGGCTTAAATTCGTGACCTTACAAAAATGGGCTTTTACGATATTGCTGCTGAAACAGACATACGGTAAAATGGAACAGGTGTGAGTGCCTGTTTTTTAAGGGAGCAGCTTATATTCGAGTATTGTATCCCGCCTTGAATTTTAAAGGTGCGGCTTATATTCTGGCCATTACAGTAATGGTAGTAGTAGTGATAGCAATAATATAGAAGTCCCTTGTGTACCTTCTACTGAGGGCCACTTGATATGATGTTTCTTTCTCTTACACATGCTCAATTATATGCAGAAGTGAATATGTAAAATTTTTCCCATTCTGAGTTCTTATCCTTGAACATGGATACCTCATTGTACATCTCAGTATTTACATATCTTATGAATATATGAATTAGTATAGAGCACAACAGAGTTCATTTGGTTATTTCCCTCCATGGTGAAAAGTCAGTTTCCATGTATATCTACCCTCAATAAAAGCATTGTATCTCTCTCTGTTCGGCAAGGTTGATGGTAAGGTGAGCAAAAAAACTTCCTCTTGTCAAGTGCTATAGCTGGTATTAAAGAAGCAGAGTGCAGTTCACCAGCTACTTGATAACTACTTTGCTACTTTGATCTCCTGTACTGTCTTCTATATGAAAAGATCAAAACACCTTGCAGTTATTAATTAATCTGTAGACCACTACTGAGAGATTTAGTAGAATGATCCAATTTTCAAGGCTACATCTCTTTCTTTGTAACTGTACATTCTTAAAATAATCTCCAAGGTTTTAATATGAAAATTTGTCTGATACAGACAATGGAATTAGAATGGAATGAGAATAGTTTCTTTAAATGTATCTAAACACACGGCAAATCAATAAATTACATCATGCTCTGCCACAGCTATCATATTATCTCCAGCAATAATCTCCAGCAATTTCTTATAAGTAAACTTAATTAATGTAAATATTAGTTTCTCGTAGAGAAGCATTAAAGATTAGAATTTAAGCATTTATTAGTCATTATTTCAATGAGCTTCCATTTTTATGAATGGATGAACATCTGTCGTAAATGAGAAAAGTTCTCATATTTTGTGTGGTCTTTGACAGCTGCATCAAAACACAAAATGTGATGCTTTAAAAAATAAATGTGCAGCTCACAAATTACTATTCAGTTGTGCCACCACCCTCCATGCAAATTTGCAATGCTTCTGATGCTTCCTTTCACCTGCTTTGCTATAAGATTGTTCAGTGTCTTCTGGCCTTGACTGTGTCAGAGGCAAGGGGTGAATGAGCAGCAGGAATGGTGAAAGTTGTGTTATTGCACATTCAGGCCCCATGCTATGGTACTGAAGATGTTCCTCTTGTCTTTTTTCCATTGCCTTAAAGAGGCAGTACTCATTTTGGATTAAGAGAATCAGACAACCACGAGAGAAGTTTTTATAACTCTATCCTGCATTTGACACATATTACAGTGCCATGGCAGACACATGCATGTCACTGGTTCTCCAATCTTATCCCTTTAAGAACATAAAAAGAGAGTGTGAGAGCTTCACCTGTACAGAAGCTATTTGCACTGTGTTGACAGATGATAGAACTACTTCAAGTTCCTCTTCATAAAAAGAGAAAAGAGCTTGGGAGGAAAGCAGATGAAGTTTTATATAGAGAGTTGCAAGCTTGGTGGATCATGGGAATGCTGTGGATGTAGTATATCTTGATCTCAGTAAGGCTTTTGACAAAGTCCCCCATGATATTCTTGCAGAGAAGCTAGTAAAACGTGAGCTGGACAAGGTAACTATTAGGTGGATTTGTAGTTAGTTGACTGACTGAATCCAAAGAGTGCTCACTAATATTCCTCGTCATCCTGGAAAAATGTGACAAGTGGGGTGCTGCAGGGCTGTGTCCCTGGCCCATTGTTGTTCAACATCTTTATAAATGACTTGGATGATATACTCATCCTGTCTGCAGATGACACTAAACTGGGAGGGGTAATAATGCTGCAGAAGACAGAATCAGGATTTAATATGACCGTAACAGATTGGATAACAGGACCAAAATTAACAAAATGAATTTCAATAGGGGCAAATGTAAGGTTCTATTCTTAGACAGCAATACCTAGCTGCATAAATCTAAACTAAGTACATGTGGAAAAGACGTAAGGATCTTAGTAGACTACAAGCTTAACATGAGTCAACAGTGTGATGCAGCAGTAAAACAAGAGAAGCTAATGCTATTCTAGGCTGCATCAACAGAAGTAGAGTGTCCAGATCAATGGAAGTACCGTGTTTCTCCAAAAATAAGACACAGTCTTATATTTATTTTTCCTCAAAAAACCACACTATGGCTTATTTTCAGGGGATGTCTTATTTTTTCCCTCCTCCTCCTGCCGCGGCTGGCATTGCTGCTGCGCCTATCTCTATGTCTTATTTTCGGGGTATGGCTTATATTCCTTGAATGCTTAAAAATCTTGCTATGGCTTATTTTATGGCTACATCTTATTTTTGGAGAAACAGGGTGATAGTACCTCTCTATTCTGCCTTAGTCAAACTACACCTGAAGTATTGTGTCCAGTTCTGGCACAACAATTTAAAAAGCTGGAACATGTGCAGAGGAGGGCGACCAAGATGATCAAGGGTCTGGAAACCAAGACTTATGGGAAACTGTTGAGGGAGCTGAGTATGTTTAGCATGGAAAAGAGAAGACTGAGAGGAGATATGATAGCCATCCAGGGCTGTCACCTGGATAGATGGAGCAAGCTTGTTTTCTCCTGTTCTGGAGGGTAGGACCCAAACCAGTGGCTTGGGAGATTTTTAAGCAGAGGTTGGATGGCCATCTGTCATGGATGCTTTAGCTGAGATTCCTGCGTTGCAGGGGATTGGGCTAGATCAGCCTCGGGGTCCCTTCCAACTCTACAATTCTATGATTCTAAATTTGGTGCTAAGGTGTCCACTAAAGTGTTCAGGTGAATCACAAATTGCAGAATGCCTATAGTGGGAGCTTGGCATTAAAGATGTGAAAATAAATACTGTTGTTATCTCAAAATATCCTCTTCCAAGTTTCCTATATCAATAGAGCAATAGTAATACACACTTGGAAGAGATACCATTAGACATCTGCTCCAGTGCTTTACTGCGTGCTGAAATTCTTACCTAGAGCTTCCTTGGCAGATACATCTCCGGACTCTTTTTAATAATCTCTAGTGATAAAAGTTCCATAATTTCCCACAGCTGTTTGATCCTTAGTCCATCTGGCACATTGCAAACCTTGTTCCCTCACAGCCAGCCTGTGTGCATGCTGCTGGTGCTGAATTCAGTTGTGCCCTGCTTTTCTCACAATGGCAATGGGGAAAAGTTCCATCTTCTTCATGACAAACATTTGATATATACAGTTTTAAACCTGTTCTACTAGCTCCACTTAATCTTCTTTCCCCAAGCTAAGAAAGCCTAGTCCATTCATTATTGTCCTTGTATAGCGCATATTCCAAAACCTCTGCTGCTATTCTCTGGCTCCTCACCATGCTGACAACATTCACATAATAAATGGATATTCACATTCTAAATCAAAGTCAAAGTGATGTGATGCTCTAAAGGAAGCCTTCCCTTGTCTGAATAGCAAGTCAGTAATAACTATCTGTAGCTTGGAGATACAGTTGTTCTGCAGATGCACTTTGAAATGGTTGTAGCCATTATATGAACATTAGAGTTGATAAGTATGTGGCTTTTGGTAAGTTCTGTCCTCTTCTCATGGTTTCTTTTCGGCAGTGAACTAAGTAATCAGAACTGTATATAGTCAGGGAAAACTGAATAACGGGAAATGGGGAAGTTAGAAGAGATTTTCTCTGAAACCCATGTTGTAACTTTCTTCCAGATAGAAATAAAACCATTGATCCATTCACTATTGTAAATGAAGGCCAGTGTGTTATAGTGAAAAGACTTTTGGGAGACTTGGTCACCACCACTCATTGACTTCTATTCCCTCCCTGCTTTACTCTCCCTTCCAAAGTTAATCCTTCTTCAGTTCAGATTGCTTGAAGCCAATAGGAAACATGTCTTCGTACAGTCTGTCTAAGCAAATTGTCAGCTTGCTGGGAAGAGGAAGGGTTAACTTATAATGGAGCAGAAAGAGAAACCTGCCACTTTCTGCTTGGCTTTGTGTCCTTTCGACTATATTTGCATTCTTTTTTTTACATGCCTGTTTATTGATCCTACCACCTCTAATTGCCTCTAGTCCCTGTATATCAAAAGTAGGTAAATCTACCCACTTTTTAGCATCCATCCACTGCAAAAAGGGGGCAGATACTCTGCAAAATGATGTGTTGAGGGTAATATCTCCAGGCGTCTAGGGAGAAATGTATAACCGAGCTAGTATTTAAGTTGCATGCTCCTGTAGAGATAATATTCATATTCATCCCTGGATAGCATTTTTGTTCTACTCTAGTCTGATTCTATCCTTTTTTAACTATATAGGGATTTTTTTCTGTCTAAAATTTATAGGCTGTCTGCCATGAATCAAACCCTGAAATGGAAGTGGTCCATGTCAGGCTTCTGCATCTAATGTCTCTTCTACTGTGTTCAGCCATTGTAGTAACCAGTCATTAGTTATAACTAGCTTTTCAAATGTCAGATCAGCAAGCTGAAAATTTATTTTTCCCTCCCTCCCCTTGCTCACTTTCTCTTGCATTGTTTTCTTGTAGAACGTGATGAATGTGACAGCGGACAGCACAACTGTGATGAGAATGCAATCTGTACTAACACAGTCAGGGGACATAGCTGCACCTGCAAGCCTGGATATGTGGGGAATGGGACCATCTGCCAAGGTGGGTCTGTTTCTCCAACAACTTGATAAAACGAGTATACACTATTAATATTTCTTGACAGTTCAGCCTGCACAAGATGCTGGGCTGTGTTAGGAATTCTCTGTCTGATTTATCATCTGGCAACTATTGCATGCACAGACATTATGAGAATTGATTTTTGCATAATTTACTACTCAGGAAAGGTATTCTGAGGCACTTAAAATACCTTTCAGTTTACTGCTCATGGATTTGATTATTTACATAGGTTATTAACTCTTTTCATTGTGGTATAAACTGCATTTTTGAACTATACAGTGTAATGGATCCTACAGTTATCTTTTGGGATAGGTACATGTGGATTTCAAGCCAGAATAACTGTCTTTTAAACAAGATCCATGTGGCTTTTAAACTGTGACCATAATTTTCTTTTATAGTAGAGTAAGCTGCCAAGAACCACTGAATATGTGGAGTGGTAGACAGATATGATTTTTGTTCTTGATGCAGTTTGCTTTATGGTGCATTAATAAACTTGTATGCATTTCTGAGATACCATTGCTATTGTAGGTTCTGAGTAGACTATAAAATATATATTATTCAACATCAGTTTGTATACAATAACATGGTAGTTTGTGGAGGATTATTAAATAAAGATGAGACTTTTTAAAGGAGATGGCACCACTCACTGGTCTGGTAGCTGGGAAATTACTACAATACTCAAAAGTTATTCATTGTGCAGTTTATTCTTTTGCTTATTATTATTATTATTATTAAGAAAACTGCATCTAAAAAGAACTCTTAGATTGCAGTTCCATACCAACTCACCTTACCTTATGCAGTTGGAGTTACGTCTGAATAGACATTTATCGGATTGCGCTAGTAAAATGCCATGGAGGCAATCACTGTTTCCTGGCTTTAAAACCATTGAATGACCTGCTGTAATTTACTTGCTTTCATAATGAGTCATTTAGGACAAGTGACACAATTAAGATTCCAGGTGGAAAGGTTTACCTAGAAGGTTATAAGCTGGCTTTATCCCCTCCCTCCAAAGCAGAAACTTGATTGGGCAGGAATTTTAGAAAGGTACAGGAATTGGTCCATACTCTGTCAAATATGGTCACATTTGAAGGCAACATAGATAACCAACCACTCTTGAAATGAAACTAGATTTTGCACAAATGATTACCACAAAAGTTGTTTTCAGGCATTTACTTGAGTATACAAAAAAGTGAAACTAAGGGCTGGGGAAGGGGCATATGTGCAAGAGTCCCCAATCATGTGGCTGGTCATCCAACCTTTGTACAATTTGCATGAAGGTTTGAAGAGGAGTTTGAAAGGCATTTGTCTGAGTACGCTTAGAAACTCCTACTGCAGTTGGAGAACTTGATAAGACAGGGCTTCCACTAATGGGGAAATTTCCTGTTTTAATAATAATAATAAATAATATTTTTTTATTTATACCCCGCCCTTCCCAGTTCAGAAACCCGGGCTCAGGGCGGCTAACAACAAATTTAAAACACTTAATTGTAATACAACATAAATGCAGCATAAAATGCAGTATAAAAGCATGAATAACAAGAAAATTCAAAATCCAAAAATCAATTTTGGGGAAATCCATCCAATAAACATTAGATAGTCACCAGGAGTAGCTGGCTAAATTAGTCCTACTTGGGCCAGCGAGGAGGCCAGGGGAGAATTAGCTGTGGGGTCCCAGAGTGGGTAATCTTCATAAAAGGGGGGGGGGTGAAGAGAAGGTCAATAAAATATCAGGTTGAGTTCAAATTAAAGGCCAGGCGGAATAGCTCTGTCTTACAGGCCCAGCAGAAGGAGGTTAAATCCTGTAGGGCCCTAGTCTCATGGGACAGAGCATTCCACCAGATCGGAGCTATCACTGAAAAGGCCCTGGCCCTGGTGGAGGATAGTCTGACTTCCTTAGGGCCCGGGACCTCTAAACTATGGTTATTCATGGACCTTAAGGTCCTATGCAGGGATACTAGGAGAGGTGGTCCTGTAAATATGGGGGCTCTAAGTCACAAAGGGCTTTAAAGGTCAAAACCAGCACCTTGAACCTGACCCTATACTCCACCAGGAGCCAGTGCAACTGGTAAAGCACTGGGTGAATATGCTCCCATGGCACAGACCCCGTGAGGAGCCTCGCTACAGCATTCTGCACCCGCTGGAGTTTCTGAGACAGTTTCAAGGGCAGCCCCGCATAGAGCGAATTACAATAGTCAAGCTTATTGTGAGTTCATATACATTGCCAGACACCATTTTTGTGGTGACCATTTGTGCAAAATCTAGTTTATTTCAAGAGAAGATGTTGTAGATAAGTCTTCAAATGTTACCACATTTGGCGGGTAGACAATTAAGGAAGGTTATGAATTTGTGTGGCATAATCTAAGTCAAGTATCCACAGTGCTGAGATGGTGGCCTAGACTGTGTTTTAAATGAAAAAGTTGGACTTGTTTGTGCCATTTGCCCATGGCTGCAATCATTAAAAAGCCATTTTTTCAATGGGTCTCAGCCATTGACTGTGTAAGAAGGATTGCAAGATTTTGCCAACTTGACTAGAATGGAAGCTAGCAAAATTGGGGCCATTGTGTTATTGTATGTACTTAGACAATATTTAGAGATTATTTCTATGAGAGATAATAGGATTCAGAATTACAAACATAGTACATTTGCGAAGAAACATTTTACCCACAAAGGTATATTAATGTGCTTTATGGTTTAAATTCAGCATGCACACATCTTCATTTTAGGTCATTGTTCTAGGGAACAACCTAGACAGAATTAAGCACTTGCAGCACAGCCCTATTCATGAATACGTGGACATTGCATTGAGGTTAGTGGGACTTACTCTTAAGTAAGTGTGTATAGGATTGCCATCTTCATGTACTTCAGAGGGTAAGCTTTAAGCCAGGGGTCGGCAAACTTTTTCAGCAGGGGACCTGTCCACTGTCCCTCAGACCTCAGACTATATTTTGAAGGGGGGGGGAATCAACGAATTCCCACAAATAACCCAGAGATTCATCTTAAATAAAAGGACACATTCTATTCAGGTAAGCCACCCCCCCAAGTCCTCCCCTCCCTTCTCCACAGCACCGGACAAGCCCTGGTGGCTGCTTACCTGTGTCTTGTGAGCGCCAGGGGCTGGCAGCGGCGGGATGATGAGTGGTGCGCGAAAGGGTTCCAGAGAGAGGCTGGCAGCAACAAAGCCCAAATTGAGCCTGCTTACAATGGTGGTCACTCGAGTGCTAATGCTGCTGCTGCTGGCACCAACAAAGCCCAGCCCCCTTCCTCTTGGCTCTAGGCAGGACGGGGAGAAGCCAGGAGAAGGGAGGGAGGAGGCGCCACCGAACATGTGCGCTGGTGCAGCCTAAACGATCAGATCCATACGGCGATTTCTGGACTGTCCGTGGGCCGGATCCAGAAGGCAACTGGGCCAGATCCGGCCCCCAGGTCTTAGTTTGCCTACCCATGCTTTAAGCACATTCTTAACTCCATCACTGAAATCATTCGGACTTTAAGGTGCTCAGCATTAGCTGTGTTGTGTAGGTAGTAGTAATAATGCTGTGATTAAATAAAAAGGATAAAACTGAGAATAAACCTATTCAGAAAACTTGAACAGTAACAAGCCATAATATTTCCCCAGTGAAAAGAACAAATTAATGTACAAAAATATTGTCTAGTTTGCCATGAATACTGCACACTAAAGCTTTTCACAACATGATTAAGGAAAAGATTCTGTGAGACGGGACATATGAATTATCAGTAAGGAGAATATTATAAAACTGTGTTTGAAAAACGAACACAGAATAGACTCAAGGGATATTAAAAAAGTAAAATGTGTTGGAAAAAAGCACTTTACAATTGCATAGAAAGGAAACAAAATGGGCATGTTATGCCTGATAGAGATGAAAGGGGCTGATACTTCTTGGCACCTCTTCTTATATTACTAAATCTTGCCCATGTTGACTTGATGCCTCATCTTCAGCTGAAATGAAGCTTAGAGACATGTAGCTACATTTGCTCACACCAATCGCTTCTTACCCTTGCCCTCCACCTCTCTTTTTCTTGTTTCCATCCTGCTGAACGAATAAAGTAGATGTGATATGGAATATCCATGATCGGGATCTTCAGATAACAGGAGCACAGTTGTTCTAAAGATTGTGAAAATGACACAAATATGGGAGTTGACCATTTCCCCCTGAAGCACCTCCACTGGAGACAGGTGGATGAGTAGTGTTTTATTAGTTTCACAGAGAGAGAAGGGAGATGGAGACATACAAGTACCTTTATGAGATCTGCTGGTTACCTTCAGGGGTGTTACCTGTCCAGGTTTATTGTTAGGAATGAATTATCATCAGAGTCAGGAGGTGACCCTGATGAGTTTTCTTTTCTGATTGTAGCAAGGCTAAATTTAAGTGAGTTTTCTATATTCATTTCCAAGAAAGTATTAATTTTATTTATTAATTTACTCAGCTTATTTCTTATGCTAAAGGTATCTTCAGTTTAGTGACCTTGGATCCTCTTGCTTTCTGCTTGTGTCATTCTGAAGCTGTTGGGAACAACAACTGTGGCTGGTTGTGTGGATTTGTCATCTTTATGAAAATGTTCACTTGAAATGTGCCTGCTTAGCTCATATCTTCTTTTGAAACTTGTAATTCCACTTCATGTCATACTGGCAAGGATTTATAGGCTCTTATGATAGAGTTTCAACAATATGACAATAGACAGTATGCTATATCTTTTACAGCAGTTGTCCTACTTTTTTTGCTGACCCTGTTTCAGACATCCAAAAGTCACCCAATACTTTCTACTGAAGAGGAGAAATTGTGTGACTGCATCGTGCAGCATTTTATACTACTGTGACCAATATATGGTCTGTTCAACCTATGCAGTCATTAGATAGAAACACACCATTTAGCAACACAATTGCAGGCATAAGTCCCTGATCCCCAAAACACACAGCAATAAATTAACATGCCTTAAAGTCCATGGAAGTTTCTCATTGCACCTTACCTGAATGTAATGTGCACGTTTTAAATATTTTGGTGTTAGCATTCTAGTTCCCCATCCATTTGTCTTTGGCCAAGTTCACTACAGTTCCAGAGACAGGGCACTGCTCATGCCTTTTGGACTTGTGCTTGGCCAGTCTTTTATTTATTTTATTTTCAACATGATTTACATAATATAATCAAAATGTCTAAGCGGTTTACACACTCTTACCATTTTGTATACCTCTGGGAACCAGTGATTTATGTGATAATGCACAGAATTATAATGCACGTAGAATCATAAAACTGTAGAGTTGAAAGGGACTACAAGGATCATCTAAGTCCAACCTCCTGCAATGCAGGAAGCTTTTATCCAGTGTAGGGCTCATGTGTATCTAAGTGCAGGGCAGGCTTATAATGTTAATTGTGGCAGGTTTATTCAGGCAGCTTTTAATTTTTTTATTTTTTATTTGCCCTCTTGCTTGGTTTTCCTTGGAGTCAGTGGGCACAAGTCAACCCCTCCTACTGTAAGTACCTCTGAGGCAAAGAAGTGGGACTGAACAGCTAGAACTTTCTCAGTCTGTGATGGAGCCCAGTATTTCTTGGCTGGCAGCAGTTCTCAGGCTGAGGCAACAGTTCCAACAGAGGAATTCTATGGATAAGAGAGTGCGGCTGAGCAGCTGGAACTTGCTCAGCCCAGGATGGAGGCAAGTATTGCTAGTTTATGTCCTGCTTAGGGAACTGCATAGTCGGCATTCATCAGACCAGGCCAGCAAAGCACTGCTGGCAAATCCTCAAAACTTGGTTGGTTTAATTCTGTATTTAATAAGAAAACGTCAGTCCTTATTCATTCATTTATAGCATTTTACCCCATTCTTTAGCTGTAAAGTTTCCTAGAATGGCTTACAGGTCAATAAAGAAGCAAGGCAGTCAGGGCAGTCTCGAGCAGGTCGTGCGCCCTGGTGCTGAGGGGCAGAGATTGCTCCGGCGCCCCCGCCCTCGCAGGGCGCAGCATGGTGCACCGCGCCACCGGGGGTCTACCTAGAGCCGGCCCTGAAGGCAGTTCCTTGAGCTTATGATCTAAAAAAACATGAAGCAATAACAACAGAGGGGGGATCTTAGGCCCTGGTTCTTAAAGTTATAGATTTGCTATAACAAAAGGCTGGGATACAAAATGTTCATGGAGAGGAGAATGCAAAGCATATGGTCTCTCAGCCGAGCTGATATAGTGGCTCTGCTTCATATCTTCTGCCTCTCCTATCCTAGCAATGTAATGCTAGGGCAAAGAAAAAACAAAGACAGCTTGTTTCTCAGCAAAGCCGATGGAAGCTGCCTTTTCTGATGGGTGCATTTTAAACCAGACTCCATGTCCTTTCCAGTTTTTCCTCGCCACATCATGTCATCTACTATTACTTATTAATTTGTAAGATTTCTTAAACTCTGACTTTCAGTCAAATAATTTTAAAGGCAGCCTACAAAGAAACATGTAGTAATGTGATATCCCCTCCAAATTCATAGACACAATCCAAAAGCCAACTTTTTCAGCAGGGGGCCGGTCCACTGTCCCTCAGACCTTGTGGGGGGCCAGACTACATTTTGAAGAAAAAAATGAACAAATTCCTATGCCCCACAAATAACCCAGAGATGCATTTTAAATAAAAGGAAACATTCTACTCATGTAAAAACACGTTGATTCCTGGACTGTCCATGGGCTGGATTTAGAAGGCGATTGGGCCGGATCCGGCCCCCGGGCCTTAGTTTGGGGATCTCTGCTTTAAGAACTGGTGCTACTCCACTTTGCATCCCCATTTTCACCTTCACTTCATCTGCATGCCTCCCTCCCCTGCACACAGACCCATCCTAGCTCATAGTACATTAGCTGATGGATGGGACCAGAATATGCTTACTTTCAATTCTGAAGTCCTAAAACAAATGGCAGATGGAAGATAGTATTCTTTCTGTCAGGGAGTGGAGATGCAAACTTCATGGATCAGAGGGTGGGGCCAGGCTTGTCTTCTCTTGCAGTGATGTGGGTCTCCTGGCAGAGGTGAAAGGGTGCTTCCTTTCTGCTCCCGGTTCCAGGGCAACAGGATAGGCATCTGCTGTAATAGGCACATGTAAAACTATGCAATATCTTTATCGTTTACATGCTACACAGGTTAAAGCAAAGGTTTAAGGTACAATTTTCATAACTTCAACTCTTCTCCTAAACTGAAGGGTTTGTTTCAAATCCTAGAAACATCAGTCTTGGGAATTCACCTGCAGGGATCACAATCCAGTCCTCAAAGTGCACCTTTGGCTTCCTTGCACACTTTTGTGAAATACTGCAATGTGGATGCTTTGTTTTATGTAGACACCACCTTTAGTAGAAGGGTGTTGCAGAGGATACATTTACAATGACTGTGGTCCATTGTGGGCCTTTCTGGGGTTTGTGTTATTTTTTACACCTCAAAGGACTTGGAATTCCACTTCTCTGTGTTTCCCAGAGGGCATTTTGCATTCCCTGGTCCATCGGCAACCAATGATCCTCTTTAAAGACTTCTGTGTTGTCATACATGTGGGTAAAAAAAATTGGGTGCCCTGGGTTTCATTCTTCCTTGTCCTTCATTCTCCTCACATGTTGGAACTGAAGTTGCTAAGCTGTCTCTTCCCATTGAGAGGTCTTTCAGAGGGAGTGGATAGTCTAAAGACTTGGAAAGCCCTCTGAGAAACTCAGGGTGCTTCCTAACTGTTGAAGTTTGGCGGATGGGATTCAGTCACATACCAGCAGTAATTGCACAATTAAAGTGGATTTGCCACTCTTGTGATGGGAAAATGCACTGGAAACTGTGGGATAACAAGTGCTTGATGTGACATTGTATAACCTTCCTGCAAAATTGGAACAAATGCTTCGTAAACAGTAAATGTTGTTGAACCTCCCAGCAAACTTTATGCAAACAAATTGTGATGAGTGTTCTATAAACAAGTCGTGGAAGCAGCTTCAGAGAACTTCCCCTTTTCAGTAGGAGAACAAAAAACAAAAAAAAGTATGGAGGATTAATTGCTGAATTCTAGAACAAGTTATATATTGCTGTTTCCTGGGGGTTTTGTTGTCAGACACAAACAGATGGTGTGAACATTTTCATACTGTTAGATGGAAGCCAGAACATTCAATTAATGCAATTGTAATGTTCTGGAGACAAGATAGGGACAGGTGAGTATTTCCTGCCTTTAAAATCTTACTGACCAAATTACATTCATAAGTCTCTTTTAGAGCAGAAATGTGGGGATACTGTGCATTTTAGAAACAACACCAAATATTATCATTTGATTGATTCTCCCGCCCCCACCCCAGTTGCTTAGGTTGGAAACTGAAGTGGAATCTCATGTTTACAGATTTAGTTATTGGATAACACTTTTGGCTTCAGGTTTGCTTAGATTTAGTTCAATATTTGAAGCAGACTTCAAATGGGATATTTTGGTATCACAGGACTTTTAGTTAAGCTCATTCCTATGGATTCTCATGAATACTTTTGTAGCAATGAGTTTGCAGAGGCAAAAGTCCAATATAAAAAGTGAGTGTTAATTTGACAAGTCAAAATTTAATTGTGTGAAAGTCACACACACCCTAGTATTATACAATTAAACATTCTCAAATTTCTATTCTCTTGTGAAATATTCAGTTAGGAAAGATGACTCTTTTGTTCATCCAACACATTCCAGCTTCAATCCAGAACTTTGAAATACTATATAAGTGGGCACATATTTTTAAAATAGCAATAGCCGCATTATCCAGTCCAGTGTACATAATATAAAGAGCTACGTACTCCATTTCCATGGGAACAGCCTATTGGCCAAACTTGCAAAATTTGCATTTCTGCTTCACCATGCAATTGCTGTAACAAAAAGGAGGGTCCTTCCATTTTAAAGTTTCAGATGTATATGCATTG
The DNA here is from genome assembly GCF_963506605.1 of Zootoca vivipara. NCBI lineage: Eukaryota > Metazoa > Chordata > Lepidosauria > Squamata > Lacertidae > Zootoca > Zootoca vivipara. Next base: position 59,655,853 of record NC_083276.1, read on the forward strand.
TACATGTCGGTGAATGCTTTTTATGGTTATAGAATGTTGTGTTTCATGTTCCTGGAATTTTCGTAGTAAATGTTATATTTATGGCTTATGGTTTGCAGACATCAATACAAATATCTTATTGCTTAGTGGGCATTTTTTCCATTTTCTGACTCCCCCCCCCCTGTTTTATTTTTGTATTTTTTAAAAATATACCAGATGTCAGGGGCTGTCAACAGGTAACTGCACTCTTCAGCCTTCTTTGGCCTCATCACAGCCAAATGTAAACATGGCCTGTCTGGAAATTGTCTGTCATGGTGACAGGAAGGAAATAGGAGTGCCAGCCCTACCCTTATCACTATACTGGGGGCGGGGCGGCCCTAAGGCAAGGCTGGGTGGCGCAATGCGCCAGGGCGCCGGCCTCTCAGGGCGCTGGCGAGGCGCAACCAGCCACTAAGCCCTATGGCTCCTCTGTCGCTGCCTCCTCCTCTCCCTTGGCTGCAGGAATCAGTGGGCTGTCGTCAGGCAGCAGAGGACGAGGTGCCCCGGAGCCTCGCAAGTGAGTGCAGGGTTCCAGCAGTCTGGTCAGGACTCCGCGCCACACCTCCTTCTCCTTTCCCCAGCCATCAACGCGCGCACAGCGCCCCAGCGGCTCTTGCTGGTCCTGCGGTGCACGCACTGCTGGCGAAGCTTGACTGAGTGGAGACCAACGTGGGGGGAAGGAGGAGGAGGCGTGGCACACAGTCCTCGGAATCCACACGCTCGTGGGAAGAAGCTCTGCAGCCGAGGGCAGGGAAGGTGAAGGAGCTGCTTGCCTCACGCCTCGGGACCTCATGCACTCCTCAATGTAGCATCGGGCACAGAGTTCCACCGCGTCAGAGTGACCACGAGGGCAAAGCCCACTGGGGGGGTGAGAGGCAGTTGTTGTTGTTGCTCCCGGCAGCTCCCCGCTTGCCTGACAAAGCTTAGGGCACCGCTTTGACTCCACGCCTGCCGAGAGGGCCCTGACCTTGCCCAACGGAGACACCGTTTCTAGCATGGTGGCTGGCAAGAGAGAGCCGGGTATTGGTCGAGTTCTTTTTCCTCAATAAAAGAAAGGGAGGGGTGCTGGAGGGATCTTTGTGCCACGGCGCTGGTTGTGCTTAAGACGGCCCTGACTGGGGGGCTCTGACCCCTGCTCGCTCCACTCAGCAACCCCCACTCCCTGTCACACATTAACCCCCTAGAGTTTCCTCCCACTCCATGCAACTACTAAACCTCCTTTTCACCTTCCTAACCCTGTTTTTGAAGCCAGTTGTTATAACATATCTATGACTTTAAGACAGGGGTCAGCAAACTTTTTCAGCAGGGGGCCGGTCCACTGTCCCTCAGAACCATACCTGTCAAGTTCTCCCTTTTTTTAAAAGGGAAATTCCCTTATGCTGAATAGGCTTCCTCGTGAGAAAAGGGAAAACTTGACAGCTATGCTCAGACCTTGTGGGCGGCCGGACTACATTTTTTAAAAAAAATATGAACAAATTCCTATGCCCCACAAATAAACCAGAGATGCATTTTAAATAAAAGGACACACTCTACTAATGTAACAACATGCTGATTCCCGGACTGTCCATGGACCGGATTTAGAAGGCGATTGGGCCTCATCTGGCCCCCGGGCCTTAGTTTGGGTATCTCTGCTTTAAGAAGTGGTGCTGCTCCACTTTGCATCCCCATTTTCACCTTCACTTCATCTGCATGCCTCCCTCCCCTGCACACAGACCCATCCTTATGGTAACCTCCCGCATCTTTCTCCTCCCACACATTGCAACTATTAAGCATGCTTTTCACCTTCTACCTAATTATGAAGCTACCTCTCACTCTCATTTTTCAGCTTCTTTTGTACCCCTGCTTTCATTTTCACCCCATTACCATGCCTCCTACTCTTCCATGTTTTTCCAATTCCATTTCCCCCCTCCATTGACATCCCATTTTCTGCTGCTCCAGAGAAGCGGACACGGAGCAATGGATTCAAACTACAAGAAAGAAGATTCCACCTAAACATTAGAAAGAACTTCCTGACAGTAAGAGCTGTTCGGCAGTGGAATTTGCTACCAAGGAGTGTGGTGGAGTCTCCTTCTTTGGAGGTCTTTAAGCAGAGGCTTGACAGGCATATGTCAAGAATGCTTTGATGGTGTTTCCTGCTCGGCAGGGGGTTGGACTGGATGGCCCTTGTGGTCTCTTCCAACTCTACGATTCTATGATTCTATTCTACCTCCTCCTTCCTCCTTTTTTCAACTCTCCTTTGCACACAGACCACTCCATTTCCATGCTTCCTCCAGTCTCCTGTTCTTCAGGCCGTTTTGCATGCACATTTTATGGTAGATGTTCTATATGGTAAATAGAATGTTAAGAGCAAGCCTGTCAGTTAGTGTCAGGGGACCGCCAGGGGTCAGCGGGGAGCCCAGCGGAGCGGTGCCAGGTCTCCAGGAGGCTGGCCATTCCGAATGTGGTGCTGAGGCTCCCGAAGCATAGAGGGGGTCTGAGGATGCTGAGAGTTCACAGTCTCACCGGGGAAGGTCTGAAGCGCCGGACCTAAGCGCTATGGAGGGGGAGGTGTCAGAGGCCAGAGAACCTACTCAACAGTTGAGCAGTTCGAGGGGTGAAGGGAATGTTCCTGCCCCTTCACCCCAGGAGCGCATGGGGGATAAACGCCTGGAGCAAAGGCAGAGACTGAGGGCTCCAAAGTTCCTATGTTGGCGGAAATCGAGGCGCGCGCCACTTCCGGATTCTGACTTGGACTGAGACGTCATGGACTTTTGTCGCTCTGATGTACACATAGCTGCCAAGTTATCCCTTTTTTTAAGGGATTTTCCATTATGCTGAATAGGCTTCCTCGCGAGAAAAGGGAAAACTTGGCAGCTATGGATGTACATAGTTGTAAATAAAGCCTTGTAAAATCCATCCAAGGCGTCGTTACTCATGAGAAAGCATCCTGAGAGTCCTTACCGTTAGCTTGTTCAATTAGAGAAAATTATATTCAGTTGTTGGATATAGTACATGCATGGGGGGGGTGCTTGTTACTGAAATATCAACTCTAAATTACTACATTGAGTCTTGATGTTCATGTTGAAGACAACATGTAATACCCAGGAATGAAAAAAATTATATGTCGGTACTATGGAATATTTAAGGGCTCTACATCCTTTATCTCTCTCATATGAGTCATTTGAGAAAAGGGAGTAGTTTGAGTACAGCAAGAAGGGAGAGACACTGACACGTCCCCTTTCATTTCTCCCAGTTCCCTCTTCTTGCTTCTCTACAGCACTGCAAATGCCCCTTTAACTCAATCCACTTCCATCTGCTCCCTCCCCAATTACTTCTCTCCAGTTTTCTCCTCCTGGTCACTAGAGACCTCTAAGGTTACCAGATTTTTTTTCCAGTGAATCTGGGGACACTTTTCAACTTCAATGGATTTTGTATGGGGACTGGTTTGTAAATCCGGGGACTGGTCCTGGGAAACGGGGATGTCTGGTAACCTTACCTAAAACTGTCTCTCTCATGCACACACCTTCCTCCCTTATTGCCCCTTCATTCTTTCACATGCCATCCAATTCTTCCTGCCCCTTCCCCAATTCCACCCCCACTAGCAAAAGGACTAAACCAATCACACACAGAGAGACCCTTCTTCCCCTCACCAGCACATTCCCTTAAGCCCCCGCCCCCATCATTTACTACAGAAATGAGTCACCTCCTTTTCTTCCTGCCCCCTCCTCTTTTCCTTGCCTTTGAAACAGTGGGAAACAGCCAGTGAAAATAGGATGGAAAAATGAATATTCAAATGAACGGTGAAAGGGGTAAGAAACAGGCATTTGCAGGAAGACAAGACTTGCACGATTCCTGTTAGCAAATCCTAGGAAATCCCTGTCTTAGCAAGTTTCCCCCTTGCTGCACTAGTATCCCTGAGTGCAGAGATGTCAGAATTTTGAAATGCTTCCTAGATTAAATATATTTTCACTACATATTGTTTTATGTTGCTGTTGCTTAATGATGGCAAGAAGTGGTCTATTTATCATTGGTGGAGCTATGTCAATAACACTTGTAAATTTTGCCTCCAACGTTGAAGAAATGCAACAAACCTCTCATGTTCTGTTGCAAATTTGAGAGCTGGAGTTACTCATATTTGGTGCTTAAAACCGAAAATAAAATAATCACACATTCAAAAGGCAAGAGATTTAATGTGAATATTTTATGGACTGTGCCTGAGTTCCAAGTTGTGATTTATTTATTTTTAAGAAAGACCTAATTCAAACTGCATGCAAAAATGTGGAGTTTCATTGCTAATAAAATATGCTAAAAAACATGACCTCCATATAATTTCAGGACACCTGGCATGTTATAGGCGTTTCGGAATATTACCCAATATACCTATTACATTCTTATCACTTAATATATTTCTCTGACATTTTTTACTGCAATAAGCAAAGGCAGTTTCTGAAGATACCTCAGAACTCCTCCCCTTTCAGTTTTCTACATGATTAATATAAATACAGGACAAGCAAACATCATTTTATTTATTTTTGATAAAGAATATGTACATTTTTTGCACATTTTTCACATCTTTATAATGCATTGTACAGCTGAAATGTTTCCTATGACTCAGTGTTCAAAAGTTTGTTATATTTATTCTTAGAACTTAAAAGTTGTCTGTTCCAATATATAGCACAACCATTATTTAGCTGAGACGTTTAAGCACTTTCTTTCATCCATTTATGTGATTTGTGATGGCTGCACAAGGTTGAGGAAAAACTTGTTATTTGAACAGTATTATGTGCACCTCCCAGCTAGTAACACAGCAGTTTTTTAAACACGCATTTTAAAGTTTGTAGCCATGCCTTATTTGGAAAAGATTTGTTCTAGAATATTTTAATTCATGCTTTTTCAATGCCCCTTTGGCATATTTAATGAGGTTATGGGTATAGACACGTCCCAAAATTAGACAAACTTGGTATGCAAGGAAATGGAAAAGTTCCTGTTGTGTAAAAGTGGTTTCTTTTAGCATGATTTATAAAGTAGAACTAGGAAAGCTTGCAGATATGAATTGATTTCTTCCCCCATTTTCATTGACTAGTACACTAATAATTTTTCTTGCGTTTGCTGAAATCATTATTTTTTATAATCAGGGTTAGAGGCTGTAAATGTTATGTAATCAGAGAAGTTTTTGAAATCCTGCATTACCATCTCTTCATTGCAAGTCCATAGTTCACTAATCAGCTCTATTCAGTCATGTAGATGCTGCTCATTAAACTTTAGTAATTATATGTTTTGGAATGTCTGCCAGTGTTTTTAGTGAGAGATTCTTATGAATCAAAGGTAATTATGTTGGAGATATCATTTATTTCTCGTTATGATGTGGGAGGGGTGTTCATTTTTTAATTTTTTTGCAGCTGTCATGAAAGAAATCGCAATACTGCTATGTTTATTGAGGATTGGAGATATTTTAGACATATTTGCAAACTGCAGATGTGTATTATTGTACTGTATCTGTTTTATTCTGGTTGAACATTTTGTATAGCCTGTGAACTGATTTAGGTCCAGCATGCCCAATGTACAAATGGATCTGCAGCACACAATCTTTATTTGACTGGGTACCAATGTAATCTGTATCAGAATCAGGCCCAGGAATATCAGAGCATGAAGGCTTTAGGGCTGAGGCCTCAGGGCAGACAAGGAGCATCCTTCTGCGATTGGGAAGAGAATTTTGAGATGCTTTACAGGTTTGGGGATGCAGTTTCCACTGTAGGGTACTATCAGATGATCTGTCAAGGATCAGCCTGTTAGCAACCAGTGCCTGAGGCTTTATCCAAGAAGAAAGATTGTGTTGAGGTATGGACTCAGGCAATTGTTCGCAGTTACTATTCTATTTTAAAGTACATCTGCTACAAAGAACGTTAGAAGTTAGATGCTTCTGTGGAAAACCTCAGTAAAGTCTGCAGTATATGAACAGTACCTATTTGAATGCCCAGTACTGTATAGAACCAGGATATGGACATTTTAAGTGTAGTGAAAATTTCAGGAACATTCCTGCCTGATACACCCACAGCACTGAACACATGATGTCTACAAAACTTGCCATGGTCAATGGACTTTCTGGCTTTGTTCATTGTAGTCTCTTACTTCCAATCGCTTTGAGCAATTGCAACCTGGTTGGTTGCTGGTTTATTTAGTAAGGAATAAAATCTAGTAGGGACAAGCTTCTGTTACTGTCGACCTCTGTATCCAGGCTATCCATGCACACCTGTATACTGGACTCCTCCCTGTTCTTTGAACTTCCTGTCAGCCTTACCTCCCTAATCTGCTTCTCTGCCAATTTATTCCCTTTGAAGCACTGGAATAGCATCCATCTGACTGTTTTCCCAGAGTGACATTCTTAACATTTGCTCCTCAGCTCCTGGGATTCTTAAAAAGAAAAAAACTGCCAGATGTTCTTTGGCTTCTGTTACTGTGACTAGTTCTGGGTCACGTGGGCCTGAGTGTCTCCAGCATGGCTTTTAGGAAGGGAGGAAGGGAAAGGAGAATGTTAGCCACTTTGAGACTCCTTCAGGCAGGGTCGGCACTTCAATAGAGGCAAACTTGGCAGCTGCCTAGTGTGCCAGAATCAAGGGGCACTGCGCTGCCTGGAGCCGCCTCCTGCGTCTGCAGGGGGGTGTAGTCACCCCTTCCAGCACGGCTTCTGATTGGCCACACCCAAGAGGACATTTCCTGGTGCGCACCTCCGGCCCAGCTCCCTTGGTGGCGACGGGGCCTTTGGGAGCTCCCTTCCCTGCCAGGGCCTTCGGGAGCTGTGCGCCGGTCCTCGCAGAGGCTGCAACACGCGGCCTGGCGCGCATGGCATTGGCTCCGCAGCCTCCCTCCCCGCCAGCTGTGCACCTCGGCTCCCGCCAGTAGCAGACGGAGCGCGAAGCAGGAGCAAGCGAGCCCCGACGCCTCGGTGGGCCTTGCTTGCGCCCGGTCTCCCCGCCGACTCTGGCGCCACTATATCCCCCCTCGACGGCCTTCTTGCTCTAGCTGGGCACTTCCACGTCCTCGAAGAGGTCTCTGCTGCCTGCCTCTAGTGCCTCCCGAGCCCCCTTAACTCTAGTCTGCCAGCTCCTGCGCGCCCTCCTGCTCATCACTGCCGCTGATGGGCTCTGCTCCTCCGCAGCGGTCAAGTCCTGGCACTCCCGGGCTCCATCCCTCGTCCTCCTCCCACTGCCTCGCTTCTCAGACGAATAATAGAATAATAGAATCATAGAGTTGGAAGAGACCACAAGGGCCATCCAGTCCAACCCCCCTGTCAAGCAGGAAACTCTTTGCCAAGAGTGGGGCACATTTCCCCTCTTTGTATTTATTTCTTCTTCAGAAGCAAACAAGCAGGGGCAGGAAAAAGTCTGGAATGACAAACACACCCAGAGTATCTGGGTATCTGCAGAGCCTCTATGCCCAGTTGTTAGGCAGATGGGTTTAAAAAAAAAGAAAAGGAAAAAAGAGAGTGTGCCCTTCGGGGCGGGGCAGCGGAGGACACACTCCACACTCCAGGCTCCTTCCCTCATGCGCCTCCTTGGCCAATCGTCAGGCAGGGGGGCAGAAGGTAATCTTGCCTAGGGCGCAAAAAATCCTAGCACCGGCCCTGCCTTCAGGTAGTGATAAAGCGGGATATCAAATCCAAACTACTCTTCTTCTTCTTCTTCTTCTTCTTCTTCTTCTTCTTCTTCTTCTTCTTCTTCTTCTTCTTCTTCTTCTTCTTCTTCTCTGAGGTGATGCCAACCCTGAGAACCAAGTTATTCATATCCAATGAGATGGTGCTAAAGCTGTTCGCAGAATGAGTAGTTTGCAGAACATAGGATTTTTTTTGGGGGGGGGGTCTTGAATGTACTGATGTTACCCTTATGTTTTCAGACTTATTGATTTCACTTCTATAGAGTGATTTGAACTGATACTAGTTACAGGTAGGTAGCCATGTTGGTCTGAGTCGAAGCAAAATAAAAAAATTCCTTCAGTAGCACCTTAAAGACCAACTAAGTTTATATTTTGGTATGAGCTTTCGTGTGCATGCACACTTCTTCAGATACACTTCTTCAGATACACACGTGTATCTGAAGAAGTGTGCATGCACACGAAAGCTCATACCAAAATATAAACTTAGTTGGTCTTTAAGGTGCTACTGAAAGAATTTTTTTATTTTGCTTGAACTGATACTATCACTGTTGTGGAACATTAGTTATTGGGGAGACTTAAATAACTAATTCATAAATAACATTACAAACAAACAATGTTTCTACACAGTAACCCTTGGGATTAGTACAGTACTATATTTGGATGATGTCCTGGGAAGTGTAGTTTCAGAGAACTACGTTACAGTTCCTATGATTTTTTGGGGGTGTCATGTGCTTTAGTTGTATGGTGTACTGAAATTAAAAGTGGGTGCTATTTGAACATCATTTACATTTCAACTTCCCTTTCATTCCTCTCTGTCTTCTCGGTTGCAACTATCATGTTCCAGGTGTTTTGTTGAAAGGACAGGGCCTATACCACCCCCCATGTGCATTATCAATACTGCTTCATAGAGCAGTGAGTTAATTGGGTTGTAGCATTAGGATACTGCCTTTCCTGTCCCATAAGATGAAGCAAATTATCTGTATGAATGAATTTATTTTCTGCAGCCTCAGTTATGAGAGCATGTAAAGGTCACTCCTGTCCCCAGTCTCCAGATGACAATAGATAAACTGCTGCTGCTTCATCACCATGGTAGCCTTTGTTGCAGCATGATGTGATTCTGAAGGTAAATATGCTTTCCCCCCCCATGCTAGATGGGAAACAACTTTAGCACTTTCAGTTTATTGATTTTTAAATGCTGTGGCTAACCAAACATTATGTGAACTGTAACCGTTATCCCTAAGGATTTTATAGTTAGTATTCACCACGAAGACAGCGTAATGGTTCCCGTTCTACAGAACTCTATTGCTTCAGAGTAGCATTTCTGAATGCTACATTACATTAAGTTAGCAGGTGTGAAATTGACAATTTTATCAATTAACAGTTAGAAGCAAACTGTTTCCCAAACTGCTGATCCAGCAAACTTTGAGGACCAGTTCACAAGCACTCAGGATACTTTGCAGCCATTTGTAACCATTGAGCATGTCAGTTTTCTGGCTGGAGCCAGTCACCCATGTTAGCCATTGGCACACAGAATTAGACTGCTTTCAATGTCTTGCAAAATGATCATATTAGATGCAGTGTAGTGGCACATTCAGAGTTCACCTCAGCAGTAAACTCTTCGCTGGTCTGTCCCTGGCTCCACCGGCCAACATACAAACAATATGCAGATTATAATACCAGCCCACTTTACAGGACTTTTGCAAAAGCTGATGAGATGTTTGTGAAGCGCTTTGCAGGGCCATAGCTAGCTGCTCCGGCTCCCAGGGGCGCCTCGGTGATCCGCGTATGGGGCACTGCAGCGATCCGTGTATGGGGATACTGCAGTGATCCGTTTCGGGCAGCACGGGGCCCCTAGCCACCACGTCACTCCCAGGAGAGACGTGTGGCTCGGGCACACTGCAGACCAGGCCCCGTGTTACGTGCCGCGCCCCACGGTGTGCCATTTTGTCATCCCCCTCAAGGATGACACCCGGGGCAAGCCACACACCCCTTCCTACACCCCAGGCGCTTTGTACCATTCAAATGTGCTATATGAATACTAAGCATAATGCTGAGGTGGGAGTGCAGAGAGTATTATTCTGCACATAACCCATCTGGCCATGGGTTAGAAACTGTGTGGCAGGCTGCAAGTTTATGTGGCTCCTACCTGCCCAGTGATTGTGTGAAAAGTGGTATTTTGTTTCTGGCTGAAAAATTAGCCTCCATTGGTCATAGTCAACTCCCCTATGCACATTGTTTTATAAGGGAAAGCGAAAATGGTGGCAATTTGCACTGTTTATTTGCTTCTTTAATTCAGATTCCAGTGACCTCTTATGAATTGTTCTTCCCTACTCAGTTCTCCTCCTGACTACAATCTGCCAAATATGAGTGTTACATGTCAAGCAAATTGAGTAAGAAATTAATCTTTAGCTGCTTATAACTGACATTGCTAAAATGTCAGCTTTGTATATTGAAAACAAATTGTATTTCCTTTGTGATAATTAATGTCTTTTTCAACACTAAAAGCTTTGGTGAATGTGAAATTTAAATACAAGTAGATGCATGGGTAGTTTACATTTAAGGAACTGTTTGATTTCCAATTAAGGATCAGGAATGAGATGCCTGCAGGGGGACTTTCTGGTTACAGTTACAGGCTGGGTGATTATTAGCAATAGGAGATACTGAGAAGTTAATTATACCTTCTGATCTGGAACTGCATATTATGATTAATTGTGTCTGGAAATGTGGTATTTCACATTTTTACTTTAATTAAAGTGTTCAGAATTAAAAAGAGCTAGTATTTTTTAAATAAAATACTACTGTATGAATACTGCTGTATGAAAATAAAAAGCAAAAAGAGTGAAATATATATTGTGCATTGTGCTGAAGATAAAGACTATAAATGAAAAGCCGGAAGGAGAACTTTTTAAAAAAAAAATAGTTAAGGGGTTGTGGAATGCATTATGTCCAATGATATATTTTGTGGGATAATTTCACACTGGGAAATGTGTTGTGGGGTTTTAAAAAAAATGAATCTGGGTCACATTTTGGCCCTTATCTATACCCACTATTCCAGCACGCAGCACAAAACCTCCAGGTAAAAACCTGGCAAGCCAAAAACCTGTCTAAAAAACTTCTACAAAAACAACAAACCCATACCAACATAAGAAATACAAGACAAACTAGGGGATACCTAAATACCTTGACTAACCCACAATCAACTGCACACCTGTACTTGCAGCCACGGCCCTTGGCTACCTTCAAAAACCTTCTCCTGACAGCAGAGGGATATAGCAAAGGGGTGGTATCTACAATATACAAAATACTGCTCCAATATCCCAGAAGCCCCCTTGACACATTCAAAGAACAATGGGAGCAGAGCATGTTATCCTAGCATGTGTATTTTTGTACACATTTCTTAGCCAGAGAACTGCATTGCAAAATTTGGAGTACAGTAATGTGAATTTTGAAGGATGGCTGTTTTTCGGTTTGTGCATTATTTTAAAATCTGCAAATTTGGTAGGTTAATTATTAAATGTGAACTTAATTAAATTTCTTCCCCATACCTGTATTAGTTTATCTAGGTAGGTGTTGTATGTGTTGTTTGGCAGTGTCTTTCCCAGCTCTATTATGGAAATAGACGTCTTTCCTAGCCCTACCTAGACATGCTGGGGATTGATCCTTCTCCATGGAAATCATGTGCTCTATGAATGAGATATACCAGTGGATCCCTGTGGGCATCGTTAGGTATCTACATTGCTGCCTGGGAACTTAAGAATGAGGGCTTCACCATTTCCAGCTGTCCTTGCCCTTAGTTTCTAAATTGCAGTCATCATAAAATAACTTGACAAAGAAAACAAAAAAACTACTGATGACAGAGAACTGGTAACAGCAGAGATTTGGCAGGGTGTTTTTGGGGGGTATTCCTGAGATTTCTTGGTATTTTCTTATAGAGACAAAACCAGTTGTTTAGTGAGTTGGATGTGTGTGGGAATCAGATTCACAAGGCCTTTTTAATGTTCAAATTAACAGTCATATTCTAGCTATGCAAATCTGTAAAATGTTGGCATTCACAGCAAATGTGTTTCATTTGCAGTCAGTAAATTATGTTACACATAAAAAATAAATTAATAAAAGTTTATATAATGCTTATATCAGCAGCATCAGCTGTAGCATTAAATGTTTATTTCGCAAACACTTCATTGTACCCTACCATGAATTGCATGGCCTGTGTCCTTTCTATTAGTCATATACTTCACAACTTCTCCAAACTCTGGGTTTCTCATTAGAAAGGCATGGTTTGGATCCAATGAAGGCATCCCATTCACTCAATAACTTTCATTTGCACAACAACAGAACATCCTCTCCTTCCCCTGTGCATTTCCCATATCTGCTCACTGGGGGTCCACCCAACCCTCTGGAGCATATGAGGGGTATGGGGACATGCAGGGGTAGGGCAAGTTCAATCACGCAAGTGGAAGCCCTTGCACAAACAGGACAACTTTGTTGCATACAACCCTATGTTTCTCAGATATGTTCCTTCATAATTTGTGTTATCTCTTTCTACTCAGATTATGAGAAAATTTCATTGTGGTTAAAAACATGTATCTGAGGTTGTTAGGTGAATGAATGTACTTGGACTGGCTGGAGGAGAAGAGAATAAATATGGCCTGATCTGCATATTCAGGAGTGAGGTATAAGGTGCTGCAGGTTGTGAAAAACAATTCTGAATGCTTCATTACATGAAAACATCAGGGGGAACTAGGAAGCAGAGCTTGAATCTTTCTCCCTGATGATGGCGGTGACGATGATGATTAGCTGCTGTTGTTGTTGTTGCTGCTGCTGCTGCGGTTTTTCTAGTACTGACATTTTTAACTTTATCCCTAAGCACAGAGAGACGTGATATATATCTTTAACATATTAGAATTCTACCACTTTATTCTGCTTCATGTTTTAGACCACAGGAGAAGGGATCATAGCTCAGAGAACATGCTTTGCATGCAGGAGGTCCCAGGTTCAATATCTAGCATCTCTGTTTAAAAAAGATGAAGCATCTGGTAATGGAAACATTGTGCCTGACACCCTGTAGTGCTACTGCTAGTAATGACACACAGTACTGTGCTAGATGGTGCAATGGTGTAAGACAGAATCCTATAGTCCTGTAATGGAGCAGGTGGAACTATGGTCTAAACCTCTGAGGCTCTTGGGCTTGCTGATCGGCGATTTGAATCCCCATGACGGAGTGAGCTCCCATTGTTCTGTCCCAGCTTCTGCCAACCTAGCAGTTATAAAGCATGCCAGTGCAAGTAGAAGGTAAACGGCGTTTCTGTGCTCTCTAGCTTCCGTCACAGTGTTCCGTTGCGCCAGAAGCGGTTTAGTCATGCTGGCCACATGACCCGGAAAGCTGTTTGTGGAAAAATGCCTGCTCCCTTGGCCTGAAGCGAGATGAGTGCCACACCCCTTAGTCGCCTTTGACTGGACTTAACCATCCAGGGGTCCTTTCACTTTTTACCATACTCTTGTACTGGGCCTCTGTTTTTGCATTCTCCTTGTCTCTGATTATACCTCAGCATAAAGAAGAAGAAGAAAAATAGCTCAAATGTATAGCAGCTTTTTCATTCCAAAGTACCTGAAGTACTTTATAGACTGTAAAACAAACAGGGAGACTCAGCTGGCACATTTGTTACATAGCTTTAGGCATCAGGCCTTTTAAACAGTGTGGGGTATGTTTTTGTTTGCTATTATGGAGTGTATTTGTGGTTTTTTTATATATTGTAAATCACCTTTTGCTATTTGGATGAATGATGGCATAGAAATTTAATAAGTAAAATAAGTAATAATTAAATTTAATAAGTAAAATAATAGAAATATTTAAATAATAATAATTTTTTCACTTTATGTGCTGCAGCCAGCAAAGTAATACTGCCAATGGTTTTTGACATTAAATAAAGAAAAATGCTGTGTGTGGTTGAAATTTCAGGATAAGAATAAAAGAAAACAGTAATTAAGGCCATCCCAACAGATATTCTGGCCCAGCATAATAAAACTATAGTTTCCTGTGAGATAGCCATGTATGTCCTCAAATATACCATATTTTTCTGTGTATAAGATGAGCTTTTTTGACCCAAAAATGAGTTTCAAATTTTAGACTCGTCTTATACACGGATAGTGCTGAGGGGGGCACCTCCCCCCCCCAACAATCAAGCGGCCATTCGCCGCTTAAAAACTCAGACTCGTGCTTCGTTTTGACGGGTGAGTGATTTTTGGGATTCCCACACACAAAAATCAAGTGGCCAATGCTGTAAACCGCTCACCCGCCAGAACGAAGTGTGAGGCTGAGTTTTTAAGTGGTGAAATGCCCAAAATCGCTCACCCGAGCCTGAGATTGTAAGTGGCGTGAGCCGTTGTGTGCTGCGTTCTGGCGGGTGAGCGATTTTTGGTATTCCCCCAAATAATCCTTCCCAAAAGCTCAATCCCCCTATTTTCTAAATTTTGAGGCCCCCAAAATAGGGGGCGTCTTTACAAGGGGGTGTCTTATAGACAGAAAAATACAGTACCTATCACACACTCAGTAGAGAGCTACCCTTAAATGACAACAGATTTGAATGAAGAAACGTTGAAACAAAGAAGCTCAGAATCTATAATCCTATTAGAAAATGTTTAGAAATCAACATTATGAAAGCAAAAGTAGAAATTTAAAAGAAGCACTGTTGTCAGATTTGAAACACTAAGCATTTGGTCTGCTACAGTTCATACCAGATTTCATTTTTGCCAAAGAGGTATAAATGAATGTTCTGCAAAATACCAAGTACAATTGGAAGGTTAATATATGCTAAATGGTAGAATAGCCTTGCTGCAAAATTTCAAGGGAATCCTATGAAGATTTTCTTAGGAGTAAGTCCCATTGAACTCAGTGGGATTTAGCATCTGAGAGATGTACTGAGAGTTATTAAAGAGGCACCCCCAAAGCCAACTGTTACATTCAGCTGTTAACTAAGGACAGCAATAAAACTACTGTAGTATTTAGGACACTGGGTTACTGATATTTCACATGCTGAAAACAACTTTCTTAAGGAATTGTGAGCTGAGTTATAAATATATCCAGTTTGAAAATGCAGATCGTGGGACACAAACATAATACTCTTTGGGGGTTTGCCCTAAAAGTTCCTGTGTACAAGATTAAAGAGGTGCAGATGGAATATCACTCCTTTGGTATACTTTGGGTGCCTTTTGATACCATTGACCACTGTATGCTCCTGGAAAGGCTATCTCAGGTGGCATGGGTGACACTGCTCTGCAATGGTTCCAGTCCAGTTTTCAGTGGGGGGTGCGTGGGGACTGTTTTTCAGCACCATGGGGCCTCCAATATGGTGTCTGTCATGACCGGGATAGTCTAACTTCTGTGGCCTATGCTCTGGTAACATCTAGGTTCAATTACTGCAATGTGTTATAGGTGAGGCTGCCTCTGAAGATGGTTCAGAAACTTCAGCTGGTGCAAAATGCATTGGCCAGATTGCTCACCAGAATAATATGCTTTGAGCATATAACAGCAACTGCACAGGCTACTGATTAGTTTCTGGACCCAATTCAGAATGCTGGTGTTGACCTATAAAGCCTTACATGACTCCGGACCATAGCTGCCAAGTTTTCGCTTTTCTCGCGAGGAAGCCTATTCAGCATAAGGGAAAATCCCTGTAAAAAAGGGATAACTTGGCAGCTATGCTCCGGACCTCAATATCTTAAGGACCGCCTCTCCCTATACAAACCGACTCAGACCCCATGCTTGTCATCTGAGGCCCTTCTCTATCTCCCCATCCCCCATCAGAGGATGGCAACAAGAGAACAGGCCTTTTCTGTGGTGGCTCCCCGATTGTGGAATGCTCTCCCCAGATAGCCTTGCCTGGCACCATCATTACAGTGGACGCTTGGGTTGTGAACGTGATCCATGTGGGAGGCATGTTCGCAGCCCACAACGCCGCATCTACACACTCGCGGGTCGCAATTTGGCACTTCTGCACATGGGCAAAGCGCGATTTAGTGTTTATGTACTTCCAGGTTCATGCAGTGCACAACCTGAAAAGACGCAACCTGGAGCGTCTGTAACCCGAGGTATGACTGTACATGTCTTTAGATGCCAGACAAGAACATTCCTCTTTAACAACTGATTGGTTCGAAATTGGGAAAGGAGTACGCCAAGGCTGTATATTGTGTCCCTGCTTATTTAACTTATATGCAGAATTCATCGTGCAAAAGGCTGGGCTGGATGAATCCCAAGCCAGAATTAAGATTGCCAGAAGAAATATCAACAACCTCAGATATGCAGATGACACAACCTTGATGGCAGAAAGTGAGGAGGAATTAAAGAACCTTTTAATGAGGGTGAGAGAAGAGCACAAAATATGGTCTGAAGCTCAACATAAAAAAAACACCAATATCATGGCCACAGGTCCCATCACCTCCTGGCAAATAGAAGGGGAAGAAATGGAGGCAGTGAGAGATTTTACTTTCTTGGGCTCTATGATCACTGCAGATTGTGACAGCAGTCACGAAATTAAAAGACACCTGCTTCTTGGGAGAAAAGCAATGACAAACCCAGAGAGCATCTTAAAAAGCAGAGACATCACCCTGCCGACAAAGGTCCATATAGTTAAAGCTATGGTTTTCCCAGTAGTGATGTATGGAAGTGAGAGCTGGACCATAAAGAAGGCTGATCGCCGAAGAATTGATGCTTTTGAATTATGGTGCTGGAGGAGACTCTTGAGAGTCCCATGGACTCCATTCTGAAGGAAATCAGCCCTGAGTGCTCACTGGAAGGACAGATCCTGAAGCTGAGGCTCCAATACTTTGGCCACCTTATGAGAAGAGAAGACTCCGTGGAAAAGACCCTGTTGGGAAAGATTGAGGGCAAAGGGAGAAGGGGATGACAGAGGACGAGATGGTTGGACAGTGTTCTCAAAGCTACGAACATGAGTTTGACCAAATTACGGGAGGCAGTGGAAGACAGGAGTGCCTGGCGTGCTCTGGTCCATGGGGTCATGAAGAGTTGGACACGACTAAAGGACTAAACAACAACATGGCTATTAAATAATCCATGGCCTGTGAAAGTGTGGGGGAGAGTACTGCTATTATTATGGTTATTTTACTATAAGGCTGTCTGTCAGTATGCTTTTTACTATTTCCCCCTGTTTTTGTCGTTGATGTTTTGTAATGGTTTCTGATGTTGTACAGTGCCCTGAAATCTTTTGATAAATGTAAATTAAAAATCTTTTGATAAATGTAAATTAAAAATTATAAATACCAATATTTATCTGCAATGTAGTTTATTCTGTAGTTTCTTTTAAATAGATGGAAACACTAGAAATTTATTCAGTTCTTTCTATGACTTCTTAACTCAGGTGATTGATGTTACCGGTAGTTTTAATTTCAATGTGTAAATAGCCTGCATTGAAATAGATCATCAGCATATTCTAGCAGTGTTTTTTTCTTTCCTATATTTTTGTTTTCCATTTTCTACTTTGTTATATTGCTTTGTCCCACTCCACAAAAAGTGGTGTGTGTGTGTGTGTGTGTTCTACTCTGTAACTTAGTTTGTTAGCAGATGCCCTACTGTTTTTAGTAGCAACTTCACCTGAATGTCCCAGGAAGGTCATATTTGAAATTCTGCTCATACTGGCCAGCAGTCATTTCTGCTTTGTCCTCTTCCTTATATCCTATTTAGAACATAGTTCCAGGGAAGAGATCCATTTAGTCTCTCTCATTGTGCTATCTGCTGATAACGATTGGTTCTTTTCAGTGATAGAGGAGAAAGATGGAATCTCTGCACTTTGCCAGCCAAGGACCCCCACGTTCTCTTTATGAAGGGAAATCTCTGCAATGTGGATTGATTCTTCATGCATTCCTTTTGTGTCTAGTAACTCACAACCTAGGGACATTAAATCTTCCATTTCTTTTAGGTGGAAGGTTTTAAATTGAATTTGGACTATAGCTCTCCAATACACATCCTCTCCAGATATTAGCATCATTTTTCCATAGTTACAATTTTATCAAGGTTGGCAGCTATTTTTACAGACTTGCTGAACTTCAGGGACTGCTACGTTAAGAGGCATGTAAGAAGAAAAATGCTTCTGTAGTGGGAATCCTGCTGGGTTGATTAGTTTATGCAAAGATATGTGTTTAAGCAGGATTAAATATGCCAGCCTCATTGAAACCCTTTTAAAAACAACAACACTGTATTAATTTTAGTTTCAGAAAGAATACTGTGCTTAATATTTCCAGCACTTGCAGAACCATTAATTTTGTTTACTTATAAAGACAATAATTATGATTAGCTGCTTATTTTGGAAAAGAGGATCACTATAACAATTTTTGGATTCGAAAAAATAGTGGTATTCAAAGCAGCGCTATGTAGGACCTTGCAAGCAGGACAACATCCACTCACACAATGGAACTTTCTGTCCTCTTCTTCCTCCATACCCCACAAATGTGTTCTAGGGGTTCCCCAAGCCTCTGGAGCCAATGTATGCAGTGGGAGAAGAGGAAGGGAAGTCTAGTTACACAAATGGAAGTCATTCCACTCACACAGTTATTTCATTGAATATAACACAAAGTGTCCAAAATTTCTCTTAGGGCTTCAAGGATTCATATGATTTATTAACATTTTTTGTAAGCTGCCCCATAAAAAGTTCTCTAGGACAATTAGAAGAAGAAAGAAGTATGAACAGGTTTGCCTGCTGGCCTTCTTTGGTGGAATTGCTAAGATCATTTCCTCCCAATGTTTTAATGACATATTCCCTGATTTAAAGCCTGATTTATACTGAAATCTGTTAGATGGGTAACTAATTCTCAAATAATTGCATAGCGCTTTTTAAAGTTAGAAACTGCACATATGTAAAATTTAAAGTGCCAAAACCTCAGTTAGTTCCAATACTTAATTTAGATGCAGTCTCGTTAGCATGTAAAGTTATGAGCATAAATAAGTGGGTTTGAAAAAAACAAAACAAAAAAATCCTCTTCCCTACTCTTGATCTTCAAGAGAAGTTTCCATATCACAGTAGGCCTTACTAAGGCCAGGTACTGTTTACAGACTGCCAAATCTGAATTTTTATATCAGAAACTTGAATTTCTCACTTTTTGCTTGGGAAATCTTATGCATGGAGGATAGAGGGAATGCCTACCAGAGTCTTCCCTGGGACGCACTCCTCTTTGTCTTCACCTTAAGAAGTGCTGGAAGGAGCACATCTACCATGTCCCTCAGCAAAATGTTCTTCTCACCAATGCAGCAGTGAACCAAGGCATATGCCCTGTTTTCTCTCACGGAACCTAGCTTAAAGGGATGCAGGGATTTTCCCTTCTCTGTTGCACATTACCCTCAACCATTTCTATACAACCTGTGTTGCTGCTGGAGTGGACCAGCCCATCATTCAGCTATGAAATTTAAAGTGCACCCTCTGTTGTAGTTGATATAAGTCAGGCATAGGTAAATCATCCCTCCAGATGTTTTGGGACTACAACTCCCATTATCCCTGATCACTGGTCCTGTTAGCTAGGGATGATGGGAGTTGTAGACCCAAACCATCTGGAGGGCCGAGTTTGCCTATGCTTGATATAAGTGATGTTGCTCCAGGAGAAGGAGACTTTAGCACGGTAAGATACCATAGCTGCCAAGTTATCCCTTTTTTTAAGGGATTTTCCCTTATGCTGAATAGGCTTCCTCGCGAGAAAAGGGAAAACTTGGCAGCTATGTAAGATACCTCATTTTGTGGGACAGCACAGAAGTCCCACTTTCTCTCCAATCACTCATCAACTTATTTTTATCGAGACCCATGCCAACTATGTCATGGTCTCCCATAAATAATTGGCCCTGCAGGCTTGGGTGTTAGTTTGTATATTTGTGTATGAGAGTGTGAAATACCTTATATGTTGAGCTGTATTACTTGTACTGGTGCTGGAGGAGTAAAGCATCAGCATAGTGCAAACATTTGTGAATTGTGCCTAGGATAATTATCCTACTTCAACGTTAAATGCTGAAGAAACAAATTGATGATCTGTTAATCAGAGAGCAGAGGTGTTTAGAACCTGATTACAACTGCTGTTACGTCACATTCTCCAAATTTTAATGTTAATTATCTCCAAAGTTGATAACGCAAAGCATTAAGAGCCACCATATTTATATACAATTTTGTGTGTATATTTATTTTTCATTTTAATCACATGGGTAATGATTCTACTTCAGAGGCTAAAGGATGATGCTTGTTGTGCTACACTGTGTGGGAAGTATCATTTTACAAGCTGTAAATTAATCTGCATAGTTCAGTAACAGAAAATAAACAACACAGCTTTGTTTGTTACCCATGTAGTGTTTAATGGCTGTAAAGCAGTTTATGATGTTATCAGGGTACTGATATATTTGTAAACAGAAATGCATTATCTGTGCCATAAAAGTAAATGTAGCATTTCAAAGCAATGTATGAGGTATGTTTTTAGTCAATATTTCCAAACTAAATGTAGCAATACTATATTGAAGCAAAGGGATTATGCAAATCTATATAGAAAACCTATTTTCCCTTCCTTCCTTCCATCCTTCCTTCCTTCCTTCCTTCCTTCCTTCCTTCCTTCCTCTTAAAACTTCATTCATTTAACATAGACTGTATCTAATGAAATGGTTTTTATTTTCATTTATGCATCAAAAAATATATTGCTTGTTTTTAGGGAGCACATACAGTGTTACGTAATAACTTGCTGTTGAAATAGAACCTCATAGAGAAAAATACTGTCATGGCTATGATCCAAATTGCTTCTATAGGCAATCTCAAGAGTTTGAGTTTGACATGCCATATAGGACTTTGTGTTTGTTTATTGCTTTGAACACAAATCCTCCATACTATGTCACAATGAGTTACAAAAATAATCTGCCACACAATGGAGGGCGGCTAGTTAAAAAAAGGTCAAGAGTTTGCAGTGCTCATCACACACAGGAGACCAGACTGTAGCTTTCTTGTTTATATTCTTTTATTTAAACTTTGTTGTTGTTTGGAATCTGAAGAACTATGCTACAAATACAGCATCATCAGCATCAGCATCATTTTATTGTATGCCGCCTTTCCATAGTTAAAACAATGCTCAAGGTGGCTTACAACATGACAAGATTTACATAATTACCAATATAACAAAAGTAATAAGCAATAAATAAAACACATCAAAAAGTACACAACCAAATGGAAAACAATTTCCACATGAATCATAAAATCTAAAACTAAGAATACAGCATTAATATCAATTACAATTTAAAATGACATAGATAAAAAATATAAGCAATTTAAAAAAAAAACAAAAATGGAGCCCTCTCTGCCCAGATGGAAGGAGGCAGGCAAGGTACTTCAGGCCCTCAGTAGCAGTCACTAGGCATGCATGTGGGTTGATAATTAAAAATAGAGACAAAAAAGAACTTCGGTGGATATACCCAGATCCTTGGCAAATCTCAAATAGCTGCTTTCATCCTGTCCATTGTATTTCTCTTTTGTTCTTGGTCCACAAGAGAGAGTGTTGTTGGAGCAAAGTCAGCCATGAACTTTATGATTTACTGAAGATTTGAACCCAGGTCCCCCTGGCTTATTGTCAACATACCTGGTCCAACAAATTAGCTTTCATTTTGGCAGCAGTCAAAATGAAACACAATAAACAGCTAATTCTCATATTATCTAAGTAAACAACTGGAAAAGCCTCCAGATGATCTACAGTAGCCATTTGTACCTGATCTTAATAAAACTGGCTTGAATGAGGATATTTCCATTAACTTTTGCATGGTTCTATAACTTGGCATTGCCTATGTTAAGAGTTTCTTTATGATGATAGAAGGAATGCTTAGATGCATATGAAGTAGCGTATTTTCATAAGAGGATTGATTTTCCATTTTATGAGGTCAGCTTGTTCTCATTTTTTTTTGCAAGCTGTTATAGCTCTGCAGATACAGAGTGTTACACTGTCCTTTTTATTGCATGTCTAGAGGAGAAAATCATATAGAGGCACAAATATCTTAACTTTGCTCATTTTATTGTATACAAGTACTCAGAAAAGAATTCAGAATTGAATTAGAGAAGCAAATGATAAATTTCAGATGGAACACCCTTCTGAAAGTTTAGGCCCAAGCGCTAATCCAATATTGATGTTCAGAAGATCTTGGTCATTATCTGCCTGTCTCTGGAGACAATGCAGGAATGCGCCTTTGGGGCTGAAGGCAAACTGCAAGGGAACAAACTATGTAGGGGCCGCAGGGTCACGCACACCACACACATCATCCCCCTGTGTGCTGTCCCTCTCCCCTTTCTTCCTGACATCTGCACATTGAATGCAAGGTTTGAAAGGAGAATCTAAACACATTGAACATGCTTAGAGTTGTGCCCACAACTGGGAACCATGCATAATTAGGGATCCCATCTACAGTGTTTTCAGTGTCCTAAGTCTGTTCAGTTGAGAATGCTTCACACACAACCACCCATCAGATTTTCCTGCTCAATGCAGGAAGGTTAAGGGTGGAGTAAGTGGGGCCAGTATGCTGGGGGGGGGGCACGAAGATGGCGCTGGCACATACAGACCCATGACCCATATACCATTTGTGCCCCTGGACATTCTTTTCAAACTTTGAATAGGGCTGCTGTGTATTGACAAATTATTTTCTTGATTTTACCTTGTGTGTTTTGGTCATTTGCTCTGACTCACCAATTCCTTATGGATGATTGAGCTGTGCTGCATACATATGACTTCCCTATGTAGCTGAGTGGTGCCAAAAGTTTTGCATGTGGTGTATTTTGCATAGGGGCCTGTTATATCACTTGACATGAACCACATAGATTAATAATATAATAGTTCTGAGGTAGTGCAGCTGTGGAATTTGCCATCATCAAAGAGAAGCCTAGATTTCTAGCTGACTCTGTGGCATGGTTAATTTTATGATTTTCATATGGGTGTCATTTCAGATAAATGCTTGCTTTAGTGATATGAGGCTGAAGCACTGAAATATTCATTGCATTGTTCTACCTCTGAATGCCATATATTAATTGGCTGTCATCTGTATCTGATACTAATTGACCAAAATATAAATCTTAAAGTGTACGTGTGAAGTGCTTTCTTTTTACAGATCTGTTTTTTAAGGATTAGACCTAAGACAGATTTCTCACATTTTATTTTATGTTGCCAAGTAATACTATAAGAAGAAAAAAATGGTGTGTGTGGTACTCACCACAGTATCTTTGAGAAAGTCAATCATCGCTTAAGACAACACATAATTTGCAATATATTCAGAGCATATAAATATAAACATGGGGGGATTTCAGATGCAAGAAAAGAATTAGAAACTTGTCAATAGCACTGCTACTGATATTTAGATGATTTCTACAGTTTATAATGCTTAACCACTGGCTTTCAGTGTTGGATTAGTAAGAATAACTTCACTTGAAAATGTACATTTATTATTTTATTACCCACTCTTCACCTTAAGGTCCCGGGGTGGGCTACTACATTAAAACACAACGTTAAAAAAAGTTCAAAACAACTCCATCCAGCTATTTCCACCTAGAATGGAAATACTGAGAAAGCAGAATCAGCAACAGCAATTTTATTGAGAGAGAGTTGATTCTCAAGAGCTTGGCAGATAGTACTCATGAAAACGCTAGCATAAATGACCACTAATTAGCACACATAACCCACCACACACACCCCAAATCATTTTTATTGCACATTTGTGCTCATGGTGCTATCAGGGCCAGTCATATGTGATTCTGTTTTGAATACTAGTTACACTTACAAAAGTTTTGGTGTGTTCATGCTGCTTAATTTCCAGTAGTCCATACAGTACTCTATAATTCTTTGCTGAAATCTTGTAACTTTTCATACCACGAAATTGCTGGCTTTTAAAATTGATTTTGCTTTGTTGCACTGCAATGTGATATGGACAGGTATAATGTGGTAGCTTTCCAGAAGCATAGCACAACTAATGAAACAGAATTCATCCACCACTAATACACTAGTTACAGGTAGGTAGCCGTGTTGGTCTGAGTCGAAGCAAAATAAAAAAATTCCTTCAGTAGCACCTTAAAGACCAACTAAGTTTATATTTTGGTATGAGCTTTCGTGTGCATGCACACTTCTTCAGATACACTAGAAACAGAAGTGTCAGACCCTATATATATACAGAGGGTGGTGGGGGTGGGTGGGAATGGGAGATGGGCTGATGGGAGTGGTAAACCTGTAGATGGGTGTTAATGGCTGCTGATGGCTGCAATTAGTCCTGGGCTGAGGTGCTTGTGTATGCCATCAAATGCCAACGGTGCCCTTCAGCTCTCTATATTGGACAAACAGGCCAAACCCTACGCCAAAGGATAAATGGACATAAATCTGACATCAGGAACCATAAGACTGAAAAACCAGTAGGAGAACACTTCAATCTCCCAGGACATTCTATACAAGATCTCAAAGCAGCTGTTTTATTACAGAGAAATTTCAGGAACAGACTGGAAAGGGAAGTTGCTGAATTGGAAATCATTACCAAGCTTAAAACCATGGAAGCACCTGGGATGAATAGAGATATCGGATTCTTATCTCATTATGCATGATCAAGCTTTCTTGCACCTCAGCCCAGGACTAATTGCAGCCATCAGCAGCCATTAACACCCATCTACAGGTTTACCACTCCCATCAGCCCATCTCCCATTCCCACCCACCCCCACCACCCTCTGTATATATATATAGGGTCTGACACTTCTGTTTCTAGTGTATCTGAAGAAGTGTGCATGCACACGAAAGCTCATACCAAAATATAAACTTAGTTGGTCTTTAAGGTGCTACTGAAGGAATTTTTTTATTTCACTAATACACTGTTATTGTGTCAAGAATATTTTGCAAAATACACCTGCAATAAAACACTGATCCAGAGAGGCCCTAAGTGTTTCTAATAGAATGACAGCTTTGGGGGGGGGGGGGACAAGTAACCTACTCTTAGAGTTAATAACATATTTGCATATATAGTAAAAACTCAGTCCTTTAATGTGTAATGTACCTTACAGAAGAGCTGTTTAAAGTTTAATGATTTTTAATATGCATCAGTGTTTTGAGATGAAAGTAATGTATATAACTGAGAAGCACTCTGGTGATTATAGTGATGATGCTGAAACATAACATACCTGCTGTCACAACAGATTGAACAAAGTCATGTCAGCCTTCTGACTACGGATTTAACTTATTCTCAGTTTTTCCTTTTTTGTAATAATACTTAATTTCACTCTTTGGGAACAGATACAGAAATTAATGCTGTTGCTGGTGACATTACAGGTTTTAAAAAGAATTGCCTAAATGATCACTTTCTCTCTCTTTACTCTTCCCCCAACTGACACGTGTCTAAGCTAGGGTACTTGGAATACATTCAAGAGCCAGATAAATTACTTTGAAATAAGCTATCATCTGTCTTGATAAATTTATTTGGACAGATGGGAGTATGCATATGATTGCCATCATAATAGGATGTGTATGAGGATACACAATTTTAAATTATTCATAGGTGACAGTTTCATTTTCTCAATATTTTGCATTTAACAGATCACATGGAAATGGATAGATAGTGAATTGGCAACAAATATTTTCATTCAGCTTCAAGTAAACTGCCATGCTCAGAGCTCCCCAAATTGTGACCTATCCTTACCATGGCAGACAAACTGAGCTGTGCTTTCTCTCTGCACACAATAATACAGGTTTCTAGGAATTATGGTCACAATCCTGGGAAAGCTGGATGTACAGAAACCCAATCAGCAGTTAACATTTTCTGGATTGTAGCCTATATTTTCAGACTATCTGCCAAAACAGATAAAAATCTATTCACTTTGGTAGCACTAAAGACACAAAAGAAGTCATTTCCCTTGTAAATGTGATAATTAAAACTTGAAATCCCCACTGGTGAACCAGTGGTTCAACTTTTTCTGCTTGTGCGAGAAAGTGATAATTGCACTTGTGATTCTTTGCTTTTTGAAAATGTACTTTGGAAATAAGCTTCTCCGCTTTTATTGCTTTCGGTAGATGATTTTTTTTTTTTTTGCTTTTAGATATGCACCAATTATTAATAAGGTATTGTGGTAGAATTACAAGCTATTCTAGCAAGCACTTGACACTGTGGATGCAGTTAGCTGGGGCTCACAAGGCAAAACCTATTAAACAGCTGCTGTTGCTGTTTAGCAGACTTAAGAGTTTGTGTGCTATATGAATATGGGCCAATGAGAGAGAGAGAGAGAGAGAGAGAGAGAGAGAGAGAGAGAGAGAGAGAGAGAGAGAGAGAGAACTTCTATTTTTATGAGTAATCTTTTATTATATTTATACATCAATTTTATAACCCGGGTCTGCACATTGTGCTATGCACAAAGCTGAACACTCCCCACAAGCTATATAAAAGTCATTTAACAATAACTATCTTGATTTTGGATGCGGGTGACACTATGGTCTACGGTTTGAATCCCCGCGACAGGGTAAGCTTAGTTGCTCGGTCCCTGCTTCTGCCAACCTAGCAGTTCGAAAGCACATCAAAGTGCAAGTAGATAAATAGGTACCACTCCAGCAGGAAGGTAAACAGCATTTCCATGCACTGCTCTGGTTCGCCAGAAGTGGCTTAATCATGCTGGCCACATGACCCGGAAACTGTCTGCGGACAAACGCCGGCTACCTCGGCCTATAGAGTGAGATGAGCGCTGCAACCCCAGAGTCATCCACAATCTTTTTACCTTTTTATCTTGATTTTACAGTCTTAGCCAGTTAATAATAATAATTGGTTTGATTGTCTGACAGGCAACTGTACATGGGCTGTATTGGGCTTGATGGGACACAAGTTGTGCAAGTGTATTTACATTTAAAATATGGGATTTTATCAGTATCACATAATTATGCAGAAATTATTGGATAACAGACAGGAATAGAGCTGTGATTGTAAAGTTATGCTTAATGGATTAGTTTCTTACACCAGGCAAGTTTTTCTTACTGTGTTTTCCTCTCCATATTTAGGAAGTCATATGAGAGATGGAAAAGATAGGACTAGAGGCTGTGGCATTGTGATATGCTGTAGATTTAAGCCCTAGGACAGGGTGAAATGGAAAAAACTAATATGGTGGAACAGTTGGAAATAGACATCAACTGCTCTGTGAAAGAACCACCGATCCAAAGTAACCCATTTTGTTCAAGGCCTGTTGCAGTTTGCTTGAGTTCCTTATCACTACATAGTAAGCTCAACATGTGCTACTTGCAAAAAGCCATCTCCTGACAAATTAAAGAGTTAATTAGCACAAAAATATTTTAGATATTTTGGACACAGTTCGCTACCCAGCAGCTGTGGGTTGGCTTTAATGAACAAGCTGTCTGTGCTTATTGCAGCTTCAGATGGGACTGCCAGTGTGGACTTATAATGTCTCCTATTATGTTAAAGATATATTTACATTGTCAGCTAGAATTGTGAGCAGAATACATGTTTCATTCTGTTTATTTCTAAAATGTGTTTACTGCTCTTCTGGTCAAGAGATCAACACAAAGTATAAAATATGCCAACTTAAAAAAAAAACACACACACACAAATCAAACAAAGTATAACAGCATCTGCCCATAGCTGCCAAGTTTTCCCTTTTCTCGCGAGAAAGCCTATTCAGCATAAGGGAAAATCCCTTAAAAAAGGGGATAATTTGGCAGCTATGCATCTGCCAGTGGACAGAGATAAGTCTGAGCATCAGTCTGACAAGGAATAAATAAAAATAAAATAAGCATTTAGCTGAATAATACTTGAGGCTGATTCTTATTAAGTACTCTACCAAATTCACTCAGAATTTGCAAGATGCCAGGATACACAGAAATGGCCACCTCTATCTATTTTTTCAAATTTTTAAAATTCATTTTAAAATAAAACATAATACAACAAAAACAAATACCTCACAACACATACACACACATAAACTAAAAAATAAGAAAGAGAAAAACATAACAAAATACAAACAAAGAAATCAATATTTCATACACCAAAATTTTCCCCATTATCTTATAAACAAACCATTATTTTATTTTAAACTATTTATATTTCTAAAACTTTCCTCTCTTAATTCTTTTTCACTTTTTGTCCACCTCCTCCTATCCCCCCCATCCCCCGGCCTCCTCCTGCCATGAGAAGGGAAGACAGACAGTCATGAGGTGGTCCTTACCTCCCCCCTCTCCTCCCCCCAAAGCCTTCCCCTGCCAACAAGAGGCTCCAGGATAGAGAAGAGGAACAGAGGCAGTAAGCTGCTCAACTGTCTGATTCCACTTACATTTACTATTTTACTATCCTAAACATTTTCTTCAATTCACACCTACATATCATAATTTTACTCTCCCTAGCCTAAAATCTTCTCCTAGAAAAATTCATATAGCTATTCATTCCTTTAATGTATCACCTACATCTTCCTCTGTTCCTGCCTCATCCTCCCCCTGGTCTCTTTTCCCCAGTCGATACAGCAAATTCCATAATACAGCCCGTGTTCAAATCCATATTTATTCAATCCTATAACCACTATAATTTCATTTCTCGTCCCACTCCATTCTCACATAATTCACCACCCAAATTTTTGTTCTCCCCTCCCTCTGCCCTCCTAACTCCATAAGATCTCTCTCTTGCCATTCCCAAAACAACACATTTCCCCTCCCTCTTCGTAAATTCAGTCCCAAAATTAATTCTTGTTCTTCCGTCCCTGCAGTATCAAAGTTCCCTGGTGCGCCTTGATGAGTTTTCTCTCCTTCTTTTTCCTCTTTAAAGTCTATCGCCTTATCTTCAGGGACCGATTCTTCATCTTTTCTTTCCTCCACTGTAATTTCTTGAATTTCCAATCCAACTTCCTTTTCCTCAACTAATTTCTCAGTCTTTTCCAATAGCAAACTAAACCGATGCTGCCCATTTGTAAGTTTCCACAGCAGATTTAGTACTCTCTGTTGAAAACCAGGTGCAGCTCTGGATGTTGACATTCTTTCCAATTAAGGGCAGAGCCGAGATTAGAGAACTAGAAATAACAGAGTCTATACTTGAAACTCATAAAGCAGAAATTGTATCCAAATTGGCTAAAAAAGTTTCCATAAAGATTCCTTTTCAAAGCTTTAGATTCTTGTAGCCATTCAGTAAAAGAACAGTTGCAGTTTTTAATGCCAGCTGTCAAAAGTATCTATTCACTCCATTGCAACAGTTCACAATCTAGGTAATAAACATATTCCATTCCTTTGTGACATCATAATAGGGTCTTGCTGATTCTCCTGGGGTGCCGATTCCAGGGCAAAGGAGAGGCTTTTCCCAGACCCAATTGCTGCTTTTTGCAGGGATTTTCCTTAAAAAAGACTCCCCCCCTCACCCTGCCTAAGAGGGGAATTTATGTTCATTCCCTGGAGGTTTAAAGCTCTCCAAATTCCTTTCTGGCTTCGGGACACGTTACTGCTTCCCAGTCAATCAGTGGGTAGAGATCGACTTCCATTTTTTATATCTCTAACCCATGGCCAGATTTTCCTAATTTTGATCCGATAAATCAATGTACTCACAGTCTGTTGCTTTTGACAATTTTCCTTGGAAGAATCAACTGCTGTTTTCTCTCAGTCACTCAGCTTCACGCTGTCATCAGAGTTAGCGATCTTAGTCTGATGCGCCACAACTCTACCCCCTCGCTCTTGGGGGCTCTAAACAGAGCCTTACCAGGGAGGGGGAGCCCGCTTTTGGCGCCCGCCAGACGTCCGGTCCCCAAAACGCTCGATTTGGGGATCTTCTGGGGGTTCCGCTGCACTGGAGCGGTTCCCCCCCCCACCTCTGAAGCACTGAGATCCGCTCCGCTGAACAGACCTCCGACTGAGAAGATGGCACGGTTGACCGGAAGTCCCAGAAATGGCCACCTCTATCAACAGTTCCTTTGTTCCATGTTACTTATATTTTGGTTCCTCTAGTACCTCTTCTCAAGAAAAGGAATGAAAGCAATCTGTAACTTCCTCTAAGCCTTTTCTGTCTTACATCTACCATTTGTCACACAAGACTAGACCACAGTTCTTAAAGAGAGAGAGAGGCTGTTTTCATTTGTGAAGTTGAAACAATCTTTAAGTTTCTCTCACACAATATAAGTTAATAGTCTTGTTCACACATCACACATCAACCCTTGGTTTCGTTCTAACATGTGGGCTTCTGGAGATGTCATAGTTTATTTGCTCCTCCTTGGTCTGAGCTAAGCCAGAGTTGTGACAGCATGACAGTCCATGAGCTTTAGACCTTAATTTGAAAGTGTAAAAAAGTGGAAGTCTAGAAATCTGTAAATGAGCATGCAAGACAATATTTCATAACCACTGAAAGTTGATTAATAAAATATAAATACTGGATTTCTCTTAGGGAAACTATTATAATGACCCTGTTTATATACAGTACTTAGGCATAAATTGGGACCAGTGCACACATATCAACTTTCCAACTTATATAATGCGTTACTTTAAAGGGAAGTGAGAACAATCTGATTCTGTCTTGAACATTTCCACTTATCACACTTCTTACAGGGCTTGATTTGGTGCCGAAAACATGAATCTACTTCATCCGGAAATTGAACAGAATATTATTGATTCTTGCCCTCTTCCCAGAATTGGTAGTAGGTGAAATTAATCACTGGTGACTCAATTGAATTTTGTGTGTGGCTAGAGTTGGCACTTGAGGCTGACCTGACGCTGGGTACTTGTTGCTTTACTCCCTGTTGAGAAGGATTTGATGGTCCGCAATAAGCATACTGAAGCAATATCTATCTACCTAGCTATCTATTGAGCATCTTCCTATGGCAAAGCAGAACTGATGTAGGGAGATCCCACAGCTAAATCAGGAAATTTAGAAATAGTTTCTGAGTCATAGGTTTATGGCTTCATTCTGTTTGTAAGGATTACTTTTATAAATACTCTTTCTTTAAAATCCCATTTATGGTTTTAGAAGCATTTAATCTTGATTGAAAATCATAATCCATTGAGGGGTCATCCTGCTTAAGTCACACTGAAGTGAAGGGCAGCTGATAAAGAGCATGATACT
Source organism: Zootoca vivipara (assembly GCF_963506605.1). Taxonomy (NCBI): domain Eukaryota; kingdom Metazoa; phylum Chordata; class Lepidosauria; order Squamata; family Lacertidae; genus Zootoca; species Zootoca vivipara. The sequence goes on from NC_083276.1 coordinate 59,686,550, forward strand.
TGCATTTTCTTCGCACTGGGGTTTTTCTCTTTGCACTCAGAAGAACTGCTCTGGAACTTTGGGGGCTATGTTAGTTTGCTGTAGTGTGCTGCGGCAAAAGTAACAGAAGATTGTGTCACCTTAAAGACTAAGACATTTTATCCAGACATAAGCTTTCATGGACTAGTGAGTCCATGAAAGCTTACATAATAATAACAGTATGTAATTCACGCAAGGGTCCCAAGGGTTCTATGCTGTTTTTATTATGATGAAGGCTGATCTCCAGAATTCGATTAAGATGTACAGACAAATGTACTTAGCACCTGATCCTAAAAGCCATTGTGGAGGCATTCATAGAATCAGAGTTAAATACCCTAGTGCAAGTATACAAGCACTTTCAATAAAAGGGCAGCAACAACTTCAACTGTTTTCTCACAATCTGCTTATATATGGCTGTAGGGGGCCGAGAGATGTTTTACCAAAGGCTGTTAAAGATGGTCTCAAAAATATTTATTTCACCATTGCGGCTGATGCTTCATTTGATGCCTTTCTGTACAGTTCTTGGTCTGAGGTCTCTGCAACAGTGGTAAAAATGGAAATTTCTATTTGTGAATTGAGTTGGAGGACCTTCCACCCACCTCTCCTTGCTCTGGGACCACTTTCTGGAGGGGTGGTGGTTTGAGTTACAGCTGTGGTCTACATCGTGCATACTGTACTTTCTGTTTAGTGTCAGATGTGTTGGTCTAGTTTGTATTCAGTGTTGCCCTTTATTCTGAATCCCCCCTTAGTTGTTGTTGTTGTTTTTGTGTGTGTGTGTAGCTGAGTTGGGATGGGGGGTGGGAGTTTATGCTCTGCTTGTTTGTTCTGGGGAGTGGGAGTCAAAAATATTTTAAAGTTCCTGGCTTCTGTTGAGAGAATGTCCTCCAGCTCAATCCGTAAATAGAAATTTACATTAAGTACCAATTTCCATTTTCTTTATAGTGTGAGAGAAGTTTAGAAGTGGCTATATGGATATAATGCTATATTCCATTTAATCCAGATCCTTCTATGGAAACTAATTCTTAGTTCTGAACTTCTCTAAGTTTCATTGTCAAAATCAGGTTCTGAATGTCTTGGAGGACTGGATTGGGAAGGGGAAATCGAGTGGAGGAATCTTGTGCTCTGAAACTGATTTCAGGTGACTCACTCTTCCCACTGGACCCCCATAATACATAGCCCTCAACATTGCATAGGTACCCCAAGGAGCTGCAGGGGAAGGGGGGGAGGTAAAGATCACCTGAGTGAGCTTTCTGCTCATACTACATTGAATACAACCCATATGGTAGAACCAAAGGCGCAGACTACCAGGGACCAAGGCACTTTGCCCCCCCATTTATTTATTTATTTAGAGGGAGCTAGGGGCCCCCATTGTTCAGAGGGTGAACAGGATTCTTTGTTTAAAGAGGTATTTTACTGCATTAAACATATAATGCAGATGGAGCCTTAGAACTATTATATTTCTTCTCTTGGTAGGCTGTACTGTCCTAGCTGACTAGAGCAGATAATAAATGCTGTGTAGGAAAAGATCACCTTCCCTAATTGGTTTACAGTCTAAATTTAATGAAAGATCTCCAGCTGCATTTGAATGCAAGACACACTTGCATATCTCAAACCCACAGGAAGTCTCCATCCATTGTACATTGGATTGTACATTCCATTGGAATATCCTTTCATTACACCAGTCTTGTAAAATTCCTTCCTACTTATTTGCGGTGTGGAGATCGCAGGGTTTTCTATATAGAGAGGCAATTAAATTTTTTACATAAAGTTTTATTTTATTGAAATCCTGGGCATACTTTTAAAGCACTGAGGCTATTCAGCGTTCATTCAGCATTTAATAAAACATCATTATTTGAGGATGTCATTAAAGCAATAACACAGTAAATATCTCAGAGAGAGTGTTGTCTCTCAGTGGACATCGCTGTTACTTAGCAGCAAAAATAATAATCAAAAATTTAAGACTACGTAGCATTTAATGGAAGTGATTTTCGGACTATAATATAATTCCATTATATATATCATTGCAAGTTCTCATCATGTTAACATAATTTTAATGCTTCTATTAATCTTTAATGAATGGGCCATACATATGTTTTAATGTGTATATAAACTTAACATGAAATACAGTTTTGGTTGATTCTAAAGAAATTATCTATGTTGAGGGAGGACTCATTTATTTATTTATTTATTTATTTAAGCTGTGTAGACAATTATCCTGATAACATGCCTTTTAAAGTGTCCATATCATACAAGATGAGGCACTATACAGTTATAGCCTGTGGTACTTTAGAGTTCATAATGTTGATATAAGATATCTGCATTATAACCTTGATAGGGTTACAATTTTATTTGCTTTTGCATTTGTACATTTCAGTTATTAGTGGTATACATGGATTGCGCTCTGTGTGTGTGTGTGTGTGTGCGCGCACACATTGCCATCTGTTGCAATGGGTGTAAAGTGCAGAGTGTGTATTTCTGTCACCTGAAGTAAAAGAAATCCTGCTAAAACTGAAGAGCATCACAGTACATGATACAGTTTTAGGATACAGTTTTTTGTAAGATGTAGGGGAAAGGGGGTGGGTTTTTTTTTTTAAAAAAAAATCACAGTAAGTGCTTTATTGTGGTACAGTCATACCTCGGGTTACAGACGGTTCATGTTGCGTCCTGCACCAAACCCGGAAATACCCAAGCGGGTTACTTTTGGGTTTCGGTGATCGCGCATGCGCAGAAGCGCCAAATTGCGACCCGCGTGTGCGCAGATGCGGCACTGCGGATTGTGAACGCTGCGGGTTGCGAATGTGCCTCCTGCACGGATCACGTTCGCAACCCGAGTGTCCACTGTATTTCTGTGCTTAATTGTTTCAATTAATTTTATTTATACTTATATACATTTTAGCAAATAGATGTAATGTGATTCTCATGAGAAACATAAAGCAACAGACATTAAGAGATACTTTTATCTGTATTTTTTGCTCATGAGCAAAACCCGTGTGAGATCACAAATATTTACATATTTTATCTCCTTATGTACTTGGAGAATTTATGCAATAAAATATGCTTAGATATTTGCCTGCTCCCTGGAATTTGAGGGGGGATTGCTGGAACAACAACAACAAAAATTACTATTAATCAAAGAGATAAATTCTGACTCTGGAAATTAACTCCCTTGCTAGAATCCAAGCAAAATAATTAGTTTTTATTGCCAAACTATGTGTGATTCTTATAATCACTGGTAGGATGTTCTCATGTTTCTTGTGTTTGCGAAATCATCATTTGCCACATGTGTGGTTTGAAAGCATTCTGTAGATGTACTCCTTGCTGTGCATTAGACACAGCTCTACAGTGAGAAACAAACACATAATTGCAACGGACTAAGATCCTGGCCTTGGATTGGTGGGTATTGCTAACTTTAATACTCAATTCCGTGCTTATGTGAATGTGTGCATAGGTTGCAGAAGATATATTCATCCTCTACTGTAACTTGTAGTGATGTGAGTACAGTGGTGCCTCACAAGACGAAAGTAATTCGTTCCGCGAGTCGCTTCGTCTTGCGATAATTTCGTCTCAGATTTTAGGCTCAGAAACCAACTCAGCTGGTGGGCTTCTCATGAGCAACTGATTGTCCAACATGAGAACAAGATGTTGGACTAGATGGGCCACTGGCCAGATCCACATGAGCTTCTTTATGTTCATCAATCAATCTCCTATTAAATCTGAATGGTTTTAAGGTGTGCTTGTCAAATAGTGAACTTGAGTTAATTTAATTATCTACCAAATTAAACTCATTCCTTGGGAAAACGCAAACTAAATCATTTCTGCTCATTATAGTGTATAGTTGTGCCATTTCCATGTTGTTTCTGGCAGTAATTTGGGTGAGTTAGCTCCAAACCTTCATGGACCCGGGGGTGAGAGATGCAAGAAAGCTTCAGGAAATCATATACCCACAGTCAAAGCTATACTATTTCTACAGACACAGTTCTTTCTCCTGGTTGCCTGGGATACAAGAATTTAAAAGGGCCCCAATATATCTCTTTTTGCTCATTTTCATCTTTTTTTCTGAAATGCTGCAAAGGGACCTTTGCAATGGTGGCAGTTCAAGATAGAGACCCCTCACATTTCATAGTTATATCGAGGAACTATCTCCACCTCCAGTGGACAGCTACATTGGTGGTCCTTTGAAGTGACATTTCAGGGTTGAATGCATAGCCTTGCCTTCTCTTTGCTTGTCAAAGATTATATACAGTATGTAGATACAAATGGAATTTGGTCAGCAACAGTATTAATTTAGCAGTTGCCTTTCCCATTATATCTAGGAAGAATTTAGAACTTCTCAGATAGTTGCACACATATTAAAACACAATCAGCTTTGCACTTGATGTTTTATTGTACAACTTGATTGGAGTTTTGTTTTATTTAATAATATTTTTGTTAGCCATCTAGAGGGCTAGGTTAATAGGTGACACTAAGAAATGTAAATATTTATAAGGAGCAATTTTCAATTAAATTCATTAGAATGTATCAGTGGGGGGTGGCGGGAATGGGGGCAATAAGAAGAAAGTGCAGTAATATGGAGGATGACAGAGAAGGGGAGACTGAAAACTTGGGACACTAGAAATTGGAAACTAGAGTAGTAGCAGCTAAACACAGGATCCACATATATCCTGCAGGATGGGCAAACCCACACAAGACATATCTCAGATTCTTCTTCTAACACCATATACTATGAAACCTAGCAATAAAATTACAGCCGTTTCTGAATTCCCTCCATCACAAATTACAATGCGCCAACAAGGATGTAGCCACCTTTACAGATCCTATGTTTTCCAGTGATGTTCTCTTTCCTAGGGGCATTCATTCTTCCTAGGTCTTACCTGGTGGAAAGTACATCACCTGCCTCAGGATCATATCCTGAGAATGTCATACCCTTCAAGAGGAGAAGGCATTTCACATTTTGTGAATCTCAGTTTTTAAGATCTAGAGTATTTTCAGCAGAGCAGCCATTCGTGGATATTAAAAATGAATAAATTAAATTAAGTAATAAAATATTTTTTTGAATATTCAGAGTTACAACACTCAGTAACCAAGTATTTGCTACACTCAAATATCATGCAAAGTATGTAATATTTATTACAGCGACTAAAACAAAGCACAGAATAATTTCTTACAGAATTGCACTCAATGGAGAAATTAATGTTCCTTTGTTTTATTTGATAATGTTTACCTGTTCAGATGAAGAACATGGTGCACTGTGGAAATTTAAAGCAATGGGGTTACAGGCACAGCCTTTAACTGCAGCTTCTGTGCAGTCATCTAGATCTCTATAGCGAGTCCTCAGGACATATATTGGTACATTTTGGGGGGAAACAAGGCACATTTCTGCTAATGGTGTGTGGTTCAATGTCTCCACCCTTTAGCACAACCAAATATAATTATGGCCTGCTTGCAGCTCAATGTTCTGCCAAACTGAACAGGTCAGTGGCTTTGAGAAGTGTGTATATATATCTAAAAGCCTTTTTAAAATGAAGCATAGTTCACTGACTGCTACTTGTGCTTTCTTCATTGTGACATCTGGAGAAGGGAGGAGAGAAAAGTCAGTCTGCTTGAAATAATTCCTGTCAGAAGCCTCTGACAGAATATGTTTGTTGGCTCCAAAAGAGCTGAAAGATGAAAATGAAGAGACGTCTGTTTATGGTTTAACTTTACTGCACAAGTAAGGATAGGCAAGTAGTTTTAAAGGGATAAGGGCATGGTGTTACACCAACCATAAGTAAATGTGGCAATATAAGTTGTTGTATCTAATCCCATGACGAATATAGATGTATACAGTCTGGAATCTCATGTGTGAGACAGTTAATTCGATGAACTGTACTTATTTTATTGATCTTTATGGCCTACTGTATCTTATATGATTTTGCGAAGGTTCTGAAGGGGAGCAGAACACAATTCCACCACCTCCTTTGGGCCCGACTGTAAGAGGCCTGGTACTACCCAGACAAGCTCTGCTGGATGACATAGGCTGCAATGGAGGTAACAAGTATACCTTCTTTGTTGCCTTCATTGCCACTAGGTCTCAATGATGAGCGTTCACTAGTGTTCGCTTGCATTTGACCAGATATTTCCTCCATTAGCGCCCAAGCCATCTTTCAGCTTGTTTTCTCACCCTAAGCTCAGGAGTATACCAGGGAGCCAATGCTGGCATTAACTTGGTCAAAAGTTGTTTAGGGTTTCAAAGTTCTCTAAATGACCACCTCATCCCACTTATATTCCATTGTCTGGCCATCCAAACTGGAGCAATATCCTGATCAATTTCAGTCATGATATCTTTATAGTCTGCACCAAAGAGCCAGGAGGCAGAGGAAGTAACAACATTTCACACTCAAATCTTGAAAGATGCTTGAAAGAACGGGGAAGGAAGAAATATGGCTGTAAAATTACATTTTGTTTATCATTGGCTAATCCACATTGAAAATAGTGCTGGTGATTCTGTTCTTCCTGGATAAAATTATGTGGAAATTATTTTGAAGATTATGGTGCTACGGCATTGACATATTCAGATTTCCTGGGGATTCTATTTTACTAATGTTCACATTTAATTTACTCAATAAAGTGATTTATCGCAGATTCAGTAAGCACTATTCTAACAAAGCAGCTCTACCTGTAAACAGGCACAAGGATAAAATGCATTAATGGAGGCATATTAGCAGTACAAGGCTCTATAGGGATTTATCAAGTTTAGTTTAGCCTTCTCAGATTACCAGGAACCTGCTATGAGGGACTGAAAATCCTCTGTGTTGTTCTGAAGTATTATGTTGTTCCCTAAGAAAACTGTGTTATTGAAGGGTTTGAAACACAGCAGAAGTCTTTTGACGCAAACAGCTATGAGACTTATTAAGAAGTGTAAGCAGAAAGATAGGCTATTGCATTAGAGACTTAGAGCTTCAGTTGATTCAAACATGTTTTTTCTCAATTAACTGTGTAGTGAGTGAGCTGATTTCTATTCCCTTTCAGTGCCGGCAGAAGGTGGTTTCTGTGTGGACAAAATAGCTAACCCGAATGAAAACATTACAAAGATTATATAAAGGGTTGTTTTTTTTTAGCCAGAACCACTGGTTTGTAGGATCATATATTTCACATTCAGTTATTGCAGAAGGTTAAAATGCAAGGTCAATACAATGCCATGGCTTCATGAAGTTATCATGCTGGATAATCCCAAAGCACTGTAACCCATTCAATAAAGAAAAACCCAGTATCACATCGATTTTACAGCATCTTATAGCAGTCACACCCTCAAAGATGTCTTTCTTATTTTACAGGATCACAAGGAATTGCATCACACTTAGATAAAAGAACAGCAAAATAGATTTCTACGCACAGGGAACTCTTATTTCCCTAACCCCAGACTCACATCTGCTCTATTTCATGATGTGTTGTATCCAATACTCTTCTTCTGTTAGCGGGTGGCTCTTTGATCCAGTGGAATGATTCCATTCCTTCGTGAATGGAAGGAGGAGGGAGATTGTTTTTTGCAAGTTTGCCCTTTCTCCTGCACAACTATTTCCCCACTCCCTGGAGAAGATTTGGAGGGGCACAGATATGGAGGGAAAGCAGGATCAGATAAAACAACCCCCTCCTCTTCAATTCATATAACCATCTACTTTCTATATAAAAAAGCCTTCTGTCAGGAAATACAGCATTAGATATGACACTATATGTGTGCCATGCGCTTACCACAAACATTAAATGACACCTGACACTTGAGATGTACTGTTATCTTGAAATATATGCCAGAGATAAGTTCATCATGATTTGATAAAAAGACTGACAATTCATTTCTCTTTCCTTCTTTGTAGATAGTAGTTGCTCTCAACAGCTCTTGTGCTGGGAATACTAATTCCTTCCATACACTATTGCATTTTAATGTTAATTCAATATCATTTCTACGTAGTGATATCTCTGAGGCTAATAAAGATTTCGTTGTTTCAACTTGAATTTTGTCAAGTACTAAGCAATTTCATTTTCCCAAGAAAGGAATAATTTGATCGGAATTAGCTGTCCTGTGGGGAGGGAGGAAGTTATTCTGTAATATCATTTAGGGTTCAGTATAACTTTCTCTTCTACTCTTCATTATTCTGGACCATCCTGACCTAAGACAAGTTGCCTTAGCACCTCTGGCAAAATTTCTAAGCAACCTAAGCTTGCTGTGAACTGCTCTTGTGAACAGTTGGTGTTAATGATGCAATTGCTTAGGGAAGCTTTTAATGTTTTATGGATTACTGTATTTTAATATTTTGTTGGAAGCCACCCAGAGTGGCTGGGTAAGCCCAGCCAGATGGGCGGGGTATAAATAATTTATTATTATTATTATTATTATTATTATTATTATTATTATTATTATTATTATTTTCAGTCAGTACTCTATGCATTTAATTTCCTGCAGCAGCAGCAGCAACAACAACAACAACAACAACACTCCTGCCATTATAGAGTTTGTTACTCTTCAAGCCGTCACAATGCATTCTTGCTTGTTCACGAAAAAAAGAAAAAAAGAAATGATCGCCTCCATCCATCTGTCAATCCGCCTCCTCCAAGTGAAAGGAGGAGAGTGGGCAATGCTGAATATTGTAGCAGTTGCCACCTGTTGTGTTCTATTGTGTTCTATTGGGGAAGAAAAAAAAGGCCCACCTTTATATCCACTCAGCTGCCACATACTTTTGTGATTTCATAGGTTGTCCGTAGCCAATGACAACAACTAGGGATGCATCATCATAATCACTGCAGACTTGACAAATGTGATTTGTGTGCTTGCTTATTATTACATAAAAAGCCTGAGGGCACTTTCAGAATCCAGATACAGTCTTCTTAAAGGCATCTCGGGTATGCGTGGCCTTGCTATCCTGACATCCTATAGTATGTCTGAAGCATAAAAAAGATGGCTATCTTAGCTAGATAGGGAGGAAATAACAGAACTGGAAGGACATGACAATAGGTTTGGATGGCATGCTTATCTATGGTATGGAAAGGCAAAAATACATAAAGGGTTTCACAATCATATAATAATGAGATCATTGTTTAAAGTGTGGGGGAAATATGAAGACCTATTAGAACCTAAGAAACCGTGGTGGTTATCACCTATTGAGGCATTGTCACTTAAAACATTGGGGGGAAAGGGAGAATGGCCAATGTATAGAGATTTATTGGTAGAACAAGAAGGAAAACTAAAATTCAAGGAATATGAAGAAATAAAGGAGCATCTTCAAAGTTGGTTACACCATAGACAGCTAAAGGATATCTTTAAAGAGGACAATATGAAAGGTTTTTCATAATCAGTTTCCAAATTCCAAAAGGAAGTGATAGAAGAAAATTCGAAACTTAAAAAAGGCATATAATATCCTTTTGGAGTGGGAAACTAAAGATGAAGAAGTAAAAATGGTAATGATTATATAGCTGGCTGTCATGACAACATCATTTGTTGTTTGTGATATATTTACAATATAGAATTTCATCTCAAATTAAGGTTTCTTATTCAGTTAACTATCATTTTTATTCTTTATTCTGTATAGTGGTCCACAAGGAGACCCATTAGGTGTAGCATTGGAACAGCATGGACCAGTTAAGCAGTCTAATGAAGGAGGAGCTGGTACTCTCATTCGCTCTGTTCACCAATGAGCAGTTACACATAATAATTAAAATCCCAATGGCCAATATTGTGCCCTTCTGGTTGTGTCCTCTTGGTTGTGGTATATCACACAGTAAATCTGAAGCACCTATTCTGTTTCATGTCTCTATATCCCTTGTCAGACCAATAGAAGCTTTTCTTTAGCAACACTCCATCTGTGACTGCATCTTGCAATATGGCTTGGTGGCTCTGCTGTTAACTCTGAGGCAGAAGCTACTCTTTAAATATTAACTGTAGTTTATCTTCTGTAACCCACTGTTTGTCTTGAGAACCACAGTGCATAGGACTTTGATTTATATTCCTTATGAGGATGCAATACTCTGGGTGCCTCAACCAAAATCATATACCAGATCTCCAATGGCATCCATGGGGGAAAGGAGCAGTTTTGCATACAAATCCATAGACTTAACTGTTCTCTTCCTTGTAGTATAATAGGATACATGACTATGGCCCAACTCAAATGTTTCCTGTCGATGTAGTTGCCACTTTCTCATGCCTAAATCCATGTTGATCAAATAACCTTGGAATAATGGAATTGTGGGATTCCTTATCTGGACATTTTGTGATCCACCCATCCCATGTGATTTCACTACTCACATTTTACCAGAGCTTTGTGCTAGCCATGGAGAAGTAACTGGATAACATTTGAATCTGGCATAAAATTATTTCACCAGCTGCACAAACAATGTAAGGAATGTATTCAAAAGCTCATTTATTTTACCTTTCTCTTCCTGTTCCTGTTCACTTCTCCTTCCTACCTTAGTACTCTGTCATGTGTTAACTATAATTTGTTAATTGGTTTAGTGTTCCACAAATATATTATAGAGCTTTTAAAAAATAAAAAAAACCAATCATAATTTTGTTTAGAAGGTCAAAAATATAATGTTCACACACAGTGTTCAACAGTTTTGTAGTGTTCATTGAAAAATCCTCTGCGAGGTTTCCAGTGGGAAGGCTCTTTTCTTCCCCCGTCACCAAACAGTCCCATCCTATGCAAAACTGCAACCGATTTCTGAAAGTCTCCCATGTTTTCAAAGTAGATGTCAAAAAACCTGTATGGCATTAATCTCACAGTTCTCTGGATTGTGGTCCATGAAGACATAATTCCGTTGAACATTTCTGCTAGTGAATTACTACATAGAAGATCAAATATTACACTTGTAGCTAATTCTTAAATCATCGGAATGAAACATGGAATTCCTTTGCTCTTCACCACATCCTCTAAAGGTTACTAAGAGCACCCAAATGCAGATATCCCTTTAGGTTGCTCTGCTTGTCTCCAAAATGATATGTATTATACTATAAATGTGCATGCCAGATCATCATTAAAATTTTATTGTCAATTTGCCTTGAGTTTTCTCCCTGTAGCAGTAATGTTCTGCTGGCTGGCCTGCAGCAGATTGGACTTAGGCTATTTTGCCATAAGAAATTCTGTTTTTCTTAGTTTATTGTTTCACAAGTACATAAAAAGAGAAAAAGTCTGTATATGTAATCAATGGTGGTTGTTTTTTTTTCCAGCATTCTGTGAAGAAGGGTGCAGATATGGTGGGACATGTGTAGCCCCTAATAAGTGTGCCTGCCCTTCTGGATTCACGGGAAATCATTGTGAGAAAGGTAACATTCCAAATTCTTATCAGTGACTTATCCTGGCTTATAAAATGCTGCTTTTCTTTTCCAATCAATATGCAGATTTATTTGTTGATATTTATCTTATTGGTTATTATATAATTGAGTGCTCCTATCAGGACATGGTTTATGTAGCATACTTTGAAAACTTCCCCATGTCTAATAGTAAAATATTCTGCCGGGTTGATACATATACTGTATATATATTGTAGTTCCATGAATGTGGGCAAATATTATAGATGGCCAGAAGCTTCTTATGTCCAATTCTGGCTGACAGAAATTCAATCGGGGGGGTGGGGGTGGAGAGGAATGATCAGCTGATAGATGCATAAATGTTTTCATGTGCTGATGAGAGGAAAAATGCAGGGACATGGATGTGCAAACTCTTGTGCATGCTTGTCAGAGAGCAAGCTTGGATAATTGTGCAAAATGTAGAGAATTGTTTTCAAAGGTTGCAAGGGACAATAGTGAAACTGCTTTTGAGATTCTCTACAGCAGAAGGGCTTGTCCAGATGCTAGAGAGGAGGGGAGAAACACCTAGTCATCATCCTCATCAGTTTTATTTGTCTGTTGTTTTTCCATAAATGTATTGCAGTTCGCAATAGCAGAATAGCAATAAGCCATTGAATTATACCAGGGATAACAGATTACTACAAATACAACCTGCCAAAGCATTTCAATACTATGAACAAAAAATTTCATAAGTAATAGTAAAGGTAAAGGTAAAGGGACCCCTGACCATTAGGTCCAGTCGTGACCGACTCTGGGGTTGCGCGCTCATCTCGCATTATTGGCCGAGGGAGCCGGCGTATAGCTTCCAGGTCATGTGGCCAGCATGACAAAGCCGCTTCTGGCAAACCAGAGCAGCACATGGAAACGCCGTTTACCTTCCCGCTGTAGCGGTTCCTATTTATCTACTTGCATTTTGACGTGCTTTCGAACTGCTAGGTTGGCAGGAGCTGGGACCAAGCAACGGGAGCTCACCCCGTCACAGGGATTCGAACCGCCGACCTTCTGGTCAGCAAGCCCTAGGCTCTGTGGTTTAACCACAGCGCCACCTGGGTCTTGTAATAGTAAAGGTAAAGGTAAAGGTAAAGGGACCCCTGACCATTAGGTCCAGTCGTGACCGACTCTGGGGTTGCGACCATTAGGTCCAGTCGTGAACGACTCTGGGGTTAATAATGACCCATTAAATAGATGCAGTATAAGCTATCAGTAATCGCAAGGTCCTCAAACTTAAATAATAAGCATGCAGTTGAGCACCAGTCCAGTGCCTCATAGCAGTGACTGGTTGATAGATTTTTTTATTAAAATGCTTAATACCTTAATAAAACCACTTCCGCGCCTGCACCAGAGGGGGAGTTGTGGGCATCATGACCCGATCACGCACGCAGGAGCTGTTCATATATCTAAGCTCCATATATATATATATATATATATATATATATATATATATATATATATATCCTTATCTTGACAAGTACAAATTAGGCACTAGCAAAGTCTGTTGAAATCATGAGACAGTTGTATTCAATAAACCATTTGTCTCATAAACTAGGAAACATCAAATATTAATTATGCTATTTTCTGATGCAGTAATAGTAAAAGAAGTTGAGTTTATCTAGACTGATTCTTATTCTAGCCACTTCATTTTTTGATACCACTTAAATGTAATAAACTTCCTTACCACAAGGAAGTGAGCATCAAAGAGATTTTTGAGATTTTTTTTTTATATTGATGCAAAATCTCTCCAGACCTTGATCTTCGCCTGAACAGAGAGCTCACTTAAGCACAGCAGTCATTTCTTCTTTTGAAATGGACTATCTAATTTAGTACAGTAACCTGTGCCTTCAAATATCATGAGTTCTTTACTATTTAAGAAGTGCAACATCTTGAATAGTCTTAAATAGTGAATTATTTTCCCTTTCAGCATGAAATATGTATTAAATACATCTTGTAGGGGCTTTCATGTGAAAGAGTGAAATTTCCTTTCTTATTTGATCGTTCTGAAGAGCTCTGCCAACCTGGTCTTTGTGCACTTTGGGAATGATACTCATCCATCTTTTGAATGAGACGTAAAATGGAGGCCCTGAACACTTGTGGTCATTAAAGATCCAATAGAACTTAGATCCAATTCCAGCTTTGGTAATTACTTTGTGTGCCTTCTCTCACAATTTCAGTATTCACTTTTCCTCTGCTGCTGGCACAGAATGATAGAAACAATTCCACCCCAGAGGTAGCTGCATTTCAGTCACTGGTGAATGATGGGTTCTTATTCTGAATCCACTTACAGCGCTATAATGGGAAGGTAGTTGCAATGAACTCTGAAGCATTGTCACACCAATCTTAAATACATTTACTTGAAACAACATACCATTGATTTCAGTGGAAATAATTTGTTACTATTTAATATGATTATGATAGAAATTTTAGTACGGCATGTAACATTATAGAACTATAATAATGTTTTCTGATATATACCAATATTGTTTGTGGTCTCTAATCCAGGATTACAATAAATGGATTGTGATCTTTATGCAAGAGAAGTGCTTTTGCTAGCTTGAGGCAGACATCTGTGCCACATTCCACACTGTTCCAGAGGGTCCCCCAAACCTCAAGAGATGCTTTAGGGGGCACGGGGGGGCTGCATTGCATAGGGAGGTTAGCAAAAAATCAGGTGCCCTGCCTTGCAAAACCACCTTATGTTACCATCTATAAGCAGTTTTTTTAAAAAATTTAATAACACCACACACACTACCTACACTATTTTTATTGCTTTCCAGTAAACAATAACATAAAACACTAACAAGCAAAATACACAAATGATCATTGCACCTTATTGGCCCAAATATAAGCTGCACCCGCAAATAAGCCACACCTTTAAAATTCAGGGGGGCGGGGCGGGGAGAGAGAATACCGGAACATAAGCCGCTCCCTTAAAATTCCACAGGTACCCAAACCCGTTCCGTTTTACCATATGTCTGTTTCAGCAGTGATATCATAAAAGCCAATCTTTCTAAGGTCGCAAATTTAAGCCGCACTTTAACTTTTCATGGTCAAAATTTTGGGGACACTGAGGTCCAGCGCTGAGGGCCTTCTGGCGGTTCCCTCGCTACGAGAAGCCAAGTTACAGGGAACCAGGCAGAGGGCCTTCTCGGTAGTGGCACCCACCCTGTGGAACACCCTCACACCAGAGGTCAAAGAGAACAACAATTACCAGACCTTTAGAAGACATCTTAAGGCAGCCCTGTTTAGGGAAGCTTTTAATGTTTGATGGATTTCTGTATTTTTATGTTTTGTTGGAAGCCGCCCAGACTAGCTGGGGGAACCCAGCCAGATGGGTGGGGTATAAATAATAAATTATTATGATTATTATATAATTTGTATAAGATTGTGCTGTCTCTTTTTCTCTTCCACCTTCATAGTAATAAATCTGACTTGCAGGGACCTTTTAGCTTAGAAAACAAGGAAACAGAAATCCTTGCACCACTATCTGCAGCTCCATGGGAAGCCTTCCTTGCTGGTAAACTTCTTGGAATGCCTGTGGGAGCTGCTCATAATGAAGTCCTTCCACACGTATCCCAGGAAGCATTCCAACCAGTGTGTGTGCATGCAGAGGCGTAGCAAGCCCAGGTGGTACCCGATGCATCACCCCCACCCACCCACCCACACTGATTTGCCAGGGCGCTGGCAAAGCTGCGTCCTCTTGGGAGCCACAGCTCCCATCCATCCCTCTCGCTGCCTCCCTGGCTCGCTGTAAAGCGGCAAAGTGGGAGCCACTTACGGCGAGCCAGGGTGAGAGGGAGGGGGGGGCGACTCACCATAAGTGGCTCCTGGTTTGCCGCTTTACAGCAAACCAGGGAGAGAGGTGGAACCATGGCTCCCATTTGCCCTTCCCTGGTTCGCTTTAGGAGCCGTTTACAGCGAGTCGGAGGGAGGGAGGCTAGGAGGGGCGGGATCCTTTGCTCGCAGCTGTAGCCATGAACAGAGGATCCTCTACAGTGGCACAATGGCTGCTCATGCCGCCGTGGCGGGGCACCACCTTGTCACCCCCGGAGACGTGCCACTGGGAGCGCACCGCCCCCTCCGCCCCCGTTGCGATGCCACTGTGTGCATGTGGGGGGGGGGTGTATAGTGGTGTTAAATGCTTTGTTTCTTTAAAAGCCAAGAATAGTAATCTTGTTTAGGGAAGCTTTTAATGTTTGACAGATTACTGTATTTTAATATTTTGTTGGAAGCCACCCAGAGTAGCTGGGGAAAGTCAGCCAGATGGGTGGGGGTATAAATAATAAATTATTATTATTATTATTATTATTATTATTATTATTATTATTATTATTCAGTCACCTTATAATGTTAATTATTAAGGAAAGTGGAGCCTAGAAATGTAACCAAAATGTTGTGGGGATTAAGAATTTGGGGAAATTGTTCACAATTTTGTACAACACAAGTTTGCATTGTTTCTAAATAGCATGTGGAAGTAAAATGTGATGTTAAATTATTTCAGGATTGTGGGTTTGAGCCCCACGTTGGGCCGCAAGAGGTTCCTGCATTGCAGGGGGTTGATCTAGATGACCCTCCTGGTCTCTTCCAACTGTACAGTTCTGTTATTCTATATTGACAAAAACTGTTCACACAAATGTCATTTTCCTTTCTTGCAGTGTCAAAAGCTCAGTATGTAGCAACCCAGTGATTACTCTAATTATGTTTCTTCTGCTATCACCTTTTGTCATAGACAGCTTAATATGGTCCGGAGAAGATAATACATTACAGGCAATTTTTCCTTTTTAATTTTTGTCTCCTTTGTTCTACAGCCTTGTGTTTTAAGCTAAAATCATGACTGTGTGATAGCCTTATCAGTGTCCGAATCTCTAGCATTATTTATTGCCTAGCTGGCTCTAGTCAATCATGCACTTGTGCTCAGACATAGTCTTACAACTATATCAGAATGATAAGTGGCGATGTCTTATATGACGGATACATCGCTTTCTGACTTTAATTAAGTATCAAGGTTACTTCGCTTGTATTCTGGAAGTATCCTATTACAAATGGCTACAAGTGTGCTTTGTATCTTCTTATTGTACTGTAACGGACAAGGGGATGGGGTAGACTGGGAATGTAAATGGAAAAATAAAACATATATAAATTGAAACTAAAAGTGGGTCCCATGTTGCAGGTACCGTTGAGAATGTGTTACGGATCTGAGAATGTTGAATAAAACTGATCTAATGTATCTTTCTGTCGTATCAAAAGCTAATGGTTAAGCAGTGCCTATATGGTAGAGGCAATAAACTTAAAAGTAACCTGTCTTAGAAGCTGATAATTAGAAAAGTGCACATTTTGTGCCAATGAAATCTCTACTACTAGAAAAATACAGTGAATGAATGAATGATTTATTTATTTGTAATTTTGAAACTGAGTTCCATGATAAATATATGTGACTATTTTGTTTATGTTTTTTGTGAACAGGATTGAGGGTTGAACGATGCTATGCCACAAATAATATAACACATGCTGACAGCTGCCACCATATTAGTCTTGTGCTTTCCTTTTGGTTTATCTCCTTCTTAGGGTCTTAAGTAGAAATCATAGCTGCCAAGTTATCCCTTTTTTTAAGGGAAATTCCCTTATGCTGAATAGGCTTCCTCGTGAGAAAAGGGAAAACTTGGCAGCTATGGTAGAAATCCTAAATGTGTGAATGTTACTTCTTCTTTGCTTGTGTGTTTTATAATTTGTTTCAGAGTCCCTTTATAATTTTCTTTGGATTGTTTTATGAGTCATATAATCATAGAGTTGGAAGAGACCACAAGGGCCATCCAGTCCAGCCTCCTGCCAAGCAGGAAACACCATCAAAGCATTCCTGACAGATGGCTGTCAAGCCTCCGCTTAAAGACTTCCAAAGAAGCAGACTCCACCACACTCCTTGGCAGCAAATTCCACTGCCGAACAGCTCTTACTGTCAGGAAGTTCTTCCTAATGTTTAGGTGGAATCTTCTTTCTTGTAGCTTGAATCCATTGCTCCATGTCTGCTTCTCTGGAGCAGCAGAAAACAACCTTTCACCCTCTTCTATATGACATCCTTTTATGTATTTGAACATGGCTATCATATCACCCCTTAACCTTCTCTTCTCCAGGCTAAACATACCCAGCTCCCTAAGCCGTTCCTCATAGGGCATTGTTTCCAGGCCTTTGACCATTTTGGTTGCCCTCCTCTGGACATGTTCCAGCTTGTCAGTATCCTTCTTGAGCTGTGGTACCCAGAACTGGACACAGTATTCCAGGTGAGGTCTGACCAGAGTGGAATACAGTGATACTATTACTTCTCTTGATCTAGATGCTGTACTCCTATTGACGCAGCCCAGAATTGCATTGGCTTTTTTAGCTGCTGCATCACACTGTTGACTCATGTCAAGTTTGTGGTCTACTAAGACTCCTAGATCCTTTTCACATGCACTGCTTTCAAGCCAGGTGTCACCCATCCTGTATTTGTGCCTTTCATATATATTTTTTTGCCCAAGTGTAGTACTTTACATTTCTCCCTGTTAAAATTCATCTTGTTTGCTTTGGCCCAGTTGTCTAATCTGTTCAGGTCATTTTGAAGTGTGATCCTGTCCTCTGGGGTATTAGCCACCCCTCCCAATTTGGTGTCATCTGCAAACTTGCTCAGGATGCCCTCAAGCCCATCATCCAAGTCATTGATAAAGATGTTGAATAAGACTGGGTCCAAGACAGAACCCTGTGGCACCCCACTAGTCACTTCTCTCCAGGATGAAGAGGAGCCATTGATGAGCACCCTTTGGGTTCAGTCAGTTAGCCAGTTACAAATCCACTGAATGGTAGCATTGTCTAGCTTGTATTTTACCAGCTTCTTTACAAGAATATAATGGGGCACCTTGTCAAAGGCCTTGCTGAAATCAAGATAGGTTATATCCACAACATTCCCTTCATCTACCAGGCTTGTAATTCTGTCAAAAAATGAGATCAGATTAGTCTGACATTACCTATTTTTCAGAAACCCATGCTGACTTTTAGTGATCACAGCATTGCTTTCTAGGTGCTCACAGACCGTTTGCTTAATGATCTGCTCTAGAATCTTTCCTGGTATTGATGTCAGGCTGACTGGGCAGTAATTGTTTGGGTCCTCTCTTTCCCCCCCTTTTAAAATAGGGACAACATTTGCCCTCCTTGCTGTCCTTAGTGTCAGTTTTGTAAATAGGTTGACAAAAAAAAGACGTTGATTTTTAAGTTTGGAAGTCTAAATAGGTGACCAAACTGCATGGTTAGGATAGTTTACAATGCCCAGACAGTTCAGTGCACAACTCATTTCTTGAGTTTCTACTTGGATATAACACTACTATATATTTACAATTTGATGCTTCATAAAATCCATTGAGTGTTAGTTTACATTTCGAGGAGTATGTTATGCAACTTTCTCCTGATACTGTACCAAATGTTGCTAACATGCATGATGCTATGCATGCTTACTCAGAAGTTAGTCTCGCTGTGTTCAGTGAGGCTTACTAACTAGTAAGTGTGTAAAGTAAGCCCATGATTTACGCACATTTAACTTGTGCACATTCAGCTTTATGCATTCAGCAAAAAATAAAATAAAAAGAAGCGGGCAGGCATCCAGAAAAAAGGACCATTGAACCAATTTGTTTCGGCTATACATGATTTTGGCTTTAGGCGCAATCCCCAGAATGTAATCCCCGCGTACGTTGTGGGCTTCCAGTATACAGTTGACACTCATTGGAATGTGAGGTATCCATTCTTTTGATATTGCATAGATATTTTGCTGTTCTGACATACTGGGTAACAACTGCATTTCTCCAGTAAGAAAATAAAGCTCAGAGTTCATCTCTTCAAAGGCTGTTTTGATCTCCAGCTGAAAACAAGATTATTGTCTGTTTTCCAGCCTCCCTGAGGTCAGCCACTGAGATATCTCAATCTGTCTTCAGAGCATGTTATGGAGAACTGATGAAAGAAAAGGGACAGTTTGTGCCACTAAAGCAAAAGAAAAACCATTTTTCCTTCCTCATATTTCCCTCTGTAGGTATTCAGCATTATATATAAGGGGTGCTTTTTTTATTCATAACTGCCCTTCTTTATATAGGCTATGATCCAAGGATGAGTTGTACAAAGGAAAATATTTAACACAGTTTGGATTCCAAATAAAATATTCAGTGATATATTTTTTGTCTTTCAAGGGAAAATTGTGCCCCAGGTCCAAAGCCCATTTCAATGATGTTAAAGAATGTGTCATCCAAGGATGATACATTTCTGGGAGTCCTCACACAAGCTACACTGTGCACAAAGATGTAACAACTGTTCCCTATGCGAACTGCAATTCGCACTCCAAAAGGCAACAAAATAAAGATCTATGATACAGTGGAATATTTTGAAGAAAAAAGAGGTTTACTAAAAAATGAGTTCGTATCATCTATAGCAGGCATCCCCAAACTGCGGCCCTCCAGATGTTTTGGCCTACAACTCCCATGATCCCTAGCTAACAGGACCAGTGGTCAGGGATGATGGGAATTGTAGTCCAAACATCTGGAGGGCCGAAGTTTGGGGATGCCTGATCTATAGCTTTGTTCTTAACTAAATGAAGTTACCCAGCACACCTGCCGTACTTACTGTGAACACAGTTTTAGCTAGACTGCAGTTCAAACTATTAGCACAACTTTCATGTGAACAGCATATTTTTTCAGGACTTACTGGCTTCTAGCTTGATGTGTGATTTAAGTTGTTAGTTTTGATCTGTAACACATGAGCCCTCTTCAAGTAATAACGCTCCTCTGCAAGATGCACCAAGGGGCCTTGGTGTGTGTGCAAATAGCTCCTCAGTGCCTGTGCAACTGTCTAGTAATGTGCATACAACTGTGTGCACAAATGATCCATTGCTACAGATAGTGGCATTGTTCATGTGGATGTTGTGGGAAGGGCTCCTCAGCATATCGCTGTTCCCTTCTTGAGTGTTAATGCATGAAGAGGAGACTGAGGCAACAGTGGACAGCATGGTGGGGTGGTGGCAGAAGTAAAAAGTTAAAGCTGCTTTTAGCATGATGAACACTTATGTAGTCTCAGACATGTCAGAGTATGAAAGAAGTGGAGATGAAAAGGCTGGAAAACAAATACCTGAATGGGATTAATCTTTATAGAAAACCTAGCTTCGTGTTTATGCACACAGATCTAACTGTCTATAATTACAAAACATTTTTTTGTCACTGGAGGCCCAGGTGGCCCCAGTAGCTTGGAGCATCTTCCATTAGCTTTGGCTTGCATGTCAACTGTAGCTGTTTCTGAACTAAAGTAGCTTACCCCTGTAGTTCAGGCATTGGTAGCTTCAAGACTGGATTACTGTAATGCACTGTCTTGGGTCTTCCCTTGTGCTTATTCTGGAAACCACGGTTAGTGCAAAATGCTGCAGCACAGTGCAGCGTGATTCCTGACAGGAGACACTGTTAGTTTATTACACTTTGGCTCAAATATCTGCACCGTTTGCCAGTAAGTTACTGGGCCAAATTCAAGATGTTACTACTAGTATATAAAGCCTTAAACAGCTTGGGACCAGTTTACTTGAAGTCTTGCCTTACACCATATGTGCCCACTGGACTACTTTGATCTACAAAGTGCCATGTAATGTTCATTTTACAAGAAATCTTATCTTTTAGTGTGGCGCCTCCTGTGCTCTTGAACTCCCTGCATTAATATTAGGCAAGCAACTTCACTGTACTGTTCTCAACACCTGTTAAAATAGTGTTTTAGAGAAGCCTAGCCAGAGAGGTAATTTGATTGCATATGTTTTTAAAACTGTTGCTTTTATCTGTGGATAAATGTATTAATATATACTGTTTTGAAAGTCTATTTCTATTGCTATTTTTAATGAATAGTTTGTGATATTTCATGTAAAATGCTTAGATATATTTTAATTAAGTGATATATAATTCTTGATAAATAAAATTATTAATATTTATTCAACTTACTATCCAATCAACTTGCAAAACATAAAAAGATAGATAGATATCTGTGTCTGTTGGTCTTTATATTTGTTACACATCTTTGTTACCTATCTTTATCTATTGCCTTTTAAACTGTGGGGTGGGGTATTGTTTTTGTTTTTAATTATGGTATGTATTTTTGTGTTTTTATATTGTAATGCACACAAAATCCACCCCATAACAGCCACAGGAAGCTTTGGCAGCATACTACCGTGTTTCCCCTTTTTTAAGGCATAGTCATAATATAAGCCATGGCAGGGTTTTTATGCATTCGTGAAATGTAAGACATACCCCGAAAATAAGACGTACCTTGTTGCTTCCCTTTGGAGCCTCAGAGAGGCTTGAGACCAGATGGGAGGGGGCCGAGGCAGAGCGGTAGCGGGGCGACTGGCGGCGGCGGGAGCCGCACTGCCGGAACGTTGTGGGCAGCATGGCCCGAAGCAGAGCGGCGGCGGGAGGCAGAGTGGCAGCGGAAGCCCTGCTGCCAGAACATTGTGGGCCGCATGGCCGAGGCAGAACGGCAGCGGGGCGACTGACGGTGGCGGGAGCTGCGCCGCCGGAACATTGTGGGACACATGGCCTGAGGCAGAGCGGCAGCGGGGCGACTACGGTGGCGGGAGCTGTGCCGCCGGAACGTTATGGGCCGCATGGCCCGAAGCAGAGCGGCGGCGGGAGGCAGAGTGGCGGCAGAAGCCCTGCTGCTTGAACATTGTGGGCCGCATGGCCCGAGGCAGAGCGGCAGCGGGGCGACTGATGGCGGCGGGAGCTGCGCCGCCGGAACATTGTGGGCGGTATGGCCTGAGGCAGAGCGGCGGCCGGAGGCCCGCTAGCCCTTCCACACGATTCTGGAGGCTTTCCTGCAGCTGTTTCTCTGGGCCGTCAGGCTGCAATTTCACCGAGCCCCTCCAAGCCACGGCGGCGGCGGCGGCATTGGCAGTTCTTTAGGAACTCGCAGATCTGGATCTCGCAGTTCTTTAGGAACTCGCGGAACCAGATCGGGCAAAACCTGGCGCGCAGCGCAGGCGCAGGACAAGGGGCGTGATCCAGCCTCGGCAGCCCTAGCGACGGCGAGGGGGGAGTTACGAGCCTGCCGCTGGATGAAGCAGCCCCACCCCACCCCCTGCATAGTCTCCGGAGCCAGATCCCTCGGCAGGATCACTTCCCGCGCCCACTGCTTAAGAGGAGCTGCCGGTGGAGCGCAGGGAGCCTGGAGGGGTGGCGAGGAGGGCAACCTGTCCGTCTGCCCGCATCCCTCTCGTAACTGCTGTATGGTAACTTGGCAAAGAGGTTTCCCACCTCATCGTCCCTGCAGGCAGGCAGCCACTTTAGAGGGGAGAAGGGCAAGGGGGAGGGAGTTCATTAATGTTTGGAGAGTCAGCTCAGGAAGGGGACAAAGGGAAGGCTTTAAAAGCATCGCGAACGGGGAGATATTCATTTTTTCCCCAGCAAGGTGTCCCAATGCAACGGCTTGAGTATCTCCTCTTTTACGTTGCAATCTGCGTCAGTTTTTGCAACCGATAGGGCTCCAGCACCGGCGCCCAGAGCAGATCTATCCATAGACAGTTCTTGCTTCACAAAACCCGTAGCACCGTTTTAAAAAAAAAAAGACACCCCCTGAAAATAAGACACCGTGTGTTTTTTTGAGGAAAAAAAGTTATAAGACGGTGTCTTAAAAAAGGGGAAACACGGTAACAGCAAAACAACATCAACTTAGGCCATCAGATGGAGAGCTACAATTAAAAGGGCCCTCTCCCTCCTCAACACCCTTTGACCTGTAAAGAGCCTTATAGGTGAACGCTAGCACTCTGAATTTGGCTTAGAGAAGCATGGAGGCAGTCATTGCAGCTGTATTGGTGTTATATAATCTGTCAGCTGTCAAGCATCAGGCAACCATTTTTTGCCCTAAAAAGACCTAGTTTGCTACTGTACTGCTTGATCCTTATATAATAGTCGTGCGACCATTGTGGGAGCTAAATAACTGCTGAAAAATAAATTATAGCCCCATACAGTTTCACGATGTCATGTTTTCTATTCTGCATTAGTTAACAGCACCTTATATTTAGCTAAAACCTCAAGCCACTATGTAGAACAAAGCCAGACAGATCACCTTTATATCCTCCTTTTGTTTGTGCTTGACCTTAAATTGAAGTATATGTAATTAAAGCCATTTGTAACTGCTATAATATTCAAAGAACCACTAAATATACCCTTTAAGCAAAATGGTAGTCAAAAAGCCTTTTCTTTGAGTAGTTGGGGGTAGGATTTGACCTTAATTCATGCAAATGCTCAGTTCTTTCTCGTAAATACTTTTCTAGTAAAATGCATCACAGTTGAAAGGCAATGATTATCTTCCTTTGTGTTGGGGGGGAAAAACCCTCAATAATGTATTCATATTTATGGGGTATATGAGTTATTAGTCTTTCATAATCTTGAAGGAATCATGACTGCCTTTCATAGCTGATTTGACACAGTTTATAGTTTAGGATAATAGAACTATATCCAATTTGCAAATGATTAAATATTCCCATATGACAGTCAAGACGAAAAACAACAGCAGCAAAGCAATCTATTGTCCTGAGAAACATTTATAAAGTGGAATATATATTCTATACAGAGAATTCATGTTAGTTACTGAAGCCCTTAAAAATGTGTGTGCACCAGCTTCCTCCTTTTATATGTTTGCTTTAAAAATGGGAACAGTGTAGTATTTCCACACAAGGAAGTTATTAAAAGCTTTGACTTAAATACAGTGGTACCTCGACTTACAAACGACTCGACAACCAAATTTATCGACTTACAAATGGAGCAAATGGCCGCACGCTTACGAATTTCTTGACATCCAAACGAAAACCGCAGCGGTTTTAGATAGGGATTTTTCGACTTATGAATTTTTAGATGGGGTTGCTTCGACTTACTAATTTTTCCGTTTCCAATGCATTCCTATGGGAAATCGCGTTTCCAATGGCGCTTTTCGACTTACTAATTTAACAGGAAATCAATTAGGGGTGAGAGGTGAGGTAGAAGGATCAGGCCATCTTAAAATACCTCCATTAAAAATAGAACTGATTTACCTGTGCCTGGATGATTGTGTTATGTGGGGAAATAATGCAAATTTCAGTTCTCATGGTGGCCAACACACTCTCACAGGGGAAATTGTGTGCCATACCTGATGTTGCAGCATGTCACATCACAGTATCCTAATCCATTGGACATTTCCAGTGTATGATGTAAATCACCCTGAGTTTAATATAATACATCTGAAATGGTGTTTGATCCCTCAGAGGCACATTTCCCAACATGAGGGAAGGGCCCTCAATTTTTGCCAATTTTCCCATTCCTCTGCATCCCCCCAAGCTATCTACTACAGTGTCCTTGAGGGCCCACCAGTCCTCTGGAACAGATTTTTTTTTTAGGGTGCAGAGAGCTGAAGTGGCACAGCAGCATTGTAATTCACCCACTGCGTCTAAATGATGAATTCCCATCCTAGCTATTGGTATTCTGACACCAAAGTGAATGATAATTAAATCTGGGACACCTTGCCATTTTGCCATGTAGCAGAATCATGAACTTGGCCTACTTCATCCTTATGTATGTAACTAACTAACTAACTAACTAACTAACTAACTAACTAACTAACTAACTAATTTTGTATTTGTCCTGCCCAGTCTTTGCAAGATTACTGTTTGCCAGTGCAAATAGCAATTACTATTACTAAAAGTTTTATTGTCATTCCCAAGAGGCTGACAATATCTGGCAAAGAGCAAACAGGAGGGAGAGTCAAAATTTAAAGTTGGCTTATTAACTGGGAAGTAACTCCACATGTATTGGACAATCATACCCTTTGAAGGCTCAGGAACAGTGCTATCCAGTCTAGAAAATCTGTCTTTCACTCAAGCAGATGTAGACAGTAACTGATGTGGCAGCCATCTAACATGATTATGAAGTGAATTGCAAAGAAAAGCAGCCAAGCCTTTCTTAAACAGTACAGGTCACTGAGGTCTGTATGCTGAAAGAGCTATCCAGCTTGGCGGCTGGAAACTTGTTCACCTCCTATTAGCATTTCTAGGCTTCTGATTCTACTGTGAACTATTGTTGCAATTAGGAAGTCGCTTTATCCTATTGTCTAACATTGAAACAATGGTTTCTTGTTTTATTACTCATAAGCGTGAAAAATTATTGTTCCTAATATATAGACTCTGACGTCCTTTCCTCTCTCACAAACTTTTCTTGGCATTAAGCATGTTTTGTCTTCCATCACTTACTATATTCATAATTGCTTTCTTAATCCTTTCAGATTTGAAATACTTTTTGAACTAGGATATCTAAATCTGAACAAAACAAAACAATTCTAGAGAGATCAATGCTGACCTGATTCTTTCTAAGTTCTAGAAGATGCTTATTTTAATAGAATCTCATATTCACTTTTTGTATGTTATTGAAATGTATCTTGTGTGATCTTTTTCAAAAAATGTTGCTTCCATCCCTGAATTTAAGGGTTAAGAAGTGCTACAGCAGCTATTGTCTTAGGACCAATGTATATACAATATTGTTGTTGTTTAGTCGTTTAGTCGTGTCCGACTCTTCGTGACCCCATGGACCATAGCACGCCAGGCACTCCTGTCTTGCACTGCCTCCCGTAGTTTGGTCAAACTCATGTTCGTAGCTTCGAGAACACTGTCCAACCATCTTGTCCTCTGTCGTCCCCTTCTCCTAGTGCCCTCAATCTTTCCCAACATCAGGGTCTTTTCCAAGGATTCTTCTCTTCTCATGAGGTGGCCAAAGTATTGGAGCCTCAGCTTCACGATCTGTCCTTCCAGGGAGCACTCAGGGCTGATTTCCTTAAGAATGGATAGGTTTGATCTTCTTGCAGTCCATGGGACTCTCAAGAGTCTCCTCCAGCACCAGGAGACTCTTGACCATATACAATATAATTTCTCATATAAAATTAAAACAATCTTCTGAAACCTTTTTCTGGATGCCTCCACTCTTGAAGCTTAGGCAGGTGGCTACAGGGGAGAGGGCCTTCTATTTGTTGGCATCCTTATTTGTGGCATCCATTTTGTTTGCCCAATCTTTTAACAGTAACATTAGTTGACCCAAGTTGGTTTATTGATATATCTTCTGTTAATTGATTTGTTTGCTCTTTTAAAAATAATTATTCTTGTTTATTGTTGTGTTGCAGCATGGAGCTCATAGATGAAAGCTAAATTTTTAATGGAAGGTCACAATATTTGGTTGAAAAAAATAAATACTGAACCTGATAGAAATATA
Organism: Zootoca vivipara; assembly: GCF_963506605.1. NCBI lineage: Eukaryota > Metazoa > Chordata > Lepidosauria > Squamata > Lacertidae > Zootoca > Zootoca vivipara. The sequence continues at coordinate 59,713,142 of NC_083276.1, forward strand.
CATTCATTGTGGTTTCCAAGGCAGAAAGCATAATTTGTGATTACTGCCTAGTTTTATAGAGCTGGCGTTTTCTCCATGATACATGATTTTCTCCATGATACATGAGATAAAAAACAGTAAAGTCTGCAGTCCTCAACTCATGACGTCTACTTACTGGCTTAGGGAATGTTTTAGTTGTAACTCTATTGCACTATACTTAGAAAGTCAAAACCTCTGTCATTGAACTGACAGACATACAGTTTTAGATTTTAGCAGTGAATTTCTCTGATTTGATATGCTCTAAATTTTGTTTAAATATCATAGATTCTAGTCTAAGGAAGGCATTTAACAGAATACAGTACAGTTCTGTAAGTATATTGGTTTGTAAAATAAAAAATAAGGAAGGTGACACTTGTGTCTTGTAATGTTAATATTATGTAGTAACTGGGACTATGAATGTTAAAAGGTTTGTTAAAATATGAAGCACTTTTCAGACTTCCGGCCTTGCATGCTGCAGTTTTATTGTTCCTGACATTTTTAGACTAGTAGAGTAATTGAGGCAGACATAGCCTGCTACAAATAGACTGCCAGCCTCAGTTTTGCTTCCATCCTCCTTACCTGTGGCCAACTGTTACACTGTCACACTTTTTCATCAAAACAAAACCCTAACTTTAGGGGAGGGTGTAGGATAGCAGGTGGCATAGGTCTTCAAAGAAAATGGAAGAAGCCCAACAAGTTATGCTGGGGTGTTTTCTGCTGTCTGGGATCACACCCCATGATTCCTGGCCAGTTTTATTTTCTGGGGTTAGTAGTTCTGCCCCATTATTCCCAATGGAAAAGGGTGCTGCCAGTATTTCATTTTGGAAGGAGGAGATGTCTGCAGATTGTGCTTTACCACCTGCTGCTCACTTTCCCAAGGTGGGTACTTTTCCTTAGCAGAGGGTAAAGTGAAACTAGATGATGGGGGTATTCCAACAGTGGGTCCCTTTGAGCATTTTCTTTTGCATTCTCAAAACTCTCCTGAGGCATTTGGAGAATTTGGCAAGAAGTAATGGAGGATCATGGGACACAGGTGGCACTGTGGGTTAAACCACAGAGGCCTAGGGCTTGCCGATCAGAAGGTCGGCAGTTTGAATCCCCGCGACAGGGTGAGCTCCCGTTGCTCAGTCCCAGCTCCTGCCAACCTAGCAGTTCGAAACATGTCAAAGTGCAAGTAGATAAATAGGTACCGCTCCGGCGGGAAGGTAAACAGCGTTTCTGTGTGCTGCTCTGGTTCGCTAGAAATGTCTTCTAACCCCCCCCCCTGGCCCCAGCTGTTTGTCGGCGCTTTGTCGGCGCGGCACTTCAGCAGCAAGGTCCCGCTGCTGGGTCCCGCTGGCTGGGGCGCTCGGAGGGCCACATGACGAGGTCTGGCGGGCCGGATTTGGCCCCCGGGCCTTGTGTTTGACACCCGTGGTCTAGAAGATCTTGTACCTACACTAGAAGAATGTGAATGTATTTCATTCAAAAGGTTGAGTTGAGTTGTGGCTGTCCTTGAATGACACATGCATCAAGATGGCATGTGAGAAACATAAATAGTGATTAACAAAACATAGGGCCATAGTCACTGAGAAGTACTAGTGGCATCATAATGCAACAGAAACAACACACTGCTGTGCTGGAAAATAGCCTTGCACATGAACTAAGTTTCTCTTGAATGAAATGAATTTCTCCTGAAAAGTGCCGAGTGAAGCTGGAGATGCACAAAACAATCATAATTACCTGACTCCTAGTCAGGCTATGGCGCTAAGTTTGCTGAATGATTTTTTGTCTGTTGTTCCTTTGTGCATGAGCAGCCAAGTACACTTTGTGAAGAAGTGGTTTTCAAAAGATAGAGACTTCAATAGCATGTCAAAAGCTTTCTTGTCAAAATTTCAACTGACATTTTGGCAGTTCCTTGGTCATGCAATATATCTAAGTGTCTAGCTTAACATTCAAATCAATGATTTGTTCCTCCTGGTGAGAAGCCCTTATTTGGAAATTGAACCTATAGTGTGTTTGCCTTCAAAGATAAATAAAAAGAAAATGGATTGCCTGACCATTTATTAAACAGAAATGAACGTTCAGAGAAAAGTCATTTTGCTTCATCTTCCATAACCATTTCTCTTATCAAGGTATGTCATTAATGTCTAGGCATTCTTTTTTGAGGAAATGTAAGCTATTTTGCTTTAGCAATTTTGGTACAAAACTATCCTTAAGGAACTCAGTCATTTCCCAAGCTTTTTTGCTTGCTGCCCCTCTTTATTTGATACTTGCCTCAGAACCTCCAATATTTTTTACTCTACCAGCAGATCCACAGAGTATTTAGGACAGTCACTTTATAATAATCTGGAAGATGTTATGGGCATACATCTGGAACAGTTTTGTGTTTTCCCTGCCTGGAAATAGCTCTCAGCATTACCTTCTTCCCATAGAAACTAATGTATTCAAGAGCCTGATCCCAAACACATTTGAGTGTTTGGAGTTGTCAATAATATGGGAAATGTTTCCTTGCCATTCACTTATCATTTGAAATTCAGTGTAATCTTGGCTTAAAATTACATGAGCTCTTTTGTCATTATAGTACTCAATCTTCATTCTTATCGAGAGAATGTTGGAAGCTGAATAAAGTAACTAAAATATGGCAAAACCTGATTTACTATAATCAAGAGATGTGTAATTGGCCTATAATCACTGCATGCTTATACGATCCTTTTCTCTTATAGTATATAAAGAATATTCCCTCTTGAATGAGTGTACACAGATGTCAAGATCGTATATAACAGCTGCTGCATACAAATATAGGTAAAATATAATTATTTGTAAGGCTAGATTCTAATTAGCTTCCAATTTAGTAGAAAAGTGGGCAGTAAATGATTAATTTAGGTTCTTTTTTCCATACTCATGAAATAATCCTCCACTTTAGCTCAAAAGATTCTTTATAATTATTTTTTTGCATCCATTGTGTACTCATTATGTCTAGAATCAGATGGCCAAATGAACAGATGACAGGGAGAGATGAGGATCAAAGAAGAATGTTTGATACCCTGCCATTTGTTGCACAGATTCAAGCTGCCTCTAGGCACTCCCTCCCATCTGTCTAAAAGTCCTGTGAAGAGCTGTTAACTGGTTGTGCCAGCTGGCCCCACCCCTGCATCTCATGCGAGCCATGCACTAGAATGTCTGCAACAGGCTAGGCTCTCCTTGTGATCTGGAACCATGATTATATTATGGGGTTTGGGATCATGGTGGGAGTAGACAACTCATTGGGTAGCCTACCCCATAGCCCACTTTCTCCCAATGTGTGGTTGGTGTGTAGAGGATAGCAGGGGATGCACTGTTAATCATGTGAACCAAAATAAAAATATATGAAAGGGCTTCAGTGTATATTTTAAAATATATATATTATATAAATATTTTAATAAATATGATTGGCAATGACTGAAATAAATAAACAGGACTATAGTTTTATTGACCTTGATTCACCTGAAGTTTCAAATTTTGTACTAACAATACTATACCCAGCACATGTATTTGGTGAGGAATAATCCCCTTTAATATTTTTAAGTGACTGATAGCATAGTCAGAATCTGTAATTTTGTCCCATGAGCTAGGAAGGTTATTGTTTTTGAACTCGCAGAGAAATGAAAAAGTCCCTAAAACTAATTAATAAAATAGTAGCAAATTTAAATTATAAATTATAAAGAAGGCAATAAATGGGTTCCAAGTTGTTAACTGCACATAGAAATAGTTGCCCTCCTTCTGGAAATGATAAACACGGTTTTCAATTTAAAGCTATCAACCAGCACAGCTAGCAATTGTTCTCTGTGTCAGGGGTATGGCCTCCTTTGTAGCAGTAAGCCAATTATGCACACTGCACTGCTTCTCTTGTATTCACTTCCCTTAAACTGTAAGGAAGGAAACAAAAAGCCACGAAACAGATTACCACACCGGATGATTTCAAAACCGAATTAACAGAAATGCTAGCCGCCTTGTGGCTTTTGCACGCTGCATGCGAAAAGAACAGCTTCACAAAGGTATTGCACATTTCGTATACTTAGCAGAAACAATATACTTTTCTTAAGGCTAGAATGAGATTAGGCATTTCCTACCCCATACTATGGGACGCAGGTGGCGCTGTGGTCTAAACCACAGAGCCTAGGGCTTGCTGATCAGAAGGTTGGTGGTTCAAATCCCTGTGACAGGGTGAGCTCCCGTTGTTCGGTCCCAGCTCCTGCCCACCTAGCAGTTCGAAAGCACATCAAAGTGCAAGGAGATAAATAGGTACCACTCCGTCTGGAAGGTAAACGCCGTTTCCGTGCCCCTGCTCTGGTTTGCCAGAAGCGGCTTTGTCATGCTGGCCACATGACCTGGAAGCTGTATGCCGGCTCCCTCGGCCAGTAAAGCAAGATGAGTGCCGCAACTCCAGAGTCGGTCACGACTGGACCTAAGGGTCAGGGGTCCTTTTACCTTTACCTTTACCCCATACTATGATCCCATACGACACTTTCCTCAGAGATCCAAAGGGCGTCATACCACATTGCCCCATGAAGACAGTATTGACCGGGATAGCATATTTTTGGTGGTGGTTGTTGTTTATTTCTTCATACAGTTGCTTATTCTTCTGCCTCAGACAAATATATATGCTGAAAATGAGGTAGTGGGGATGAAATCATTCTGTAAGGCCATTTTGGGCAAACCATGCCCACCTTTCCCTTGCCTGTGAACATATATTGCTTCAGACCTGGGATTCTTCAAGCTGCTATTAAAATGCAAAAGGATTAGCAGTGCACTCCTGATGCTTACTTTGAGTTGTTAGCTGGAATTCAAACTAGGGTTGCAGAGGATCTGCCCCATGTGCAATGGGGCTTCTTTACTTCTGCACCCATCCACCTACCTACCCCAAAGTTGGCTCTAGAAGCAGCTAGAAGCTTCCTCATTAATAATTTGAAAGGAAAGAAAACCCACCCATATACTTTTCCCTGCCACCTTCATCTGTACCAGTATTTCAAGGGTAAGATTAGTAGACCCAGGGAAAATTCTCTTTTAGGCAATTACATTTTCACTCAAGATGTCATTTTAGCCTTCAGAAATGAAAAGGAGTATTTCCCCCCTTGTCATTCTAATATATTGTTTAATTTTCCAGTATTAGATCAAGTTGCCAGAAACATCTCAGTGATGGGTTTACAAAGCCACTGGATATATAAAACTGAATAACTTTGCAACATACTTTCTCGTGCTTTAAATAAAATGCTGAAACCATTACATACATACTAGAATATTAAAAGGGAAGAAGTGTTTGAGAAAGTTTTGAATTTTGCAAGCATACCTTCAAGATGTGCAGATGGTGCTGGAACCTTGATCAGCACAAGACCTATTACCTTATAATAATGCTTCATATTCAGTAGATGATGAGGATTAATAAGGGGGGGGCAAACTGGATGCTGCATAAAATGAGTGGATGCACTTAACATCCTAGATCAGGAGCGCAGGAAGGTTTTGTTTACTATTTTCCTCTTGCCATGGTGTCAGTGATCCCCACTCCCCAAGTTGCTGTTCCCACTGGGAGAGAAGGTAACATTGACATCAATAATTCAAAAACTGATCAGGGCCCTTTGCAGCTATTCTTTGTAAAAGTGGGGGGGAAACACATTCAGTGAATTCATGTATTTAACATTGGTTTTCGTAGACAACACTTTGTGTAAACATTCACATTGTGTTGGTTTCCCCCTGAATATCAGAATATTGTATCCTTGGATACCTACATTCTCTTTCCTGGATTAATCACATATGTACAGTAATCTAAAATAATAATGAATCACATGATATCGTCGTGAAGGCAATTGAAAATGGGAGTGGGGGTCGATGTAAATGAATAAACAAATATCTTTGTAAAGAGGTTGAAAAATATTGGGTATTGCTTTTTGACACTCTATTTTTGTTTTATTTTATTGCCAAATGAAACACAGTTTTGGTCAGCACTAAACTTTTTTTTTTTAACCATCGAGCTGCAGGTAGTGACATAATTCAATACCAAGATTGGAAAACCCCTGCTTCTTGTTGGAGCAGGAGAGTTTTAACTAATAAGCAGTACACTAAATTAAGCCCAGAAGCCTAATAGTGCAGTGCAGCTCACTCAGATAAACATAGACATAAGCCCCATGGTTTGACGTTGTAATAAGTGGGCAGTGGCATTCTACCCTTGCTTTTACTTTTTTTTACTTTATAAGTATGTTATTAGTTCCTTATTATTTATTACTGACTGACAAGATTTGCAAAGGTGTCATTTTTAACAAGGCATTGGAATAAAGCGTAGATGCCTGTGAGCATATAAAGAATGCAGCTTGTTTGCTACAAGCTTTGGAGCGTACCATACATTGTTTTTTGAATTTGAATCTTAAGAGAAAGACATATTAAAACCCTGAAACATAAGAAATTTGTTCCACAGAAATTCTCCTTTCCTGGGTATATAAACCAGTCTTTTTTTTTAACTAGCATCTACATTTGGAACAGTAGAATATTGAAGGGGGAAGAGAGAGAATGAGAACAGGAAAGTATAAAAATGGGTAAATGAGCAATAAAAACCAAGCAAAGGCTTATTGTGAAATATATCTCCCTTAAAGCATTGTTAGAGGCAGACTTGTTCATATCTTTCCTACTGCTCTCTTGATCCAATATCTCCCCCTGGCACATTAAAGAGGCTAAAACAGCCCCAGTAGCTTACTTGCATGTAAGTCAGCCAAACAATGCCTCCCTAAAGATGATCTCTCCTCATTCATCTTCAGCTTTTCTGGGCAAATAACCTCACATAAGCACTGCAGAGGCCTTCATCATATCGGATGCAGAGCATTAAGATTATTATTGCTGCCAGCACAATGGAAGCCCATCAGCTGACAAGCTCACAACATGGTGACTCCAAAGTGCTCATCTGTGCCTCCCATATGAACTCAGCATCTATAGTGTAACAAGCTGAAGGGAAAACAAAGGAAGCGTGAAACAGGCCTTTAAAACAGCAGCGGTGGCCAGGGACTAGGCAACCACCCAGACAAAATCAATCAAGGGGAGTCAACTGAAGCAGCATAGTCAAGCACACGATACAAAAGAAAGAAGAGATTCATGGTCCATAGGAAAGCTTAAGGGTAGCAGGAAGAGGCCGCTGAGCAAAATCTTCATTGTCAGCCACCCTTCCCCCCCTGCTTCCCCCTTCAGTGGCACAGCAGGGTTAGGAACATTCAGGCTTCTCAACATGTAGAGCAGACAGGAAAAGTTACCTGTATAGATAGGTAGCCCTGACCAATATTATGAGGGGTCGTATATAAATACTTCAAAACAAGACCCGACAATTCCTGCAAACATTTGATTAAAATTTCTGCATATTGGCAGATGAATAGTTTCCTGGATAACAATGGGAAGTGATTGAAAGAGGCAAGACACAAAATAGGAATAAGCAGTATTTTAGAAATGGCAGGAAATAATGTCTCAACTGACAACATGCTTGAGTGTAATGTAAGGATATTTCTAACTTGTTTGTAGATGTTTTAATTGTTCCTATCTTCCAACAAAAAGGGCTCCAGAGAAGTTTACAGATCACTTAAAATTGCTTACAATCTAAAAAGATGTAACACAAAAGGAAAACACACTGGAAGGAAGAAGGAAATCAGCAAAATCCGGCTGGTCATGGCTGTGGCCAATGTCTGGCCAGCCAGCAAAAGAATTGCGCAAGACCTGGGCCCTAATTGGTACATTTGAACCTGGCTTACTGGCTGGGAGGTAGTGCCCCCATGGTTGCTACAGCTGACGGGCATTTGTCAGCAACTATGCGGGTCTGGCTGGCTGGGAAGGAGGTGGAGAGTGAAGAGCCACATAAGACACTAACCAGGAAAGTAATGAGCACCAATTCTCATGATTAGATGGAGTGGAAAATTTCAATGAGACAGCACCAAAAGTTGCTAGGCTTTCAGCCACACCAGTGGAGTGGTCCTTTAGTAACATACATCATCTGCATACATCTGTGTAATTATTTATGCTGCTGTTAAATACAAATGTATTCAAGAGAGAGGGAGGGAGGGAGAGACTCCCTGGTCAAGCATAAAGTCAAGACAAAACCCAAAAAGTAATGCAGTGTAAGCTTAGGAATTTCTTCATGGAGAAAACAATTGTAGCATTAATTCTATCAGGATTCAGTTCTCTATTCATTTCAGCATAGTTACAATATACTGTATGTAGAAATAAACTAGTATTCTCCCATATTTGCTCATCCCCATAACCCTATAATGATGCATCACCTTCTTAGCCACCAATTACACAGAGCATACTGCAGACTAAGGGGAATTGTGGATTGGTTATTAAATTACAGGAAGACATCACTGATTTATACTTAGTTGAAGGCAAAATCTTAATGTCTGTGACCTTCTCCCAGCAACCATGGATCAGTGGCATTAGAGCTATCTATATAATTAAGATGTGTGTTTGTATTTATTGCCAAGTGATTGTACTTCAAGTGCTAGATTTTTTTTCAGTTTCCAAAATGTTTTGGTTGAAGAACTTTTTGGGCTGGAACCAAACTTTAGCAGTCCTAAGTTTATATAATTCTATCAGGCAGATAGAAAAAATGGTACTGCATCTAATCTAATCCAGCAACTCACTTTTATTGGTGTGTGTGTGTGTGTGTGTGTGTGTACTTTAAAATGTAGCCACTAAACCAGTAATGGGCAGAGTCTTGGGGTCTGCCACTCACCTGACCTCCCTCTAGCTGTAGGGTAAAGACAAGGAAGGATGAGGCAGTGGTGAGGTCAATGTGATGCAAAAGTGCTGGTGGAGGCAATCCACTGTTCTTTCCGGTACATTTGCACTATAGTGCCCTTGCCTTGGCCCTTTCCCTCTCCACAGAACAGGAAGGAGGTCAGGTGAGCAGCGCAGCCCCAACACATCGTCTGCTGCTGCATTGAACCTTTCAGAAACATGGAAGCTTGGAACTAATAACTGAAATATTATCAGCAGCTTACAATGCATTCCTTGCTAGGTAACCTACCTGCAGACAAAGACAAGCAGGGAGAAAATGCATGTAGGTTGAGATCAAATTTAGAGGACTGTTATGTCTCTCCACCACGAAAGGTTCGGTTGGTTGGAGAAGAACACAGAGCCTTTTCTGTGGAAACACCCTGGTTGTGGAATTTTCTCCCAAGGGAGATGAAGCTAAGCCCTTCGCTGCTAGTGTTTAGGCAAACAGGGAAATCTCCTAAAATCTCGCAAGAGCTGCGCAGGCACTGCCGCGCAACCTAGGTAAGGGAGACTTCAGCGGCATGGCAGTATCCCATTTCATCTCAGGTGGTGAAACAGGATGCACCGTCCCTGCTGTAGTTTTGCTCCCCTCCCTGTTGCCAGCCAACCATTGCAACCTTCTCCAAGCATTGTCTTTTGCTCCTGCTCCCTCATGAGTTATAGTATAAGAAGTTCTAAAGCCTCAAGCCCCAAAGCTACATTTCATCCTAGCTATTTCCTATCTGCCTTATCAGGTCACAGTACAAGGAGGGGAAGCTGCTTGTGTTATCCCTTCCCAGCCATCCTCTACCAACAAGGCCCTGTTGACTGGAATCTCTAAGCAAGTGAAAAATACTTCTGTACAGAAAAATACAGTGGGGCTGTCTCTAGCCATCCCTATCACACTCTGTTCTTTTCATTAATTTTATTTAAAGGTTTTGATGATTTTTGGGGAGTTTTTTTTGTTTGTTTCCATCTTCTATGTAAACAATTTTGGGACCAAAAAGCAGTATTAAAATATTTTTATAAGTAAAAACAAACAAGTGAACAAAAGCAAGCAGTGTCCCAAACTGGCATATGCTTTGGGTTCTTATCACTTTGTAGATGTTTGCTCAAATAAATTATAGGACACAAATAAATCATAGGACACAATGCTAATTTTGATTAGAGGGGTGTTGCCTGCAGGTAAGAGAAGGAGATGTGAACAAATATTGGCTGCATTTACATAGGAAGCAACAAGCAAACAGCATTAGAAAGTTCTGTGGATGACATTCAAGAAGGTGTGCCTTACTCCCAAGACTGTTTTTCAAAAGGAGAATATTGCACAAAATACTTTCAGTGAATTCTTGTTAGCATATCTACTTTGTGGAGAGGGTGTATCAATCCTTTCTATGATAGGCAAAGATGTTCAGGAAATGGATGTTCACACTCTGGTAAAATTCACAGTACAATTCATTCATAGGTGTAGGCTCCTTAAAGAGAACTTTGCTCCCTCCCCACTTTTAATTCATTCCTGAGGGTATGTATATAATGATCAACATTACTTAAAACCTACTCCTAACAACAAAGAGACACAGTAAAGGGATAGTATCCGCAATATACAAAATACTACTCCAAAATCCCACAAACTCCCTAGACACAATCAAAAAAACAATGGGAGGATGGTGTAGGCTATGAGATTAACCCCACTCAATGGGCCAGAATGTGGTGTAAACCCCCCTTTAAATCCATATCAACAAAAAGAAAAGAACTCACTCTGAAAATCACCTACAGATGGTACCTAACACAAGAAAACTAGCGTTAATACACCCAGGAACCTCACCAAAATGCTCCACAGGCACATACCTCCACATGTGGTGGGAGTGTCCCAAAATCCAGCTATTCTGGACAATAGCCATACAAGAAATATGTAAAATAACCAAGCAATTAAAAATTAGAAATCACCCCAGAATTGGTCCTACTAAATATCTTCCAAGACAACAATGCCCACTTACACCACAACGAACTCATAACTCACCTACTCTCAGCAACCAGAAACATCATAACCAGACACTGGAGAGACCTGTCAGGAGTAAGCATGGACCAATGGTACCAAATAGTATGGGAAACAGCCTTACTAGAAAAATTAACCAATAAACTGAAATTGACACAGGGACAAATAGAAGAAGATGCCTTCACCCCGGCATGGCTCCCCTTTATCACATACACAGCCAAACAAGACAATGACAAAAAAATCCACCAATAGCATACAAATCAATATGGCTAACCTGATCCAAAACACACACTCCCACTCACACATGAAAACAAAGACCAACCACAGCCAACCACAAATGAACAGCCACACCCTAGGCCAACCCCAACATCTCTCACCACCAAAGGAACATAAGTGAACAGCACAGAACCTGCACAAGCATTGCTGACAAAACCCCCCACATATATTAAGTAAAATAGAAACATTGCCACCCGACCCCACCCCCACTCAGATTTCCCACCCTCCACCTCTTCCCCCCTTTTCTTCCTAATGTCTCAACAAATGAAACCAATTTGTAAAAAAAAAAATGTTACATGGAGAAAAAAAATATGAGAGGGAGACATTGCACATACATTTGTAAATCAAGAAAATCTTTAATAAAAAATACATTTAAAAAACAACGCCCAAAAATCTAAAGTACATTTCTTTGAACATGTGTCATATATTTGAAAACCCTTTTCTTTTGTTTTTTTGATTATTAAAACTTGACAAGTCCCTTAGCTTCTCTTGCAGGATTTTCCATTTATTTCAGTTGTGTCTTTTTAAAATTGCTTGGCAAAATGATGTAGTCATATCTCTGTATTGGCTTAATTGGAATTATTGATGTCTGAAGCAGCACCCAGTCGGGAGAATTGCTTTCTGATCAAAGTCGACCAACTCAGAAGGGTTTAATGAAATGGGTTGGGGGTTGACTCTATTTAAAAAGAAAAGGGGAAAGGAAGGAAGGAAGGAAGGAAGGGAAGTGGGAAAGGAGATAAGAGTTGAACAACCACACATACATTTTTGTAACTTTGGGGACAGCAGATTATTGAAGAAGAAATTTAATGTGGACCCCAATGTTGGCCCAAACATATATAATAGTAGTCATGTTTTTGTAAGCTGGAGTTGTTAAGATTTTGGATGCCTGCCATGTACCACTTAAGGAGATTGTTCTGTTTCTAAAACAGTTAGTTTCCTTCTTGACAAACTTTTCCTTAATTCTTCAATGGCAGCCTGATTACCTTTGTCAAAAAATATATCTGTCCCTTTGTTCTTTGATTTCAGCTATTTAAAGAGCAAGAAGTGTTTCATTTAAATAATAATAATAGAGAAACTTAATATGGAAAGTGTTAGGATTCTTTATTATGTATGTGGGATATCTGCCAATTTCCACCGTTTCCATATCAGCATGCATAGCAAAATGCAGGGGGGGATAAACTGGAAGCTTTAGCAACCTTAGGAACTGCATAGCAAAATCAGGGCGAAGCTTTGTTGTATCCTGAAGTTACTGTTTAATTTAGCATAATCTTTAAAGGTGCATTAAGCAACACAGAATGTGTCCTGGTGGCCATCAAATATGAGAACAACTTAAATTAATATTTAAATACTAGGGGCTGTGTCCCTGCTTGCTTAACTCATCGACCCTGTCAAACCCCCACATACCCAAAACTCCAATCCTTCGCTAATCTTGCCAAACCTGCTTATCCCCTTCAGTGACTCCCCACCTCACCTCACCAAACCCTCTACCCCATGCCAACCCTACTAAACCCTTAGCCCTTCCTCTTTCCACCTCAGGCTACGGTACTATCAAGGAGGACAAAGAGTTGGCCTGGCAAAAGGATCAGCACAGGAAGGAGGCACCTTAAGCACACAAGAGTGCCTCTTTTTCCATTTGTGAAATGTTAGGAAATATTAGTGTTGTCTCTTGGTAATGGCTTGAGAATAAGTATTTGGAAAGCTATTGAGCCAAATAATCAGAGCCATCTCTGGATTTTTCCATCCAATTCTTTGCACATTAGCAACCAAAGCATTTCCATGTGATTGAGCTTTCCCTTCTCCTCCATTCAGTTTGGTTACATTATTCTGGAGCATATACGTTCATGTATTGGGAGCTGATGTTTGCAGAATCCTAGCCTGGCTGGGATCTGATCACCTGTTACTGCTGGTCCTATAATTTAATTAATTATTAAAGCCAGAGAGAAATGACATACGATTTATTTTAATGCAAGCAGCAACACTCTTTAAGATTTTTATGAACAAAGACCGTGATTTTGAAAAACCCACTTCTGTCTCATTAAAACTTTATATTTTCTTGGTATTTTACAACCTAACAGAACTTTCCTTTAGTATATTTCCTTAAGTATATTTAGTGTGGCAGGAAGAAGATGAAACATTTTTAAAGAATGACTTTTTTAATTCTTTGTTTTTTACTAGGTTCTGAAACCATCATGTTTTATTTTTTGAGGCAAATTGTCCTATCATGCCTGCATAAATAACTTTATAAATAATGCAAACTGCTAAAGTGCTTGGGTTTTTGTTTTGTTTTTAGCAGAATGGGCCTATTCTCAAAGGACAGGATTGGCATCTTGATGCAGCCTCCTCAAAATTCAGTTCTTCTCCTATTTAGTAACAAAACAAAATTGCACTTGACAGTACTAAAAAAGTCACTACAGGGTGATGTTGTTCAATCTGTTAGCAAACCTATGTTAATGAAAGAAAAAGTATTTGACATGCAATAGAATCTGTGAATAGCTGCCTTATTCATAAAGCATTTGAAGGGGAATCATGGGGAAGAATAAAGGACTAGAGATGAATTTTGTATTCCTTAATACAACAAATGAGCCCTGTTTTCAGGCATGCTAAATACCTTATATGCCTGTTGTCTTTGTCCATGGAGTTTTCTTGGCAGGGATACTGGAGTGGCTTGCCAGTTCCTTCTCCAGGTGGATCACGTTTAGTCAAAACTCTCCACTATGACCTGTCCATCTTGGGTGGCCCTGCATGGCATAGCTCATAGCTTCTCTGAGTTATTCAAGCCCCTTCGCCACGACAAGGCATTGATCCATGACGGGATCCATCACTACTGGTTGAAGGGATCCATGGAAGTGAGAGCTGGACCATAAAGAAGGCTGTTCGCCGAAGAATTGATGCTTTTGAATTATGGTGCTGGAGGAGACTCTTGAGAGTCCCATGGACTGCAAGAAGATCAAACCTATCCATTCTGAAGGAAATCAGCCCTGAGTGCTCACTGGAAGGACAGATCGTGAAGCTGTGGCTCCAATACTTTGGCCACCTCATGAGAAGAAAAGACTCACTGGAAAAGATCCTGATGTTGGGAAAGATTGAGGGCACTAGGAGAAGGGGACGACAGAGGACGAGATGGTTGGACAGTGTTCTCGAAGCTACGAACATGAGTTTGACCAAACTGCGGGAGGCAGTGCAAGACAGGAGTGCCTGGCATGCTATGGTCCATGGGGTCACGAAGAGTCGGACACGACTAAACGACTAAACAACAACAACAAATAGCTTATATGATGGGGGGTGGCATAATGAGTGCACTAGCTCCATTCCCATCCCCTATTGCCACCTCTGTTGCCATCCATGACTCTGAGAAATATCAAATGAGAAAGCTGTTCTACTAATGTAGGCCCCATATGTGATTTTGAAGCCTGGGAAATGTGTGCAGAGCCCACGCAAGTAGAAAAGGGCCTCTGAAGTCAATGAGCATTGTGGCGAATCCAAGCCCTTGGCCAGCAGCAGTGGGGCTTGATGAGTGACAGCCCCACCATTCACACCAGCCAAGATAGAAGACAGGAACAGGGGGAAATACTTCTTCATAGAATTGTAGAGTTCAAAGGGACCCCAAGCTTCATCCAGTCTAACCCCCTAACTTCTCCCAGGCTGAAGCAACAGAGAGGCCTGGATCAGGTCCTTTGCTGTCAAATGTCAGCCACACTGTTGGCACAGGATTCAACACTTCATTTTGAGGAATTTTTGCTGGCTACCACTGGTGGGGATGCCACCAGTTGGTGGCTACTGCCTGCTGTTTGAGTGGGCCTATTGGGATGCTCATAATAGGCGGAGCCTGGATTTTTGCATTTTTCTGTAAGAGACCGCACCACAACTCAGGTAGTGCTATGCACTTACTGTGTGATCTTAGGCAAGCTACTTCCATTCAGCCGCTGCATCCTGTCTGCAACACTTTTAATCTTTTTAATCTTTAGAATATTTAAATCCCATTTGAATTCTATCCTTCAGTACCACTCTGTTGACAGAAATATGAAACAATCGAAATAAAACAATATAATCAACTATTGAAAACATTTTAAAACAGCAGAGCATTGAAAACATATTAATTGGATTGATTGATTAATTAATTAATAGGATTATGGATCAGTTCAAGCAATATTTAAGCTCCAGACTTAAATGACAACATTTCACGTACCATTCTTTCTTTTGCACACTTTTTAAGTTGCCGATGGGATGGGTGATCAGGATGGGTTTTTTCTTGTGCAGTGAAGTGACAATTTTTTCTCCCAATGCTGTGATTTTCATCATTATTGCAGCTAGGAAGAATGGTTAATTGATGTCTCTCTCATGTGCTGCAGTCCATTTCACATATCATCTGGTTTGGCCTGGATAAATAGAAAGTTTTTGTTTGGCACCCAGAAGACATCAGATAACAGTGTTCCATAGGTAAGGTGTCACAACTGACAGAACCATTTATTCAGCTAACCCTGCCATGCAGACACCTCCACGTGGGCAAAGGCAGTCTTCCATATATCTGTCTCTCAATCCACATTTAGTTTTAAAGGTAAGCACCAGGATTTTGGTTTGTGCATAGAAAAAAAATGGCAGCTGGTCAAGCTAGGACTGGTGCAAGGTATCTTCCCTTCATCTAGCCCTGATTCAATTCAACAGTAGCATTTTGGACCAATCAAAAGAGAAAATCATGGTTATTATTCGAATCTACATTACAGAGTTGTTTTACTGACTACAATAATGCTGTATGTGTTGCGCTTTGAATACTGAAAGTGGTATATACAAGTATTATTCATAAATAATCACTGGTGTTGCTTATTCCAGTTTGTAGAGGATTCTGTGTTTTATTGTGTTCTTTGAATCACTCTTATCCTATGTTTGATGAAGCAAGGAATCCATTCATATCACCCTCCTCTGTGTGTCAGTTCAGCAGTGACATATTGTCTGTATTTGGTTTAGTCAGAATGCCTAGCTTGAGGTCCTTTTCATTGATTCTCCTCCCTTTAGCTTTTGTGTAAGTGCTGGAGTTTGACATGAAGGGTACATTAACAACCCTTCCATTTGTCTAACTATTTTTCTTGTATCTTCCAAATAGATATTAAGTTTTCAATTCTAACCTCAGCTCTTTCATGCAGGTAGATAATGTTGCAATTCTAACTTGAGGCAGTGATCTACTTTAAAAGTAATCCAGCCCTATACTTCACTTTCCTAAAATAATTTACATAACATTGCACCATTTGACCCTTTTCTCCATAATTCAGAGAAGTTAACAAGGACCCAGAGTTCCTCACGTTTTAAATGTTGTGGGAGCAATCTACCAATGCATAGCTGCCAAGTTTTCCCTTTTCTCGCGAGGAAGCCTATTCAGCATAAGGGAAAATCCCTTAAAATAAGGGATAACTTGGCAGCTATGTCTACCAAGCAGTTAACATCTATCTCCATAAATCTAAATCAAATATATTTTCAATGTTACTGGGCCACAGGAATGAACTGCAGGAAAAATTCTATTGATTTTTGCAAATGAAAAAATGAAAATTGAATTTAGAGAGGTCAGATGAAGACTGATCTATGGAAGCAATCTTCACATCAGAATGCTAGGGAATTATAATACAAAGAAAGAAAAAGAGGATTTTGTGTGTAAATGGTCTGCAGTTGAACTTACTCAATAGGATTTAACTTGTTCTATCAGCTGCAGCACATGAATAGGTCATGATAAATTCCACTTCTAGGAAAACTGTCTTGGAGAAGGCTTAATATTCCAAGCCACACAAACCATACTAATGGGCAGCTAGCTTTGTGCTGCATTCGTATGCTGAAATTAACTTCTCCAAGATGCAGCTAACAGGAAGAGCAGCAGCAGAGGCTGCAAGAGCAGAATTGAAAGCATCAACAGGCTAAATATATCATAAGGCAAAATAATAAATGAAGAGATTACAGTGTGGCTGTTTGCTTGCTATGTCCAATTATCATATAGGTCTATTCTAGAGTGAATACAAAGTGACCATTTTTACATTTTGTTACTATGGCAAGATTAAAAATAACAGTGAATTAGCGCTAAATAACAGAAATGTTTTCCTTTTATTAGGGCATTTTGTAATATAAATGGCACCCACCTGAGAGGTGCCAGAATTGAGTTCCAGTGAGTTCCCACTGAAAAAAAAAGCTCTGGCATGGTAGCTGATGTTTGCTCCTTTTCTCATGTTCTTCACTCACATATTAATGTTATAGTTGAACAGGGGTTGTATTAAACGGAATGTGGGTGCCATCATCAACCTTGCCTGAAACCTGTTTCCATGTATAATATTACAAGCCCCCTTTTCTGCAGTTTACACCTATCCTAACAATTAAATTATTTGTGCAGTGAGCTTCAGAGTGAGTGTCTAGGTGACATTCAGAACAATGAGAATATAAATCAAAGTTTGACCCTTAACAAATAAAACAATAAAAACCCACCTAGCAACAATAAAATCCTATCTAGCAGTAGTAAAAATCCATAACAAACACCAAACAACCAGTTCAATTAACCCATCAACAGATGTCATGGCCCATCCCAGATAAGGAAGACACACGTCTAATAGTTAACTCTTTATTGGCAAGAGAAACACAGCAGCACCGTGCTCCAGATACACACACTCATTTGCTTCTAGTCTCTAGGCCACAGGTCTGGGCCCTATGGCAGTTGCAGCCCTTCCCCTCCTCCAGTTTATACCCTCCTCTGATGGGTTGCATGCCTGAAACCTGAGACTTCTCCAGCACAGTTGCTTCTGCTCTTTCCTTTTCAAGTCTCTCCTAGTTCTAGGAAACAGTGGAGTGCGGGAAGATGGGGAAACTACTGAACCGTCCCTCACCTGAATCATCCCTTCTTCTGCCACATCCTGCACACCTTCCTCCACCTTTAACTGCCCTGACTCTTCCTCCTCCCCAGGCTCCTGCATTGTGGGTGGTGTTACACCCATAAATCACTGGTCTTCTCTCCTGGTTCACTCCCCTTGGTCCTCTGCCTCCACCACACACTCTTTGGAGCCCCACCAGTCCCTGGCAACAGAGCTCAATCCCCACCACCACCATCAAAAGCTAAAAACGGACCAGTTGTCATTCATCTGGAGTTTTTGTCTTGTGTTTACTGTTGTTGCATATGGAGCCTGCAATGAGAACTGTGATGCTGCTGCACAGTTTGCACCAATAAGCCCTAGTTTCTGTTGCAGTTTTTATCTATAGGGACTAAAGGTCATTGAATCCAAGACTGGTTCCTGTGGTCAGTGGATAAAGCAACATATGAACAAAATCACATACCCCAGCCATGTGTAAACTAGCACTTAGTCTGAAGAGAAGGAATTTATTTTCAGTTTGCTCTTAACCTTGCCTCTTTGGATAGAAGTAATTCCCAGTGAATGAAAACAGCTCTCTCTTTTTTCTTAAATGAAAGACACTGATTTATTATTGGTGATACCCCCTGCAGTGATCCTGAAAATCATCCAAGTGAGAATTTTGTAATAATTCTATCTAAACAGAAGATTCAGCCATTTTTCCCTGTGAACAGCCTCAAAATTTTTACAGCCTCTTTAATTACTTGAAGGTTAACATAAAATTAATTTGATAATTTTAAACATTGCCTTCCAAAACGTACAGCATAAAATCTCAGAGGAGACTATCTTCCAGGTGCAATAATAATCTGCCAAGTTTATTATAGATTATGAGCTCTGTATCAACACCACATTGCAGAAGAACTGGAGAGTGGGAACCTTTGTAAAGACAACACATGTTTATTGGAGTACTTTGGGAGATCTGACTTGCCAATTTAAAAATAAAAAGTATGCTCTTATTTGCTTCATTGCATCTACAGCTGCTCACATACTTGCTGTTAAAATTTATTTGCCTCTTTTGTCATATTCTCTAACTTGTCCTGATACAATGTTTTTGAAATTACAAGTTATAAGGCAGAGTAGAAATGTGAGTTATCAAGAAAGCAGGAAATCTGATATTTTCAACCATTAAAATATGGCCCATGTCTATGTTGAAAGTATTTAGAGATGTGCAGCTAACAGACAACTATAGAATTCCCTTTTTATGCATGTTTGCAAGAGTTTGGGGGATCCTTTAGACACTAAGCAGGAAGAAGAGGACACATAAATGCATTTTTGGATCCTACAGGATCCCATCACATCTAAATTTGCAATTCATTTTAACTTACTTAAGATATCTTATGCTGCTTTTTCACATCTCTAAGCAGTTTACAAAATAAAATATTAAAAACAAAAATAGCAGGGCTTTTTGCATTTTACTGTTAAATGGTGTTTCATGAATTTGTATGCTGTTTGATAGGTTTTGGTTCTGATTACAGCATTCTTTATGTTGGAAGATCTGCATTTCCTCCCTCTGGGTGAGATTTGGAATTGTAGGAAAAGGGAGTCACTTCACTGTCCCCTCTTGCCACTTCTTTTGAAAATACGAAGGTTGCTCTTAGCCTGGCATCTTTGTTAGAACTTTATTAGCTTTAGGATTCCGGTCTGCCACCATTGCTGTCCGGCGAGAGAATCTCGAGCTCTGAGATTCCCTGGTGCTGTGAGGGAGGGGGGAGCCGTGAGAGCACCGCGGACCCCCAAAAGAGCCCTAGATCGAGCGTTCTGGGGATGTGGGGATGTTCTTAGACCAGTGATGGGCAACCTTTTGAGCTTGGTGTGTCAAAATTCGCCAAAAAACCGAGCATAACTTGGGTGGTGTGTCACTTCGAGAAAAAAACCATAATTTCACAATATTTATAGTTAAAATAACAAAAATGTATAATTGTAATATATAACTGTATTTAATAAACCAAAAACTAATTATTTAACCAAACCAAAAAAACAAAAACAAAAAACCTTATTTATCACAAAGTGCCCAGAGTTGTTGAGCTTTTTGGGGGGAGCTGCTGACCAAAGTTTTGGAGATTTTTTTGGGGGGTGCAAAAGTTGCTTTGCTCTTTTGGGGGGATGCCCCAAAGCTGCTGCGCTTTTGGGGGGGAGAGAACAGAAATAAATGATGAATAATACCTTCGCTGGAACTATTACGCAGCACCAACACAGTCTGCCGAAGCGCCAAAAAAACCAGCACAGAACAGGTAAAACAACGAACGCTGTTACACCCAATCATAGTCTGCCAAAGCGCCAGAAAAAACAGCACAGAAAGGGTTAAAAAACCAATCTCTGGCTACCAGCAACAGCAGAGATACCAGTAGAGGGGGAAAAAACCCAACAACAACAGCCCAAATCGGCCGATGGGGGCGTGCCAGCATTGAGGGCTCTGCGTGTCACGTCTGACACGCATGTCATAGGTTCGCCATCACTGTCTTAGACCGATGTAAAGTTCTCAAACCAAGACACTATTTCCGGTTTTGCAGCATTTGTAAACCAAATCGTTCTTAAACCGGACTGTTCTTAAACCGAGGTACACTTATACATGTTTGGGTGATGCCAGAGTCATTGCTTGATTCAGGGCATTTTGCTTCCGCAAAACAGTGTATTACTTTGGTGGTTGGGAGAGGTCAAATATTAAAAACAAAATCATAAACAAATTATACTATACAGCAGGGGTGGTAAACTCACATCATCAACATTGGCCATGCTGACTGGAGAACATGGGAGTTGGGAGTCCAGCATCTGAAGGACCACATGCTATAGAGGCTGAACAGGCATTAAAATAACAACTACTGATTAAGGACAATTTCGCTAGAAATTACACTCACTACACCTAAAAAACACCAAAAGCAATACTGAACATCTATCTTTGCTCCCAGACTATTAATCTAGCAGCTAAAATTTGGCCAAGAGTACTAATTTTCTTATCCTGCCCAGCTATATTAACTGTGCTACAGTTTGTGAAATGGCAACACGAAGTAACATTTTCAGTATTTCTCTTTCTCTCTCCCCACTGCCCCCCTTTTCCATTTAGGTGCAGAAATTCAAAGTGATACCTATCGTTCTCCAGACTGAATTCAGGGTCTCATAATATTTACCTCATAGACAAAATAAAATCTGAGCCAGACAAAAATTCCTACCTTCACGCTATCTCAACTACTGAACATTAAAACCCCAAAATGACAATTTTGCATGGCCAAATCTATCAAGAGACAGCCTCAGGGACCAAGGGACTTTGCAACTCTCCCATGATCCCAGGCTGTCTTTGTCAGTTGGGACTTAAAAAAAAAAAAAGAGGTGGGAAGGTGCCAGGCCACCCCGGGAGAGGACTGTCTCTCCTGAAGATCTTCTGTTTGAAGCAGGGAGCTCTCCCCATCAATCTGTTTAAATTCCTTGGTTCAGTCTAATGGATCCGTTTTGCAGCATGAGAATTGCAGAAGAGATTTAAATGGCTGAACCCAGGCAAAACTGGTGGGAGAAAACGAAACACATGCACACACCCTCAAAAGGTCCCCTCTTTCATTGAGGGGGTGGGGAAATAAGCAGCAATTAACTTCCCCCCCCCTGCAAATCTGCATATTCTAACAAAGGTCTGACTTTAAATTCACAGAGTTTGCACATTCATTTCAATCATTACCATAATCATAGCTTTCCATTTTGGTATATATTTAATCTAATTATTCAACCTATGAACCAACTGCTTCAACACAAAACTAAGAAGCAGTTTTTAGTTGATCTTTTTTTAAAAAAAACAACTTCCTACTTAAACATTTAGTTACACTTCCAAATTAACAATAGTAATTAACAATAGTAATTAACAATATATGTAGGTAAGGGGATTAAAGTGTTTAGAACAATGTGTTTCTTTTTCTGCTGTGTTAAAAGATATTGGCAACTGGCTGTCACCAGAGCGCTTTTTTTGTGTGTGGCCCCTTGATTAAAACCCTGGTGGAACTTCCCTGCATTTGTTTTAAAGAATGTAAATGTTTCATCCTCAGGATTGCAGAGAATGAACTTAGGATAAGGGATGGTGGAATTCCAGTGTGCTGCTGATAGGTTGCCCACCCATTCATTAAAATATGTATTATATTTGTTTCTTTATCTCTAGAAGAGTGTGTGTGTTTAAGTATCGCAAATGTTGGTGTCAAAGGAAATTAATATCCTGGCTGGCTTGTGTTTTTCTCTGAGGCAGATATTGATGAGTGTGCAGAGGGCATCATTGAATGTCACAACCATTCACGCTGTGTTAACCTCCCAGGGTGGTACCACTGTGAGTGCAGAAGCGGTTTCCATGACAATGGAACCTATTCACTTTCCGGGGAGTCCTGTGTTGGTAAGCAAAGAACAGCAGAGAAGTTATGTTATTGTTCTGCTTGGTATCATATCCTTACTACTAGGAACAGCCTCTCATGTCCAAAGACAACATTTAATGCTAAACGTAGGATGTAACCAACCATTTGTTTAAGCTCAGCACTGTTCTGTGTAATATAATTTAAATATTATTACAAGAGAGATGAACCATCAAATCTCTGAATGTAATACAGAAAATGTGCATTTAGAGGTCATATTGGTGATTTGCCTCCCTTAGCTATACTCGGTAGGTCACTTAAGACGAAACAGGCCCTATCTATGTTTCTTTATGCTGCAAAATCTATAGGATGTAAAGCATTAACTTACAAATATTTTAAAGTTTTCAACACAATAATTTTGCAACACATTGTAAGTCAGCATCCCCCCCTCCATCCACTGACCACATTTAGAATTTTGTTTAATTTTACCATTATTTGTTAACTCTTGACACATTTTGTGTAGTTTATCTTAAAGTGGCCAAAAGCACAGTTATCTTTTGTTTCAGTTGACAGAGAGCGCTTGATTCTTCTGTTGCCTTTATGAGGAAATAATAATTAAGAAAAATGGGTGATTGTGTGGATATGGAACAAAAATCAAGCCCAGCCAGAAGCAGATGTGTGTGTTGAACTAATGGGCAGTGATGGACGCAGAGAGAGGCACCCCCCCCCCCGGCTCCTAAGGCTGGGCTTGTTTACAGAAGTTTAGGTGTCTGCTAGTGTTAGAGGTCAGGGAACAATGGAACAGAGGTGGCTGCTAGTGTCAATAGCTCAAATTTAATCATGCTATGAAGAGTTTGGAAAAGGTTCACTACTCTAGTTAGTATCTGCTTTTCTTGTGTGCGTATTGGAGAGAGAATTGGGGGACACGTGTTGTATATGTGGTATGAATTTTATTTATTTAAGCTATTTCTATATCACTTAACTACAGTTGTTCCTAAGTGGTGTACAGTAGGCATAACCAATGCAATAGAGACAAAATTGGTTGAAAACTAACTATAAGAACAGAAATGACGCCTGCTGAAATAAAAAGCTCTTCACTAGGCTCTGGATGTCCAATTGTGTCTGATCTCCACAAAGTTGGGCCCACAATACTCATCATGTGGCTACTGGTGGATATGAGCCATGCATCAGAGCCACGGGGGACCGAGGACCGTGGCTCCACCCCCCCCCAAAATGACGCCAGTAATCAGGCAGGGATATAAGGAACTGGGTGGTCTTTCTAGACCCAAGCTGCTAAGAGCCTTGTAAATTAATGCAAGAAACTTTGAACCTGGTGTGGGAGCATATGGATATAAGTTTTAAGGTTACAGTATGTGGTAGCCAGAGCCTGTCTCCCTCAAAAGTCTTGCCACAGCATTTTGCATCATTTTGCATTCAGACCAGTCCCAAGGAAAGCACCACATAGAGCGTGTTGTTATAACTAAGTTGTGAGGTTGTCAATCATGTGTGCTGATAATGTGTGAGATAGATTGTGTAATATGTGGTGTGTGTGTGTGTGTGTGTGTGTGTGAGAGAGAGAGAGAGAGAGAGAGAGAGAGAGAGAGAGAGAGAGAGAGAGAGAGGAGAGGAGAGAGGTGGGGGTATAGTGGGTAGCTGTGCTGTATATAGGAAGGGGATGGGATTCCATGTGTGTTGTTGTGTGTTTCTTATATTTATCTGTAGCTGAGCTTGACTTTTCTTAACCTCCCTGAATGTAAGTTATTTCCTGAACTTTTTGTTCATAGCACATTTGCACATCAAGCAGGCAAATGCTGACTGGGCTATGTGCCACCTGTTTTTGTGAAGACCAAGTAGGTAATGAAGGAAGAACAACATCCTTGTTAGGTTTTGCTCATGACTGTTAGCAAAGTCACTTAAACAGCAAAAGGAGGTAAAAAGGGGAGAGGCAGCTGGCTCAAAGAGGGAGAGCAGGGAGAGGTATTGCCTAACAACAGCTTCCCTGCCATCTTGTAGAAGAAATCTGTCTCTAAGAGCCTGTTGTTTCCAGCAGGTATTTACATCTGGATTAGGCCCTGCTGAGGCTGTCAGCAATCTGCCTGAGTGGCTGTAGCTGTTCAGGACATGCCCCAAACCAGCCTGCCTATGGTGCTGGAGAGGGGAGACTATAATGTTGTTTTGCTTGGGGGAGGGGTTGTATGCAGGGTTCAATGAAGGTGAGTGCTCACCCTCTTTTATTGGGCATGGTTTTGTGTGTATTATTGTTTGTCTTTTTCTCTGGAGGAGGGTGTTGTGTTTTCCTCTAGGCCATTTCTAGGGTAAGAAGCTGAATAAATAGTTTCTTATTGCCACAAAAATGCCGGGACCTTCACAAAAAAACCCTTAAGCCATCATGGCTTCTCGCTTTGCCATGCAGTCCCGAATTTCCCACCACAAGCCCTTCCTCCCCCATACCCTCAAAAAATCTCAAATATATCTCCACCTTTTCATTCCTTGCTCCCTCCATCACCTGGCCAGGGAAAGAGAGAAGCAGTAGCCTACTTCAGGTTCTCATTTGCACGCTCTTAAAAGCTGATGGGGAGGGTCTGTTCTGTGTCCAAACCTAGGTTCTGACCCAGTTTCTTTGCATTGCTGAATTGTCTTTCATTGCCAGTTTCATTTGGGAACCTCAAGTGTCACTGAGCTGCCACCACCTGTTTGTGTAGCGGGTGTTTCCTTTTTGGCTCCTGCTTTGGGAGGGATGCAGAAAGATCTTGGTTAAGATGAGATGTCTGCCGTGTACAGTGCATTGTGTATACATTGAGGCTTTAAGTGGATTCAGATAAATTGAGTGTTAACAGTCTGTGTTTGCTACGAGGAAAACAAAACCAGGAATCAGCTTTGCTCCTGTCAGAACATGTAAAAATATGTCCAGATATGGCTGGAAAGACGTCCTGTCTGAAACTTTGGAGTGCCACTATCAGCCAGTATAGGCAATACTGAACTAGATAAACTGGTTCAGGATAAGGCAACTTCTTGTGTTTCCAACCAGTATTTGCGATTTCTGCTTTCACAAGCAATCAGGCATACCCATCGCTGTTCCGATCCCCACAGTTTTGGACAATCTAGTGCCTTATTTTGCATTTAAGCCTGGACATTAGAAACATTGCAATCCAGTTAGCACTTTCAATTGTAAGTGCTAGCCAGCTGATTAGCACTTTATATGGAGTGTTTCTTCCCACCCTCCTGGTATAATGTAGTTCCAAAAAGCTATCTGTCTATGTATCACAGGGGTTGGATTAGATGATACTTGGGATCCCATACAATTCTATGATTCTATTATTCTAGGTGGTTGGTTCCATTTCTGAACTGCTCTTACCATCTGGAAATTTCTCCTGATGTTTAACTGAAATCTACCCTCCTGTAGCTTAATCCCAGTAAATCTAGTTTTGACCTTTGAGACAGCACAGGACAAGTCTTTGCTCTATTTTGGGTGACAGCCCTTCAGGTCTTTGACTAGTGCTGTCATGCACATGCACTGAGCCTTTTAAAAGAATGAGGAACAAATCTGGAAATTGCAGTATCCATTTTCAGCCATATGGAAATGTCTGCATGTTAATATTCAGCAGAAGAATAGGACAGGTTTTATACATCTCTACTAGTAATGTTGCATATATATCTGTCAACTAAAGCTAGACCAGTAAAAGATACTTTAGTTATGTTGTAATTTTAAAGAATTTAAGACAGCTGCCTGAATGGAATTTAACCACTGTACTTTTTAAAATATTGGTAGGAATGCAGTGCGAGATTCTCTCAAATGCAAAGAAAAGGACTACAACTGGCATGTTAAAATAGGATTTTAGAAGGCTTAGTAACCAAACACCACTAATTTTTTGTGTAGTTTTCTGGCTTGAAGTGATGGTTGCTATGAGGCAATGTATGCCCAATAAATCCTCAGCAGTGGATTTCACAGGCATGATTATGTCAAAAGCGATGAATTTCACAGTATTTCATGGCTTTAATAGATAATACTCCACATGAAAGTCATTCATACTTAAAGTCATTATTGGATGTTTCAAATTTTGCCAGGTTATTATGTTGCAAACCACGGTAATGGAAATAACCCAATCTGAGTTTATAATGGATCCTCCATTACATCTACCCTTATCAGGATTTCTTAAAAAAAAATCTACCACTGTTCAAAAATAGCAGTCACAAATTTAATATACATATATGCAGACTCAGGAACAACTTGTTTCATTCATTTCTATGGTGCTAAAGTTGGCACCAGTGATTTCACCCCGTTATTATTGTTGTTTATCACAGTAAAGTGATATTGTGAAAGAATTCTTATGCACTAAGAGAGGGGGGAGAATCACCTTGCAGTGTCTGCTGGTATGGTGCTGGTTTCAATTCAGGGTCTAGCCCTAAACAGTTTGGGACCCGAGTACAGCATCTTCCCCCAGTACCAATCACCTAGGGCTCTACGCTGTGCAACAGACAATCAGCTCATAGTTACATACGTGAGGAGAGTGTGGACCCGAGGGAGAGCTTTTCCTGTGGTGGCGTCCCACTTGTGGAAGCCAGCATGCTGTAGTGGTTAAGAGTGGTAGACTCGTAATCTGGTGAACCAGGTTCGCTTCCCTGCTCCTCCACATGCAGCTGCTGGGTGACCTTGGGCTAGTCACTCAGCCCCACTCATCTCACAGAGTGTTTATTGGGGGGGGAGGGAAAGGAGATTGTTAGCTGCTTTGAGACTCCTTAAGGGGAGTGAATGGTGGGATATCAAGTCCAAACTTACAATGGTGGGATATCAAGTCCAAACTCCTCCTCTTCTTCTAGTGGAACTCTCATCTAGGAACATTGAAAATGTCCCCATGGTTGAATTGCTTACATATAAATTGATGATTTATTTGCTCATTCAGGCCCTTAGATGATGATTTGCAGAAAAGCTAGTGTTATGCACCCTGTGGTCTGTTTAGTTGTTTTGCTGCTCTCTTAAATAATTTTAAACATTAGAATGGTATTTGAATATCAATCTGTTCTATCATTGTAAGCCACCTTGAGCTCCTAAGGGAGAAAGGGTGGGGTAAGAATTGTATATATATATATAAAAAATAAGTTTTCCACCTCAGAGTGCCCTCAGACTACTGAAAGACCTTTATCTAGGACAATGTAGTCATTAGAGTGGGTACTTTTTATCTTAAAAAAAAAAGCTCCAGACAAGCCTTAATATCCTTCACAATATGTATAATTTGTTCCTATTGAGCAGGCATCCCCAAACTGCGGCCCTCCAGATGTTTTGGCCTACAACTCCCATGATCCCTAGCTAACAGGACCAATGGTCAGGGATGATGGGAATTGTAGTCCAAAACATCTGGAGGGCTGAAGTTTGGGGATGCCTGCTATTGAGCTTTGGTTCATATGTGAAAAGGGTACTTTTCAACATCATATGGGTGGCAAACCCCCTGCCTAGCCCCACAAGCCTTTCTTCCATCCCACCAATCCCCAGTCCATTTCTAGTGGTGAATGACACATCTCTTCTCTTGTTCCTGCCACCATTGTTAGGAGTTGGGAGTGCTCTGATGGGATCTGATGCATCCTGCCAGGAAGGTGATTTCCCTCTCTATCACAACATTGACAGATGTGAAAGAAAATCATTCGCCCTCCACTATAGAATGCACTGATGGGGAGGAAAATCACATCTTTCTACCTGTCTTCTACCTCCCTTTTCAGCAAAGTTTGTGCTGTTTTCTGTGGTATTCTGGTGCACCCATGGGGGCTCTGTGTAGTCCATGTGGGTGAAGTGGGTGAATGTGCAGTGATCTGATCTGATCTGATGTGTGTGTGTGTGTGTGTGGAATGTGTACTTTATTTGTGTGCACAAGGCCATCGGATAAGCATGTCTATTTCTTTTGGTCACTCTCCCTGTAGTATGCTGGGAAGGACTGCAGCTCTCAGGCTTATAAAATAGTCATTCCTGGTATACTAAAAACAACTCTTTCTCTGAATGCTGGTCCATATGTAGCCAGAATGATGCCATTCATATGGAAGAGGAAAGTCTTGGCAGGATTCAGGAAGGTCCATGCTTTGTATAAGTACATTTTTGTAAAGGGGGAACAAAAACCTAATAGAGGAAAGAAGCCAAAAACAGTCCAGTGAGTATTGAACATGCTTAGTGGTCATGGACTACTATCTGTCTGAAAAACGGAGTGGGAGGAGGAAAATAATTGAAAATTCTGGAAGAGGTAATGTTTGGAACTCTGAACAAGAACCCACGCAGCAACATTTTCTTGTTGTTTTCTTATTTTTCAAAACCCACTGCCCTCATTTTGACCTGCCAACCGATGTGGAAGTTCACAAGGTTAGACACTGTTGCCCAGGTGTAAGATGTAAACAGAATTTGAAATTAATGGGGTTATTTTAATTAAATAGCATTGCTGAGCCATCTGCTGTTGTACTCTGGTGCCAAAAGATTAAACCAGTTTTTACTTTATATATAAACTGGTCTCCAACAGGCTTTAATTTTCAGAAACAGTTGCAGCTATGTAATACTGAAGCAGATTGTAATGTTTTAAAAGTACTTCAGTCAATTTCTTTTTAAATGTGACTAAAGGGATTGCTCACTGATTGCTTGTAATAGTTCCACTGCCTTCAGAAATAACTATAGAAGTAAAATATGAATGCAGTGAACAGATCTTGTCTAATCATATATAACTTTACAATTCTGAAAATTATCAGCTGATTGAAGGCTCATAAAAATGAATGGGATGTTAGCACTCAGGTGCTTGGAAGGTTCCACAGAGGCTCCAGAGTACTTCACAATCATACATGAGGAATACATTGTGGAGCAAAATCATAATGAGTTGCATATCAAGCCTTTATCCGGATTAGTAGTTTACTGCAATTCAATTTGAACAGTATGACAGAAAACAGTAACTTGATCTGCACTAAAAAATGTCTGGCATTGTAGCTTACCAAAACCAACACCACTTTGAAGTTCCACACGTATTCCTGTTCCCATCTCTAGTGATGGGCAGAACCACTTGGTTGTGCTCCCAAAAGTATGAAAACATTTTAGGATAAGTTAAATCCACTCTTCAGAATTCCCAAATGAAACCCAGAATGGAACCAATGAGATGTAGTGTAGCCTGGTGAGGTCCCTAGAATTCACTGGATTGTAATGTGTGACAAACTTTAGCCAACCGATGGATCCATGGCATCATTGATGCAGCGTAGCAGCTGAGGTTTTCATATTTCAGGCCCTACTTCATAAGAGAACTCTAACACAATATGTGATTCAATGACTCGGGATTGCTAATTAACCAGGAGGAAAATGACCTGGATATTTTAGTTTAATTTTACTAGGAAAGGGGTATGATTCCCCCTTGCCTGGCCTATTTGTTACATTTTAGCTTAGCTAGGGTCTGCTCCTGGACTAAGCTGGTTCCACCCACAATCCCCAGCCTGGGGGATTGTATTTTAAGTGTTGGTAATTATATGATGACTCCAACATTTGGTTATAGTGCCAACTCTATGCATATGTGTTTGGAATGAAGACAGATATAACTCTTTAAGAGTGATAAGAATGGGAGGCAAGTGCTCCCACTCTGTTCATTGCCAGCAAAGAAATCCTCTCGCACTGCAATTCAACAAAGCAGTTCTGCACTGTGTGCATGAGAGTAAGTCTAGCACAGATCCCACCTGTCCCCCTGCACACTCTGCCACTATCCATGTTGTTCTGGAAAGTTGTTGTTGTTGTTGTCGTCGTCATTGTCATAGTCATTAAATTTCTCAGTTGCTTTATCTTGCCCAGGGCAACCCAAAGCAACTTACAACCAAACAAACCAATAAACCCACATAAAAATACAATAAAACCAAGAGGAAAGAGAAATATATTAAAAACATCCAAGCTACTTCTAAAAGGCCAGAGATCGTTAAAGGCCAAAGACCTGGATATAAAGGAATGTTTTTGCCTAGTGGATAAAAATATATAATGATGGTGACAGGCAAGCCTCCCTGGGGAGAGCATTCCACAAATAGGGAGCCACTGCAGAAAAGGCACGTTCTCATGTTGCCACCTCCTTGTGGAGGGGACACATGAAAAAGGGCCTCAGATGATGATTGCAAGGTCTGGATTAGTTTATCAGGGGAGAGGTGGCCCTTGAGATATTGCCATCCTGACCCATTTAAGTTCCACAATCCTCTCACACAGAATTGGGGGAGGGGCTGCATCAGGAGGAGAAACTGGCCAGCATTATCTTCCTTTCCCTTCAAAATGGTGGATGCCTCAGCTTGATTGGCCATAAACCTACAAGGGACCAATTTGCCGGACTTTATAAGGTACAAGGTAATGTTTTCCATTGCATTGTGTGTATGTGTTACTTTATACTATTTATATTCTATATTCTATGTATTAACAATCTGAGGTGGCAAAATCAAACACATTTTGCTAGCTTTCTGATTGGAATCTTTTTTTTTTAATTCTTTAACTTTAATGCACTGCAAAATATCAACTGTAAGTAAACAGAGAAGGGAACACATAAAAATGAATCCAATTCTTTTAAAATACAGTTCTGTTCTTTAAAAAAACCCAGCTTGAAAGAAACAGTGTACCAACCATATTTCAAAAATTATCTTATGGCTTTGGATACTCTA
The DNA here is from genome assembly GCF_963506605.1 of Zootoca vivipara. Lineage (NCBI taxonomy): Eukaryota > Metazoa > Chordata > Lepidosauria > Squamata > Lacertidae > Zootoca > Zootoca vivipara. Next base: position 59,743,987 of record NC_083276.1, read on the forward strand.
AAGTTCAGCAGTATTAAAAGTTAACATAGTACATGTTTCACAGTTCCTCTAAAACCATGCTGTTGCTTTTTAGATGTGCTACTAGCTTTCATTTGTAAAACTAGGAAATAAATTGCATGTTAAATGGCAAGTTGCCTGTGAAGAATGATTTGTCAAAGCAATGTTTATAGCTTTAACTTGTGCATATGTTGGTTGCAAGCCTAGCATACATTTGTTATATCTGATATATTGTAATGGCTTAATGTTCCATTGAAGTTGAAATTAGCACTCTTGTAGTTATTTCTCCTTCCTTCTTTGTGACAGTTATCATGTTTTCTCACCCTGACAGGATAGAACTGTGTTATGTGTGAAAAGTCCTGCAAAAATAGATGCCCACTAAATGCAGCAAGGGCGTACCCACCACGGGGCAAGTTAGGGCAGCTGCCCTACTCTAGAAGCCAGCTGCCCCCCCCAAGCTAAAAAGAAAGAAGAAATCTCAATGCAAAAAGCGGGGCGCGTGGCCCCAGCCAGAAAGAAACAGACCAGCCCTCCCCCCTTTCCCCTTTCCATAACCCATCGCACTTTCTCCTCTCCCCCTCCCACTATTGAGCTGCAAAAGCGGTGGGGTGTAAACGTAAGAGACAGAGGGATCCTCGCTTGTTCTCCCCACCCCACCCCGACCACCCCCACCAAGAAGTCACTTCTTTGTAGTTTTCTCCCCTGCAGCAGGAGAAACAGACACTCCCCCAATTCGAAATACCGTCAGTCAGCAGCAGCAAACGCACACACACGTGCGCGCACACACACACTGCAGGCTCCTTCAACCCTTCCAAGATCCTCCCTCCCCCCACTTTCTCCCCGGATCGAGGCACTCACACTCACTTTTCTGGCTGGGTGCCTTGATGTCTATGCAGAGCAGCTGCAGGGGCAGCTCAGCCAGGGACAGTGGCTGCGGAGCCAGCCCAGGAGGCACAGTGGGGAGCCGGGTGGGAAGCAGAGGAGGAGGAGGCTGAGCCATCTGCGCTCGGGGCAGAAACAGCGCACCCGGGGGATGGGGTGAGCTGCCAAGAGGGGCGACCAGTGCCGTGGGCAGGGGGGCAGGAGGGGGCAATTGCCCCCCCTAGAAGCAAAAGGCTAAGGGGCACAGCGTGGCAGCCCCAGGCTCCGGCTCCCAGCGCAAAGCTCCAGAGGCGCGAGGGGAGCGTAAGCGGAGGAGCGCTAAGTGGGAGCGGGGAGTGTAAGTGGAGGAGGCAGCCACAGGCTCGCGTTCCCCGCGCACCTCTGGAGCTTTGCGCCGGGAACGGGAGCTTGGGGCCGCCTCCTCAGAAGAGCTGGGAGGACGCAGGCCACGTAGCCCCGCCCACATTCCCACTGTGACCCCTCCCGCCCCTTGCCCCCGCCCCTTGCCCCCCCTTGCCCCCCCTAATTTTGATCCTGGGTACGCCCCTGAAATGCAGAATAACTCTTGATGAAGTTTGGTGCCACAGGAACATTTTAAGTGTCGGGGAAACAAAGTAAATGAACTTGCAGTAGTTGTTTTCATTGTTTTTCTGCCTTCTGCTGCAATTATAATGAAACGCAGAGGTAAATTACTCAGAGAAGTAATTAAGCAAAAGGGAGGGGAGAAAGTGGCACTTCTCTGAAACACTGGTGTTCTGCTTCTGGCATTTTAAAGAGTCAGTTTTATAAAACGATACAGTATAAACAAAAACGTGTAAATGGGATTTGGGCTTGGACATCTATGAACTTCTTACCAATGGTAAGAGATGATAGGAATTGTAGTCCATCGACATCTGGGTGACCAGTTTCTACACCCCTGACTTAGAATGCACAAGTATGTGCACATGAACACAGCTTAATCTTTGTAGCCCCAACTACAAGCTAACTCTGTTAGCATCCATCCCTTGCTACCCACCTCTCACTCCTCTTCCCACTCAGTCTTGTTTAGTTACAAAACTCTGTGAAATGCAATACATACCATATTGCGCAGTCATGCACAATTCAAACAATTCACTGGAAAGGCAGCATATAAATGTTGTAAATAACCAGGGGCTGCTGCCCTGGCCATTGCTTGCCTACCCATCAACCCAAGTTCCAAACCCCTCTCTTTATAAATTGTCAAACACTCCACCCCCTCACAGCTCACCGCAGTCCCAAGAGCTGTGTTACTGTCATCAGTGGCTATGGGAAGGAGAATTAAAAGGAGTGGTGGTCGATGGAGGCCCCTTCCCTGCTGAGGCAGCTCTCCACCCACAGTCCTACTTTGCTGACGCTTCTTCCTCCATAACCTCTGACATGGCTGAAGCCAAAACAGCAGCCTTGTAGCAGCACAGTAGCAGCTGAGCAGTATGGCTGCTGGGAGCTGCCCTGGCCCTTCCTGGCTGTTCATCTGAGCCAATCACTCAGCGCTTGCACCACTTCCTCTTCATTGGAGGTTTTTAAGCAGAGTTTGGATGGCCATCTGCCATGGATCTTTTAGTTGAGATCCCTACATTGCAAGAGGGTTGGACTAGATGACCCTCAGGGTTCCTTCCAAAACATTTGATTCTATGACTTGCCTACCTCCCTGTTTCCTCTGTCTGCCTACTGCTTTTTCTTTGCATTGAAGTTGACGTGGCTGCGTCTCTTAGAAATATAGAAATAAAATGAAATATACAGTAATAACACCAAATAAATAGCAATTAAAAATAGCAACTGGTACTTTTCTATCAAATACTAAGAGCAAATGTCTAGTCTGTCTAAAAGAAGCTAGGAACGTTAAGGTAAATGAATCAGAATAGTTTTCTACAGATGGATGTACATATTGCATTCCCAGAAAAGAAATGCAAGGGTCACATTTATCATGCAGCTTTGCTGGATTTCATATAGTTGAGATCGTTAAATCTTCACATCAAAATGTAGTATATCTACTTGAGAAATCTGGCTAGTTCGAGAGCTATTTCCTTCAACAGTGACCATGAATCTGCTAAAAAAGAGAGTTTTAAATATAACATACTGTTTACACAATAAATGACAAATTCATTGACCATCAAATCTGCAGATGTCATTCCTTGGCAATTTATCAACATATAGTCATCAAATCTGAGAAGGGAATTTTCTCTTGCAACCGATGCCATCTACGGTGTTATAGGGGAAACTGTCTAGCACTTCATATAATTTGAACTTCTGCAGCAGTCATTTCATTTTTATTTACCAAAACATATTTTATATACCTCTAAGTTGTTTAAAAACCCTCTTAAGTTGTTTTAAAAATATATAATAAAACTCTAAAATTTTCAGTAGAAATCAGTTAAAAACAAAGTATTCAGAAGAAGATATGAGAAAAACCAAACTGAAGATCTTTCTGCCTATTGTCCACTCCCTCTGCCCACTATTTGTCAGATTTTTGAATGGTATTGTGGCAATATCAACTGTGTAATAGGTACTGAATATATTACAAAATTGCATGTTTATTATAAGCATATATTTTTGGTTATGCCGTAGATCAGGCATCCCCAAACTGCGGCCCTCCAGATGTTTTGGCCTACAACTCCCATGATCCCTAGCTAAGAGGACCAGTGGTCAGGGATGACGGGAATTGTAGTCCAAAACATCTGGAGGGCCGAAGTTTGGGGATGCCTGCTGTAGATTGATGATCTACTTTGGGGATCTTGGGGAGGGGAGGGACCAGTTGCTGAGTTGAAAACTGAGTCAGTTGCAGAGGTTTAGAAGAGAGAACAATGGGAAGAGAAATTGGTAGATTGGGTTTAGACTGAAAGGCGTATTATTTAGATTTAAAAGAGTTTTGATGATGGTGATATAACTAAGTGAAGGTTTGTTGTCCATTTCTGCACATATATGATGATGAAGGTAACTGTAACAAACTCTGCTACAGTGGAATAGTTTAGGACAAATAAAAAAATATGTATTTTTAAACAGATGCTGGAAATGATAGTTCTTACACCAGAATGTTTTGAATTTTTATTGAGTTTATTTATTTTACCTCATAAAATTCATACGAAGCTATGAACATGAGTTTGACCAAACTGTGGGAGGCAGTGGAAGACAGGAGTGCCTGGCGTGCTATGGTCCATGGGGTCACGAAGAGTCGGACACGACTAAACGACTAAACAACAACAAAATTCATACACCACTTGGCTGTAAAAACAACTACAACCCCACCACAGCTTACAGTAAAACAGTAAGATTACCAGTAAAGAATAGTTTTAAACAACTATTTTAAGCATTTAAAAGTGGTTTCTTTTTTAAAAAAAATCACTTGGAATATCTTATGTCCTCTCACGCTTGGCAGATATGTGAAATTCTGCAACAACTTTACTTTGAGCCATTATGACTAGGTAGCTGGCTGGATTGGGGCCAGTGAAGTGCTCTGCCTGAATCCACTACCATCCCAAATTAGCAGTAACTCAGTGAAGGCTTGTTGCCCATTTCTGCACTTATATGATTGCTGCTTCCTCATGGCTGGATCCCGCACCACTCTGTTTACATTTGAATGACTGAATCACACATGGGTTTGCTAGGACCATTTAGAACAGGCATCCCCAAACTGCGACCCTCCAGATGTTTTGCCCTACATATCCCATGATCCCTAGCTAACAGGACCAGTGGTTGGGGAAGATGGGAATTGTAGTCCAAAACATCTGGAGGTCGAAGTCTGAGGATGCCTGATTTAGAAGTACACAAGCCCTCCATCTCTTCCATGTGATTAATCCTTCGGCCTTTCATAAACTAACATGGGTGTATGTCTCATTGAACTAAAGAGAACTTTCATCTTAGTAGACATGCATATGATTGTGTTGTCATTAATCTAAACTGGAGCTGAGCTGAATTTTGTGCATTTCAGTTTCCATGAGGAAATTTGCATTTTTGACAAGCAAGAAACTGTCTGAATAGAGATGCAAATTACATCAAAATCAGAAGTATTTCATTACTTTTCATCCATGTCTTGGACACCAAGTCCTGGACACAATCTTTAATCAAGCTACATCAGTAGAAATTATCCATTGTGATGCTGAACACACTTTGCTTGTTCAGGTGATTTCAAGGGAGCTCTTCTCATGAATAAATTGATTTAAGATTCATGTCAAGAAGAGGAAGAAAGATATTCAGTTTACCTAAGATATATTTATATCAATTTTTCCTAATTGCAAGTGCAATTAACATTATGTGCTTTTCTTACTCTTCGTTTACCGTTTGAAAAATGGAAGAATTTATCAGTTTAAATGAGTCTCTCTGTGTTCTAAAGCCATTTTGGTACCACACAGACTATGTGCACTTCGTTGAGAAGAAGCCCTAACAAACACAATAAGACTTTACCTCCAAGTAATACAATCTTTCATAAGGCCTCTCTCTTTTCAGAGCCTGTTTTTTTTAATGCAACTGAGTAAGGCATGACTCTTTCTGTTTGTTCTGGGTCTCCGATAAATGCAGTAAGTAAAAATAAATGTAGCAGAGTTTTTATATAAAAAACTATTTTTAAAAATTAAAAATATGATTTTGAGAGATTTAAGGAAGCATATGATAAAATGTAATCAAACAAAATGCAGCAACATAAAAACCAACAATAAAACCTCCACCACTGAGAACTGGTTGGCACCCTTTAGAGAAGCCTCTTGTTAAAAGCTGGTGGGTGGGGCATGACCATTTGTTGAGACATCTTTGCAGCTTCCATCCAGTCTTTGACTCCTGATCAGGGGCAGACTTTGGTAATATGGCGCCCTGAGTGAGGACAAATTTTGGTGCCCCCTAAATATTTTCATGCCCTCCTCTCTTGCCTTCCATTCTGTGTATGCTCTCAAGAGCACTGTGTCATAGTTGCGGCAACTCAATCACCTGCCTGACTGGGCCCTAACTTTGAGTAGGAACCCGTATAAACAAAAGGTGTTGTTGTTATTTTGCACCCCTGTGCAGGGGATCCATCCTAAATCTGGCACTGTCCTAATACTGGTCTTGAATTGTCTAGGTGTGCCTTTGCTGTTCTTCCCTTGTAGCTTGACTTGTACCATTGTTAGCCTTGAATAAAGCTTTCTTCCCAGTCACACGTTAAGTCCTTCGGTTGTGGTGTTTGGAGCGGGAACCAGGACATCAAAAAAGAAAAAGAAGAAGAAAAAAGACCAACTGAAAACAGAACGGCCTACATTTCACATCATTCTGCAAATCTATGGTGTAATCGTACTTGGAATATTGTGTACAGTTCTAGCCTCATAACCTAAAGAGGGTTGATTTAGAGCTAGAAAGTGTTCAGAAAGGGCAACCCAAATGATCAATGGTGTGGAGCAACTCTCCTTTGGGGAAAGGTTACATTTGAGGCTTTTTAGTTTAGGGGAAAAGGCAAAGGGGAGGGACTTGATAGATGTGTATAGGGTTATGCAGGGGTAGACAAAGTAGAAAAGAATAAGCTTCTCTCCCTCCCTCATAGTACTTAGGCCCATCTAATGAAGCTGAATTTTGAAAGATTCTGTCAAGACAAAATAAAGGGCTTCTTCACAAAACACATAGTACTTCACCACCACAAGGTGTGCTGATGGTTTTTAGAAGGATATTACCCAAATTCATGGCAGTTGAGGGGATCCATCACTACTAGCCATGATGGCCGTGCACTCCCTCCAGTGTCAGAGACAGTATATCTCTGAACACCAGTTTCTGGGAATCGCAAGTAAAGTGATCCTTCAAATGGCTCACAAGTGCAATCACTCCGCCAGTTTGAAGAGGAGGAGGAGGAGGAGGAGGAGGAGATTAGGGTCAACTACATTTCCTATGATTCTGATAGGGAATTGATGCATTTGAGCATATTTTAAAACCTTCATTTCCACTTCAACAGCAAGGCAAGCTTGCCTCTGGTTACTGGCTTCTGTCATGAGCAAGGGGGAATGCATTAATTAACTTGTATTATGGGGTAAATGACCAAGATTTGTGGTGATGTTGGGGATCCTTACCATGGTGATGTCTCTAAATGGAGAAGGATTGAAAGCAGGGCCCCATTTAAGGGACTGTAATGGAAGGGTGAGACTATAAGGAAAGAAGAAAAGGCTCATAGGCAAGAAAATCCTCAAGTAGAACAGACCCAGTTTGTTTGGGACTTTCTGCTTCAAAACTAGCTCCTTAAATTGTGTCATGAAGCTGACTAATAATGCAGATGTACATGTATAGGTTTATAATATTTGCCTTGTTTAGTAGTTGAACTTGGAATGGATGCCAATTTTTTGAGCCTTATATTTTGATTACTGGCCAATATTAAATAACAAACACAATAACATAATAGTCTATAATTTGCATTAGGGTCCTAAACGGAGTTATGACAAGGTGTTGGGCTTTTCGCTTTATTATTTGTTCATTGGCAAGGTTTGCAGTTTTTGGCAGTGCTGTTTATGAGCTCTCAGCATGAAGTATTTGGGGGTATGTAAATAGGATGCCTCTTCTCCTTTGGTTATATGTATAATAGATTACGTTGGGTTTTGCAGTGCAAACAGGTCTGTTGTACTGAGAATATGAATAATGTTGGTTTCCATAATTGCCAACATCTGGCTTCTCATAAATCTGTTAAATTGCACGGAAGTAGAATTAGAGTCTGTGTTGCAAGTAAAGCAATTACATGGAACTTCGTTGGCAATATGGCCCCATGCTCATCTGTGAAATTCTTTTTGTTTTGAACTGTAAAATCTATGCCTCTAATCTATTCTTTAGCCCCGATTCATATGTTACACATGGTGTAGAATGAAACCTTAACATAGCAAAGGAAAACATTATTTTGCATCTTTTGAATGCAAAAACACCCAAACATTTTTAACAGAAGTGTAAGTGAAAGCCTACTGAAAAGAGAAACAATGAAAAGAAAGTTAACTAGTTTGTATTTTCCCATTAAAACAATTACTTCTCTATCAATTTATTCATGGCCTTAGTTTTATTACTAGTATATAGTTTTCCTTTTTATGATTCTCTTGCAGCTGGCACACAGTGCATGGTATTTGGTTTGAAGGTACCAGGCCACCTTTTCATTACCTATAGTGCTCCTTTCAAGTACTGTAGCATTCCTTATTACATGGAAAATCAAGGAAAAAAACTAATAAATAATATGCACAGTAATAGTCTTGAAGATGGTCACATTATGGCTATTTATTTTGTCAGAATGAAGCAGCTAAATTATCATTGCAAGAGAGGTCTTCTAGGGAACGAGAACTGTCTAATGGGAACATTGTGGTAAACTGAGACTCAAACTAGGCATTAAGCAGAGCATTGTGATGTATATGTGTGTGCAGCCTGGGGGGAGGTTGCATTTAAACAGAAAACTAGACACAGAGAGGCTTTTTAACCCTTTTTCTTCCTGTCCTTTCCCAACCAGAAATAGACCTTCCCTTGTGGCTCTTTTTCTTTTCTGGCAGCGGGGGAGGGACATGAAACATAATTAAGGGAGAAGCACTTAAGGAGCTTGCAGTGAAGGAGTAACCCTATTATTGATGCCTGGAGTGCACAATTGATATATTCAACAACATTCTAATGGACCATAGAATCGCTGCTTGCCACTTGTGTTGTAAATTGCACATTTCATACTGCATGTAATCTTTTAAATCTAAAGAAAATCTTTTGCTATGCTAATATATGGTAAGATCATTTTTCATATAATATATATAAAAATGTAAAGGGACCCCTGACCATTAGGTCCAGTCATGGACGACCCTGGGGTTGCGGCGCTCATCTCGCTTTATTGGCCGAGGGAGCTGGCGTACAGCTTCTGGGTCATGTGGCCAGCATGACTAAGCTGCTTCTGGTGAACCAGAGCAGCGCATGGAAACGCCGTTTACCTTCCCACTGGAGTGGTACCTATTTACCTACGTGCACTTTGACGTGCTTTTGAACTGCTAGGTTGGCAGGAGCAGGGACCGATCAATGGGAGCTCACCCTGTCACGGGGATTCGAACTGCCGACCTTCTGATCAGCAAGCCCTAGGCTCTGTGGTTTAACCCACAGCACCACCCGTGTCCCATATAGTATAATATATGTAATATAAATATAATATACAGAACAGGAAGTCTAATTGTGCCATTAGCATTGTAGCTAAAAATAGATTTGTGCAAATGGGGCTCATATGTTTTGCCGTTTTTCTGCTGTATTTAATTAACATTGCCACATCTCTAAGAAGAAATGAACCAATAATTTTTGTTTGCTGCTTAAATGTCTATATGCAAACTTTTGAGCTGCTCATTGAGCAGTGAAACAAATAGGACAATCCAAAAGGGTAGACAAAGGGGGACTTACTCCCTTTTCCTATGTCCTTCCAGATAGGGCAGAAGGTGGGAGGGTGCTTTCCTATTTTCTAAGTGGCTGTTGCTATTTTTTCTTGTTTCTGGGGTTTCTTTTTTTCTGAGAAACTTTTCCCTCACAAAAAAATTAAAAGGAGTGGAATAAATTATGCCAGTTTAGAACACCCCTTGTTCTAATTATGCCTGGAACACCCCTTGTGAGCACCTCCTTTTCGCTGTTCATTGTTGGAAAGGAACCTTCTGCAGGAACCTTTCCACAACCTTCAACACCTCCCTCTCCAAAGGTGGACTTTTCTCTCCTCCTCCCTTAGGGAGATCTGATGGATCATAGGGTCTCAGGGACGATATGACTGCAATCTAAGACAAAATAAATTGTGAGCTAAAAAAAGAACACAATGTAAGTGATATTGTTGAGCTTCTGAATCCCCCATCCTCAAAGGCTCTTTTTTAACCTACAGGTAGGGTCACAATTCTGTCTTCTATGCAGCTTTCAGTTAAATATATTGCTGTATCTTCTTTTTATGCTTATTATGCTTCTCCATTGTTGGTGTAGTTTGCACCTCCTCAGCTAAAATGTGTGTGTATGAATGACTGGTGATCCCTGAACTGAAAATCTTTTCAACTTCATGAGTTCTTATCATATAAAGAGGCAATAGCGTCTCTGCTGATTTCCTCAATTGGCCTACAAAGCACACTAACTCTGAAAGTTGTAAACAGGGCTGTTGTTGTAGAATTATTATTGTGAGTGACTCTTGTCTAGAGAGCAAGTGCTACTTTGCTAATGCTCTGTAATTAGATCCACACTCATTTGTCCGTGCCACTTGAATACAAGCCCAGAATAAAGAGACATTAGAAGTACATTTTGCTCTGGATTCCTTTGGGGTTAGAATAAGTGCTTCTTCTACCCAAGAAATATGAGGTGGATTTTCTCTGTTTCACATTTATTGCTACTAACCTAAATTTCAGTCCTTGAGAGGACTGTCTTATTTCTGCTAAAGACAGGTGTTTTATTTCATCTGTAATAGGAACTGGTTCATTTATTATCTTAGCTGTGTTTCTTACATATGAACAGTATAGCATTGGGGGAGTAAAACACGTAAGAGACAAAGTAGGCATATTTAATTGCTCATGCGAGTGGTTTCCTTGTGTCAGCAGTATAGCATTGGAGGAAAGAAGTCTCTGAAATTAGATTACTTGTGATAAAATAATATAACCTTTTTTTTTAACCAACACACTTAAGGCCAAATTGCCTGAAGGTTTATTCATGGAACTTTCCCTTTCCTCCAGACTATATATCTGGCTTTTATTTTTTCATGCTCTGTTTCTAACGTGGGTAAACCCTATGACTGCTGTTAGCATGGAAGTGTATTTGTTCATGCAAAAGTTTATAGCCTTACTACTTCATTTTCCTGTAGAAATCCAAGAATAGCCTGCTACCAGGAGCAATTTACTTCTACTCTGTATATATATATATATATATATATATATATATATATATATATATACTGGTCCCCTTCCGTTATTCTTAAAAAAAAAAAAAGACAACCATCATTGTTTTACGGCTTCGAGAGGCGCACAGTCTCTTAACCATTAAGCATGTAGGAAGAGTTATAATAATGCAAGAACAGAGGTTTCTAAAAGTTGTTTCTTATTTCTTTTACTTGGTTATGATTCAACTAAGAAATAACCTTTAAAAAAATCATTTTAAGAATGTAGGTGTAGAAAGTATATATCCTCTTAGCAAAGCAGGCCTACAAATCCAGTCTCAAGTAACTACTTGATGTTCCCAAAAAACTGTGGATCACACAACTTGCTGAAGCCCAACAAACTCTTCTGTATTGTGCAGATATTGACGAATGTGCCTTGAGGACTCACACTTGCTGGAATGACTCTGCCTGTGTGAACCTGGCAGGAGGATTTGATTGCCTCTGTCCATCTGGACCATCCTGCACTGGTGACTGCACACATGAAGGAGGCTTGAAACGGAATGGCCAGGTATGGACACTGAAGAAAGACAGGTGTTCTGTTTGCTCTTGTAAGGTAAGTTCCCGTTTGATTTTTTAAAACTCTTTTTAATAATCTAATTTCTTCTTTTCCTTGCTTATTTTTCAAAATAAGAAACCCATTTTAAAAGAACTAAATCCATGTCAGACTGCAGGCTGAATTCTTCTAAAATCACCTGGGCTCCCCCTAGAGAGTTGTAATCTGAATTAATCTTTTCTTGGTTCCTAAAAAAAAATAAAAAATGCAAATTCACTCTAGCATGCAGGTTTGCATCCATCCAAAACTGGTATGAGAAAACAAGAAGTAAACTTATCCTGGTCTATACAACTCTTCTATTTATGAAACTGTGAGGAGAAACTTCAGTGCCCTGGGACAGTTGTAGGTGACTGAAAAGATGAACACTGCTGGATGCTAAAAATTACATTTAAGGGAAACGTTTCCCTGTATGATAGCCCTCATTCATACTTTTCACTTATACCTTTCAAACAAAAATGTCCTCACCACCAGAGGTTTGTATGGTGACAGCAACACACACAGCATTTATAGTTCATTAGCATTCAGGGCATTGTTGCAGGAATCCATAAAACCCTGTAAGGTAAATCATTATTATAATCACTAAAATCACCCAGTGAGCTTGTTGCAGAGAGAGAATTTGGACTGGGAATTTCCTAGTTCACAATTGTGCTACATTAGCCCTCATAGCGAATTATGTTTGAGACTCTAAATGTCAAATGTAGTGAATTTGTGAAATATGAAATTTACTTGGAATATTTGTATCAGCAATATTTGCAACAGAAGCACTACTCTCCTGTTGTATTGCAGTTTGGAACACTGGGGATAATATGACCCCATCCTCAAGCAACATTTAAACAATATTTATGATGCAATCATGCATGCAAAATATGGTTTTTAAAAGACTTAATTTTCCTCTTTCCTAAAGCATTACCTGAAAATTTAGAAAGAACCTTGCATTCTTGCAAAAGGAACTGCTGGTGGCAAAAATGGCTCAGTAAACTTATTTATTTCATAAAATTTATACACCACTTGAAAACTTCAAAGTGGTTTACAAAAGAAAAAAACTGTAAAATCAAGAAAAAATTACAACCATACTTTAAAACACACAAAAGTCAAAATACTAAAACATATTAAAATTACCTCAACTTGTGTGCACGTCTCCAGAAGGACTGCTTCACAGTCCGGAAGTAGTTCTTGAGAATGTTATCTTTTGAGGAACAAAATAGGGATATTAATACCATAAAGAGCTAAAATATCATCATTTGGTGGGAGCATTTCAGCTTTTCTGAGCATTCCAAGTCCTAGTGAAGGTATAATATGACTATGCTAAGGCCAGCATATATTGTTTATGGGTCTTAAGACAGTTTATTGCTAGTTAGTCAGGACTATTTATTAAAAGTTATTTTAATATTCTCTAATAACTGGCTCTAGTAAATTATGTATGGATTTTTCTACAGTGCCTTAATTGAAACAGAGTCTGGTATCTTTCACATAAAATAAAACCTCTTTCCATAAAATGTTCTGTTGAATGTACTCTTAGCTCACTGAAATAGCTAACAAAACCCTAATTGTCCAACACTGCTTCATATGTGAATGTGGAATTAGATCGTCCACCCCATGGCCAATGATATCCAATTCTGGCATAATGTGCCCAGGTTTGGATCATGTAAAGACACCTTTTTTAAAATAATAATAATAATTCACAGATAAGTGAGGAAGGGATTACTGCAGCAATCCACCAGTCATAATATTTCATCTAATCCTCTCTAAACATACTGGTATTTGTTCCTATGAATGAGGGCAAAATTTGCTAAAACATTAAAATTCTAACAGCTTAATTAGTTGAGTGCATTCATTACCCAAAGTAGCCTGAAGTAGATTTTCTCTGCTTTCTCAGAGTACATCCCTCAAGCCTTAAGCGAATTATAACAGCATTGGCGGAGCTGTGTTGTCTTTAATCCTGTTTTCTTTCTGCCTCCCCCCCCCCCCCAAATTAAACAGCTTTACTGACTTGGTAGTATGGAAGCTAGTGTTCCCTGAAAAGAGATTCCCAAGATAGACAGTGTGTGGGTGAAAACATGATTTAAATAGTGATGCACATATTTTCATCTGCTTGATTCAAAGTGGAACTCAACAAACCAAATTGCTTGGCCACCGTATAATCTTACCTTTGTGTACAAAAAATAACTATTGAACAATATGCAAATGGAAGGAGCCCTTCCATTTGCAGAAGAGTCTGGTCTGATGCAGACCTCTGCTGATGGAAAGCAGGAAATGTAATCTTCAGGTTCTTCCTTCTCTCTGTAGCCTCCCAGATCACCTTCTAGGCAGTTCTGGGGTGTTCCCCGGCCATCAGGAGCAGATTTTCAGAGGGCCAAGATTGCTGAAGGGGGCAAAGCAGGAATCAGCCAAAATTCCCTCCCTTCTGTTAGTGGTGGTATCCACTGCATCAAAAATTCTTCCTTTAATATAACAGACAAACTGGATTCCACTCCAAATATTTAGAAACGTACCATCTAAACCCAGTTTTCTGAACCCAGTTGCAAATTCTGGCCCTATGACATATGCAGCAGAACAAGAGTCTAAACCTTCCATCACACTCCTACCTGTGAATCTCCGCCCTAATACCTTGTCTGTCTTTTTCAACACATCAGGCAGTTGTGGTAATGGGAGGACCTCTCTTGAGGCCTCTGTTTCTTCCCCTCTCCCTCTTAGTGTCTTTAATGCAGTGCATCATGTGCCGGGGATTCCGGGATTTACCATTCTTAGGCACCTGTGTCCTGGAAAAGACATATCCTAGTGTTTGCTCTGCCTGAAACACTACAGATTATGGAGCACAATGTCTACAACCACGAACTCGAGATGGGTGAACTTTTGAAAATTTGCTTTGGATTCACTTGGAAATTATTTGAGGTTCTTCCCTCCTCCTGCCAAACCAGGAAAAGCTTTCCAAGTCAATTCAAGGGTGGAAATATGGGAGGTTGTATTCCTTCTACCACTGTAATTTATCATGCCTGCACCTCTTTATTATGGCCCCATTAGACAAAGTAGCTTGCATTATATTGAATTGGGCGATAGCTGTCAACCCTCCCATTTTTGGCGGGAAACCCCCAAATTTAAATCTGTTTCCCGCTGCAACCCCGGATTGTAAAATACCCCGTAAATGTCCCGGCTCCCGCCTGCCTGCTCGCTCACTTGCCGAGTGCTGCCGGAAATGCACCCAGTATGCACAGAAGCGATTTCTGGTGCCCAGACATGCGGACACGGACAGCCCGGCACCGAAAGTCGCTTCTGCGCATGTTTGGACATGCGCAAAAGCGACTTCCGGTGCCGTGCCACTGCTGATCCCTTATTTTCCAATCCATAGTTGACAGCTATGAATTGGGCCAGAATAAAGGTGCACCAGCGAGGATGGGGAAAGAAGCCAACTCTGTGAGTCATCTTTCAGCATTACATCGCCTTCTACAGCATCTTTTGCCTGCTCATGTATAAATAAATTGAGCCACTATTCTGTATGGGCCTGATGAAAGACCCTGCAGGGACAAAATACAAAAGTGGTAATGAGGATCCCATGCCTCATGGGGTCCTCGGCTTCTCCCTCACACTTGTTCTTTGCCCCTACAGTGGCTTCAGCGGTCTTTACTGGATGTAAAGAAGGAACAGAGCTCATTTTATTCAATAGGTGAAAAGTGAACAAGCAGTTCTGCTTGGGTTTTCTGAGACTGGCTTAATGAGCTCCAGAGTTCTTTTCCAAGCCTGACTCGGGAATTTCAGCAGCATCTCCAAAGACTTGGGCACCATGGATAACTACATTTCCAAGGGTCCTTAGCACCTGGAATGCTACTGTTTTAGTGCTCAGCATGCCAGGGAGAAAGGAAAGGTGGCCTTACCAGTGACAACTCTCCATTGTGATCCACCACCAGTTAATTGAGAAGAAGGTGATCCACTCTAGTGGCAGTGATTCTGACAATGGAACTGAGAAAACAATTATGATCTGGGTTCAAATTTCATTGCACTTCAAGCTTGGGTTTTAATCACTTGAGGAGGAAGTGGTTAAGTTCACCATTAAGAGTCCCCCTTTCCAGACTTGGGCACGAGCATACAAGCAATAATTAACAGGTCTTGTTTATTGATATAGACCAGGGGAGGCCAACTCTCAAGAGACTGCAATCTACTCGCAGAGTTGAAAACTGGCAGTGATCTACCCCCTTTTGGGGGGTTCAGACCAAAGTTGTTGAGCTTCTTTTAGGAAGGAGGAAGGCCCATTTTGGGGGGGTTCGGGTCAAAGTTGTTGAGTTTTTTCAGGAAGGAGGTAAAATGCTGAGCTTTTTAAAGGGAAGCCACAGTTGTTCAGTTTCTTTGTGGGGAGCCAATGATCTACCAGTGATCTACTGCAGACGTCCAGTGATCTACCAGTAGATCACGACCTACCTGTTGGACATGCCTGATATAGACTACCCTACTAGTAAAGAATGGAAGTGCATTTGTGATTTTAACTGATTCCTTGAACTTGTGCTTATAATTTATACAGGTGAAACTCGAAAAATTAGAATATCATCAAAAAGTTCATTTATTTCAGTAATTCAACTTAAAAGGTGAAACCAATATAGGAGATAGACTCATGACATGCAAAGCGAGATATGTCAAGCCTTTATTTGTGATGTAATTGTGATGATTATGGTATACAGCTGAAGAAAACCCCAAATTCACCATAATCATCACAATTACGCCAAAAAGGCTTGACATATCTTGCTTTGCATGTCTTGAGTCTATCTCCTATATTGGTTTCACCTTTTAAGTTGAATTACTGAAATAAATGAACTTTTCGGCGATATTCTAATTTTTCGAGTTTCACCTGTAGACATTTTGGAAAGGATCCTGGGATCTGTAGTTTGTTAAGAGTGTGGTATCTCTGTGAGGGGTAAACTATAGTGCCATGATTTTAAACCAGAAAAAAACTCATTTGGAAAGTTCTGGACTCTGCTTCCTTGGAGGTTTCTAAGCAGAGGTTGAATGGCCAGCTGTCATGGATGCTTTGGTTGAGATTCCTGCATTGTAGTGGTTTGGACTAGATGTCCCTTGGGACCCATTCCAATTCTACAATTCTATTATTCATCTAACTTTTAAAATAACTTGTTACATAAATTCACCACCAGTTTTTCCTTTATCTAAATCTCTAATTATTCCAAAGTATTAGCTGCTTTCTTATCACTGGGCTCAAATGACATTCATTTTGTAACTTCTCTTGGTGTAATTAATTGAATTACAGGAGTTTTTGGTAGTGGTCATAGTGATGTTGGTCACTGTGGTTTGTTTTTCGTTCCTATTTTATCAGTTGAAAAGAGACTAGATTTCCCACTTGTTCATTCTGTGCACATAGTGGAAGAATTATTTAGAAATTGCTGAGGTTATTTTAAGAGATGGATATTTGACACTCCAAAGCAACAAGAGACTTTGTGCGGTGGAAAAGGCTACATATTTGTGACACTGAAATATTGGGGTCAAATTGCTCTCTGTAGAGTGCAAAGTGAACAGGTCTGTATACAAAACATAGAATACTCTGAGAGGCATAATAATTCCAATGATACTGAAAACTGTGTTGGAAAAATGAAATTCTAATTAAGCCCAAATACCAGTTACATCAAGTATATGGACTAGGTTGCACTACATATTTAATTTGAGTAATTTAATTTCATTATCACTAATGAATCATTGCAAAACTTGAGTGATGCTGAACTCTGCACTGGTGTATGCAGTGCTTTTCTTCTAGAAGAAAAGGTGTGTGTGCTGCATATGCTTGAGTACCCCCAGAAAAAAGCACTGGGTGTAAGCTTCTTTCATACATTAAAACCAGCATTCTTGCTCTTTGAAACATGGGCAACGTTTGAGCTCAAGGTGAAGTAGCTGTGTGACAATGTAGCTTGACATTTACTATGCCACTGATAACTGATGTACATTTTCACATTTGAACTGCAAAGTTACTGTATTCTCACCTGGAGATAATGGTTGTCTCTTCAGAAGTTCAGCAGCACAGTGAGTCTCAGCAGCTGCTGTGCCAGCTGCTTCTTGGGTCTACCTGTCTCTTTTCTTCACCCTACTGTAGGAAGCACAACTTTGAGAGATAGTATTGCCTATGAGTAGGTGGGAAAAGGAGGGTAGGTGGCAAGGCTGAAGCAGCAGCAGAGGAGCCTTTGTAATTACTGTGCAGTCTCCTCTTGTCACACAGAGTCTTATAGCAGCAGTGTCCTCCTAGCTGCTTACATAGGGAGCAGTGATGTGAGTTTGAGGCTGCAGAGGCACGCCAGTAGGAGCATTAGGTTCATTGCACTAGGGTGCCTGTGCAGCCCAAATCTTACTACCACCTTGCCCCCCCTTCCTTGGTTAACAATAGTGCATTGGTGCCAGAGGCTACTGCTGTCACTCTGCCCCACTGGGCAAGTCATTCCTGCTACGATGCCTGAAGAAACAGATCTGTTATATGCTGTTGGGACCCTTGCCAGCCAGCCACTGAATAGACTAATCCAACTGAAAGCCCTATTCTTAAAAGCAGTTGGGTGGGTGGTTTTTTTTTGGTTTGTTTGTTTTTGCTTGAATTAACTGTTCAGCAAATGAAAAACCCACTACCTAATTTAAAATAATTCATTAGTATTCTAGATTTCAGGTCATTTTTTAAAAAATTTAAAATACTTTATTGTTTAAAATAATACAAAACATAACATAAATATGACATAAGTACAACATAATTTTTTCTTCTCATCGAGTTGTATGTAGAAAAAATACAAAAAAACAAAATACATAATTCAAAATAAATTCTTCTTCACAATGTGAACAGTATGCCATCCTTATATTTCATCCTATTTCTTCCCTCTTGGATACTTCCCGTCCTTCTAGATTTCAGTTCAATGCAATGCATGTAAAAGCATTGAAATTATTTATTCACCTATAATAACAGGTAGAGTTTCCAGCACAATTCCTATAATTATCATCCCCACAATTTGAATAAACTCATTTTCCCTTTTCCATCAAGACAACGCATACTTTCGTTTTTACATTTTAAAACAATATAGATGCTCTCATTATCATAAGGATTTTAATTTAATCTGTGGCCTCTGAAATGTGCAGGATCCTATGCAAGGAGTAAATATTTAGCAGTTGTGGTATTAAAGCTTCATTTCCGAGAGGTATAAATAAAAACTTTTTCAAAAATCAGTTGGAGAACATGAGCCAATCTAGAGTGAAGCACTTTTACATCCTGATTTCAGCGAGAAAGGAATGTGAAATTGTGCTGGGTTGTTACGGTAGATATGGTGACATAGTCTCCTACTACTTCCTCTGTTGGGTTTTTTTACAGCTTGACTTACAGTTCAACAACTATAACTAGATATAACTGAAGGTGAAAGGATGATAGGTTCCTCCATTAACTTGCTGTATTAAATTCCTCTGACAGGCCTGGTTTTGCAGTGTAATGCATTTTTGTTAAATTAATGGTGCCACCTGTTCAGCCAAAATTTATTGAAAATATTATCTCTACAATTACATGATTATTCAAAAATGTGGGAAGAAAATTGTTGCTTCATGATACTCATTATGTGACTAATAGAAAAATTTATTCATTCAGAATGCACCCAAGAAAATATTTGCAAGGGCAATGGTTTAAAGTGTTCATTTGGGCAGAAAAAAGTGGTAAAGTTAAGAACTTGTCTATTCACCCATAGCTTCATAGCTTCCAAAGATGAAATTTGAGAGCATATTTATTTTCTTGTATAAGTGGAAAGAGTATCCACCTCAATTTGGTTAGTTTAGCATATTATAAATGTTATCAGACAAGGAACGCGTGTGGCGCTGTGGGTTAAACCACAGAGCCTAGGGCTTGCCAATCATGTTGGCGGTTCGAATCCCCATGACAGGGTAAGCTCCCGTTGCTTGGTCCCTGATCCTGCCAACCTAGCAGTTTGAAAGCACGTCAAAGTGCAAGTAGATATACTGTTCTGGCGGGAAGGTAAACGGTGTTTCTGTGCGCTGCTCTGGTTCGTCAGAAGTGGCTTAGTCATGCTGGCCACATGACCCGGAAGCTGTATGTTGGCTCCCTCGGCCAATAAAGCGAGATGAGTGCCACAACCCCAGAGTCGTCCACGACTGGACCTAATGGTCAGGGGTCCCTTTACCTTTAAACTAACCAGAATAAAACAAAAACCCCAATATTGGCTAGAAAAGTGAAAGCAGGAAAAATGTAGAAACTAGCTGCTGCTTGATACATTTTTGGCCCCTCCTTGGAACAGAAATAATCTTGTCTTTGAAGTCTGTGGGAATACTCATAGTATTTATTTAAGGCATTCCAGAACCAGGATCAATGTGAATCTGGATCTTCTCAATGTGTGTCACTCTGCTGGTGAAAGTCATCTATCAATAGAAAGTAGAGGGAGGTAGTTTACAGCTGAGAGGTCTGCTGGAGCATATTTAGGGGACGGAGGGATGGGAAGAAGAGTTGCTGATATTGTCTCCTCCCCATTCCACCAATGGATGCGATGTCGTCTGTAAGTGGAGCAACATACACTGCATTTCACCCAACAGTTGATGCCATCATAGAGCAGATGCCATCAGAATCCTTGCCAGTTTTCACTCTTTAAGTCCACATGGCACTGAGTCCAATACAAATTTCTTACTTGGGTGTTTACTGCTAATGCATCAGTTGAAATCAAAGAAAAGTACATGAATGTTTATGAACAAATATTCTTGCTTCTTTGAATAAATATCATTGCAATACATACAAACACTAAATTTAGGATTGTTTCCAAAGGTGCTCCATCATATTTGGAAGGCAAAAGTGAAACTAAATCCAGAGGTGTTCTTCCATTTATGCAAGAGTCTGTGCAACCTCATTCACAAGCAGAACTATGAGAATTGCTAGAGAAGATACTTTTTTATAATAACTGTGTCACCTCTTGCCTGTTATAGAACAATGAGTATGGTATGAGTTTCTGGAGACTATTGAGCTTCCCAATCACTTGTATTTGTGAACTGTACAGTATAATGAGTAAAACTATAAAATGCAAATTGCTAACACACATTGCTAGGCATTGCCCCAATTTTATCTATCCCTTATTTAGAAACACTTAATACTAATGATTATTGTTTCTTGACAGGATGGCAAAATATTTTGTCGACGAACTACGTGTGATTGTCAGAATCCCAGCGTTGATTTTTTCTGCTGCCCAGAATGTGATACCAGAGTCACCAGTCAATGCTTAGATCAGAATGGGCACAAGCTGTACCGAAGTGGAGACAATTGGACATACAGCTGTCAACAGTGCCGTTGTCTGGTATGGAAGCCAATAAAATATTTTTCTTAAGAGATGCAAGAGCAGTAAAAGATTGATGAACACACCGTACTGGAAAATAAAAAATGCATACTGTTAACATTCTTCTTTTCTCATGACACAAAATACAGTATGGAAAGCTCTATACAGTGGTACCTGGTTCTCGAATGTAATCAGTTCTGGAAGACCGTTCGAGTTCTGAAACATTCGAAAACCAAGGCGCAAAGGGCTGTCTGAAAATTCAATTAAGAAACACGCAGCGGAAGCATTTACTTCCGTGTTTTCGGCATTCGGGTTCCGAAACATTCGTCAACGGAGAACCAAGTACCACTGTACATATATTTGAAGGTGCATAGCATGATCTGAAGTTATGGCTAAATGGTGATGAAATCTATCACATTTTCCCATTAAAAATAGCAAGTTTTTTAAAAGTGCTTATTTGACTTACTTCTTCAACATAAATGCAGCTTCTTCAAAGGAATTACAATGGTCACCATTTTGGTCTGGGCATGAGGAAAAAATGTAAAGCTTCCATCAGCTTTATTTTGTGTCTTTTCCTCTGCAACGTATTATTCTGAACTTTCATAAAGGTAGAGGTTAGAGGGGTCATCATGAATTAAAGACCATCAAGACTTATGCACTCAAAGGATTGATCTCTTCACCTTACAGAATACATACATGTTAAGACTATAAGAAGCAGAGCTGTATTTTACTTTAGCCTAGGGCGACATTTGCATACCAAATTGTCCAGGAAAGCCTGCCGGTTTTAAAAAGAAAATGCCTATTGCTGCTGAAACAAGTTTGGAGGTAATAGCAGGTTTTATTGAGAAAACAGATAGCTGTATTTCTAAATTGAAAACTGTGAGAGGGCTTTGCTGTCTACTTCAGTTACCGTGCCCTGATCCAGCTGGGGCTTCCTAGGGATGATTGCACAAACATATATCCATGCAAATGTGTGCTGCTCATACCCATTCTTAGGCTGAAAAGCCTCAACCAGGAACTCCAAATATTTGTTTGGGGGAACAACTGAATTCAACATTCTTAGTTAGTGGACCCTTCTTCATTAGAGGCTTTTAAGGAGAGACTGGATGACTACCCATATGTAATCCCTATGTCAGCAGAGGGATGGAGATTCTCCCAATAAGTCATTATCAGTAATTAGAAATTAAGGCTAGAAAATGTGGCTTCTCAGTTTCAAAATCTGTGTAGTGCAGCAGCTAACTGTGAACAAGGAAATCACTACAGGAAATCTTGCCTCTGCTGTCAATTCGTTCTGCTGCTTTTGGCAACCCATCCCTCTGCAGTCTTCCTCATGTAATATGGAAATAATACTACCCAAAGCAATTGTAAAGATTACTAATACTATGTTATATCAAAATCACTATTGTGATATTGGAACCTTTTACAATATATCTGCAGAAACAACAAAAAATATGGACTCGCTGGCAGGATTTAAATAAACAGAGAACAAGAAATATAACAATGTGATAACATAGAATTGTATCATTTGATGCAATAAACCAGAAATGGAAGCTGAGGGAAGTCAACAGGGAGGGGGGAACTGGAAAATGAATGTTTAATAATGATATTGGATATTTGTTATGAGAAAAGAAAATCAATAAAATTATTATTTTTTAAATACTACAATATCAACTCTGTAAAGGACTATATACATGCTTTGTTGTTGTTGTAGTAGTAGTAGTAGTAGTAGTAGTAGTAATATAATGCTTGGAAATGGTTGGAGGGGCGGAAATCACCAGAGTCCAAAGAACAGGGCTTTTCAGTGCCACATATTCACTACAGTGACTTCGGAGCTTCAAAAACAAGTGGTGATGCACAGAATAAGTAACTAAAGAATGTTAAAACTTCCAGTGGACGTCACAAGCAAAGCACATTTTAGGAACTATAGTTTACCTTTCACAGAGAAACCTTTAACAAACTACAGTGCCCATAATTCTTTGAAAGGGGGAAAGTGCTTAAAGGTATAATGTGTATGTTGCCTAATACAGTTTATCAGATCCTGATACCATAGGAATGCAGTACCGGCCGGGGGGGGGGGGGGGAGGATCTCCATACTTCTTGTTGTGAGAACTTGACAGTGTGATTCCATGTTTGCTTATTCAAAAGAAAGCTCCTGGACTTCTTTAGGACAAAGAATCTATAATGAATCTAACACTTAAAAGCGAAACAAAATCCTAACAGTAGCAAATGCACAATATGCTACATGTTTAAACTGGCAGCAAAAAAATAGGTGTTAGACTTTAAAAGACTTCTGAAATAATAATAATAATAATAATAAATGTTCCTGTTCCTCCAAGAGGAGTCCAGCCCCGTCCAGAATAGGTTGAATCACCTTACCTTTCTCAACAGTGACTCTGTCTAATCTGAATTTCATGGCATTTTTGGTTGCAAATGCTGCAGAGTAATGCAATGAATTATTTATCATTGTATCCTGAGGTGTCAGTTATCATATGATTTCTGGATGAGTTAACTACTGTGCCATTATCTCTTAGTGTTTGTAAACTACTACATAGCATTTAGCCTAAACACTGTCAATAGCTAGTGGCAGTACTGGAGTACCGTACTGATGTGATAATGGTTTCCTTTTGTTAAAATGAATTTACATAGCCTCATAGATTGCTTAAAGAACATAAGAAGAGCCTGCTGGATCAGGCCAATGGTCAAACTTGGCCAGCATCCTGTTCTCACAGTGGCCAACCAGGTGCCTGTGGGAAACCAGCAAGCAATTTGTGCTGAAGATGCACATCTGCATAACAGGGCTATGAAATCAAGACAAAAATGTGCTTCAGAATTCAACCATTTGTGGCTTTTCATTCAGAAGCTCTATATTATCATATCACCTAGTTCAGCAAATGAGTCTCATATACTGTCGTACCTTGGTTGTCGAACGCCCTGGAACTCAGATGTTTTGGAACCCGAATGCCTGTCTGGGCTTCCTCGGCTTCTGAGACTGGGCTTCCTCGGCTTCTGATTAGCTGCAGGAGCTTCCTGCAGCCAATCAGAAGCAGTGATTTGGAAGTCAAACGCTTTGGAAGTTGAATGGACTTCCGGAACGGATTCCGTTTTTCTCCCAAGGCACAACTGTGCAGCAGCATGTCATATCCACATCCCTAGTTGGAGGTCTGCATTTATCCATCAAAGATGTGTGCCTGGTCCTTAACCTGCTGTAAATGTGATGCCCAGCAGCACTGCACTGTTTAGACTACTGCCAGATCAGAATATGCCTATTTTGTAAGTGAATTTCAGTCAGGAATGGAGAACTTGTGCCCTTTGAGATACTGAGGTACCCCAACTCCCACCAGCCTCAGCTATTATGGCTAATAATGGAATAAGGGGAGTCCTATTCCAGCAGCATCCGGGGGGGGGGGGAGGTTCCCCACCCCAGTTTTAGGTAATGACTCAAGCCTAACAGTAAAAGTTAATCAAATAAGTAGTTGCTATTGGTGTTTTGTTTCATAGTTTGATGTAACTTACTGTGGGTCTCTCTCTCTGTTTTCACAGGAAGGTGAAGTAGATTGTTGGCCGCTTGCATGCCCCACTCTCACCTGTGACTTCACAGCAATATCAGAAGGCGAATGTTGCCCTCGTTGTGTCAGTGATCCTTGTTTGGCTGATAACATAACCTACGATATCAGAAAAACTTGTCAAGATGGCTATGGAATAGCACGACTCAGTGGCTCCGTATGGACAATGCTCGGGTCTCCTTGTACAACTTGCAAATGCAAGGTATTTGATAGCAAAAGGTGGAGGAGGGGAGGACGGTGAACAGAATTTGTGTGTAGGAGTCAGACTCTTTCCCTAGGAAGTTTGCTTTTAGCTGCCACTGACAGCAGTGAGCTGCAACGGAAGAATGAGAATGCAGTAACAAAAATTATGCAATTTGTGTAATGGTAATTGTTTGAATATTATCCAGGGAGATAGGACCAGAAATATTCAGTAGGCTTCTTCTACAGCTTTAAAATAGTCTCTCTTAAAGCCCTGCAGGTATTCTTAATATGCATGTAGAATAGTGATGCTAATAACTAGTAAACATTTTGGACATTTATAAATATGTATTTTCAAAAATAACCTGCCTGTTAGCAAGGCACTTACAGTAATACCAATTGCAGGGCGCAATATATTTATGTTGCATTCATTTTGAATCCCTTTTGCTTCTTGCTCTATTTCCTTACAGAGACAAGCAAAAATTGAAGGTAAAGGGTAGAAATACACATTTATTCTCTAAAGCAGGAAAATCATGAGAAACACAAATCCTATTTTGTAGCTTGGTTTTATAAACTTTCTGGAGTATAATTCACTATTCATGGTGGAATGAATAAAAATGGAATATTAAACAATGGAGACGACAACCCTCAAGACACACATTTTAGATTAGTGAAGAAATGGCCCATTTGAAGTTGTGAGGTTTCAGAATTGTCACTATAGTCATAATCACTGCCAATAGAATCTAGAATTACTCAAAATTCACTATTAGAGGTGGTCCAGGATACTTTTTTGAGGGTGTGGGGGGGAGTTCCTGCCACATTTATTTATATTATTTATTTATATTTCAACTTCCTTCCATTTCCTTAAAGTGGCATACATGGTTTTCCTTTTCCCCATTTTATTCACACAGCCCTATGAAGTAGGTTAGGCTGTGGCGTAAGGTCACCCAATGACCTTCATGGCTGAGTAAGATCTGATCTCCCAGGTCCTAGCCCAACACTCTATTCTAGCAGTGCTTCCCAATAGATACAGGAAACCTCCCCAACTCACCACCTGTTGGCACATAAAACCCGGAAAGTCCTCACCCACTTAAAGAAGCCCTCCACTCCTCCAAAAGATTAATGTCAACGGCATGCAAGAGCTCCAGGCCTCATATTGTTGTGATGTCTGTCACTAGTTCTGTGGCATTGTCCTATACGCACCTTTCTAAAGCCATTATAGTTCAGGGCAAGAAAATTTCACTGTGAATGTAATTGATACCAAAAGGACATCCTTTTGAGAAATCTTGAAATAACCTCTTATGTATCACTTCATCTACTTTAGCTCTCAGAAATACTATAATGCACTTAGTGCAATTAGCATCCGTTATCATCCAAGGTTATGCTTTTTATTTAAAATGAGAAGAAAATGAAAGTGTACCAAAATAGTAACTTTTTACAGTGACTAACATGCAGCACTTGAGCAATGCATGTTAATCAAATAATGATTTCTTGTTCTTTTTACACCATCCTCCTGGAGGGAATTGCTTTCCTTTGATCCTTTCTAGATCACTGAAAGTACCAAATGCTGTTTTATGAAATGCTGTATAAAATACTGTAACTGGGTATTCTTCGCCATTTTCTCATGCACAGTGCAGCAATAAGCCATGGCTGGAGTATTTGAGCTTTAATTCATTTGATTTGCTTTCTTGCCCTTGGGGCTCTTTCTCCAAGGCATTGCACTGAGCTGTGACAGGGGAATATAGTTGCTTCCATTTGTGTATCTCTGAGGTTCAGATGTCACAGACTCAAATCATATGGCAGCAGAGATAGGATTAGTATGGTATTGAATTTGCTCTGTTTGCCATGTGGATTAAGAGTTCCATGCACCTGGTGAAAGCAGGCAGGAAGCTGCTCTGTATATCAGACACTTCAAGAGGCATCTTTGTTAGTTACTTCTTAACAAAACATACTGTCCCAAGTTACCTGAACAAGCTTAATAAAATCAAACTCAACATGATGAATAGATATAAGTAGCTCCATGACTGCAGACCAAATGTACACATCAGTTAAGTCATTAAGAATCTGTAGCTTGTGAATTCCAGCTATAGTTGTAGCTCTTAGTTATCTAAACACCAATATGAAGCAGTTCCCTTTAACCCCAATGATTCCTGAAAATTATTGTGACTGTACCTCACCACAAGAAGTGCCAAACAAGACCATTCCATAATTCAAAACTCTAGATATACAGATATAATCCCACTGGTCCAAATGGTTCAGTGTGCACAAGAGGCTATCCCGATCAATAGTAACTAGGGAGCAAGTGTCTTAGGCTGAAAGCCTAATCCCACTTACCTGGGAGCAGGCCCCATGGCATTTAGTAGCACTTACAGCTGAATAGACAAGGTTAAAACTGCACTGATTCTTAACCGGGGGGGGGGGGAGGGGGGGAAGAGTTACCTACTTCTCTTTGAACCACTTCAGTATTCCTATGTTAGAATGCCAAGCTTTTGATTTGCTAAGCTTTCAGAGTGGTAATTCAATTTCACAAGAATGTGTCTAAGAATATGTTTAGTGGAATGAATCCAACTAGTTGGAAGTAAGCAAACCTTACTAAAACGAGACTTTTTGGAACTGACCATTTAGCCTGAGAAAATTAACAATTCCCATTCTCCATCAGAGAACAGCTAAGAGGCTGCACATGTGAGAAAGAATAATCTCTCAGGAAATATTATTATTTTTCTTTGAAACATAGATATATTAGTACTCATGCCAAGAAAATGCTGTAAGCTATCTCCAAGCAAAGAAGAGAGTTGGAGGAAGTAGTATAGGAAGGTTCTGCATAGCTGCTCTTAATTTACTAAGCTTAAAAGGAAATTGTTGCCATCTAGCCAACAAGATCTGAATCAACATTTTTGGGCATCAAAGTAAATCATCCACCCTCCTTAGAATAGTCAACTTTATACATTATCATGGGCCAGTCTATAGAATGGCATAAGTCTTCCCATCATGCAAATAGCCTCCAGTTTAAGTGAAGCAGCTCTATGTAAATGGCTGCTTGTGCAGAAGTTCACTTCATGTGATCTGTTCCCCCCTCCCACCCTTTTTTGAAGGGTAATAATGTGAACAGACCCTTTGTGGAATTAGATTTTGCATATGAGTCACGCGATCTATTTATTGAGCACCATTTATAAACTGGTTAATGTTTTTTAAAAAAATCTTAGCGGTATATTGTCTAAAATATATATCATTAAATCAAGAACAAAACCCCCAACAAGCCAATGAAACAGGCCATAGAAAAACATACCCTATGATGCAGGATACAGTGCCACAGGTAGAATTTCCTGAGATGATCTAAGTAACTTTCAGGTCTAGACCGGAGCAGGTGGTCTTTCAGGTAACCTAGTCCCAAGTTGTATGTTAACAAGAAGACCTTGAATGCATGGCTGCTGATTGGCAGCCACTGCAGTTCCCTCACCACAGCTGTTAATACGGCCATAGCATTCTGTACTAGTTGCAGCTTCTAGCCCAATCTCAAGGCAAGCCCTACATAGAGCACACTACAGTAGTCCAACCGTGAGGTTATCAACACATGAATCACAGTGACTAAGTGATCTCTGTCCAGGAAAGGGCGTAGCTGACATACCTGCACAAGCTAATAATAGGTCCTCCTCACCTGAGTCTTCAGTAACAGAGATGGTGTTGCACCCCTCAAACTACACACCTGTTCCTACAGAGAGTGCAACCCCATCTATGTGATGGAGGAGTTCTGCCACCCCTCCACTATATTACTGCAGCACTGGCCCTTGGTAAACGCACAAAGCAGGACTCTTGACGATAAAAAGAAGTCTTGGTTGTCTCATCTTTGGGGGACTGAATTGCAAAATGTTCATTTCCTGAGTCTATGTTTTTAGAGCCCATGTCATAGTAGCCATATTCACTGGTTGTGCTAATTGCATTAATGCATTTTATTTTCTTTGTTGTCTCTCTCCTCACAGAATGGAAATGTGTGTTGCTCTGTGGATTTAGAATGTCTTCACAATAACTGAAGTATAAAGCTGGGACTATTCCTATCGCGAGGCAAACGGATGCAACTTCCCACTTGCAAAATGAATGCAGTTGTAAGAGATGGGAGTTTTATACAATAGACAATTACCAAAGTCTCCGCCTAAGGAAGATATTTGGGAGTTGCCTTTGGGACCTACCACTACATGCTCAACCTTGCTAGGCTTCTCTCGGGTGACTTTTACAGTACAATACATATAAATCAATGGTTGTTAAAAAGTTTTGAGTGTTGTAAATTACACCCTTTTCCTGTCAAATCATTTGCAAATGCATTGAAATTATTTCATCGGTAAAATACAATGTATTGATTTGTTTACTTTGTGTACAAAACCAACATTATGGAAACTCCCATTTTATTTTAGGTTAGATCAAGGTCCTACAAAGTAAGGCTGCCTGCTGTGGTTTCGTCCCATACTATTGCCTATTTAGTTCTGAGGTCCCTGTCTGATGTATTTATGAAAATATGTATGTATGTACAGTCAAATTGCATAGTACTTATATTTCATAGCTGTCAAACATTGTAAAACATTCCAAGGTACATTTGACTTGTACATGCTGGAAGTAATCAAACCTCAGCCTATCTTTATGAAAGAAACACACAAATATATAAAAAGGGATAATGTCACAAGTTTAATGAAGTGGCAAAAAGCATATTTTTTTGCAGACAAAAGAGCTAACAGCAAAATTCCTGTGTGGAGGGGGAAAGAAAGGATGACACAGTTTTCATCAGTAGTGTTCCAGAACGTACCCAGAAAACCATGGCATTTATCAACATTAGGCTTAGCAGAATGTTGTAGTTTACAAGTCAAACAACAAATATTGGATGTGGGTGTAATTCAGTTAGGGTTGTGCAGCATTCAATAAAGCAATCAAAGGGCTTTACACTTCTAGATTTTAAGTGAATGGGTGAGATTTTGATATCTGTTAAATTGGTATATGTTTATAATCTCTCCCCCATGTAGTTGCTTTAGCATAATAAAGTCTGCCATCCTCCATTATGTATGCCATAACGAACAAGTTCATCTCTATTTGTACTGTGTTACAGCTTACAAGGAACAGTGTAAATGTCACTGCATTTAACTATAATTTCAGCATACATCCACCTTGGCAGTATGCTAGCCTTGGAAGAAAGGTGGACCACTACACGTTCCAGTTTTCATTAAATGTAATATAGTCACCAAACAACCTTGTCCTCATTCCCCACATCTTCTGACATTCAAAAAAAGATCTAATTTATTAAGTTAGCCATCTGTAAAAACGCTGTTTAAAATCCTAAACTTAAGCAGAATTGTAATTAAAACTTTGAAATGTGCACAAAGGTTAAGTTTGAATGATAGGTAGCTGCTTTGATTTTGCAAGGCTAAGATGTCGATAGCACTAAAGCAAAATCTGTCTCAGCTTAAAACTTCAATAGATTCAGTCCTATCCAACTGGTTCCCATGCATAGATTGCCTCCCACAGCATAGCAGGTACACCAGACTGCTGAGTGGGAATTGGGGAGGTAAAACCCCCCACTTCCAGATAGGCTAGTTGCATACAATGTTGACCTTGATCTTTGAATCTTTGAGTGCGACAACAGGATAGGTTTGTTTGCTTGTTTATTGATCTACCAAAAACAAAAACCAACCTTGTTTGCTTTTCACTATACTTGCTAAGCAGAGGGGGGAGGGACATACAAACGCTCCTGCACTCCTAGAACTTAGAACCGAGGTGCTTATTGTTCTCATTCTGCTTTTGCTGTGCAGGGTACTCTTTATTTTTATTGCTTATATCTAACTGCTTGGCCAGAACGAGAGTCTGGTGGCAAGCTTAGCAAGTACACATGACATTTGTGGAACAACTGTTTTAATCAAGAACTGTAAAACTGATTTTGAAAAGAATAGTGGACATTGCTCTGCATTATATTGTGCACAGAGCACAATATAATTATACATTATAATTATAATTACAGAACAGTATGGAAGGTCTGCAGTCATGTGAACTTTCTGAAGCCTATTATAGGAATGGATTTTTTAAAAAAATGAATATGACAACACATTCATGCTATATCACAGTATACTTTTTAGCATCCAACATAAAAATAAAGCCTTCAGGCCAGTTTTTTTGGTACACAGGTGGGTCAGTGGTTAATGGTACAGGCCCTGCTTTTGTTTTCCTCTAATGTCCAAGAATTCCTTCATGCCCCCTGAAGACAACAAAGAAGGCCCTATTTGTATGGGACTCCATGCCAGCTCAGAGTTTCTCTTTTCTTTCTATCAATTGCCCCCTTTTTAGCATCCCCTATGTGTTGATTTTCATTGTTTTAATGATAGTATTATAAAGTTGTGTTTTATAGGATCCACAAAGGACATTTGTAAATCGCATCATTAATCCATTTTGTAAATCATGTTGTAAACCCCAATGGTAATTCAACTGAAGGAAATGATGCAGTGGTTTGGGATGTAAAAGGGAGTGATTTAAAACTTGTGGCATCTAAATAAACTCCTATGTACAGAGTTCCTGGCCTCAGCCTTTTTTCTTTGAAACTGTGCATGCATTGCAAACATGTTAATAATATGAAGAGAGGGATGCTGGATCAGACAGAAGCCCTTCTAGCCCAGCATCCATTCTTATGGTGGCCAGAAGCCTATGGGAAACCCACAAGCACTCCCCCCCCCCCCGTGTTTCTATACAAGTAGCATTCCGGGGCATACTTCCTCAGATGTTAGAGGCAGCACACAGCCATTTATAGCCTTATCTTGTCTAACTTTTTAAAGATCATCACTACAGGAGAGAAATCCATAGTTAAACTGTGTTTTATGAAGACCCACTTCCTGTTTGTCTGTCCTGAATTTTCTAACAATTCATGTTCTTTGGATGCCCCCAAGTCCTAGTACTATGAGAAAAGTGGGGAGAGTTTTCTCTGTCCACTGCTCCACACCACACATGAATTGAAATTGCGCACTCACATGCCACTTTCACTCATTTCCTAAACTAAAAGCCTCAGCTGCTTTTTCCCTTGGGAGAGTTTCTCCAGCCCCTTAATCATTTTAGTTACTCTTCTCTCTCTCTCTCTCTCTCTCTCTCTCTCTCTCTCTCTCTCTCTCTCTCTCTCTCTCTCTCTCTCTCTCAACTTAAAGCTTGATTAGAAGTGTAAGTGTATATAATGCTCAAGCCTCTCATGAAAATAAGGAGGGAAAGTACAATTTTGAAAGAATGGTGTTAATTCTGTTTCATGATTCAACCACATTCACACATACAATAAATTTTGACAATTCCCAGATTACTCAATTAATGCTAATGACTTCTCCATTGCCTAATAGCTATGAATCTCTACTAATGCAAATGCATCTCACAGTATGTTCACCAATCTGTCTTTCACTTCTGAAAACACAGATTTTCTGCAAACATTCCTTCAGAGATATATGTACTGTCTAACAAGAAGATAGTTTGTTTATACTTGGACATTTTCCATTTTTGTTCATTGCTTGCTCCTGACTACTTATTAATCTCTTCTGACATTTGGATTTTCAGCAGCTTAACCCCCTTGCACTGATTTCTTGACTTTTTGAAAGCTAACAAAGAGCTAAGGCAAAACTCTTACTCAGCCACAATGTCTGCAGGTGAACTTTGGCCGCTCTCTCTCTCTTATACAGCT
Organism: Zootoca vivipara; assembly: GCF_963506605.1. Lineage (NCBI taxonomy): Eukaryota > Metazoa > Chordata > Lepidosauria > Squamata > Lacertidae > Zootoca > Zootoca vivipara. Next base: position 59,775,965 of record NC_083276.1, read on the forward strand.
ATTGGGAGGATGAAAGGGGTGTGTGTGTTTACAAAGTACATCACCCTGGGAGGGTGGGATAGAAATGTATGGTAATTGGTAAAACAATAAATAATCATCATAATTAAAGGACAATACCTTCACTATGGTCTTATTTGTAGGTAGTGGATTCCAGTTTAAAATCATCACCACTGCATTCTGTGTCATGTGAAGCTTCTAAATACTTTTTCAAATGCAGTCCTAGACTGAACAAGCTGTAGCGTTCCAGCATCAAAAAGGGCACACCTGGTGTACCATTTCATGATGATGAACAGACAGGACAGTAGAATCCTGCTGGATCCCCCATAGACCAGGCAGATACCTACGAGAAGTCCACAAGTAGGACCTGAATGCAGCAATAATCTCCCCCCAGCAGCTCACATTCAAGCCATGCTGTCTTTGATCTTGGAGGTGGCGTATAGCCTTACCCTCCATGAAAGCCATCTAAGTTGAGAGCCTTCAGGACATCTTGTGTAAGTGAATTCCATGGTTTAACATGTGCTCTGTGTGAATGACTACTTCCTTTGCTCTTAATCTCCCACCATTCAGCTTCACCGGATGATTTTGGGTTTGAGTATTACAGGAGAGGGAGAAAAGTGCATCTCTGTCCACATTCTACATACAATGCAAACCTTTATATTCATCTCATCAAATCCTTTTCCAATAATTTATATAGCCCCAAATATTCTAACCTTCTCTCATGGGGGAGCCGTTCTACTCGCTGCATCATTTTGGTTGCTCTTTTCTGCAGCGTTTCCAGTTTTCTAATACAGTGCAACAAGAACTGTACATAGTATCCCAAGTGTGACTTGTATAAAGGCATTATGATCTTCGCAAATTATTATTAATGTATTATTTTCCTAATATTGGACATGGAATTATCCTTTTCACACTACAGTGGGGTCTACATTTTCACTGACCTATAAACTACGACCTGAAGATTTCTCGAGAGCGTGTTTCACAGGCTTGGGCCCACAGCACTGAACGAACAGATTTAAATAGTTAAAAGCCACAGATATAAACCATGGGTGAGCCCCAACAGACTCCCTCCACCAAAGCTCAATGACTGGACAAGGATATAAGGGGTCCCAGGGCCAAGTTGTTAGGCACCATGTAAATGAATGCAGGAACTTAAGACCTGGCCCAGCAACACATGAACACCCAAGCTTTCAAACACCAGCATCATGTACTCAAATAAGGAACTAACTTAGATCAAGAACTAATGGAACATGACCAATATTTCCAATTAGGAAATTATTAGTACATTTCTAAACTTTACACATGAAAGACCGTTACAGAATTGCCTTGCATTTGGCGTGTGCCAAATTTCTACGAAGGCCTTTTTGAGTTTGTGATGTTTATTAGCTGAGTGATAATCTGGTTGAATTGCTTTTTCCCAGCTCTGTTAATAAAAATTACTTATGTGGACTGTTGCCAAGTTGTTAAATTTTGTAATATTCTTTTAACCTTTCAATGTTTTTGATTGTAAGCCGCTTTGGAGGGGCATTTAGACAAGGAGCCTAAAATGCTTTAAATAAAATAAATGGATATATAACACATATAACTTAATTTACATACTTCCCAATCCTATTGTGATTTTTTCATAGAAAATAAATTAGTTGCTTTTTTTGTACGTCCGATTTCCTAACGCAACAGGTAAAATGTCAGGTATAATGAAAGGAATGGTGAGCTACACTGAAAGACTTATTGTAAATCTCAACCTCCAGGAGAAGTGTGAGAAATTGCAGAATTTATATGTAATAATTAATTAGGAGATTCAAATAATAATTTGTATGCCTTTTATGAGTTGGAATGCTACTGAGGCAATTTGTTATTAGGAGTTTGTGATTGTGCTCAGGGAATGTGACTTATCCAAAGAAGGCTGAAGCTAGAAAATGTGGAAAAGATCATTAGCAGGATTTGAAACATTGGCAAGTGGGGGTGGGGTGGAATAGGAAAATACATAATTGGAGCTCTACTGAATCTATCATTGTAGCTGGACCTCTCACTTTATTCTAGAATTGGTCAGAACAGTTTTTTCACTAACTGCTTCCTCTGATACAACTATAGTTTCCTTTCTAACATAGTGGGCATAATTTAAAGGGCTGTTGCAACTGATCTTGAAGGAACAAGAAAAGAATCTCAGACTTACCTGTCTAGATGCTCCAGCTACAAATCTGGATTGTCACCCTTTTCTTCCATGCCAAGAAGCTCACTGGATAAAAGAAGAGCACAAAGCACAATGATTTCCAATGAACCATAACAGAGAAGAGAACACTGCTAGTATTCAAAGGGTCTCTTAAAAAAAAGGGGGGGAGATTTATAGTGAAGCACCTCGGTCACTCAGAGATCTGATAGACTATACTTCGCAGAATATAGGACTACATAGATGTTGCCTCTAATGTAAAATTGTGCTTAAAATGAACAGGGCACTTACTGTTTGAAGAAATCCTTTGAGGAACCTGTATTTGAGGCTTTCCGATCTTTCAAGGGCCAAAAACTAAATGGTGCCACAAAACTGCCTCCCCCCTGAAAAATAGGAAGGGGGTGGCACAGTCAAGACTGTAGCAGAAAATGTGTCTTCTCCACTCTTGCCAAGAATATGTTATGAAAGAGCTCCAGCATTTTGGGCTTCCGTTAACCTTCTGGATACAAATTAAGGTTTCTAATTTTGCCACAGATGACCTTAGTGACTGAGGCTGTTAAACCTTGAGACTACATCAATCGCTACGTAAAATCAGATAAGAACGGCTGGTTTTCCTACATAGAAATCAATTCTGTGGATGAAACATGTGTTTACAGTGTAACCTAATACATACACACATGGGCATTGTACATGGAAAAAAACAAAATTTAACATGTTGCATTTCTCACAGGGTATGTTGTATAAAAATCTTCCCCATGGGGCTCTCTTCCATATAAGAATTTGCTCTGTATGAAAGTGTTCTGAGTAACATCTTAAGTTTGCCTTGATGACCAAATATGTACAAACAAACAAGGCATTACAGGCAAGCAATTTCAAGGGTCTCTCTGCAGCTCTGAAACAACTTTCAATTTGCTATAGTAGGGCTATAATATTGGATGTAGCTCATCATCACTCATTTGTTCTATTCATATCCTGCCGCCTTCTAGATTACCTGAAGCACCTAGCTAAAATCTGTATTTTTAGGTTGCATGCTTAAGCAGGCTTATCAAAACACACGTCTGTCCCGCTTCCTATGGTTCTAGTTACAGGTAGGTGCTGGTCTGAGTCGAAGCAAAATAAAAAAAATCCTTCAGTAGCACCTTAAAGACCAACTAAGTTTTTATTTTGGTATGAACTTTCGTGTGTGAGGTATCTGAAGAAGTGTGCATGCACACAAAAGCTCATACCAAAATAAAAACTTAGTTGGTCTTTAAGGTGCTACTGAAGGAATATTTTTATTTTCCTCTTCCTATGGGTGTGACTTCTTTATGATAGGCTGTTACGACGGTCCTGCTCAGGTTGAGCAAGACAGAAATTTAGAATAGATTGCTAATCTCACCTCTGCTATTTTATTAATTTTATTATAGATTTAAAAGCAAAACACTTCATTTAAAACATTCTATTGCAGTTTTACCTAAGAAACTAAAAATTAATACAAATGCTGAAAATCCATACAATGATAAGAAAAACAAGAAAACAAAACATTGAAGAAGCCAGATTTTTTAATATCAACAGGATTAAAATTAGTACTGCTACAAAAATCAGGAAGTTTTTTCCTCCATTCTTCTCTTTTTCCCTCCTCACCAACTCTGCAACTCATCAGAGCAGAGAGCACTGGCCCTTATGAAACAGAGTCTTTCCTAGGACTACTCATAGAATTGTAGAGTTGAAAGGGACTCTGAGGGCTATCTAGTCCAACCCCATGCAATGCAGGAATCTCAGCTAAGGAATCCATGACATATGGCCATCCAACCTCTGGTTAAATACCTCCAAGGAAGGAGAGTCCACAACCTCCTAAAGGAGACTGTTCCAGTGTCAAACAGTTCTCACTATCAGAAAGTTTTTTTCTGTATGTTCAGTTTGAATCTCAGTTTGAATCTCCTTTCTTGTAACTTGAAGCCATTGGTTGAAGTCCTACCCTCTAGAGCAGGAGAACATAAGCTTGTTCCATTCAGAATGACTATTGACATTTCCTTGGATAGAGAGAGCTTGTGGGAAAATGCAAAGATCATTGCAGGAGTAAAATAGATCCAAACAGACCTCTCCAGGGAGTACATTCTATAACTAGGGAGCCACTACAGAGATTACCATCTCCCTGGTTGCCACCCCCCCCCCTTTAGTAGGGGCATACACCAGAGATGGTGAACTACTGGTACACAGGCCTGATCTAGTCCACCAAACATATCCTCACGGCCTGCCAGCCCAATTCAATTTATTTTCAGTGGTCGCATTGGCTGCAGTACTGAAAAACAAAGCAGAGAACTAGTGGGGACTCTTCTTCGCCAACCACTCCAGAAACAAGAGCTCAGGCTCAGATCAGCACCAGCATCATTTAGGAAAAACTGGAGTAGACCAGAGCACTTCCTGTTACCTGACCACTCAGAGAAGAAGAGGGGAAGGATTTTTGGCGAGGGATGTCAGCAATGCCTGGTCCACCTGCCAGCAATCTCATCTCACCCGAAAAGATATGGTAATGGATAAATAGGCTCAGGATGTGCACATGATCAGCGTGTGTTGACCACAACCTAGTCTCATTTGGAAAGTCTAACAATGGCTACTATGGGAGTTTATGGAGCAGGGTTTTTTGAATATACGATCCTGCAAAGACTGAGCTAAGTATATTCTGAAGGTGCTTTTCTTTAGGCACCTGACTGGCATCAAAAAAAGAAAGAAAGGGAAAGCCACTTTCTAACAGAAAGTACAATCAAACCTCGGTTTGCGATCACCTCCGTTTGCGACCGCTTCGGTTTCCGACCACCGCGGACCCAGAAGTGTTTACATCCGGGTTCTGCAGAGCTCGGATACGCAGAAGCGATCTGCGCAGCTTGCGCATGCGCAGAAGTGATCTGCACAGCGTGTGTGCGTGCAGAAGCGCTGTATTGGTGCTTCGCACCCGCGCAGAAGCGTGCCTCGGGGAGCAACGAACTCGGGCAGTTATCTGGAACCAATTGTGGTCGTAAATGGAGGTATGACTGTATATCAAGCAACTGAAAACAGATTTATATTGCTTCAGCTTTTGTCTCTGTGTGTATTCATTTTGACCTTGCCCACTGCTGTCACACAGCACCCAACAGGTTTTTAAGCAGGCAACGTGACCTTTGGGCTGAAAAAGGTTAGCCACCCATAATTCATAGGGAGACAAGCTGCCGTTCAAGCATCCTGGTCCTAGACAGGAAAAAGCATTACATTTTTCAACTGATCCCAGAAATGGACCATAAACCAATGCAACTGGTTTAGTGTTGGTGTAATATAAACATGATAAATAAATAAGCTGCATGGGATATAACATTTAAGTTTAGAATAATATATCATTTGCAATCCCCAAGGAAAAAAATATGTTTAGGAATTAAAGTGAAAGTAAAGCGTTTACCACTCTTTGATTAAATTTTGATAGAACCTCTAGGAACCATAAAAATTTGCTTTGCAAGCCACATCTGGCCCCCAGTTGGGCATGCCTAGATTAGCACATACAACCAAAGATTGCTGCCTTGATCAGCCTAAATCATAACGTGCCACAAGCAGAGAGCTGTGGGAGAACCAGGTGCATCAGTGAGTGAGTCAAGTTTAATAAGATATGTGATTAGCAGTTCATTAACACAAAAATGAGGAACAAGTCTCCTGAAGTAAACTGAACTGTTGCTGGGATAAAAGCACTTTTAAGTGAAAGTAGTCAAAAATATTTTTTAAAAGAATGGGGGGGGGAACCCTATGATTGCATTTCTCCAGGGTTTATTGCTGATTAAACTGCCAAGTTTTGTTTTGAGTATAGGAAGAAAGTGAGCTAAAATATTTTGATTTCTGAGACAAATAATTACTTGGGGGACTATGAAACTTAAGCAAAAGTCATTCTCAAGAAATGATTGATAAAGCCATCTGGAAAGTTGATTATAAACAACTTCAACAGAAAGCAGTTTCAGAAATCTAGGTAAACAAGTTTGTGATGTATTTAAATATTATTGTACATAAATGTATATCAAATGACACACAGCTTGATTTACCTGCAAATATGCATGGACCATGTTCATATAATACTGCTGATCAGGAGAATGGATAAAAAGGAGGGAGGATTAGATGGAGAGTAAAGGTCTGCTAAAGAAGCACTACTCTTTGTCTTAGCATATGAGATGCAACATCAAAGCGTACGATACCTCTATCACTTGCAGTGTTTAAAAAGAAGAGAGACTAAATTCACCCTCCCCACACAGCTATAATTGTCAATTTTCCAACTCTGGCTATGCATGTAAAGCCCCAGTTGCTGGACTGAACTAGGAACCATGCACACTGCATATCTTTGATGCAAAGTTAGGATACATTTGTGAAACCAGCTTTTTCCACATTGGGCTAGGGCAGAGATCATCTTTGACAAGAGTAAAATATAGCTCCTTTTTGGTGAAGGAAGATACATCTGACTGTAATTTAAATATTGTACGAGACTCATCTTAAACAGAACAGTTTTAAATCAGTGATTACATCAGTGCCCCATTTTAGAAATGCTTTGATCCATTGTTGAGAATTCTGAGCTGTGGCCTCATTTCTCAGTTTTCATTATGGCCCGTTACCAATTTCAACAGTGTTCATAACCAACTAGCAGATATCTTAAATAAAACAATCATACAAGTGCCTGACGACATCCTAGAAGAAGGGCTTTGTGGGGGTTTGGGTAATCAACAAGGAGCTGTATTAACAGGCCTGCCTTAATAAATATCAGAATATTATACGCCACCCCAAAATCCACGAATTGTGTGAGATTCCAGGGGTTGCAGGCATGTTCATCACTAGGGCCTGTGTTCCCTTTTGGGATAACGAGGCACAGTAGAGACTCTGGTGTCTTTATGATAAATGGTTTATTTACACATATATACAAACTGAGCCTATGATAGCGGGACTCACAGCATTAACCAGGGGCGTTGCTAGCCGCTCTGTCACCCGGGGCGGCAAACACGGAGGCACCCCTGGGGGCGGGGTGCCGCTCCACAGCGTGATGACATCACGACGCATACGTCATGACGTGTGGGTGTGACGCCGCCTCGCTGGCCCGCCCGACTCCACCCTGGCACATGCCGCAGCAGGAAGGGAGAGTGCGCATTGGCTGAGGAAGCCAAGCCCTGCAGTGCCTAGCGATGTTTTTGCCGGGCGGCTGCCAGGACCGGCTTGCTTCCCTTCCTGTTGCGGCGTGCGCTCTCCCTGGGTGGAGTTGAGGGGTGGGCCAGTAAGGGAGCAAGCACAAGCCAGCCGCCGCCGCACGCTGAGCAAGGTTTTGGGATCGGCTGAGTCGTCGGTCGCGGGGCCCCTGCAAGTGTCTGTGACCCCCTCCAGGCCAGTGCCTGGGGCAGCCCCCTCGCCCCCCTGTAGCAACGCCCCTGGCATTAACTCCCCAAAAGGGTCTGTCCTCCTCCATAAGCGCACCATTAGAATCAAAGAACAGCAAAAAGCCACCCACTCTCTCTTTTTTATGCAGCTTCTCCCAGCCAGCCACATCGTGTTCTGGCTACCCCCATTCTCTGCTTGCCAAGCCGCTTGCAAAATGACTTCCTGTTCACTTACGTCATCCACCCTGAAATCCTAAATCCTTTGGGTCTCAGCCCAAAGCTGCAGGAGGGGTCCCTCCCCCTCCTTGTCTGGCAGTGTTCCTTGATGGTTGGTTTCCTTGATGGGCCATTGTCCAATGGCTTATACTCACCTAGCTCTGCCAGGACAGCCTGGCTAGTTAGCATAAACTAAACCCAGGAATTTCCAGGTTTGGTGCAGTTTAATAAAACCTTGATTAATTATCAGAATTATGGGTGACTTTCACCCACAAACCCCAGCACGCAAGACCAATAGCAATCATTTCATTTATTAATCAATTCTCAAGAGACATCTTGATGGGTTTTTTTTAGTGTAATGATATTTATAACATTACATATACAGGGTGAGTCCTTTAAAAGAGGCCCTGTGGAAACATGTTCCATGGGACCTCTTTTAAAAGACTCACCCTGTATAATGACCGTTAAAAACACTTGCATTTGAAAGCCATTTTGGAAAAAACTATAAATATAAAGATAGTTTAAAACTAGAACACATACTTAAAATAAGTTCATATCCAGGACAGATACCAGATGTGATATTGACCTGGAAGGCTAATTGAAACTGAACATCTTTAGAAGGCACTGAAAAGCTAATACAGAAGAAGGCGGTTGTCTGATATGCAGAACAGAGGTCCAAAGCGGAGGTGTTACCACACTAATTCATATGTTAGCCACATTTATCCCTTTGTTGGTGGAAAGGAAAAGGAATAGATATATGAAGGAGAAATTCCTGGATGGGATGCCAAGATCTAAGTTTGGGGCAAGTAGCCTACTCTTTGGTGAGGGAACCCCAGCAAAGATTTAAAAAAACACAAAACATGCAGCAAAGTAAAGCATGGGAATATAGGTTATTTGACCTTTAAAACATCCCATTTTAAGTTGCTTCCAATGCTTCCCACTTCCCTTGTCATAGAAAGAGAGCACATGTTTGGCAAGGTAACATTGGCTAACTTACAAACTCTCCAAAACACAATTTCATGTGTTTTTCCATACAGCATTAAAAAAAAAGCTGCATATTGAAACTTGGCAAAGTTACACTGGTGAAAGTTCTTAAATTATTGGTATGGGAACTCAAGAGTGGCTTGCAAGAGCCATATGGTCTGAGCTGCAGCAACCAGATCAGAGCTCCTCACATGTTGAGCTTCTCAGATAGACCGAGTGACACAAAATGGTGAGGTTCCATGGGGCATCTGGAGATGCCATGGTCGGTCACAAGAGCTGCCTACCCCAGAATGGCCAATTCCTCCCAAGGTGAGCTAAGCTCGGCAGGACAGCTTGCTCTACAATTAGACTTAAGCATGCTGGTTATAGGAGGCTGTTTATTCCACAGACGTTTTTGTTAACTTTCCTTTTCATGTCTTCATCTGAACATTAATATTCCATGCTATATCTTTATCTAATGGACACCTGCATAGAAAGAACTGCACTGTTTCAACCAGGAAATTTCACAAAGGCTACCTAAAGAGTTCTCAGGTGGTTGCATATCTTGGGTCATCATTTCCTCACTTATACTTGCATATAAATAAGACTTTAAGAGACTCCACAAGCCATTAGAACACAGGGCATTCTGTGGCCTCATTACTCCCAGAAAGGCAGTGAAGAATAACTGAAACTATGGGTGGAAGAACATTTTCAACTGTAACATTCAAAAACACCCGCAAAATCCTCTTTCTAATAATGATTTGCAATTCTGGTAAGGAAAGCCAGTTTTTCGATTCACCAGACCCTAGCAATCAGACACATCCATTTTAATGTTGCTCCTATTTGTATTATTGTGGTGGTGAGAAAAGAAGACAGATTTTCTTTTTTCTTCACTTTCTGGAGCTACATATGCAAATTCCTTTTGCTGTGCATGCCAACATTGGTATGAATATGTATGCCTGGTTCACATCAAGTGCAGGGAAGCACAATGTATTATGCTATTGTCTAGTCATCTGAGTTAGTGCAAGAATCTGCTTACAGTACAATTCTCTTCAGCAAACCTGCATGATTAGGGTAGAACTGCCATACCGTCACAGTTTTTGTATAATAACATATTGGTTACTATTCAGAAAAACCCCACACATTCCTACTTATTGGTATTCAATTGAGGGCTATAATCTGGTCTGAATTACTGCTATGATACAGAGATTCTTGTGTTTCCCTCCCCTCTCTTTACAACACCTTGTTTATCGGACCACAACTAAGAACCACACAACAGAATTACAGGTCAAACCAATGGAATTTAGGTTAGCTGCAACTAAGTCCTGCTCCATCACTTTCAGTGCACCATTCAGTTCAATCTTATGCATGTATATTCAAAATTCCTATACTGAGTTTACTGTAGTCGTGATGGCAGGTTATTCTTTTCTTACTAATGAGTTATTCATGCAAATAAATATTAACTATTAAAATTACTAATGCAGAAATAAAAGTACATTGATAAAAATATATTCCATATTCCCATAATTTCATAAGGTATTGGTAGTATCAGATTACAAATGAAGCTATACTTTCAATGTAATGTGAGTCAGGTGACCACCTTTCTACTCTAAAACAGAAAAGCAATTCCAGAACTCTTTATAATTTCTAAACCGTGTGCCCTTTTGTACCTAATATAAAGTTCTATTACGGTATATATGCAATATACCTATAGCAAACATTCTGGGTATCGATTCCTATGTAGCCAAAACAGCACCACAGACACACACAAGGAGGAGGCAAAAACATTCCTCATCTCCCAGGCCAATGCCTAACTAACTGAACAATCTGTGGTCTTTTAAACTGTGGGGGAATTGCTTTTGTTCATTACTATGTGTTTTTATATTGTAGATTACTTTGTGATCCTTAGATGAAGGACAACAACTACAAAATGTATTTAGGGGAAATACGAAATGGCTTTGTCATGCTGGCCACATGACCTGGAAGCTGTACGTCGGCTCCCTCAGCCAATAACACGAGATGAGCGTCGCAACCCCAGAGTCGGTCATGACTGGACCTAATGTTTAGGGGTCCCTTTACCTTTACTACTAGAAAAACTTCAAAAGAGTCTATGAGGACTGAGCATGCTTATTACGAGCAGAAAAATGGAAAACACTTATTTAATTTATATTTTTGCCAATTTACTTGGTGTTATATGCCATCAATATATCATTTTCATATAATTTTCTCTGAGACCATAACATGCTGTAAAATTTATATCCATATTCCCCAATCATTCCCATGCTTCCATGTCTATATTATGACCCATATCTCTTGCTCAATGTATCATTGAGGATTTTACTCGCTCATCCTTTGTCTCCCATTTCAGTATTTTATACATTTTAGACAGCACTTTTACATTCCACTCCAAATATCACTTCAGCTGTGATATTTGTTGGGGGGGGGGGGAACTGACCGACGCTTTCTAGGCACAAGTCAGAGAGCTTTGCTCCTTTCCAAGGGAAAACCTGCTCTTTAGCAAGAGGTCAGAACAAACTGCATTGCAGGGAAAACCTGAATTGCTGCTTGCTTTGACTGAGCGCTAAAGAGCGGTTTTCCGTGGGACGAAGCAGTGGGAGAACAGTGTCCAGGAATTACCATTCAGTTGGTAAAGGACTTAAAATTAAAAAGTTAATCAAAGTTATAATTTTCATGCCACATCTTAAACAAAATTCTTACATAATTTTTGCCTCTTTTCTAAAAATAAAAGACAATAGTAAACATGGAAAATAAAATATAAGCATGGGGAAATAAAAACATGGAAATAAATATTTCAGAATAAAGGGAAGGAAAAGTTGGAAAGTCTCCAAGAAAACATTTAATTTGAGGAAATAAGAAAAGGCATTTTCAACATTAATTTTTATGGAGCCCTAAACTTATTATTTGGGGATTAAATTACTTTTCTGGCCAATTTTTCATCCAGGTTTACTTAAGATACACATACTGAGTGACCCGCTGGGAAGAGCTAATAATGGGCAGCTGTGTTAGAAAAATAGAACAAGGAGTCAGCGTGACTGCCACTAGCTGAAAATCTTTAGCATGGACAAGCTATTGTTCAATGTGAAATGCACACAGCCGCATGCAGAGAGAAATCAACCTGCTTTCAAACCTCCTTTCTCTCTCCTTTCACCTGTGATTGCGGAAGACCCCAAACCAACCATTTAGCAGATTTAGAGGTAATGCCATTTTCCCGCAAACTAGAGCTGTCCATTAAAGCATCTCTCCACTTAAGAATTGTATAGATAATGCAATAAAAAAATCACAGCAGGATCTAACAATAAATTAGCTAGCAATAAATCATTTGTTTGATAAAGTCAATGGGGACCTGGGCTGCAGCAATATTTTCGGTTGCAGAACAAGGTTTATTCTGTTTCTCCTGACACCAGCATTTGATAGACCATTGCAAGTCCCAGTTTACAGATGGTAGAAGGCCAACAGCATATTCAGGTGGTGGATCTAATGTCAGGAATGAAGAATAATGTTTCAACATGATCAGCCCCCACTATCCAAACATGAGTGAACACTGAGAAAACAATTACTGTCTTTCTCCCAAGATTATCTCCTGTGCGCCAGCTACATGGTACCTAACCAAAGGTACGAGCAGCTGCCTTTTAATATAAAATTTAACAAAAAATAATGAAAATATAGTATAAGCAGCTGTCATACTAATGCACCACGAGTGAATCCATGTTCAGAACTACTGCTGACATGAATCTTCCTTGATTATCTTGTTCCTCTGCAGCAAAAGAGAGCAGCTATTGAGCCAGCCGTGTTTGCAAAATGGGTTTTCACTGTAGTAGACTATTATTTTATTTTATTTATTTTATTCATTAGTTGCTTCGAAAACCAAATCACGGGTTCTGATTGGCTGCAGGAAGCTCCTGCTGCCAATTAGAAGCCACTGAAGCCCTGTCAGATGTTTAGGTTCCAAAAGAATGTTTGCAAATTGGAACACTCACTTCCAGGTTTGCGGCGTTCGGGAGCCAAAACATACAAGTTGGACTGGATGGCCCTTGTGGTCTCTTCCAACTCATGATTCTAAGTTCCAGGGCGTTTGACTGTATCTTAAAACCATCCCACCCACTTCTAAAAGGCCAGAGATAGATTAAAACCAAAGGCCTGACTATAAAGAAAAGTTTTTGCCTGGCACCTACAGAGATATATAAAGATGGTGCCAGGCAAGCATCTCGGATCATTCCCCAAATCGGGAGCCACTGCAGAAAATGCCACCCTCCAGACCTCTTGTGAAGTGGCACATGATGAAAGAGCCTCAGATGATGAAGGATCAGGGTCCAAAGCTGGAGGCACTCTGCACCACCCAGACCACCTGAGCCTCAAGCAACAGCAATGGATCCAGCTGCATACCTGTTCCTTCAGAGGGAGTGTAACCTCATCAAGAGCAGACAAGCCCTCATCCATCTGGTCTAGGGAACCTCCTAGTAACAGAGCCTTATTTGGATTGAGCTTCAGTTTGTTGGCTCTCACCCAGTCCATTACCGAGGCAAGACAACAGTCCAGCATGTTCACTGCCTCACCTGCAGATGTAAAAGAGAGCTGTGTGTCATCAGCATATTGCTGACAACTTATTCCAAACCTCCGGATAACCCCACTCAGCGGTTTCATGCAGATGTTAAACAGAATGGGAGATAAAACTGAACCCTGAGGAACCAGGCTCTGAAAGCTCCATGGGGCTGAACAGCACTCCGCAAGCCAGCATCCTCTGAAAATGACCATCCACGTAGGACCAGAACCACTACAAAGTGGTGTTGCCCACCTCTAACACAGACAGCTGCTCCAGAAGGATACCTTGTCAATGGTATCAAAAGCCACTGAGAGGTCAAAGAAAATTAACAGGCACACATTTTCCCTGTCTCTCTCCCAACAGAGGTCATCAAACAGGGTGGCCTGACCCCTGTCTGAAATACATCTACAATCAGCTTCCTCCAAGAATGCCTAGATCCAGTCTACAACCGCCCATTCAAAAACCTTGCCCAAGAAATGCATCCGCCCATTAATCACTTATATTTTCCAAATCCAGGGAGGGTTTCTTAAGGAGTGACTTTACCACTGCCTCCTTTAAGCAGGCAGGGACCACCCCCTCTCACAAGGAGGCATTCATCACCTCCCTGGCCCAGCCAGCTGTCCTCTCATTGAGAGTTTTATCAGCCAAGAGGGGCAAGGGTCCAGAGAACCAGTGGTTATCCTGACCAGATCCTTGAGCCTTTGTCAACTGAAATACATCCAACACAACAGGACTCGACAGTGCTCACAGGACACCCCATGAGATTAATCTGCTATAACAGCAAGATCAAGATGGAAGTGATTTTATCCTCAAAATGCTTTGCAAACAAGTCACAGCAAACTACTGCTGGTTTCTCCCCCTCCTTCAGGGTAGACTGCAAGAGGCCCCTCACTATGTGTGGCACAGTGAATGCATGAAGACAGCAAAGTATGCCTTCTATATAGGCTCAATAATGAGCACTGTTTGTTTGCATTTGTCTACAGTTCGAAAGCACATCAAAAATGCAAGTAGATAAATAGGAACCGCTATAGCGGGAAGGTAAACGGTGTTTCCATGTGCTGCTCTGGTTTGCCAGAAGCGGCTTTGTCATGCTGGCCACATGACCTGGAAGCTATACGCCGGTTCCCTCAGCCAATAATGTGAGATGAGCGCGCAACCCCAGAGTCAGTCACGACTGGACCTAATGGTCAGGGGTCCCTTTACCTTTTTACAGCAGGCATAGGCAAACTCCGGCCCTCCAGATGTTTGGGACTACAATTCCCATCATCCCTAGCTAACAGGACCAGTGGTCAGGGATTATGGGAATTGTGGTCCAAACATCTGGCGGGCCGGAGTTTGCCTATGCCTGGTCTAGAGCAGGGGTTGTCAACCTGGTCCCTACCGCCCACTAGTGGGCATTTCAGGATTCTAGGTGGGCAGTAGGGGGTTCTACAGCACAAACTGAATCCTCCTTCCATTGAGCACTGGTGGGCAGAAAGGAAATTTTACCATTAAGAAAGAAGCATTAGTGGGTGGTAGGTATAAAAAGGTTGACTACCCATGGTCTAGAGCAGGCACCCCCAAACTCAGCCCTCCAGATGTTTTGGGACTACAATTCCCATCATCCCTGACCACTGGTTCTGTTAGCTAGGGATGATGGGAGTTGTAGCCCCCAAACATCTGGAGGGCCGAGTTTGGGGATGCCTAGTCTAGAGTTTTTCTCCACTTGCATTCAAGCTATCTCCCTCCATTGAGATGAATGGAAGAGTTTGCATGCCAAGGATCTCAGTGCACATACACACATCTAGGCCATTTGGTAACAGCAACCAAGATTCACAGCTACTGAATTCTAAATCCTTGTCTTGTTCTACAAAGTTGAGAAACTATCACTTCTGGCGACTTTTCTTTAGTTATAAAAATTTGCAATGCATCTGTTAGTGTCCAAAGTTTCAATCCTTTCACCACTTGGTTTTATTTTCAAGAAAGGTGATTAAAAATACATTCGATCATCTATCAGCCCTGTCTGTTGTAAAATAATCAGTTGCTAGCCTGGCAATAAGGGTTGTGCAGAAATGGAAACAAGCTTCACAATGATGGAAGCTGATGGTTTACGAAGTCACTGAATGAGAACTGATTATTGATTTGCTATCCTCCTAACAACATCAGTGTCAAGTGATAATGTACTGTACCACTTGCTTCAGAGTAAATAGCAATTTTTATATTAGAGCCTTTCTTGCAAATTGGCTGCTCGCAGGGAAAGCAAAATATACAGCCATCTGAGTATCTTGAAGCAGTACACAAACTGCATTGAGAGAATGCCAGTAACACAGAGAAACATTGTTGCTGGTGTTTAAAATTCGAGCTTTTCCCCTAAACTCCGAATCAAAAGCTTGAGAATTCTAATCCTCCAGTTGCACAGCACAGACAATGCCCTCTTGTTTTCCAATTTGTATCTGCATGCTATTGTGTTGCTGGAGATTATCCAGTTTACTATAAACAAACTCAGAATGGCTGCTATTATTATTCAAGAATGTTTAATTATGAGAACTGTGGCCTACATATTCTGGTTAAAATATAGCTATTACTGTAGATGGTATCCAATTGGTGTCCTTACGCAAGAAAGGAATTTTGATCCAGAAGGTGGCCTTCTTTGCCAATTCACTCTTTCCCTACAATTCCTCGCACAACCTGCCACCCTCTTCTGTAGGGTCCAATAATCTGGACATATTTGGAGGGTGGTGCATAGGAAGTAGGACTCAAAGCAAAAATTGCCTCCCCTTTCCTTCTGTTAGCAGACACTTCAACCAGATCAAAAGTCTTTCTGTGATCCATGTTAGGGATAGAAGGTTCTCCGTTTCTCCTTTTTCCAATTGTAAATTTAGTTCTCCACACTTCCACAGCAATTTGCGTGGGTTTTTTTTATAAAAAAATTGTCACAAAAAATCTTCAGCATTTTAATGCAAATTTCTTTTAATAAACACATTTTTATGCAGCTAGAGTAATGTAAGACATTGTTGCTAGCAATTTCTCCTAATATAATGCAAACCCTATATGTGAGCAGGAGCTTCTACACACAGGCACCATTTTGCTTTGGGATTTCTGTACAGACAACTGTATGAAACATGGAGTTGTTAAAGAAAGAGGATTTGATGTTGGGAGGTGGCAATATAAACACATTTCTGTTCCAGCTTGTAATGTACAGTACACATAAAGTTAACATACTGTGTGATGGCACCGTCAGTAGAGCATAAAACTCTTAATCTCAAGGTTCTGGGTTCAAGCCCCAGAATTGGGCAAAAAGATTCCTGCATTGCAGAGGGTTGGACTAGATGACCCTTGTGGTCCCTTCCAACTCTACAATTCTATGATTCTATGCTACTGCAGAAAAGTACAGTTTGAAAGTGGTTACATAATTCTTAAACACCCATGATTGGAGTTCTCCTGACAACCATGTTGGGAAATCCTAAACTAGAACTTTTAAAGCACCGTCCGATTATTTGAAGCATGTTGTTGTTGTTGTTGTATGTCTCACTTATTACATAATAACTGCACACTCAGATGGTTGAGCACCTGTTATGTACTGAGCTGAATCCTAGAACAATATGATTCAGAATCAGCAGTCTGATTGGTCCGCAGGAGCTACCCAATCCAACTCCAGGTGGAAGTGAAGCCGCAACCTGATTGGCCTGCAGGAGCAGCCAATCAGGCGGCTGGCAGAAGTGAATTGGCCCTGAAGTAGCCAATCACGCAAGGCCCATTGTGTAAATAATGTATATAAGCAGATGGTTTGGGGGAAAGAGCCATTCTTCTCCTTGATGACTATGAGCTGAATAAAGAGCACGAAATTCACTCTCAACTCCGAGTATATTTCAGCACCTATCAAGTTGGAAGCAAAACAAATCCACCACCAAATAAGACGTTAGTTTCTACATACACAAGGGAGGTATAAGGAGCCAAGTTCAATAGAAAAATACCCCCATGCTCAGCAGTCTCCATGAGCTATGGAATGATGAGTATCAGTTAGAAAAGAAAAAACAGAAAAGGGGGTGGGGGAGTAAGAAGTGAATTGGCTTCCTTTAAGCTCCTGACAGCTAATCTTTATGGCTAAAAAGAACCGCCAATTGTCCTTCAGAGGGATTAGAAACTGGTAGATTCTGCCTCCTTTGTGGTCATTCACAGCTTTGCAGTGTCTGGTGAAAGCTGTGGACAGCATTTATAGGGACTATCACTCCCATTAGCCATACCCAGCATAGTCAGTGGTCAGTGATGATGGGAAGGAGTCTAACAACTTCTGAGGAGGCAGAATTTAATGCCCACCATCATCAATGAACTTGCCGTTCAGTACAACATAGAATGCAGAACTCCAAAAAGTGGCTTTAATGAGTCACAGTTTGGAGCTCTTGTCAGAGGAGCTTTTTCCTCCACTGATGTGTTCTGGAGTTTTTGCAGCCTACCTCCTCTTCTGGCTCTTGGGTGGTGGGGATTGCTTTTGTTCTATTTGACCTGAGTCAGTCCAGACAATTATTACCCTCCATAAGCTACTGAGCCACTGTGAATTGCATATGATGGTGGTTGGCGGGTGCTCTAGAGCAGGTATTGTTCCAGCAGTGCACATCCTCAGCTTCTACGCTTCCCCCATGGAAGTGCAGCATAAATCCCAGTGACAGCGTGGGCTCATGGTGGAAATTACAGGAGCAGGCCTTGGATTATGATTGGAGAGGCAAACACATGCACCAGTCTTTTTTAATTTTAGTTGTTACCTTTCTGAGGGATAAAAAAATATTTAAAACAACAACAGCAACAACAGATGCACCAGGGATGCCAAGACTAAACTACATTGCAACTTTGAGGAAGGAAAGGGCTATGTATCAATGAGGCCAATTGCTCATCCACACCCAAATTCTATTGTGTATTTACTGCATATTTGAGGCCAGTTTGAGGTGTCATCCGCATGTTTCCCTCATGCAGCATCCACCTCACCGTTGATTTTACAGTCAATTTAGATTTCCATGATCCTGTAAAATCGAAGAGATAAAACCCCAATTCACAGTTAGATGCTTACCAAATACACCAGGCATAGGCAAACTCGGCCCCCAGATGTTTTGGGACTACAACTCCCATCATCCCTAGCTAACAGGACCAGTGGTCAGGGATGATGGGAGTTATAGTCCCAAAACATCTGGAGGGCCGAGTTTGCCTATGCCTGAAATACACTCTTGCATTTTGCATTCCCTTCCCTAATTACATGCCCCTACCCATCAATGCATCCTGCATTCTCTGGCTTCTCAATTCTTTTCATCTCACTTCTGCAGTGTTGCATCAACCTCTGGCTGCCCAGTTTAATTATTACATTAACTGGAACCTGTTGTGAATGCAGAAACTCATTCCTGCTTACTGAATGGTAGGTGCCCCCACCCCACCCTTTCCAAAGAAATGGATATACGTATAGGATTGCAACCCTTGGATTCTCAGCGAGAGCTTGCTCCTTGGCCCATAAAAGGTTAAATGAAGCAAATGGTATGGTTTCCAAGAGAGGCAGGAAATGGGGAGCAGGGATCCTCCAGAGCATAGGCCCTTCCCCATCCAGCCTTGGAGACAAGCTGGATGCAAAGAGGGACCACAGATCTTATTTAGGAGTGAGGCTAACTTGGAATCCTGCCCATATGTGGACTTGCCCAAAGCACAGATTAAAAAAAAATGTTCAGAGCATATTCAAACAGCAGCTATGGGCCTCATTAACCTGGTTTGTTGAATGCTGGCCTTGCAAATGCAAAAGTGGGCAATAGCTCAAAATATGTCCCATTATTAATTACGAAGTGAGTGAGAAGGTCAGGGTAAGGGTGACTAAGTCATAATAAAAATGAGTATTCTGAACAGCAAAAATCTGTATTACGAACCCATTATTAGTGAGCATTAGCCCTGCGAGCTAAAATATTCCAAATGCCACAACCAACCAAGACAATCTCCATAGCCACTTCCATGCAAATTAAGCTGTTATCCGTACTTCCTTTAATTTCCTTAACACTTGGGGTTTCTTCAATGGATTGCACCCTCAGATAATCAGCATCTGGATAATGGGATTTTATTGAGATTTTATTACTATTACCTGTTATTTAGCAGCTTTTCTTTGCTTCTGCTTTGTATATTGTCTTCATTGTAATGAAGCCTTTCAGAAAGAATACAGGCTTCCAGGGTGACATTTCTCTATGATTTATGCACTAGATATGCCTCATGACGAACAAGTGTTTCCTTTGTTGCAGAGTCTTCACAAGTCATTTCATTTAATTTCAGTCATTTTTCCTGTCAGCAAAGTAGTTTAGAATGAAACTGGGCTGCATTAGAAGAGGGGAACAAACACTGCCTGAAAGAACACATCTGTACAAAAACCTGGTGCAAACTGAACCAGTGCAGAGAGCCTTATGCATAATAGTGCTTACTAATCTCTAATCACCACAGTTCCCTCCTGGGATCAAGTAACTGGGCAAACACTCTGAGACGTTATCAGTTGCAGCACCCATCACAATTTGTGGGTCAAGGATGGGAGCAGGGGGTAACCTTGGCTTACAAAAGTTGGCATCCAACCTAACAGGTCTACAAGCACTTGGGGGGTGAACAACAGAACTTCCTTTCCCTCTCATCTCTCTGCACGCCCCCTAAAAATTTATGGAGTCCACAGGGAGAGGATATGGAAGGGAAAGTTGCTTTAATGCAAATTTATCTTTATATAAAAATCAGTATCAATTCAATTTCCTTCTGACACATCCTTCCTCTTATTCTCCAGGATCTCACCCAGGGTCCAAACAAACTCTCAGCTCACCCACAAACATCTCACAATGAGAAGAGTTCTGGGAAACAGCCAAGGGCGTACCCACCACGGGGCAAGTTAGGGCAGCTGCCCTACTCTAGAAGCCAGCTGCCCGCCCCCCCCCCAAGCTAAAAAGAAAGAAATCTCAATGCAAAAAGTGGGGTGCGCGGCCCCAGCCAGAAAGAAACAGACCAGCCCTCCCCCCTTTCCCCTTTCCATAACCCATCGCACTTTCTCCTCTCCCCCTCCCACTATCGAGCTGCAAAAGCGGTGGGGTGTAAACGTAAGAGACGGAGGGAAACAGCGCACCCGGGGGATGGGGCGAGCTGCCCAGAGGGGTGACCAGTGCCGTGGGCAGGGGGGCAGGAGGGGGCAATTGCCCCCCCCAGAAGCAA
Source organism: Zootoca vivipara (assembly GCF_963506605.1). Classification (NCBI taxonomy): domain Eukaryota; kingdom Metazoa; phylum Chordata; class Lepidosauria; order Squamata; family Lacertidae; genus Zootoca; species Zootoca vivipara. The sequence goes on from NC_083276.1 coordinate 59,796,396, forward strand.
AAGGCTAAGGGGCGCAGCGTGGCAGCCCCAGGCTCCGGCTCCCAGCGCAAAGCTCCAGAGGCGCGAGGGGAGCGTAAGCGGAGGAGCGCTAAGCGGGAGCGGGGAGTGTAAGTGGAGGAGGCAGCCACAGGCTCGCGTTCCCCGCGCACCTCTGGAGCTTCGCGCCGGGAACGGGAGCTTGGGGCCGCCTCCTCGGAAGACCTGGGAGGTGCGGAGGAGGCAGCCTCAGGCTTGCGTTCCCCGCGCGCCTCTGGAGCTTCGCGCCGGGAACAAGAGCCTGGGGCTGCCTCCTCAGAAGAGCTGGGAGGACGCAGGCCACGTAGCCCCGCCCATATTCCCACTGTGGCCCCTCCCCTCCCGCCCCTTGCCCCCGCCCCTTGCCCCCCCCTAATTTTGATCCTGGGTACGCCCCTGGAAACAGCAGCCATCTTTCTAGTCTGCTGTCTCTAGGCTTGCTTTTTATGGGCAATCCCAAGGTGGATGCCCACAGCTGTGTCCCATTCAGCGGCACTCTCCTCACCCAGTCCCGGGTGCAGCAGGTTTGTTGAGTTTTGCTTTAAATAAATGGGAGAAATGGACTCACTTTTATTCCCACTGCTTGAATTACAAGCAGACTACCATGAAGAAGAAAAACGGAGTCTAAATTGTAAATAATGCTTGTGGCTGTTTATGCTAACTTATTTCCCTTTATCTATATAGGGTATCCATGTCTAATAAGATTTTGTGAAACCTGCTGCAGCCGAAAAAGCAATATTCTGAAAAACAGTTGTTAGGAGAGAGAGAGAGAGAGAGAGAGAGCGCTTGTGCAAGGGACTTGCAGTCTGAAAGAGGGGTGTGTGCCTCCCTATGTGAGAGGCTTTCTCAAGTGCCACAAGACCCAAAATTCATTTGACAATGTTGGCCAGGCTTTCTCAACCTCAGCCCTCCAGATGTTTTGAGACTACAATTCCCATCATTCCTAACCACTGGTCCTGCTAGCAAGTGATCATGGGAGTTGTAGGCCAAAAATATCTGGAGGGCTGAGGTTGAGGAAGCCTGATGTTGGCATTTCTTATGAGCAGACAGGAGAAACTAACAAGACGTGGCCAGCAACAGAAGGGAGGGACAAGTAACAGCAAACTGAGATCCTGGGATCAACAGGAGCCAGTCCTGCTGATAGAATTGACAAAGCTCAGAGCATACCATTATGAAAACCAGTCTGTTTACATCCTTTGGCAGGCAAAAGAATGCTTATAGCTTTGTGATGGCTCCTTAAGGAAGCTAAATCTTAGAAAATGGGAGACTTTTATGGAATATTCCAAATAAGAGCAGGGATGGGGAGACCTGTGGCCCTCCAGGTGTTCTCAGACCCCCAACTCTGGCCCCAGCCAGCATAGCCAATAGTGAAGGATGGTGGGAATTGGAGGGCTACAGGTTCCCTATTCATGGAACAGAGAAATCCATCTGAACCCAGAGAAGATGACTCATCCACCCTCAACATACACACCCTAAATAGACATTTTTTTAGAATCAGAAACAGAAGTAGGCAGGGAGAGAGAAGGAAAGAGAGGGCTTGTGAGCTGAAGTCACCTACTTGGATGCAGAAGCCTCTTTCTGGGGACCTGACACAGGGCAGTGGACCTGCTGCTTGAAGGAGCGCTTAAGTTGTTTGCCTCCATCTATGCCCTCTTCCCATATTTATAAATAAACCCAAATGTTACAAAATGCCACATCTCCAATGATCTCTCCTCTGAAAAAGAAAAAGACACCAAACCCTGTTTAAGTATTCTGTTACCTTCGTTTGGCTTCCCCAGGTGCCCTCAGGTACTTGTGCACACTTTTCTGTCAACTGGGACTTGTTAGAAAACCCAGAGGTTCTACTTAGTCTTCTTTGTTGCAGATGCTCTTGGCAGCCATATGCTACTGTTGGCTATTATTCAAGTGCAGCCAAAGTATAAAGCTACAGAATGCACACAAAGCATTTAGCCAGGTCATGAAAATCATGGTTGGAGATTGTACCTCTTCATCAGGCATTGGTGCAAAACCACATTGCCCCTCTGTCTGCAAGTAAGGAGAGGGTGATGGAAAAGTCATTGAATGTGTGTGTGTCCACCTGCCTTAATGTGTGTATCTGCCTGCCGGCCTGTATATCTTCCTCTTCTGAAGGTGTGTGCATGCACCTTCTTGACTACATGTGCCAATGTCTACACATCTGCCTGCCTGTATAAATCCCCCTCCCACTAAGTGTTTATGTACTCTGAGGGTGTGCTCATGTCCAAGCTGACATCTGACCCTCAGAGAGCTGACTCAATGTGGCCATCAAGTCAAAAAACGGTCAGCCATCCCGCTCCACTCTTTACTCTGTAAGTGTCTCAACTATGATACACCAGGATGGATGGTATCACTGGGGAATCTTCAGAAGTTGAGCACCAGTTGCACACAGCCTACCGCTACACATGCAGAACTATGGACAAAGATCAATTTCAAAAACTGCTCATCTCCTAATCCTGAAGCGCACAGAGAGGAATCCGTGTGCATAAGCAACACAGATAAATCTTTTGCTGAATTGGGGCAAAAGAAGACAAGTTTTAGCAAAGTCATTATTAAATGAAGGTAAGAATATCAAGGCCATACTGCCCAACTGTTTCTATAATAATGGCTTATTTTGGACAGCTTCTTAACCTGCATAAAAACCAGCAACCACTGGACCTAGATGGCAATGGTTGATCTTGAAAATAATAGCACCTATGGTGCTGAACTGCCATATTTTAACCTGAAGATGGACCTTTTTGACTAGATGAAGTTGCAGGGAAGGTACAATTGCAGGGAAGGTTACAATTGCAGAAATCCTTGCAATCCTGTGCTGACATGCGTATCCTTCCAGCACTAGTCAGTCACTGAAGTGCAATCCTGAGTACCGTATATTGTTTGGAGGAAATTCAGCACTGCAGTTGTGTGCATGAGCTGCGCCTCAGTTCAGTGACAATTCAAAATTGTTATAGGGCATGTTCTCCTGACTACTTCAGTATGTTAAGTTCCTTTCAAAATACACAATCAAACCTCGAGAGGATTGTCTCCGTGTTGTGTGTTGTTGTTCCTGTTTGAATCGACTCTCTGCTCTGAGCCAGCACCTTTTGTTTTCCCATGGCCATTGCTAACAGCCAGAAGGCTAAGCACAGTCCCATGAAACATTATACTGACAGCCTTGGCCTCAAGGTGTTTCACAGTGTGTGATCTACATGCAGCATGCAAATCTTGTTTAATTAAACCATTGACTCTCAGTGCTAGGAACTCATAGTATGCCAGTGATTGCCATTCATGCTGTGACCTATGATTCCTTGAGGTTAATGGTTTGTTCCTAGTAGTGCACACATTTTCGAAGCTTTAATGTGGTGCTGAATGGACTCAGGAGACAGAAAATTTGTATTTGAGAAAGAAAAAAAAGGGGGGTGAGGGTTGAATCTTTTGATGCTAAGCTTTCAGGAGAAACCCGCCTCCCCCAGGTTTCTATTTGATTATAATTATTGCATAATTTATTCACTAGTTTAAAATGGTGCATTTTTCTGATGGAACTTGGCTAAGAGAAAGGCATAGTTACATGCACCTTGCTCATATATTAGTCAGAGCTCATACAAATGATTAAACTATAATATACCTGCTGATTAGGTAATAACTGAGCAGGGAATTTTTTTAAAAAAAGATTTTATGAGTATTTAAATAGCTGTGGATTACAGACCAGAATGGTTGAAGGTTTTTTCTTTATATGCGCACAGTACATAACGGTCATTAAACTCTGCTATGTAGGAATTGCTGTGGCTCTCATAATAGGCATGTGTTTGCATGGATGAACTTATTTGAAGTGGTCACTTGTCACACTGCAGTTCACAGATCTGTCGGAAGCCACATGAACTACACACATGGCAAATTGTGTGTGTGTTTGAGATAGATAAATAACACACAAATGGCTTCCCTGGGTCAAGGCCTTTCTGAATAACACCTCAATTCAAGAGGTCTTACTTTACTTTAGTTATATGTCTTCACATAAGTAAGCCCCGTTGGGCTTTCCCCTAGGTAAAGTTCTCTGAGGTTGAAACAAAAAATGAAAAAAATTCCTTCCAGTAGCACCTTAGAGACCAACTAAGTTTGCCATAGGTGTGAGCTTTCGTGTGCATGTACACTTCTTCAGATAAGTGGTATGTATCTGAAGAAGTGTGCATGCACACAAAAGCTCACACCTATGACAAACTTAGTTGGTTTCTAAGGTGCTACTGGAAGGAATTTTTTTTATTTTTTGTTTCGACTACGTCAGACCAACACGGCTACCTACCTGTAACCTTCTCTGAGGTTGACTCTTTAGAAGTGGAATGCATGACTTAATTGAAACTGATAGCGTGTAACACACCTAAATTCAACAAAATTGTGGGAAATAGTACATGCAACCTCATGAAGAGCGTTTATTGCTAGAGTCCCTTTTTGTCTCTCTGTTTCTGGGACAGCTGAAGGAGCAATTAAAAACTCCAATTTCTCAATAAATGCTATAAAATAATATTATGTATACAGACCGCTTTTCTCCCATTTGTAATAATTCAGAACATGCTCATCTAGAGAAGATCGAACTGTGTTAATTAGTATGCAACTAATGCACAAGAAAAATAATTTCTTTTGTACTGATAATGCTTTGATAAATCCCTGTGCAATTAAAATGCTTAATTCCCATCTTAAAAGTAGCTTTTTAAAGTATGAAATGTGGGTTTTTTTAATGTACTGGGATTTATTTATTTTAGTACAACTTACTTTTATAAATGCACCAGAAGTGTTTTCAACTACCTTCTTACATGTTATTTGTTTTTTAAATACAAAACCTTCTATTATTTTCCTTCTTAAGCCATCTCACTCTAGGAGGAAGAATCAAGACGTGTCCTCCCGCATATATATAAATATATATCCAAAATCCCACAATGGATGCACAGAATTTTATGGTAAAAATAGATGTTCATTACAAAACCATTCAGTGCTGTTGTATACATATTTAGCCAGACATAAGCCCCATTGTGCTAACTTCTAGGTAAATCTGCATGCAATTGCAGCCTCGGTTTCACAATCGCCACCATTTTTGATAAGAATTGGGGAAAACCTGTTGCTTCATTTTCTGCTTCATTCACCCGCTGTTCCACAAACTGTCATTGTATACTGTATTTTGAACACTATTCCACTGAAGTAGAAGACTAGCATCACTGTTGCACTTGTTATGCCTTATTATTATCCTGAATAGTGTAAAGTGAACAACATATTCCCCATCTCTCCTTCAGCCAAACTACACATTACTGTACATTAGTTATGCATCTTTTAAAGCAAACTTGGCTGACCACGGGGCGGTGTGTGTGTGTGTGTGTGTGTGTGTGTGTGTGTGTGTGTGTGTGTGTTATATACATTTTTGTGTTTTTATATTGTAAATTGCCCTGTGATCATCTGATGAAATTCAATAAATAATAATTTAATAAAGAGAAATTTAATAAATAATAATAATTTTTAGGAAAAGCAGCCATAGAGACCCTATTCTGGAACGTGTTCCCGATCTGGACTGAGGCTCCATACCAAAGATCCCACCACCAGTATTTTCCCTCTGAAGGCTACATTTACTACAAGCTGTACCCTTGGGGGAGAAATGGCAGCAGGAAAGTGGCGCAATGCCCCAATCCAGATTGTGACATTCCAGACTGATGTACTATTTTGCCCTAAGCAACATAATGCAGCGTGTAATCCTTCTTGTTAATACATAGGACTGCAAAAATTAGGGCCCAGGCCAATTGCCTTCTTCAAAAACAGTCAAACAAAATCAAATAATATTTAAACCAGATCTACAGTTGTGGCTGAAATTCTCTACCCCATTCACAGTTACTTGACCAGTTTGCAGAAGGTTCCTCAGCGGAGGAGGGAAATTTCTCAACTGTTCAAGAAGAACTTGAAATGTTCCAAATTTTAGCTGAAAATTCTTTGAGAAACGTTGGGTCAGTCCTATATCCCCTACCCCTCAGCCTATTATAATCCTACAATAATTATTATCTGCAAAAACTCAATATGAATATTTTTTAATTGGGAGTAGAAAATTGCATACTGTATATTCATGGCATACAGAATCTTCCAAACAATGCTGAGAAGCGGACATGGAGCAATGGATCCAAACTACAAGAAAGACGAATCCACCTAAACATTAGGAAGAACTTCCTGACAGTAAGAGCTGTTCGGCAGTGGAATTTGCTACCAAGGAGTGTGGTGGAGTCTCCTTCTTTGGAGGTCTTTAAGCAGACTTGACAGGCATATGCCAAGAATGCTTTGATGGTGTTTCCTGCTTGGCAGGTGGTTGGACTGGATGGCCCTTGTGGTCTCTTCCAACTCTATGATTCTATGAATCACTAAAGCCTGTGTCTTCTGCACATGCTACTTTTCTCTGTTTTTCTCCTTTGTAGTGCTAACTCATATTCAGCTAACACATATTGTAAGTCTTGCATTAGATATTCCGATGACTGTTTATCTTTTAATCCCAGCTTTATATGGACAAAGGTTTGTGGGCTAGCAAACTGTTTTTGAAAGATGAAGAAAACTTTGCACACTATTAGCTTTAAATACCTACTTGGATGCTTGCAGTTCTGACTCCCAATTGTTAAGACATTAATGACATCCGCCTAATACTTGACAGGGACCCTATGGTGTGTAAAAATAATTATTTCTCTTAATCCTCTTCAGTGGAAAGGGCTATTAATAAATGAATGCAAACAGCTGCAAATTGTGTATTATTAAATAAAGAATAAACTATTACTAATACTCAATAGAGGATGGTTGGTGAGAAAATATCATTTTTTAAAAAAATATATCAGTTTGCTAAACAGAAAATACTTAAAGGGTGCAATCATGCAGTTAAAATAAAATGGCAAAACTCCTATTTATTAATCAGTTTGGATCCCAGTCATAACAACAAAATGAAGGGAGGGCCCTATAAAACCTGACAACCTATTTTACTGGATTAAGCTTTTCGTGCTAGTTTTATAATTTAATACGGCACATTCCCACAAGACGCAGTGCTCCACAGCATCAGCGATGGAAAGGTCAGATGGGTGCACGGCTAGCAAGCGAACACCACACGTGAGCAGATCAGCACTGTTGTAAACAAAATCTGCTCTTTTTTCCCTTACAGAGCCTGTATAGAGTCCTAAAGTGGGTTCCCTATTGGTAGGAGAAAATAACAGAGGCCAACCAGAGATTACTGAGAAGCAAAGCAGCTAATAAGCCTGATCTTTATTAAACTGTTGCAACAGGGTCCTCACTCACCACATGCAGGAGGGAGGAGGAACCCCGAACAATGGTGTGCAAGCCCTTATATACACTTTTTGAAATTGCCACCCTGTAAGCTTAAGGCCACCCCCCAACACATCATACATACATCACAGAAGGGGCGGTCTACAGCAGAATCCTACAGCAGGATACCCGATAATGGTCACTGATTGGTTGATAATGGTGTCTGATTGCATTACCTGGGCAGTCTGGCTACTCTTTTGTGATGGTGAATACTTTAGTTCCTGAATCCAGGTCACAGGCTCACTCTATTCATACACAGATACACCCTTAAGACAGGATTTGTGAGCAAAGAGACAATGGGGAGGCTTTCCCCATTTGCCTCCCTTACTGCAGAGGAATGAATACTTGAGATCACTGGGAAAGTCAAAATGGCTTCAGGACTGCTTTCCTGCACTGTTTCAGACATGTGGCTTATACTACTTATGTATGTGCTTGCCTTGTAAATTTATGAACATTTCAGTTATATTTTTGAGACTTTAAATTCTTCTAACAAGCACATACAGTAAACCGCACTTAAAAGGGACTAGCACCATGTGGAGAACAAAGAGGGATAGGTATTCAAAGCACCACAATAAAGGCAATACAAGGGTGTAGCTCCACCTGAAGGCATTTTAAGACCTGAGCAATTAATTCCAATACTGGCTTTGTAGTATGTCAGGTAGTACAGTACAGTACTGTGTGTCCTTTTTCACATCCCAGGACCCACTTTTAACCCAAACATGCATTTGGGGACCCATTTCTTAACCATTTCCCATATATTTGCAAGACAGTGTTCCTGTTGTGACCCACTCCCGGGTCCTGTCAACTATACAGGAATCCTGTTTAAGACACGACCGAGTAACTGCCCTCATTTTCCACAGTGGAAACTGAAAGAGGGAGGCAAGCAGCTTGGCTAAGGCCGTTTTATGAGTTCCTCCCCAGATTTTAGGTTTGAACAGGAAGCTCCCTATCCCACAACTCGTATTCTGAGCCATTCCAAAGACTGGGCTTTTTCCCTAAGCGCACGCCTCATTCTTACGCACAGCAGGAAAACAACCACGCTATTACCTCAAGGAAAACGAGCACGACGTCACTTTTCTTGCTTCGCTTGAACTGCAGAAAGTGGTCCCGAAGTTCTCTTTTCAAGGGAAAGGATCATACCAACTAGATAGGGGGGGAAGCTGAAGGGGGCACTTGCCAATTTTCCCCCACCCTCCTTTCCTCGCGCCTCTAATCAAGCAGCTCTCAATACCCCTGAGCTAGTGCTAAATGCTGGTGTTAAATGCAAAACTGCCACTTTATCTCTGCAAGATTCCCAGATCTGGCACCCCCCCCCCACACACACATTGGGCTAATTCCTCCAGTACCATCCATGGGGTGGTCTTAAAAACTAGGGGGGCGGGGCTTCATTCTGTTCTGGACGTGGCGAGATGCAGCTTGTCCTTCTGTACTGAACAGTAAAAAAATTCCTTCAGTAGCACCTTAAAGACCAACTAAGTTTTTATTTTGGTATGAGCTTTCGTGTGCATGCACACTTCTTCAGATACAGTGAAATGGAAGTTTCCAGGCACTTATGTAGAGAAGGGGTGGGGAGGGGTGGGGGTGGGGAGGGGGGATCACTCAGAAGGGTGGTGGAAATGGGTGATTGACTGACTGATAGCTGTTGATGACCGCAAACGACTGCAAATGGTTTTGCATGAAAAAGCAAGGGTTGAGATGGCTGAAGATCGCTTATCATGTATAATGAGATAAGAACCCGATATCTCTGTTCAAACCAGGTCCCTCCATGGTTTTGAGCTTGGTGATAAGTTGCAATTCAGCAACTTCTCTTTCCAGTCTATTTCTGAAATTCTTTTGTAGTAAGACAGCTACTTTGAGATCTTGTATAGAATGTCCTGGGAGATTGAAGTGTTCTCCTACTGGTTTTTCTGTCTTCTGGTTCCTGATGTCAGATTTATGTCCATTTATCCTTTGGCGTAGGGTTTGGCCTGTTTGTCCAATATAGAGAGCTGAAGGGCACTGTTGGCATTTGATGGCATACACAATGTTAGAGGATGAGCAATTAAATAGTCCTGAGATGGTATGTTGGATGTTGTTGGGGCCAGTAATGGTGTTGTCTGGGTGTATGTGGCAGCAAAGTTGGCATCTGGGTTTATTGCAGGCTGTGGTACCAGTGTCCATGTTAAGTCTGGTGGTTGTATTATTGTGGGTGAGGAGTTGTTTAAGATTGGGTGGCTGTCTGTAGGCAATGAAAGGTCTTCCTCCCAGAGCTTGAGAAAGGGAGCGGTCATTGTCCAGGAGAGGCTGTAGATCTCTGATGATGCGTTGTACTGTTTTAGCTTGGGAGCTGTATGTGATGACTAGTGGTGTTCTGTTATTTTCTTTTTTGGGTCTGTCTTGCAGCAGGTTCTCTCTAGGTATCTGTCTGGCTCTGTTGATCTGTTGTTTAACTTCATCAGGTGGATATTTTAGTTCTAAAAAGGTTTGCTGTAGATCTCTTAGGTGAGATTCTCTGTCTGTAGAGTTGGAACAGATGCGGTTGTAAGGTGCCACTGAAGGAATTTTTTTATTTTACTTCGATCCAGACCAACACGGCTACCTACCTGTAACCTGTACTGAACAGTATTCAACTAGGCTGGGGAGGAAAGGGTGCTGTTGATTACTAGTGACTAAAAGGAGTGTGTGCATTTGGATGAGACCTGCAAAGCAAATCTGTGTGTGTGTGTGTGTGTGTGTTGGG